>NC_091952.1:94757212-95395129 GCF_031021105.1 Erythrolamprus reginae
GAATTTGTAGATGAATGTTTAGTTCATAACAAATGAGAATTGCATTGCTCTCAGAATAGACTTTGGATCTTATCTGGAGTTATAAGATCCAGGATACAAAATTGCCAACAGCCACTAGATGGAAAAAATGTATCTGGTCTTAGGGCTATAATAAAATTAAAAGTTGAAATTATGTTCTTGTTTTTTTGTGCTCACAAAAATAACCAGTAGAACAAGAGATTCTTAATAGATTCAGAATCTATTCTTAATAGATTCTTCTTAATGGGAAGAATTTATAGAAACTGTTTTTTGTTTTGTTGCTTAAGTTAGTTTGCCTTTCAATTACCATTTCAGATCAGAAGTGGAGAAAATGCTGCTAACCTTGCCAATGAATTGGCTAAACACACCAAAGGACCAATTTTTGCCGGTGATGTCAGTTCATCGGTCAGACTGATGGAACAGTTGGTAGACATCCTTGATGCTCAGCTGCAAGATTTGAAGCCCAATGAGAAGGACTCTGCAGGGCGAAGTTACAACAAGGTAGATAAAGACCGAATCAGATTTCTCAAGTGTATTCTAAAATATGTTTGTCTTGCAATTTGTTGGTTTCCATAAAATGACCACTATTTGTTTGGTTTACTCTGGAAGTAGGGAAGGTTTGGGAATTTTAGAGCTAAAATTATCAAATTAAGATAGTTGTGTGGATGTTCAAGCTATAACACATTTTCACACACGCAACAAATTATTTCACTGTAAAGAATAAAAAGAGAACTTGTCCAACTGGGCAGTTTTGTTCATTTTATCTTTATAACATTGGGGTGAAAGAAAGTTGGGAAGAAGACATTTCTGTTTTGTTGCAATCATTTGGTCTCAATCCCTTCCTAATATGAATTAGGGTCCTAAAAGTATTTGAATATACCAAGGAGCTGATTAATCCATAATTTATTAAAACATACCTTTCATTGGGCTTCCTAAAACTGGCACATTGATTAAGAATAATTAAACACACTATGGTTATTATATCAGCAAAAATATTTCTTGAGTTTACACGTAAGTGGTCAACAATCATTAAATAGTAGCATTTCTACTGCAGTTTTTTTGTGTCTAACCTCTGATTTTTTTCCCCCCTGATTTACTAACAAGCTCCAAAAGCGAGAGAAGACATGCAGGGCTTACCTTAAGGTATCTCTCCTGTCACCTTGCTTTCTCCCTGCTGCTACGTTTTTGCTCTTGCTGCATGATCCTTTGTATTTCAGTATTTGGATAATATGTATATTGTATCCCTCCACAGCCCCTGTGCAGAGTGTTATGTTTGCACAGATCCCATTTCTGAGAGTAAGCCAATAATAGAATAAGCCAATAATCAATAGTTCATTTCCTTCCATATTTTGTGTAAAAAAAATATAAGGATGGGAATGGGGATTAAACTAAATCCAAGATAGCAGTCGGTTGTTTCCTCTGTATTTTGCTTTAAACCCAGATGTTATATATATATATATATATATATATATATATATATATATATATATATATATATATATATGTAGCTCTGCATATCACACACTGTTTAATCATAGCAAGCAAAATCCACAGATGGATTCCACTTCACGTACCCACTCCCTAAACCTTATGGAGCAAGAATGTCACATCATTCCCACCTTGTCTTTCTGCACTAACACCTCCTGTTTTTATCTTTCTAGTGTACCACTGAATTCAAAACAATAACTATTTGTGTGATTTTATAAACATTTTCCTGTAACAACTGCTGTTACTGGAAAAACCATCCCATTTTCTAGAGCAGTAAAATTATTCAGAACTTAAATACAGGTAGTTCTTGATGTGCAGCTACAATTGGGAGCAAACATTATACTGTTAAGTTGTTATGTCAAGTCAAAGAGAACGTGATTTTATAATTTTTACCGTGGTCAGAAAGAAATGATATGGTTGCTAAGTAAATCCTGCTTCTCCAATAGCATTTTTTTGCCAGAAATTCCCCCCCAAAAAAGGTTTCCAATTATAATCATGTAATTTCAGAATGCTGCAGCTAGTCATAAATGAAAAGTGATTTCTAAGAAACTGAATTGCAGTCACATAACTTGCACGTATAGATCATAATTGACTTTTCCAAACTCTGTCATAAATTTGGACCATTGTAAAATGAATTATCGTAAATCCAGGACTACCTGTATCTGGCAGTGAACATTCGTGCTCATGCCAATATCTACACATCATACCTCTGACTGGTGGTATTTTGGGGGTTGGAAAACAGCATGGCAGTTTTAATTATAGAATTTCCAATTAGCATTACAGAAAGAAATACAAGTTTAAATTGAATCTGCCTATAATAGAGCAAAGGCATTTTTTTTATGAAACTGTTAAGTTATTACAATCGTAACCCTCCAAATTGCTTAAGAATAATTATACTGTTCAAGATTAATTCACTTTCTGCCCCATTTCCACTGAATCTATAAATCCATTACTCTCAAAAGGGACAGCTGAACATTATTAGTATTACATCTCCAGCAGTGCTAACTTTGTTTAGACTTACTCAGGTTAGATTGATGCAGGTTCCTGGGGATTAAAGAAAAGCAGGCCTGGATTAATGTGAATCTTAATTCACTTTAACCTAGGTTATAGGTAAAGTATAGACATGACTAGAAACACAATAAGAAACATATGCATTCAAATCCTACTCCCAGCTGGTCTTCCCATCCAGTGCTGGAAGAGTTATTTATACCTTTAACATTTAAATTTGAAAGGAGATTAGTGCCTTTTAACTTAGAGTACATTCTGATAATAAATAGGAATATAAAATATCCAGTCTTAAACTTAACAGAATGAGTGGGCATATTGGGAATGCGGCTTGCATGGATGTCCTTATTTTTCCACATTTTAACATTAATTGTGTATAATTACCGACATATTATATATGTCGGTAATTTATAAATACAACACAAAAAAGTGACCAAGGAGAGCAAGTCAATTCTAAAGGAATTCATGATTCAGCTTTCTTAACTGGAGATAATCAATGTATTTGTTGTAGTGGTGAAAGCACTGAACTAGAAGTGGGAAGAAATAGATTTCTACTTCTAATTTAGGCATAGGTATCAGCTGGGTAACAATGACCCAGAAGGAAGGACAGAAGGATCGAAACATTTAAATATGTTAAAGGGTTAAATAAGGTTCAGGAGGGAAGTGTTTTTAATAGGAAAGTGAACACAAGAACAAGGGGACACAATCTGAAGTTAGTTGGGGGAAAGATCAAAAGCAACATGAAAAAATATTATTTTACTGAAAGAGTAGTAGATCCTTGGAACAAACTTCCAGCAGACGTGGTTGGTAAAACCACAGTAACTGAATTTAAACAGGCCTGGGATAAACATATATCCATTGTAAGATAAAATACAGGAAATAGTATAAGGGCAGACTAGATGGACCATGAGGTCTTTTTCTGCCGTCAGTCTTCTATGTTTCTATGACTTTTTATCAATCTTAGAGAAAAGGAAGTGGCAAACTATTTCCCCCCAAAATAGAAAATTGTGTCCGTAACCGACTATTTTAAAAAGGCCAAAAAAAAAAAAAAGAAGTAAGAGGAATGGGTAGCTAAGCAAAAAGTGGTTTACTTTAAAAGATAAATTTCATGGTCAAATCTAAAGTGTGACTGTATTTGTAAATGCAGTGACTGTGGAATTGGGAGGCATCGATAATTCTTATTGATTTCTATGAACCAAATTAATCTCCTGCTTAACTCCTCAGAAATCAAAAGAGTCTCAAAAAGGCTTAGGCTTATAAGAATTGTGATCTGAGGAATTATTCTGCCCCTTCTCCACACATATACACTTCCACCTTCTGAAAAGTGTTCAGCTGACTATTTTCATACGACTGGAGAAAAGCAGCAAGTCAGAAGATATTAAAAATGAAGAACCAGGCAAAAGGGCTTAAAACAGACATACACATATATAATTGACATAGCATGTGTCATCAGTGAGCCCAATAAGTGCACCACAAGCTCAATTTCTGACTGGGATAGTTTTAGCAGGTCACAAATGGATGGGTTTCACAAAATCTCCCCAAATTACTCATCAAAATCTAGCTAGTTCTAAGTAAATAAGGCAAGTTCTTACTCCTTGGCAGAGGACTCACTTGTAGTTCAGATAGATCAAAGGCTCCAATTCATATTTCTCGGTTATTAATGAATCCAGCCTCCACAGACCAATTTCTGTTCCACACTCTGCAATGGTTGAAGGGGTATCAGCGCGTGCAGTTGACTCTTCTGCTTCTCATTAGAGAAAAGAAGAAGAAAATCCTTTCGTATCAGTCAAAACTATCTTCCACCTGCCATTGGGGAGGCTCGCCAGGCAACCATAAAGAGGATATTAAAATGGATTAGGCTAATTAATTTTACTCCAGACAATAGTCCATACTGCTTCCCGTATCCATTCAGACATAAGAGCACAGTTTTGGACCTGACATTGTTTTTGTTCATGTAGTTCAGCCTGCTCTCATTTTCATCATTTTTGAAACAGATCAACCACATTATGTGTGCGCTTAATGATATATGTAACTAGTTAAATGAGACAAAATAAGTGTAACAGCTCAGCAGTGCAGAGCCTACTCGGTTGTGGGACTACATTAGCAATTAATTTAAGAGCTTCCCTTCAATTGACTTGTCAGTGGATGTGATTTTATTTATTATTATTTTGCCATGGGAATGTACAGGCTGCTATAAGATGCTTACATCCTGGCTTCACCAACAGGAATCCACATTTACTGCTGTTTCACTCTATCCTTCACAGAAGTTACAAACTAAAAATCCATAATCCTAATATATTTCCCATTATATACAAACTAGGACTATAGACAGTGATTTCCAAAAAGAGAAAGATTTGAAGCCATTTCTAACTGATAGCCAAACCTACTAGATAGCAGTTGACTAGAATTCTAAAGAAACTGAAAGACTATTATTCTCTTAGTATCATCCCTATTCTGGTTTGTTAAACCATGGTTTGATCATCAGAGTCCAATCAGTGTTTTCACTTTGAATCCTTTACCACACATTTAATTTTATATTATTCTATGATTGCTTATTTATTTGGTTGGTCAGTTAATTTACATCATGATTGTAGCCACCAGAAGCTCAATTTTTCTCTCAAGTTTTTCTTAAACAATAATCCTATGGAGTAGGTTGGATTAAATGAGGAGATAGACTTAAAATCAACCCATTAAGGCTGAATTTAATCATGAATATCCCCAGTCATAATCCAACACCTTGGCTATATATCAGACTGGCTGTCATATGTTTTATACACATATGGCTACATTTATGGGATTAGGCCAATATCTAACATTCTTTAGTTCCCAATTACTTAAAAAACTCCTGCAGATTCATGCATGCCTCAAAGCCCCCTTGAAACTTTGCTTTGACACTTTGGTTTCAAAATTAAAACCACGAGTATTTGCCTTTTTGCATTTCTTCAGTATGTTAAGTTCATACTTGCTCTAAGGCATGTTGCGCTGATCCTCTTTGTTCTGAAGCAAAGCAGTAGCTTTTTTTTTGTGCCTTTAAATAACTGTAAATCACATTGGCAGTTAAATATTGCAATTGCCATCTGATCGTATTAGGAACTTTCTCCTGCTGCCTAAGGCTATAGAACCTAATATTTTTCTAATGAATGCAGGCAATCGTTGACACCGTGGACAACCTCCTTAGGGCTGAAGCTCTGGAATCTTGGAAAGATATGAATTCTTCTGAACAAGCACACGCTGCAACAATGTTACTTGATACATTAGAAGAAGGAGCTTTTGTCTTGGCTGATAATCTTTTAGAACCAACAAGAGTTGCAATGCCTACAGATCACATAGGTAAGTCTTTGATTTAGAACAACATGCTAAAATGATGGCTTGGTAAAATAATCATATATGCTGTGTTTGCTGGAAAATTATATTTGTTCCGGTAATAATTATTCTTTTCATATATAAATAAAAAGTAGCTACAGTGATCCCCCGCTCGTTGCGAGGGTTCCGTTCCAGGACCCCCGCAACGAGCGGGTTTTCGCGAAGTAGCGCTGCGGAAGTAAAAACACCATCTGCGCATGTGCAGATGGTGTTTTTACTCCCGCAGCGCTAGCGAGGAGCCGAAGATTGGGGGCGGCGCGGCTGTTTTAAAATGTCGCCGCCGGCATGGGGGGCTTCCTAGCAGCCCCCCAAACCCGGGTTGGGGGTCCGGGGGGTGCTGGCAAGCCCCCCATGCCAGCGGCGACATTTTAAAACAGCCGCGCCGCGCTGGCTGTCAGCGCTTTCGAGCTGAGTCCCGGAGCGAATTCGTTCCGGGACTCAGCTCCAAAGCGCCGACAGCCAGCGCCAGCGAACGGCTTCTCCGCGCTGGCTGTCGCCGCTTTGGAGCTGAGTGCCGGAGCGAATTCGCTCCGGAACTCAGCTCCAAAGCGCCGACAGCCAGCGCCAGCGAACGGCTTCTCCGCGCTGGCTGTCGCCGCTTTCGAGCTGAGTCCCGGAGCGAATTCGCTCCGGCACTCAGCTCCAAAGCGCCGACAGCCAGCGCCAGCGAACGGCTTCTCCGCGCTGGCTGTCGCCGCTTTCGAGCTGAGTCCCGGAGCGAATTCGCTTCAGGACTCAGCTCGAAAGCGGCGAGAATGAACGGCGTGGGCGGGCGAAGGGCGGGCGGCAGCGAGGAGTTTGCGTGGGCGGTGGGGAAACTCCTTGCTGATGCCCGCTGCTCACCCTCCCGCCAGCAAGAGGGGGAAGACCCAGGGAAGCCGCCCAGCAGCTGATCTGCCGGGCCCCATCTACGCATGCGTGCCCATAGAAAAAAAGGGCACACATGCGCAGATGGTGTTTTGACTTCCGGGTTGAAAAATCGCAAATTACCCTGTTCGCAATGGTCGGGGACGCAATAACCGGGGGATCACTGTATTTATATATGACATTTATATGATTGCCCAACTCATTCACACTATCTCCAGAGGCTTACAGAATAAAACCCCAAATTTACAACCCAATGCACTTCCACTCTCCTGGTGACAACATTAAAACTAACTTCTGGATGTGCTATACTAATGGACAATCAAACATTGCATGAATGCCTTCCTGGCTACAACTTCCACTTGCTCCTTAAAACAGGACTCACAAGTCCAGGAGAATTCACAGATTATGCACTGAGTCTATCTGGGGCTATGCAATCTGTCCAAGACAAAGAATGGCAGCACTCCACGAATTAAGAGTTCCAAACCCAAAGTCATTCCATCACGCTAAGAGTTCAGTTTCAGCCCCTTGCTCCCCATTTAACCCCTTAACAGACTTCAGGCATTGCCTGACGGAGGTCATGGCAATAGCAATAACATTTAGACTCATATTGACTTCACCGGGCTTTACAGCCTTCTCTCTTAACTGGTTTACATAGTCAGCATATTGCCCCCAACAATTTGGCTCCTCATTTTACCAATCTCATAAAGATGGAAGGCTGAGTCAACCTTGAGCCAGTGAGAACTGAACTGCTTAACTGCAGGCAGCTGACGGTCAGCAGAATTAGCTTGCAATACTGCATTCTAACCACTGCACCACTATTCTGGCATCACTAAATTCATCATGGGCTGTGATATATCACTCATAATTGTAATGGATAACCTTACCCAGTGGCTTCATGCAGATGTTGAATAGAAGCAGAGAAATTGCTGAGCTATGCTGAACCCCACAAAGCAGAGGCTAAAGGCCATACCTATCACATTCGCCCTATCACTACTGACTAGGGAATAGTTGCAGAGGAAGAAAAATCAAGCAGATAATGCATGTCTTATAATAGCAGCTAAACCAGTTTTTAGTTATTGTTTTCTTTACTGAAATTATCATTACAAAAATTTAAGCAAATCATTTTTATCTTAACCATATCCCATTCTGTGAAGTATCAAGATAATAGCACTAATCTGTGATGGAGGTTTTGTAAGAGCTGATTAAAAATTGTGTTTGTGTATCTATGTAAGTAATTGAGATTCTTGACCTGGAAATTCTTTTCTCATTTATTATAATTTCATACTGAATTTTATTCATTTTTGATGACAATACAAGCCAATTTTGACCACACGGTGTAAAGGCTGTTTTTATTAAATGCAATGTAATTTCACCCAAGGTGAAAATACGTTCAGTGAGCTGTATCTCCAATATACAAAATAGTCATGATTCATAAACTGCAAAGTAGTTACTGACATTTCAAGCACAATGTATAATTTAAATGCTGAGGAGGAAAATACAAGTACTTCTTTTTAGAGATGTACAAATATCTTTTTCCTATGTTTGTTCCTTACTTAGTTAACCAGCTTTCTGTGTAAACCTGAATCCTTAACAATTATTTCATTTTATAGATTTTAAGAAATGTATTGAATCACACTGTAGGGACCAAATATCTAATTAATTACTGAAAAAAACCCCTTGCTGCTTGGATTTTTGAGTGAATTTCTCTATGTTTCTGTTAGTGAAGATGAAGCAGTTTACAGATACCTACTGTTGTATTAAGGAACTTAATATTGCCGCCCCGAGTTTTCGGAGAGGTGCGGCATACAAATCCAAATAATAAATAATAAATAAATAAATTGCATTCCTAAATACAGATCAAATTTTTCTTTCCTAGATTAAGTAGCATGTGTTCTTTAGTTTAAGTCTTATGTTTTACCAACACATTTTCTTTATGTAAACAGCTGTACCTCCTTCTATAATAAATGAATTCAGCATTAAAATGAATATAGACCCACACATAAATTGTTTGAAACTTAACAGGAAGTTCTGTGCATTTCATCATTAGTGATGCTTGGCACAATTATCTTGGGTGAGAATGAGATGCCCCAGATTCTGTTCCAATTAGCTATTGCTTAACTAGTCAGGATGGTCATAAATTAGTCGATTCAGCAGGTGCATGTAGAAACCTGATCCAGCAGGAGACATGTCTTCTATAATACCTTACTTGCCTAGCAGTAACTTTTGTCCAGCATGGGAACCTGTACAGGGAACGTTTTTTTCTGCATGCTAATTTACCTTGCTTACTTTAGATGATAATAGAGTTATATCTTTCCTTCTTCAGCGTCCACATGTTAGGGTGCTTTCGTCATTGGATTGCACCATTGTAATCAAACGATGAAAGAGTGTCCAGAATGGCATTCCAAGAATGGGTGGAGCTTACGTTGGCACAATGTTGCCTTCGTAATTTGCCTATTCTTGACATGCAGATACTCTCCTTCCGTCTCAGCGGGAAGATTCTGCTTGCTTGCTTCCCATTTAATTAGTGAAAATACCAAGGTATTAAATTCAGAACATTATACTGTGTGTGTATGTGTGAAGGAAAGAAAGAAGTAATAAACCATGCATAGTTCAATAAAATACCCCTGCTAAATTTTTCACAAGTCTCTGTGGGGAACATTGGTTGACCTCAATTAATAGTACATTTTGTGTGGGTGTGGAAATCTTTATAATAAATTGTACCATTATTCCTGTCGGACTTTAAATATATTCCTTTTAATGTTTTCTTTTTAATTAAATGTTATCCTTCCTTTCTTTGAAGAAACTCAGAGTAATATACATTGTTGTGCTTCCATATCTTTACAATGATCTTGTGAAGCAGTTTAGGCCATAGTAGCTTATCTGGTGCATGGAGTGAAAATTTTAACAGGGTGCTTCTTAGTTTTGTCCAAGTTATTTAACTGTACTATCCTACAATATCTATCTATTAAATAAATAGTACTAATAAATATGAAGATATTTGTTTTTTCAACTGCTGGTAGAACGCACATCGTAAAAATGTATGTAAAACAACTGCATTAGTCTCATAGTCACAAATTTCTTCCAAGTAAAATACAGTACTCAGATTTTTTAAATGATATATTTGAAACTCGCAGGTTGGTTTTCATGTCTTCTGTATTGTTCTTTTCATGGCATCTGCATTCAGGTTAATTAAACTTTAAAGAAAAAGTATTCCACGAAGCTGAAAGTATTCATGTACATCTGTCATGTATAAACAAAGACAGTCCAACACACGCCCAAAAAACCCAGGCAAATTTGACCACATTATTTTTTTCACCTGAAAATGAGATGGGCAGGTTATTAACTTAAAACAACAACAACCTGGCCATCAAAACTACACGGCTATGGATAAAACATGTAACAGTGATACCCATTGTCATCGGGGCACTTAGTAGCATGTCAAAGCATTTTAAAAATTAAATTTAAAAAATTGCAGCTTCCTGAAATAACACCAGCAGAACTGCAAAAAAACTGTGCTACTTGGAACATCATATATCTTAAGAGGATATTTGGTTGATGCGTAGGACGCTGGCAACAACCCGTATCAACCATCAGCACCGGTCAATGATATTTGGGACATATTTTAAAATGTTCCGTTGACTGAGTTTCATATTTAATAATAATATAATACTTTCTGTTATGTTCTATCCAGTCCTGGAAGTTGCAGTACTCAGCACAGAAGGGCAAGTGCAGGACTTAAAATTTCCTCAGGGCAATGCCGGCGGCAACTCCATCCAGCTATCTTCGAATACTGTGAAGCAGAACAGCAGAAATGGTATGTCTTGATCAAATGAGTTATTTTCCACCCTGATAGGAGCCTTTACCATTTCTTGAATTAAAGCCCCCTTGACAGAATTAAAAATGGATCATCCTTTGTACCCTTTGACTACCATTTTTCCTTGGAATCCATGATTCCTCAGTGCAGATAGTGTGGTTAGAAAACTGAAGTGGAAAAAGCTGTGGAACTTGGTGCACTTTCAAGTCAATATAATGCACGGGAGCACGGAGCGATGCCAGGGGGGTGCGTGAACCCATGGAATGTGTTCTTTTCCCCCCGCAGGGAGTAGGGTTTTTTTTTGCATCAAACAAAAGCACAGAGCACAGAGTAGGAGATATGAAGCCTATATCACAAACCATTAAGAGACACCATGGAAAAATATTTAACAGGGTTGAAAAGAAAGGACAGAGGCGGAGATAATGAGACAAACATAAGTCTCCTGAAAGCTAAGATGAGGAAATATGATGAAGCGTATGTAGTGCTTGGCTTCACTGAGACGACCAGTGTGTTTACTGTCTAAACATGTTGGCAGCGGACAGCATGAAGCCAAATAAATTAAGGTATCACTTAAACACATTGCACCCCAATCATGCTGATAAGCCGCTTTTTTTTTTCAACTGTGCTGAATGTTGCAAACAATCGTCCCGGCAGAGAGTTGGGGGTGTGCAAAATGTTTAGTTCTTCCCAGAGGGGGCATAACAGAAAATAACGGAGAAACAATGATATAATGGAAGGTTTCTGTTTCCAGGGTTAGCAAAGCTGGTGTTCATCATTTATAAAAGCTTGGGCCGGTTTCTTAGTACCGAAAATGCAACCATCAAGCTAGGAACTGAGTTTGCTGGCAGGAACAGTACCATCGCTGTGAATTCTGATGTCATTGCCGCCTCCATCAATAAGGAGTCCAGTCGTGTCTATTTGACCGATCCCGTTCTTTTCACCCTGGCACACATCGATGTAAGTTATGAAAATGAATTAATTGGAAGGTTATAAAATCAGCAAGAGCAAAAAGCTGATGGGATGGAGGCGATCTTTCCATTTGAATTTTAAATATCGGAAGGTCAGAGGCATAGGTTTATTTAAGTCTGCAAACATAAAATTAAATGAGCCTGGTTCAGTGATTATTAGAACTTAAGTGTATTCTTAATGAAAGCTAATTCAGTAATCAACATGAAAATGTAAATGTCTCTAATTTGTTCCTAAGTGAAAATTAACTCTTACCTTAGCAGCAGGGCAGAAAACACGGGCTTTTACAATTTTGCTTGCTTAATGTAGCAAAATTTAAATAGCACTTAGAGCATTTTGCTCTAATTTTGTACTATCTTCTGGAGCCCATTTACCAAACGCTCAAGAAGGTTTTCTTCAATAGGGCAAACTTCTTTTCTTTGAATTAGGTTGACACTGTCACACTCGTAAAAGACTCTGCTGGTCATGTCAAAATGCTGTTGATTGTCCAGGTTAGGATTTTCCATTTACCTAAAGCGATAGATTGGAAAAGCCAATAAAAAGAAATAAATGTATCTCCTTTCATTTTTTCTGAGATGTTTTCAGTGCAATTTAATCTGGGCAATTTAATCTTTTGTTCTTTTATAACTGATTAAAATGGAGACTGCTTAATTCTAAATTATCGAAAAAGTCTGTCTTAAGAAATTTACCTGTTTCAACTGCTAAAAGATGGAAATCAAATACAGTAGTACCTCTAGATACGAGCTGCTCCACATGCGAGTATTCCAAGTTACGAACCGCGACGCGAGCGAAATTTCTGTTCATCACCCGAGCTCAAATTCAGGATAAGAGCTGAGCTTCCGTTAGGTGGCGCAAGAATCTCCTTGCTTCCGGTTATCTCGGCGCAAAAAACAAAGGCATTCGTTCGAGATGCGAGTTGATCGACTTACGAGCTCGGGTCTGGACCAAATTAAACTCGTATGTCGAGGTACCACTGTAGCCAGAAGTCATCAATGTAAGCACCAAACTACAAGTAGACAATTTTAGTTGCAGGAAATTAAATTCTTAGTAATGCCGGTGGTACAGCATGCCTATAACTAAATCGCTAGTTTGTCCTATACAGTCTGTTAGTTATTTCTTTTATTATCTTATTTTGGCACCAACTGTATACCTTTTCTCCTGTGTCAGCTTAATTTGCTACGATACAAAGGGTTGTATTAGATTTAAATAAACTGTCTATAGGCAGCATTCATATGCATATAATTGTATTTTTTTCCCATTCTGATGTCTCACAGTCCAAGAATTACTTCAATGCTAATTGTTCCTTCTGGAACTATTCAGAGCGGACTATGATGGGATATTGGTCAACTCAAGGCTGCAAGCTGATTGACACAAATAAAACACATACCACGTGTGCATGTAGCCACCTAACTAATTTTGCAATTCTCATGGCTCATAGGGGAATTGTGGTAAGTAATCCTGACAAATAATGTACAGCAATTTGAAAACCCAGTGAAACTCCTGGTCTGTAGAACTACCCAGTGATAACATAATCTTACATTACACTCGTCTGTAGTCTTTGTATTTCAAAGTTCAGATATTACACAGACCTTGGAGGAGGGAGTAAGAGAGAAAGGGAATTGAATGTGGTCACAAGAAATAAATCTGTGTTATATTTTCAATACATCTATAATAATCTAGTTATCATCAGATGGCATACCAATACCAATAAAGTATTCTATTCCATAAAGAATTTATCTTATTTGGCACACAGTTTCTTCCCATACAGAACCCTTTAACATTTAACCCCAATGAAGGCAGAAAAATAACAACAACAACAATAATAGTAATAGTAATAATAATTTATTAGATTTGTATGCCGCCCCTCTCCAAAAACTCGGGGCAGCATACAAATCTAATAAACTATTATTAACATAAAATATGTCTTCCTATTCTATTTTCCTAAAAGCCAACAGAGAGGTAGAAAATTTTATTGCCATAGGAATGCCATTGTAGAGTGTTAATGCCATCCCAGATAAGCAATGCCTTCTATTCTGAGCCCTATTCATCTATCAGACATGTGAGATTTAAAAGCAATTGCTCCTAGTGCTGGTCTCCAACAAATATGGCCAAACAGGCCTATATAATCAAGCCAATTGGCCCAATAGCTATTCTTTTGTGACCCAAATTACTTTTAATTTAACAGAACAATCCTTTCCCTTCTAAAACTTGCTCATGCTTGATCAATTTTAGGGGTGTCAAACTCGTGACGACATGTTGTCACATAACATATTTCAACTTTGCCCCCTTTGCTAAAATGGGGGTGGTCATGGCCAGCATGTGATGCATCTGGAGAGCAGGCCGTGAGTTTGACACTCCTAATTTAGCAGGTTAGGCTGATTCTGCTTCAAACTGGTGATTCTGCAAATACTAGGGCTCTTTATGCCATGAAGTATAGCACCTTAACTTGTCGTTGCAACTGGTTTAGGCCTTCCAGAATTGTTGATTTTGCCATTACACCAGGAACCAATAAATTTACAAACCAATGTATTTCAAGCTGCCTTCAAGGGCATCCCCATGTAAAACCCTGGATGATAATCTGATGAATTATTGTACCTAGGTCCTCTTTAAGAATGCAACTGGCACACCAGCCAAAGTTGGACAAAGATCCCTTTCCATAACCTCCACCTATTATTCCAGAATGAGCCATGAATCCATAAAGACTCCAGATCCCAAATCATCTCCTTCATGCATAGTGTGTGCCCATCAAGAGATAGAGTTGTGCATTAACAGAGAGCCCTGATGTGCAAATGGCAACTTGGTTTTGCTTGGATTCAGCTTCATTCAATTCTCTTTCATCCAAGCTGTTATAACCTGCAGGTCCCAGAAGACGACACCAACAGCATCTCACTCACAATCTGGGGTGGCAATGTGAAGTTCACTGTAATTAACATAGTAATTATATCATACCCACTAGCCTTTATGTAAACCTTAAAGAAAAAGAGAAGTTCTTGTTAACTCACATATCAGAGGCCATCAGGCTGATTTTTCATCCCCTGCTAGATACTATTGTGAAAATAACGGTAAAATATTGCTCTTCTTTGACTGGTTAGGTTTGGTCATAAATAGCAACAATTTTGAAACCGTAATTTATTGACTAAGCCAGTGGTTCTCAACCTTCCTAATGCCATGATGACCCTTTAATACAGTTCCTCGTGTTGTGGTGATCCCCCAACCATAAAATTATTTTTGTTGCTACTTCATAACTGTAATTTTGCTACTGTTATGTAAATATCTGATAGGCAGGATGTATTTTCATTGTTACAAATTGAACATAATTAAAGCATAGTGATTAATCACAAAAACAATATTTAATTATATATTGTGAAGTATTCATTTCTAATAAATATGTGTTTTCCAATGGTCTAAGGCGACCCCTGTGAAAGGATCATTCGCTCCCCAAAGGGATTGCAACCCATAGGTTGAGAACTGCTGGACTAAACTAATACTGAATTCATACCTATACAACCTTAAGTCATGAACTATGGTTTGCAAAGCACTAAAACAAGCTTCACATCAATTATGAATCATAATGGCTTGTTGTGATGTGATGTGCAGACCTGGCCAGTAATATCTTTTTCTTAACTGGAATGTTTAAAATATGTACTTTATTTTATTTAAGGATAGTACATTTTAATTAAAAAAAATCATTGTACTTCAACCTGTTTTGGCATGATAAACAATACACTCAAACAATTTCCCAAAATGTGTCTTTTCAGTTTAATATTTATATTATTTATTTTACCATCACAGTTATCAGTTATTTCATAATGAACAGATTGCAAATTATTTTAGGGACAGAGCAAGCGATAGGTTGGGCTACCTCGTTTCTCTTCATTGTCAAGTGCAAATTTGCACATCCAATGAAAAACAAATTTGTCTTTTTACCAACTAGAAACTGTTGTGTAAAACAAAATCCTGAGTCCTTAGTGTTAGATGTAAACCTGATATTTTACTTGTCCATTAGTCGGTAATGACACTAATTTTATTTCATCTTCATTACTTCCAGTACAAAAATGGAATGCATGGCTTACTCCTCACTGTCATCACCTGGGTAGGAATTGTCATCTCCCTCGTCTGCCTGGCAATTTGCATCTTTACTTTCTGCTTCTTCCGTGGCCTTCAAAGTGATCGAAACACAATTCACAAGAACCTTTGCATTAACCTCCTCATTGCCGAATTCATTTTCCTAATAGGCATCGATAAAACCGAATATAAGGTAAGCCCTCCAGACTTGTATACATTTTATTTTAAAAAGTCTTTATTTTGTAAACCCCGTCTCTCCTCCAAACTGGAAGATCAAGCAAGCAACAATAGAAAAACAAAACACGCTCAGCAGTAATAAAACTGTGGTGAAATTAATTGGGTTTAGGACCCATTCCCGACCATCTGGAACCAGCTCCCACCAGATATCAGAGTTGCCCCACCCTCCTTGCCTTTCACAAGCTCCTTAAAACCCACCTCTGTTGTCAGGCATGGGGGAATTGAAATTTTCCCTTCTCCCTAGGCTTATAGAATTTATACATGGTATGCTTGTTTGCAGCCCTAATTACTGGAGCCCCACCCAAACACTTATTTAAAGGTCTCTTTTTAGATTGCTTTTTAATATTGGATTAGTTACATTGTTTTCTTTATTGTTGTTAGCCGCCCCGAGTCTTCGGAGAGGGGCGGCATACAAATCTAATAAATAAATAAATAAAATAAATCAATATTCATAAATATTATAAACTTCATAGAAACAAGTTGAAACAGAGATTTAAATTATTTTCGGAGAGAAAGGGAGCCAGCATTCTTCAATAGAACAACAGTTTTATTTTTTAGTACTGGTTCTGTAACTGTATTCAACACCACAGCCCAGGAAGGGGCTGCATAGCCCAGGAATGGGCTGTCTAGATGTTCTCGTACCAGAAGGATTAATATCTTTAAAAGATAATTATTTATTTTTAAGCAGTGTTGTCCACATTTAAGTCATGTTAAAATTATAGCTATTTAATTAACCACTCTCTGGCATGATATAGGAGATAAAAAGTACTGCAACAGAAACTGTTGACTGAAAGACCTTAGGCAGGCACATTATTCTGATTTAGGGTCATGCATATGTATTTATTAAGAGACACAAATTCTGCATGCGCAAATGGCAAGCATTGCAATAATCATTCATACTAGCATACAGCTCCTTGTAAAAGTTCCATGGTCCTCTAACAATGAAGTATGACTCAAGCTGAATAAAATAACATTTATAGGAATAAAATAGAAGCGGTGCTGCAGGTAGGTGTGAAACCAAAGCAGTACAGGCTTAAATCCCCGTTAGAGATTTTGTGGTAGAGGTAGTCTTCAACTTAAAACCACAACTGAGCCTGCCATTTCAGCCCTAAGCCACGCCGGTCATTAAACATGTTGTCATGTAACTGTGCCCAATTTTATGTCCTTTTTTGCATCAGTTGTTAAGTGAATCACCACAGCCATTAAACACAGTGGTTTCTTAAAGAATCCATTGTCTGTGATATTATTTCCCCCACCCCGCAGAAATTGGAAATAAATGGCATCGTAAAACATTGTAAATTACTGTGATTGTGACTGTGGAACAGCTGTAAATGAGGGCCGGTTACAAAGCATCCAAAATGGTAATGTGACAGAGAGGGGCTGTCAGAACTTTCAATCCGAATTGTAAATATCCCTAGGGAGGTCTCCTAACTTTGAACCATCACTAAATGAATGGTCGCAAGTCAGGGACTATCTATACAGAGTTGTATCTTCTTGGCATTGTATAGGTGCATTACATATCTAAATGATGTAATAAGGCAAAAAAAAATTATATAGTTATTTTTTAAGTTTTAAAGAAAATTCCCTTCTCCATCAAAATAGGTATCTTTTATTACCTTCACTTTTCATGATGGAAAATCTAAATTTCAAGACCTGAGACATAATTTCAACTTTTCTAAAATAAGCTTTCCTCGAGTTTAAGGGTTAGGATTAGGGTTTAAGTATTTCGTTCTCAGCCTGGTTAGTGATATGGCACTTCGTCTTACATAGACAAGAAAAGAAAAATATTGAATACGAAAGGAAATGGAATTCCTTGCAATGGTGTATTCTTTTCCCCCCCCCTTCTTCAACAGAAGTTATAAATAATACATTTAACCGCAGTGTTTCTTTATCTTTCTGTACCAAATCATTTGCAGTATAAGCCTTGCAGCAGACTGTTAAGATTTCCGTACCCAAAATTAATAGGCTGCTTTCCATACTTGATATTCCATTACACTGAATAATGTGAGCAGGCACACATTTTCCATATCTTAACTTACAGAGTGCAACAAAGGACAGGGTACAGCTACCGAGAACACACAGGCGTTTAACCATGCTGAATAGAAACTTCTGATTTGGAGAGGTTGTCTCAGCCTGAAGTTGTGTGTAGTAGACTCTTTCTAAAATTCAAGCACTGGGTTGGGACCACCTTATTTGAAATTGTCAGTCTACACAAGAAAGGTGGAAGAAGTTGTTAAGTTTGCATTTGATTGTTTCTGTTTCTTTGCAGATTGCGTGCCCCATATTTGCAGGCCTCTTACATTTTTTCTTCCTGGCAGCCTTTGCCTGGATGTGCCTAGAAGGGGTTCAACTGTATCTTATGCTAGTAGAAGTGTTTGAAAGTGAATATTCCAGGAAGAAGTACTATTATGTTGCTGGCTATCTCTTTCCTGCAACTGTTGTTGGTGTTTCAGCAGCTATTGACTATACAAGCTATGGAGCAAAAAATGCGTAAGTACAGTATATATACCTAGTATCTAATATTTTGGGGTTATTTTACTGAGTGTGCTAGCTACCAGTCAGAAAACCAAGCCTTCTGAAATAAATGATGAATGAAACACAACAAGTAAAAGAATATCTGAAGACATTATTAGTAGGAAATGTTAATGTGTTTTTATTTCAATCCTTTATCATTTTTTATAGAATAGAATAGAATTTTTATTGGCCAAGTGTGATTGGACACACAAGGAATTTGTCTTGGTGCATATGCTTTCAGCGTCCATAAAATAAGATATACATTTGTCAAGAATCATGTGGTACAACACTTAATGATTGTCATAGGGGTCAAATAAGCAATGAAGAAGCAATATTAATAAAAAATCTTAGGATACAAGCAACAAGTTACAGTCATACAGTCAACATGGGAGAAAATGGGTGATAGGAATGATGAGAAAAACTAGTAGAATAGAAGTGCAGATTTAGTAGAAAGTCTGACAGTGTTGAGGGAATTATTTGTTTAGTAGAGTGATGGCGTTTGGGAAAAAACTGTTCTTGTGTCTAGTTGTCTTGGTGTGCAGTGCTCTGCAGCGGCGTTTTGAGGGTAGTAGTTGCACCAATTTGTGTCCAGGATGTGAGGGGTCAGTAAATATTTTCCCCACCCCCTTTTTGACTCGTGCAGTATACACTCCAGATTGTAAATAATGGCATTATTTTACTTTTCACATTAAAAAAATATGGCTAGAATGATTAGAGAAGAAAGTGTCTACGGAGGTTCTCAGTCATCCAAGTCATGGTTGTCCCAAAGGTGCTTTTTTCAGGAGGCAACTGGACTGTCTGTTTTTTCTTTGAAGAAGTTTCGCTTCTCATCCAAGAATCTTCTTTGCTTTTGGCTGAAGAATAAATCTGAAGGATTTATATTCCTTGCAGACAGCTGGTCATTTGCATTCTTTTAGAGAATCATTGAGGCCACCTTGAGGTTTATCTGTGTCATCAGGGTTACCTGAGTGGTGCAAATGGGTGTGGAGCCTTCTTGGAAGTATTGAAAGGTCTCTGTTGTACAGTCTTGTTCTTGGATGAGAAGCGAAACATCTTCAAAGAAAAACCAGAAAGTCCAGTTGCCTCTTGAAAAAGCATCTTTGAAAAGGAATCTTTGTTTCTTGAAGGGGAAGCTTTGAAGACAACAATTCTTTTGAAATCGAATTTGGGTCAGTCACCGGGACCAGAGATTTACTCTTCCAAACTTTCAGAGTTATGCTGAAGCCCATCTTAAGGGATTATTCTTTTTACTGGAAAACATTAGTCTGTTCTGCGAGTCGTGTTTATGTAGTGCCTTCCTATTGATTGATTTGTACATTGATAACTGGCGATCGGCTGTAGTTTGCTTGTGCTTCCAAGCCCTTGGTGCCTAATTATTTGATAAGCTGGTGATAAGAGTTAACTGATAAGAGGCCAGTATCCAGGCTTCAATCATTTCCTTGCCTATCTTTGTACCTAGATGGCCAACTATTTTTCTTGCCGTGAAATTAAATATGTGTCCTTTATTCATTGCAATGTGAAGCTATCAATGAAAACTTAGGAGCCGAGGGTTTGGCAGCATAAGGAAACGACAACATTGTTTCCATCAACGCCATCCATCAACATACCAAACAGCCCAACGCACATTTCCATTAGAGAGAGGATGGGCTCCAGCACAAGTCCAAAAACTTTGAAGATTACATCTCTGGTCCCAGTGACTAACCCAAATTTAAATCTTGCATCATTATCCTGGGACATGTATATTTGCCTTCATTCACAGCAAATCTTGGTTACTTTTATTTATAGTCCCATTTGCATGAAAGAATAAGTATGGGGAATTTTGTTGAAATTAAATTATATTATTACAAAATATAATACCTTAGTTTTAACTTTTTAAAAAGTAGATATAATTGTTCAGTTGGTCTTCTGATAAAATATCCTCTGAACAATGATAGCTGAGTATTTCAACATAACATTTTTATTTGGTTATAGTTTATCAAGTGATATTCTGTTTATAAAATAGAGTATTCCATAAAGTTATAAAAGATAGATACAAGATATTGAGGATTTATATAACTAATAGTGCTTGCTTTGTCCATTTATTAAATATTTACAGCACGGTCAGATATTGTTTAATATAAGATGTCTGCTTAATTTTGCTGTTGATTAAAGACAAATAAAAGTGATTCATTAGGGAGCTACTTGAAATATATATATAAATGAACCATTAAATGAATTGAGTCTTCATAGCCAGTGCTTAATTTAGTTTAATGCTAATTCCTTTTAATTGTTGAATATACAATTGGGAATGGTGGATTTTCTATTGGTAGTGCATTTTTTGGTGAAAAAGGAGGATGTCTAATTATTTTCTAAATTTCTGATAGGTATGTGATGATCAGACAATAAAGCGGAATTAAGCTTGATTCCTTATGATTGAACAGACATATTCATATTGTTTTCATGGCAAAAGTGAAATGAGAGAGGGGTTGGGTTTTTTTACTTCCTAGTTTAGTTTTCAGCTTGCGGATTTTATAATACTCACCCTTCCTAGTCAGGTCTGATCTTGCTTGGTATTTTATTTTTAATCAACCAAGCTTACTAAGATATACATCTTGCTATAGTTAAACAATAGATTAAATAGCACAGTAGCAAATTTTAAGGCACAGTGCAGCAGGGACATGGACCACATGTGTGTCAGAAGAACAATAATTGGTCCTTGCGTGGAAATTAAACCCATCTACCATATTGTTTATTAATTTAATTTTTCAGCATGTTCTTTATTTTTTTGCTATCAACCCTCAGCTTGATTTAATAGAACAAAAAGTATGGACAGGAAGTGAGTAGCAAATAAATCACGGCAAAAAAAGGATTTATGTATTGTGTGTTGAGGTTAGATAGATTCTAGTGCTCAGGAACATGAATAGAAGTGTGGAAAATGCTGCAAATCTTTTGTTGTTGTTATTATTATTATTATTGTTATTATTATTATTGTGCTGTGATTCCTATTTTGGATAAATTTGAAAAAAAAAGAGTTGATAATCAACACAAAAATATATGCATAACGAGGTTGCATAAAATATATGTGTTTACCTATAATTTAATGTTGTTCAGATTTGCACACAAAGAATGGTTTATGAACAAACATGTAACTTATTTCCACTAGAAGAACAGAGTGGGGGGAGGGAGATGTTTGGATGGATGGATGGATGGATGGATGGATGGATGGATGGGGGGTTGTGTATTGCAGATAGTATACAGTCATTAATTATTTTCACTTTCACTGATTTGGCCAGCCTCCCCAAAATTCCAAACCTAACTTATGAAAGGATATAAGTTATTTATAAGAGTAGATTTCAAACGGATTTCCACTTAATGCTGTTACTAAAAGATGTGTCCTAAACACGAAGTCAGTGAAAGTTAGTTTTTTGCAGTTTTCATTTTTTGTGTGTGTGTTCATGGACTATTTTTGTCCCCCCCCCCCTCTTTTCTAAAACAGTTGCTGGCTCAAGGTGGACAACTATTTTATCTGGAGTTTTATTGGGCCTGTTACCTTCATTATTCTGGTAAGAATATGACCTTTTTCATTTTAGTTTTTCTCACAGATTAATTTGATATGTCGTATTTTTTGTTATTAGATTATAATATTTCTTTATTAAAAAATACCAATTGTAAATTAACCCCAAAAATGGTCAATTTTCAGGGATATTGTGGCTATGTTTGAAATGAATTAGGGTCCCTCAATGCATATCTGTTGTATAAAGACAGCAGCATTGCTATATAAATTATAAATGTGAACATTAATTCCTGCATGTCTCTATTACCCTTTTGGATGATACCTTTTGGATTTCTAATATTTTGTGAACTATGAACGCTATTCATCCACTTTAAGCACAGGAAACAGATATTTGACTTTTAGCACAGTTAACCTTTAGCACAGTTAACATCCAAGACTCCTGGCCTCTACCAGCTTCCATATGGAACCATTAAGATGGTTTAACTCATAACATTAATTGATTCAGTTGATTTCCAGTAGGCTCTTAGAAAAATGTCCAGTGATTCAGTGGACACATCTGGAATATGAAGACAGTAATGAACTTCTTAGGATCACTCTTAAGCAACTTCTTGACTATTTATCCAAGTGGGCTCCTTGTTTTACTGAATAGAAACAGGAGATAAACAACCTAAGAACATTCCTAGATCAACAAATGTAAATGATGAAAAGTATAGATAATGTTTATGTCTATGACCTTGGATGAAATCCCAGCAAGATGGAAGTAATACTGGCAAAAACATTTCCTAATTCCATAAGCTGAACTTCAGTTGAATGATCTGGCCCATTATTTAAGAGTTGTCCTAGGCTCGATTCTCTCCAAATCTTTTATAAGACTCAAGTAAAGACTAGACAAAAAAAAAAGTGAACCTGCTTTGCTAGTTTTTAAGTCTGCTATCATTTCAGGAGTTTACACCTTTTTTTAATATGTGCTTTCTAACTACTGTAGCCACCTGTTGGTGTCAGATCCCTTTAGCTTTAAGAGATTAACTTGTTATAAACAGTCTGTCATTTGCATTTAAAATTGAATTATTTAATATCTTTCTTGTTTGATGTTATTAAATATATCAACATCAGCTTTTACATTTTTATACAAAGTTAACTTATCTAGTACTCTTTGTGTGCCCTGATATTTCTCAGAAATAGAAATAGCAATGACTGAATAGGACTTTAGTTCTTTATCTTCTAAGAAAGGCTTACCAGCTTTGTAAGTACAAACATGATATATATACACATATATTCAAAAATACAGTGATTATAATAACTTAAACAAATCAAAGGAATCATATTATCCACAACAAGCGAGACAACTGAGATCAGTGATTTGGACTTAAAAACAGGAAGAGAACTAATATAACAAATAATCCAAAACAAAGGGAGGTGGACTTTTTTTTTGTTGGTTAAGAAGGAATGCACTCTTTGTGTTTGTCCAGATTTCCCCTTCCGCTGTATGTGATTAACTTATGTGAGTTAGAAGAGTCATTTGTCCATCATGATTAGTTTTTGAAAGGCACAATGTTAAAATGGGAAAGAGAGGTGGAGAAGGTCTGTTTAACTAGTCCTCTTCATGCTAATGTGGACCAAAGTGAGTGGTCTTTCCCATCAAATTAATGATAGACTGAACCAGCATATTTTTCTTTCAACATTTAGATAAGAGGCAAATCTAGGAATATCAGCAGTTAGAATTGTCTAGATTGGACAATATGGAAAAGTTGTTTATCATCGGCACATAGCATAGTATATAACAGTTGTATTTGCAGCTGCTTTTATTTGTATAACAATACAGATGGCAATTTATAACAAGGGTTAGGGCTATCACAAATAATTGCCATAATTGAGTTTGTGGTTATTATGGTATTATGGCATGAAGACTATCTTTAGTTTCATTGTTCCTAATAGAGCTCTTTTGGTAATATATTTTGTAATCTATATTGAAGAATAATTATCACATTAAGAGGCTTTCTTACTTAAAAGAGGATCCCATCTCCTATTACTATTCTTTGAATCATCTCAAGTATTACTTAATGTTAGAGAACTTGTTCTAAGTCATGATTCATGTAAGTGAGCATAGAGGACAGATGAAACAGTAAAATACACTGCACTATTCCTCATTCCCTGTTTAATGTTAAAATGTGTGACCCTCGGAGAAAAGCTTTCTTATATTCACTCTCTTCAACTTCTTTTCTTCAATGCCCATACAAAGGAATAAGCTTGCATTTGGCTCACTGACTTGACTTGTTCAACTTGGTGATATCAATGAATTGTCTTTATCCCCAACATGTTTTCAACTGCATAGCTCATTGAATGAGGTTGATCTGTACAAATTTAGTGGAGAATATTTGGTTAATATAGTCTGTTTTGTTTTTTAACTTCACATTGAAAAATAGTTTAACAAAACCACAGAAGTGTGGTATTAACAATAGGGAGTAGTAAAAAGAACACTTTCTCTGGATATACATATAATAATTAAAAATAGTATGATTAAAAATAATTCAGCATCCATTCTATCTCTTTGTCTCCTTTCTCTAAAGTATTCCTGGTTAGTACTTCTATATCAGTACATCTGTTTAATAATATGTGAATGTGTTTAAGTATGATTTATAAAAAGTGTTTATTGTTCTAAGTTCTTTGTTCAGTTTGTTCTCCTTCTCTTTCTTTCTAAAACGTTACATTTTTTCTGAGTCTTGGGCATTGCTGCAGATATTGCTGCTTGCTTCTCTACCAGGTCAGAATAGAAATCAGGGTGATGAACATTTAATCGTATTGACCATGTACAGTTAGAGTCCACTAGTATTTACCAGCCATGACATTATTATCCTGCAAATCATTTAGGCTGAGAAGTGGAAGGCCTTTGGGAACAGTATTCCCAACTTCAGAAAATATGAAACAGCAGGTAGCAATCACTGCAGAGTTCCTTGCAATAATTCTTCTCTGGCAATTGCATTGCCCTCTAATCGTCCCCACCAAAAAAAAGAAAAAAAGGAACAGTTGAATGTGAATATTGTATCCAAACAAGAGTCTTAAGCATAAATGGACAATCAACACATTTCAAGAATTTAAGATTACCATCATTATAAAAATATGGTCATGCTTGCATTATCACTTCAAAAGTTGCTGTTAGCATTTAACCATTTATTTACTTTCATATACGTATATGCCACATAGTTTTGAAAGCATAGGTTGAGAGAAATAGTGATTTGATGAAGAATATGTTAACAAAATAATCGTGGATTAGATGCTTTGGTTATTTTGTTTTTAAAAACCCTCATTATTATAGGGGGGGAAATAAAATGTATAAGTTATTGCTAATGAACATTTAGAAATTAGTTTAGAGATTTTTGTAAGGGATTAATATTAACTGCTAGTAAAAAAAAACCCCACTCTTTCATCCTATGAATATTTCACTTTTGCTATAATAATCCACTCCTTTTTAAAAAGTTTTTAATAATATAAATTAATGTCCTAGACTTAGAATATGATGAGAGACAATTAGTTGCCCAGTAACAAATATTTAGGAAGCTGGAATGTTTGTATTCCGTATGAAAGTAGTAGTCTTAAATTTAAGTCTTAAGACAGCATCAGTTTTTGTAGTTAAAGTACATGTTTATACATTTTAAAATATACAAAGGTAGAGTAATATATGTAATTCAAGAAAAATACTGTATTTAATGTGGTTTGAATAATTTTGTTTACCATACTCTAATGTTCATGGTAGGTGAACATAGAGCATAAGTAAATGCTCTATAATTGACTTTGCTATATTTATTTTTAGAAAAACTGGAATAAAAGTACTAGTATATCTATTTCTAGTGCGATAAATTTCTAAGAGGTTAATTTCTAATTTCTCCAAAATACTTTTTATAAAATAGGTCATGTATAAGCTTTTCAATTTAATTGTTTAATGTTTTTAATTTTTTTTAATTTTTTGAATATTTTAATTTTATCAAATAAATTGGCAAAATATGAATAACATACATAAACACTATAATATCTGTAAACAGTATAACACTGAAATTTAGCATGGACCTTCAAAATTTAAAAGCATGGGAGAGAGACTCCAAATTTATCTCAAACAAAAGATTCCAAAACTTGATTGGGTTACAATTAATTGCATTTTAAAATCACTTTTATATTTAAAAAATGGGATTTGTCCCTATCTATTCAGTTTTAAATGGCTGAAGTGGAATGAAATAGGAAATTAAGAATACAATTCTTATTGTTCCTATAAATTAGAAACAAAGAATTGCTGAGAAAGAGACTTTGGAGTTGGAAGGAATTCTTCCCTTTAATCTGTTGAGTTTCCTCCTGATGTTTATGTAACTCAATTACACAAAGGAGCTAAAAATACATTCTGTACTTTAAAAAAAATATAAAGTCAGTTGAATCAGTTAATTTAAAAGCAAGAGGACATTTTCATAGACAAAATAAATAGCAAGTGGTTTTTTAAATAAATTTGTTTTGTGACAAAATTTCCAAGCCAACCTTACTTTTAAATGTAAATAATAGAAAAAGTAAATAGGAATGTTTTTGTGAAAAGACATATGCTGTTAAATTGACTTTAGATAACTAAAGGATGATACATTTTCAGAATCATTTTCCACTTTTTAAAATAATAATAATTAATAATTTATTGGACTTGTATGCCGCCCCTCTCCGGAGACTTGGAGCGGCTCACAACAAATAATACAGAAATACAAATCTAATATTAAAAAACAATTATAAAAAACCCATTATAAAACAGTCATACAATCCAAACAAACCATACATGAAATGGAAAGTATTTGTCACTCCATCCCAGTCTAAATTTTTTTTAGATTTTTTAAAAATGTCTTTAGTTACAGGAAACCAAGGTTGTTATGTAAAACTCTGTGTATAAGTAATGAGTGGCAAAAAAACTATTAGTTTGCCTGAAATGATTTAATGACGCCTGGATCATGACACATCAGGAACTGTTCTTGTCATTCGTTAGCCCCATCTGCAATTTTAATAATTCATCCAGTTAAGTGAGAGTTCAGTTTTCAACTCATTTACAAGTCTTCTTCATGCTGCATGTTCCAGAGAGGAATAGGGCTTGTATGTTTAAAGAGAAGGCTTTTGAAGCTGAATTGGTAGTTTAAACAATAACAACAACAACAACAAAAACCTCCAGGGATGACAAATAGAGTCAAGAACTTGTGCAATTCAGGGAGGTTACTTCTGCATGATGTACCCATTTTTCTGTCTTATTCAATACATGTCAGGTCTTCAGCTTAGATGAAATGAATTTTAAGCCAAGATGAATGAATGATTTTTTTGCCTCTAAAATTCATCTTAGATATTTCCAAATCAGTTGATAAGCTTGCCGTTCACATTGGGCTTTGGTGAAAAAGCTTTCTGAACTTTCAGGAATTGCATCCTGAAATTTTAACAAACATTTGACAAAAAAGCTTTTATCTCATGAATAGTGAACAAACAGTTCAACAATTTATGTTTTAAGAAGGTCTCCTCAGTGCTCTTATTGTACCTGGATATTTATTGCTCTGAGGCAATAAAATACCAGACACTAAACTTTGATTTGCTGATCTAAATATGGGTAAAGTCTCTCTTATTTTGTGAACATAACTTACATTTCAAGATGCTTTATGTGATATATAGGATGCTTTATGGGTATTTTAAATTCAAGAAGCTTGGATAAAATGAGAACTATCATACATTGAACATTCCAGAATTTTCCTATAAGAAGAAGAAAGGGAAAGGCTTACAGATATATCGGCCTTATGGCCATATAAAGAATAAGATAATAACAATAATTAAATAATAATTTATTAGATTTATATGCCACCCTTCTCCAAGGATTCGGGGCGGCTCACAACAACATAAACAGTGTACAAATTCAATTTTAAAACACAATTTAAAACCCTTATAATAAAATAATCACACAACCAATGGAACCATACACCAGCCTTGACAATTGGAGTGTGTGTTAGTTTCCCCATGCTTGGCGGCAAAGATGAGTTTTTAATAACTTATGAAAGGCGAGGAGGGTGGGGGCAGTCCTAATCTCTGGGTGGAGTTGGTTCCAGAGGGCCGGGGCCACCATAGGGAAAGCTCTTCCCCTGGATCCCACCAGATGACATTGTTTAGTTGATGGGACCCGGAGAAGGCCAACTCTGTGGGACCTAATCGGCTGCTGGGATTCGTGCGGCAGAAGGTGGTCTCGGAGGTATTCTGGTCCGATGCCATGTAGGGCTTTGTAGGTCATAATCAACACTTTGAATTGTGACTGGAAATTGATCGGCAGCCAGTGCAGGCTGCGGAGTGTTGTTGAGACATGGGCATATCAGAGGAGGCCCGCGATTGCTCTCGCGGCCGCATCCTGCACGATCTGAAGTTTCCGAACACTCTTTAAAAGTAGCCCCATGTAGAGAGCGTTGCAGTAGTCGAACCTTGAGGTGATGAGGGCATGAGTGACTGTGAGCAGTGACTCCCAGTCCAAATAGGGCCGCAACTGGTGCACCAGGCAAACCTGGGCAAATGCCCTCCTCGCCACAGCTGAAAGATGGTGCTTTAATGTAGGCTGTGGATCGAGGAGGGCGCCCAAGTTACGGATCCTCTCTGAGAGGGTGAATAATTACTTCCCCAGGGTGATGGACGGACAGATGGTATTGTCCTTGGGAGGCAAAACCCACAGCTACTCCGTCTTGTCAGGGTTGAGTTTGAGCCTGTTGACACTCATCCAGACCCATCCATTATCATGTTGAGTTATTAAAATAAGATACCATTGTCAGTATGGACTAATGAACATTAGACCAGATAGATGTATTTACAACTCTATAAAATTGTGAATTTAGGTCTTCCATATAAAATTCAAACTATTTGTTTTGTAAAATGACACACAAGTAGGGGAGGGAAGGATATGAGAAAATAGCTGAGTAATAAATATAAAGCACAGTCATTTTTTAATTCTCGATGTTGGGTGAGAACGGGAATGAAAATTCAGAGATAAATTCTTCCAATTCTCATGCTTTTAAATGCCTAAATTTGAAATTTGGTTTAATAAAAAGGCTGAAACTACAACAATATGATTTCACTCCATGGGGAATGGAGTAGCTTTTGGAATAAGTGTGATTTTTTTTTCTCCTAAAGGCCTTTAATTTCCATTCCCATCTTTAAAAATTACCACAGATTATTTTTTTTAAATCCCAAAATCATTGGAAAGAGTACTGCAACTCTCAGGAATGCGTTCTGAGAGAAAGGTGTCCACTCCTATTTAAGTCGATTACCCTTTTTTAATCTTCTCATATTTCCCAATGATAAAGCAATCTGCCTGAAGTTCTTTAGCTTATAAATGTAGCCCAGGGTTCAAGTTATTCAAAAGAGGTTTATCTGCTTTCTTGCTTGGGTCCCCCCCCCCCTTTTCTGTGAATGTAAATAAATTACAGGACAAAATTATAGGCCAGTATGAGGATGTATGTGGCAAAACAAATATAACATAAAAACGCACACACCGAATTATATATTTGTGTTCAGGAACACAATATATATGGAAGTCTGGGCTCTGCCTTCTCGTTGTTATTGTTGTTGTTGTTGTTGTCATAGTTAATAATAGGAGTCAAAGGCCTTTCAGGAGACTTTGCCTCTATTCTTTCATTGTGATAATTTTAGGAATGTTGTATAAAAGCCTTGCTGATATTTGAAAGATTTCTAAGTGTTAATTTTCAGATAATGAACTTGGGTTTATTGCTTTATGTTATATTCACTAAGATACAGAGTCGAATCATCCTATGTAATATTGGTCATAGGCATATCCTCCTGGATTTATAGTACTTTTAAGATACTTTTATTTCCGCTCCAAACCCCCTCCTTCTATCATTTGCAGATTTATAATCTTTGATATAATTTCTTCCACCCATTTATTTCTTCTTTCAACAGAAGCTTCCAAATGCATCGATTAAGTTTCATTTGTTTGTTTATTGTACCCAAATTTTCAACAAGGCTGATTTATTTAGACTAATTTCATTAATTGATAGTTTACTGACATAAATAACATGAAGTAGATTATAATGCCACATATCAGGAATCCCTTCCAGGCAGCATTGAAATTTACTTACCTTTCCTACAGATTCGGAAGTGTATAAAAGTGGGGGAGGGACTAAAATTAACTTTGTGGCTATCTATGCATTAGATGAATTATTTGTAGCTGAAATTATTTGATGGTAAACTATATCACCCAACATCAGTCTAAAATGATTGCCGTGTAGTTATTTATATATTTATTTATTTATTTATCTTTCTATTCTATAGTTCATAAAATTTTGATTTTGTTATTTACTGTTACCAAATAGTGAATAACAAAATGACAAAATAGTTTTAATTGGCCAATTTTATATGGGATTCCGAAATCATTTTGAATTAAATAGATAGCTCAGGATCCATTGTGGAAACAGCAACTATACATAATTGGGAGTCAGAAGTCAACTATATATAATTTCAGTTTTCCTATTATATTTTAATTTATATTTTATTTTTTCTATAATGACTTGTTGCGGGTGTATCAGAATTGTGTTTAATTGTTACCTTGTGACACAAAAATATATTTACCCGAAAAGGAGACAATCCATGCATTTGAACACATTCCCTTCAACACATACTCAAAAGAAAAAGAAAAAAAAGGCAGAAAACAAATTGTTAGCAAAAGTTTTTAAAAATCCTGTTGCAGTTAATTTTGGATAAAACATTGTCTTACCTGCATGAGAGATTTTTTCCTTAATCATAGAGCCTTAAGCACCTTAAGTGATCAGAAGGGTAGTGTTATAGAAGCATATTTAAATACACTGGATTGTTTTTATTTATTTTTTATCATTACTATTATTGCATAATGTAACATTTTACACTAGGTATTGTATATATTATATCAATATGCTAAAACAAACCTTTAAATAAGCATTCTACCAATTTGATTTACTCTGGAAAGAATGCAAGAGGTTATCTGAAAAACATATTTGCTGGGTTTTGGGGTTTTTTTTGTTTTAAACCATTGATCTAATCTTTTATTGAAGCTACATTCCTCATGTCGCACAATAGTTTGGGGAATGATAGCTTTTCCTCTTTTTTGTTTAGTCTGGAGTATCGTCATTAATCAACCTGTTTCTTGAAGTAGTTTAATTTCATTTGTATCTGTTTTGACAGCTGAATCTTATCTTCCTGGTGATCACACTGTGCAAAATGGTGAAGCACTCAAACACTTTGAAACCAGACTCTAGCAGGTTGGAAAACATTAAGTAAGTGCTATATGTTCAGATACAAAACTGTGATTATTTGTCTGATTGTTTCAGCTGATTGAAAGCTCCCCTCCATTAGGAACACATGGCTTTGTCTCCCAGGAACCACAGATGTCAGTTTAGAAATGAACAACACCAGTCTTGCTTTAAACACATTTGTTGCTCTAAAGTTACAGACAAGGTTGAAATTAAATAACTTTTCCTTTGGCGTGGTGGTCAAAGGCGTTGGTTTGTTGCCTTCCTGAAATTCCAGGGCAGCACAGTCATTCCATTTGCATTTAAAATGCCCCTCGAAATTGCATTCCTGTCTGCATGGCTGATGTTGTTCTGCTGGGTTTGTTTTGTTAAATTATTCTCACCAGTTAGGGGGTCCTCAGCAGTTTCCCCAGTCATAACTCTGACCTCCTAAGAGAGTTTGTTCCTATTACTATGGCTTACTTGATGGTTATCTGTTCCTTTTCATGCTAATTTAACAAACTTTTTCTTTTATCATAATGCTCTCTTTTCCAGAAATTGAAGCAATGTTTAATTTAATAAAACTGACAGTGGTGGATCACTCTTTAGGGCTGAGCTAGGCAACATAAAACACTTCCAGCTTCAATCCATGCTGTTTCTGTGGTTAAAGAAATAGAAATTGATTTGAAGTTTTCTAGTTAAAAACACTTCAGTCTTGTGTTGCCTATTCCAGCTTTTTACCGTTTAAGTCATAGGGTTATTTAAGGCTAGGTTATTGTATTAGTCTGATGCTGGAGGGCTGAATATATTTTATCATAAGAAGCAAGCCTCTAATAAGTTCCAAGCAATTGTGCTGCAGACTGGGTTTTTAATTGTCTTTGAAAATAGAATGTGACAAGGGTAAATTTGCAAGATACCTAACATTGCAAACTAGATATTGCTTACCGTAGATAGGTCACAATATCAACTTCATTGCATGTTGCATGTAAAGAGAGAGAGAGAGCTAATCTTTAGCATCTCTCTCTTTTCTTCCTTTTCTTCCTCTTCTTGTCTTCTCATCTACACCAGTAATTACCGTGTTTGTGATGGCTACTATAATACGGACTTACCTGGGTAAGATAGAACCCTATATTAACAAATTTAAAGCATGACTTTTAAAAAAGAAAAGAAAAAAAAAGAAAAGAAAACTTTGAAAATTTGGACAATTTCCTGGATTGTCCCTAATTTTAATGAATCTAAATATCTAATTTGCTAAACTCTTTTCAATTCTTAAATGCCTTTATTATTTTAAATTGCTTGCATCTGCACTTTGAATTTTCTCCTTTTAACTAATTTTTGTATGAACATTTACTAAAATGCTTTTTTATTAATTTCAAATTAAATTTCTGTCTAATAATTTTGTTTCTCTTTTCTGCTTATAATGCTTTCTAGCTATGAAGATAATAAGCCATTTATCAAGTAAGATCATTAGTTAGATGTGGAATGCAATGAATAAATCCCTTTCCCCTTTTCATTCTGTGCTGTCCTCTGCAATTTCTTTCTTTCATTTTTTTTCTTTCCCCAAAACTATTCATTATGAAATCCTTTAAAGATTTTATATTGCGACTAAATCCACATACTTAACCACATTCAGTAAGACACTTTCCTATGAAAGTTAGAAGATATAGTCTTAGATTAGCAGAGTTTTTGAGCTTCTGGTTATTGGCTACTGAACTGCCATATAACCTTGTACTGTATAACTTTATTATCTGTGTATGTTATGTCAGATTTCAAGCACATTTATTAAAAAAACTGGCTTATATTAATGACTAAATATTCCTGATAAACTGCACATACACACATACATACATACAGATAAAAGGTTACAGGATCATGGATTCTATTTTTTGCATTTCAAAACAGTACTGTGCGTTTTCAGTCATGAATAAGAGAAAGGGCTCATCTACCACTGTTACTTTCACTAAAGAATAGGACTGTTTCCTTCTTTAATAGTTGAAAGGCTATTTTTTAAATGTTTGAATGCAAACCTAGCAAGAGATAACCATAGCAAGTGAAAATGTAATGCATAAGTTTGCAGTATGCTGTGATTTTTTAAAAAAACTCAGTAGTCTTACTTAATTTTATTTTATTTTTCAGGTCTTGGGCTCTGGGTGCATTTGCTCTCCTGTGTCTTCTGGGTCTAACATGGTCTTTTGGACTGCTTTACATCAACGAGGAGACTATTGTGATGGCATACCTCTTCACAGTATTTAATGCTTTCCAGGGAATGTTTATTTTCATCTTTCATTGTGCACTGCAGAAGAAAGTGAGTCATTTTCATTTATATGTGTTTATCTATAACTAAATATATACCCATAAACGTGAGAAATTATAGAGCACATTTAAAAGAAAAACTTGTTGACAAAAATGTTAATCATCAATTGTTTTATAATAGAATCAAAATATCAAGGTGAATCTTGCGTTGGGTTTTTTCCACCTCTACTTACTAAATGTTAAAAAAAGCTGTGCAAAAAATGAATTTAAGTAAAGATTGCATCTATACATTTTTTGTGTGCACAACTTGCGCATTTCTAATGAGCATTACACATTTAGCATGTAATTTATTTATTTTATTTTGTTGGAACTAAGAGCCACATAGCAAAACTCTAAATGATAAATCTTGTGGGGGTGGAATTACAGTATAATAATGTATCAGTCTTTCAGTCTTGAGGTTATTCATTAGATCACTGTGTATAAGGATTCATGAAAAATGTTTTCATCAAAAGTTGACTACCAGCAAGCTATTTAAGGAAACTGGTATGGTTCTGCTGTTGCTTTTTCCGCATAGTGTAGAAGTTGAATGTTTCTTTTATAATGCTCTGAAATATAGAAAATATTGTTGAATATAATTATCTATAAAAATAATAATGGCTGGTTCTAGCATAGACTTTAATTTCCAATAAGTTGAATGTACTATTTGCTTTTCCAAAGTAACCTGGGCACTTAATAATAGTTTCCATTTTAGGAAAAAATGCATTTTTATATCAGCAATTAGTTGTGTCAAAAATTAAATGAGAAAAAAATTATGTTTATAAATATTGAAATATAATAATACAAGAAAAAATAACCTATAAGTAAAATTTTAATCACATTGGGATTATATTTGGAGATTCTTGATTCAAAAGTATTGCATTATTTTAAGATCTTTAAAATAAAAAGACAATAACTGAGTTATTGTAATACATCACATATGTATACTTCTTATGTAAAGACTGAGAGAAGTAATCTTTTGCCTTTAAAATCAAATAAGCATGTCAGAATTTTTTATAATTTTAGTGACGTCTAATCTTTATGCTGCAACTTTTATACATATTTCTATATGCTTTTTTCCTGAAACAGGCTATCATCTATAAGGATAAATTTGCTAGAAACAAAAATTACCTTTAAAAAAATTTAAATGACAATATTGATCACTTTTTCAGAATAATATATTAGGAGTTTTTGTTTTCAAAATCATAAATGCAAAGGTGCACTATATTTATAGTGTTAATATTTTGAAACATGCTTTATCGTATTTTTATAATAAGCAAAGCCAGCACAACAAAGTCATAACAAAATGCCATTCAAGTCTAGAAAAAATAGGTGAAGTAAGTCAAGATTATTCATGCTTCCAATGTCATTCAGATTGTCATTTGAAGTTTAAAAGCCTCACTCTTTGCTACTGGATATTGTTCCACTTTTCTATATGTTGCTAATGCAGTCTTTTTATTTGGTTATTGCTTGTGATCACTAAATTGAGCAGAGAAATAAAATTGGGAAAGTGAAAACGATTATGTTTCCAATCCTGACAAGATGATAGTTCTTCTACCTCGGTTTTCAGCAAGCTGTAATTTAGAAATGATAGCAGTGGAATGTGCAGTCCAACAGAAAATGTATATTTGCCGCAGTATAAACAATTAGGCAAAATCAGCCTCGAGAGTGATATTTAGGAGACAATGAGAGATTCTGTTGGGTAGAATTCTATAGCTGTTAGCATTTTTACTTGATAGTTATGCATGTCCATGAGATATTCGTATTACTTATCATTACAGGACTTTTAGCTTTGTTTGAGTTGTTTTTCTGAACTACTAACTTGTGTTGTGCATATTCAACACAAATTTAGGTTAGTGTTATTTGGCTGTGTCTGTGTGAAAAGCTATTTGTAGAATATATTTGAATGGAAAGTTCTCCATCAAAAGGATTAGTAGTCAGGGTAGGGAATGTTGGCTCTTCTATGACATGTGGACTTCAACTCCCAGAATTCCTGAGCTAACATGATTGGCTCAGGAATTCTGGGAGTTGAAGTCCACAAGACATAGAAGAGCCAACTTTGCCTACCCCTGGACTAGTACAACTGGCCCACCCTTCTTCCTTGGCATTGCATACATGGGACCCTTCTGGTCTGGACATTTGGGAACACAGTAATATTTGTTAATCTCTCTCACACACATATATCATTTTTGTAGCCGACAAACTATATTCTATATGTGTAACATATTTTTGCTCCTCCTGTCTCAGCTTCTGGCTATAAAAAGTAACTGTCTTTAATGGTCGGTGGACGGGATGAGTAGCAAAAAGGAAGCAGTATGCTCCCTCCCATATCTGGGTATACCAGGGTGATTTGACAGGCAGGCTGCCCAGGTTCAAATTCCAGTAAGGGTAAGAATAGCTGATGAGAGTAAAATATCTTGAAATAGATCTATACTAGTCTCCCTTTTCATTATCAGCAAAAATATGTTATACACACATATATGTAATATATTTTGCTGATAATGAAAATAAAGGGAGACAAGTATAGATCTATTTCAAGCTACTTAAGGAAACAGTATGGAAGGAAGCAGTATGCTCCCTCCCATATTTGTGTATACTAGGGCAGTGTTTCCCAACCTTGGCAACTTGAAGATATTTGGACTTCAACTCCCAGTATTCCCCAGCCAGCGTTTGCTGGCTGGGGAATTCTGGGAGTTGAAGTCCAAATATCTTCAAGTTGCCAAGGTTGGGAAACACTGTACTAGGGTGATTCTATAGGAAAAACATGCATACATACACACACACACACACATACATGCATACATACATACATACTGTTCTGCCCGTGTGTCTCAACCGTCCGTAATTACAGGGTAATTAGTCCAGGAAGACACACACCACACGATAAAAGGAAAACCCAAAAGTTTCTATAAACAGAAACACAGAAACAGCTCTCTTTAAATGTCAAAGGGATTTTCTGGTACTCACAACGCACAGGTTAAATGCAGTCCAATTGCTCACCCAATAACTGGGAAATTGAGTCCAATTCTAAAGTCCAGAGAGTCCACACATACAATCCTGAAGAGCAAAAATGAAACAATGAATCAGATAAACTGCCATGAGGCTAAAACACCAGGCTGCACTTTTATCTGTAGCACTGATTACAGCAGCCCCACCCAACCACAGGTGGCTTCATTTGCTCTTGTAATAATCCTTCAGTTGTTGTCTCCTATACATCACTCTACGCATGCGTGGATGGGTCATTAATTGTTGTTCAGAATCCAGGGATGATACAGATGACTGATCTCCTCCTGGGCTGTCTGTCAAACTCCCCTCTGCCCTGTCACTCACGCTTCCTTGGTTAGAGGAGACTTCGTCGGCAGATTCTACTGGGAGCAAAACAGGCCTGCGGCATGTGGATGTCTCCCCCACATCCACCTCCACATTCCTTGGGGCAGCAGCTGGGCCAGAGCTAACCACAACACATACATACATACATACGTACATACATACATACATATTATAATCTTATAATATTTGTATTTAACTATTACATGCATTAGTTGCCTATGAAATTTGAAAAAGCCAAAACCAATAGCATCTGAAAATAAAATAGTAATCTAAAACCATATAAAGTTCAAATGAATGCCTACGGAAACAGCAGACAGTAAAACATAATTAAATTCAATGCAGGTTTACAACAAGGAACAGCTGATAAAAGCAAAGCCATTCCTTAAGTTAAATATCCTTTCCATTGCTAACAAGGTATATGGTTATAAGTAGGGGGGCTCTGTTGTTAGGGATTTCCCAAAATCTTATGCAGCCATAAGGAAATATATATATATATATATCTTGATTTATAGCCAAAGGTACTTAGATGCTGTGACAGAGAGAAAAGTGCCTGAATGATATCAATATTTGAGCATGTTCATAGAGATATCTGCCTTTGTCACGCAGTGTAATACAAACGGAAAAACCATGTTTAATATCTTGAAACATTGATTAATGACTTAAAGTAGCCTACATTAAGAGAACAGGTGCTATTTGAAGCTATTCAAGTCTGTCTTGAATATTCAATACACTATCATGATCTCTGTGCTTAAAATAAGTGGAATGATCTTGTATATTAGCAGAAAATATTTAGTTGATACTTTTGTAGCCAAATTACCAACAAATAGAATAATGTACAGGTAGTCCACAATTACCGATCACTCATTCAGTGACTACTGGAAGCTGTGATAGCACTGGAAAATAAGATTTACAATGAGATGTGAAATTGCTGCCAACGAAGTACCCACCACACTATGAGATTATGATTGGATGCGAGGAAGCTGGCTCACATTGTCACATTAAACAATCTGTGATTATGTAAATTGGCACAATCATATGTTTTCAATCACATCAATTATACAAGAATTGCCCATCCCTGTTGCAGGGATAAATGAGGACTACCTATATTTGAGTAAATGAGAACTACCTATATTTGAGGGACAAGAATTAATCACTGAATGTCTGTCTATCTCTCTGTCTCTGCCTGCCTGTCTATCATCAATCATTTATTATCTATTTAAAATGTGCAGAATTTACCACTCTAGGGACAGAACCTTCTGGAGAACAGCAGAAAATTCAGCCATTTCCAGGTTGCCCACTAATTTTCCCAATGTAAATTTCTGGAATAAGAGATGCCACATTATACTCTGCCTTCCCCCTCCCCCCTAATAATATTTACAACTAAGAAGATGTCACTATTTCCCCCTATAGTCAATGTTTGGGAATATAATTTGGAATGTATTGAACCAGTCCCCCGAATATTTCCAGTGTGGCAAAATAATTTAAGCACAGAATTCATGTTTGGATGTCTAAAACAGTTATATGCTTCATTTTATTATATAGAAATACATTTCAAAAAGGGAAACCTAAATGTATCTGATTACAATAATTGTTATTCACTTATAGGTACGCAAGGAGTATGGCAAGTGCTTCAGACATTCATATTGCTGTGGTGGGTTACCCACAGAGAGTCCACATAGTTCAGTAAAAGCATCAACAACACGAACAAGTGCCCGCTATTCCTCTGGCACTCAGGTAACAAACATTTTGACAGTACTTTTAATGACAGCATCTTTTAATTAATCTTGCTTATCAAATAGCCCATTGAGATATGTTCTGTTTAGATGCACTAATTGTATTCTCATTATAACAGCCTTGTTGACAGTCTTGATGCATTCACGCACATACACACACACACCTACACAATGTATGTCAATTCCGAAATTTCTGAAAGTTTGGAATTTGTGAAGGTAGTTTTAAATTCTTTAGTGATTAATAGGAATGGGTCCATCCATTCCATACTTAAATAATCATTATTTGTTTAGAAAATGACTTTATAAAAAAGTTTTATAAAGATCAGAAGGCAAATCAGATACAAAATTAAAGTATATTCCTTGTAAAGAAAACTTTCAAAAATAATTTCTGATGGATTTTTAGATACATATTTCAAATACATTTTTTATATGTAAAATAAAGGTATTGTTAACAAAATTTCTGGAAAATCACTTGCATGAACTGCTGCATATTCGTTATTACCTGTACTTTTGAATATATGCAGTTGCCAATGCAAACAAGACTTCACTGTTTGAAGTAATGTTAGTCATGTATTTATGAGGTTTGACTTCTGATTATGTTTGAAGAAGGTGTTTGGAGTGTGTTTGTGTATTTAATGCATAAATACAAAAGGGTAGACAATCTTTTACATAAGTGTAAAGTCAATTTTTCCAGGACCTTTTTAATCCACCTTTAAAAGAAATAAAAATCTGTGTTTGTTGTATTGAAATGGAACCCAATGACACAGAAGGGCCCCTATAACTAGTGATACATTTCTATTTAAATGTAATTATGTCTATGGATAAGGCCCTCTTGTTGATGCTACATTGTTTCCCACCAAGATTTTTATGGTGTTACTTTTTTTCCAGGCAGATGAAAAAAAAAGAGAGAATGGGACTAGGCCACTGAATTTAATCTGTCTCTGTGTGTGTGTCTGTCTGTGTGTTTCTATATCCAATCTCTTTTTCTTCTAAAAGTACTGATGAATTATAACTTCCTCATATAAAACATAACTGAAGCTTTACAAATATTTAATTCCTTAACTTTCCTTTATACTAGAGCTCAGCTGCTTTGGAAGTATTGGGAAATAATCATGACATGGATTAGAAAATATTTAATAAAACACATAAATTACATATACATGTCAGGCCACAATTTTTTAAAAATTTCGCCTTTAGTACATAACTTACATAACTTAAGGCGGCAAACATACTTAATACTCCCTTCTCCTTTCCTGCCCACAACAACAACTCTGTGAAGTGATTAATGGAACTTGACTGGACCATAACTTTGTTAATATCACTTGGTCAACCTGGAGAGAAAATAAAACGCCATAAGTTCAACACTGCCAAAAGACACCAAAACTACAAGAGTGAATTTGAAGCCAAGCACATAACAACATATTCGGTATAACTATTTGATCTTTTTCAGTAGCTTGATTTTAATAATACAGTGTTCCCTCGATTTCCGCAGGGGGTGCGTTCCAAGACCGCCCGCGAAAGTTGAATTTCCGCAAAGTAGAGATGTGGAAGTAAATACACCATTTTTGGCTATGGACAGTATCACAGGCCATCCCTTAACACTTTAAACTCCTAAATTACCATTTCCCATTCCCTTAACAACCATTTACTCACCATTATTACTGGTACTCATCATTGAATAAGACACTTAGTGAGCCTAATATTTATAAACATAATTATTTATTAACAATAATTATTTTTTTGTTATTTATTTGCAAAAATTATTAGTTTGGCAATGACATATGACATCATCGGGTGGGAAAAACCGTGGTATAGGAAAAAAACCGCGAAGTATTTTTTAATTAATATTTTTTGAAAAACCGTGGTATAGGCTATTCGTGAAGTTCAAACCCGCCAAAATCGAGGGAACACTGTATATACAATATTTACTACACACCAAAAATTAGCAGCATAGTCTGAAACACATTGACTTGGGAGCAAGTACTATTGCGTTCAAGAAAAGGGCTTACATAAGAGAACACATGAGATGATTGGGGACTAGTAATAAAAGTAGCAGTAGTAGTCTTCTGGAGCCGTTTGAGATGTGACAGTTCCACCTGATTTTCTTTACATTTAACAGAGCCGAATAAGAAGAATGTGGAATGATACTGTGAGAAAGCAATCTGAATCTTCCTTTATCTCAGGTGATATCAATAGCACTTCAACCCTTAATCAAGGTCAGTTATTTGATAGATTTCACTCTACTTTTTTAATTAATTGTATTTCTTAAATAAAAATGTCCAGGTATTAGATTGCAGTAATTAAATTAAATAAACAGATGTGCTCTTGGAAGTTACTATAGTCTAAAGATCTCAGCATTTGAGTGAAAACAGACACATAGGCAGTATGTTGTTTTTTTAAAAAAAAACAGTAACTCAGACTATTTGTCTTGAATACATTTAAAACTCAGTTCCTTCATCTCCTTATTTAGGATGAAAATTGACATTCACATTCATGGAAAGCGTATTTAAATAAGTCTCATCAATAATTTAACTTAAAAGCAAGAATATAATTTTAAAACTTTGCTAACCTATATATTCTAAAACTGAAACAGAACTACCAGCACAGTAACATTTTAAATGCATTAGATTACCATACACAGTTTGCCTGTAAAATCAAATTAGCATCAGCTTGCTATAAAAGGCTTCTGAAAATTCATTTTCCTTCCAAGATAGTTCTGATCATGTTTAGAATGTGGAGCATTTGTCTGCCACAAGACAGTCCCAGGGAAGACGGGAAAACCCTAGCTTCCTTTTTATATATTGGGTTAACCCTTTATGATTGTAACTCAGATTTAATATTTATATGCTTTCAATCTTGTTCACATCGACATACAGTACTAAACAATACTAAAGTCCCATCTGGAAATAGCCACAGTAGAATTTTATTCAAGCACAGTGTTTTGCTGTATGTAAAGCTTTAAAATACTCATTCAAAATTGGCAAGATTATTTCCTCCAAATCCAGTGAGACAAGAAGAGGAAGGGGCCTTCTTGTCAATTGAACTTTCAGAAAAGCACTGGATCACTTTCAATGTCCAGGTCTAATTCTGCCATGAGGATGATTGGGTGATCATTATTATGCACTTCAGTTTTACAAAATAAAAGCATGATTGTGGTCAGCATTACAGGAACATTGCATAGTAAATAGCAATAGTACTTAGGCATATACTGCTTCACAGTGCTTTACAGCCTTCTATAAATGGTTTATAGAGTCAGCATATTGTCCCCAACAATCAGGGTCCTCATTTTACTGACCTCAAAAGGATGGAAAGCTGACTCAATTTTGAGCCGTTAAGAATGGAATTGCCAAACTGCTGGCAGTTGACAATCAGCAGAATTAGCCTGTAATACTGCCTTCTAACCTAACCACTGCACCACAGCCTTGTACTTCTTAATCACTTCATCAGGCAAGTAGCATGACTATTTCAAGCTAAGTATCTGTTCTTAAAGAAATCACAAGCTGGATTGGTTTAAAAAGTTGCCATTTGCTTGTAAATTCTTTCATCCCAAAAGAGGTTTCTTGTGCGAAAGAGGATAATTTTCATACTTTGATTCAGCAAGAGTTGGTTTCCATAACAACTCCATTCCCCATACTAGCAAATGTTTCCTCATTGTCTTGAGAGAGATTTGTATACACAAAGCAAATATTTTTAGATAGCTATTCCTTGATGAAGTGATTAAGAAGCACAAGTGTCCTTTTGAGAGAGAGAAAAGGAAATTAGGATAGGTGCAACATAACATAAAGCAAACCGCATTGTGACATCATTAAACAATTGCACATCAAGAAGTCATGATGTACGTGTCATCATTTTGACATCATTGTGCCTTAATCTAGATGCCCACATTAATTATTGTAGCTAAAATATAAAAACATGATCAGTATAGTGAACAGTGTTTGTACATGCTGTTATATCTATATTTAAAAGCAAAGATAAAAGCCATTTCTGAATTTTTCTAGAGTAATGTACAAAATACTATCAGGTTTAATAAGCTACTCAATGTTCATCAATATTGTATAAGGTTAAAACCCTAATTCTTGGGTTCAAACTTGTGTTAGGTACTGGTATATCCTACAAAAGATTTCTAGTTCCTTGCAGTTTCAGACATCATTGTTTGCCCTTGCTGTAATGTCTGTATTATCCTTGGTAGGAAATATGAGTCTCCCTTCAACATAGCCAATGCTTTGTGTTTTTCTTGTCTAATTGTAATGCTGTGCCAAGCAATTATGTACAAAATGGGAGCGATCTTTCTTTACAACGTTCTGTTTTCCCCTCAGAACTGGTCAATCTGAGCATTCTAAAAGTGGTTTGTATATTTCTGCAAGCTTATCTTCCAGAACAGGAAGTAGTTAATGGAGTTCTGGATATGATCCAGCCCCCAAATGAGCCAAACTGAACATTTTAGGGAAAGTGAAATGTTCCAGTGATGAACTGATCCTTTATGCATAGCTGTAATATCAAGCAACTCAACTTATATAAATTTCAGGAATTAACCACTGGGTTTTTGGCAGAATAAAGACACTGCAATATTTTCTTCCTATGATCTCAACCCAATCATTGTCTAAGGCTCCCTTCCATTCTCTGCAAAGGATGTGTTGTTTTCAGTTTAGGCTATACATTATTTGTTGGCCACAAAGGTGAACTACAAGTGGAAGGGAGGAAAAAAATCAGAATACTCTACATCAGGGGTGTCATATTCATATTGTAACATTTGTATGGGTGTAACCGGCATCCAGTCCTCAGGCCATGGTTTTGACACCCCTGTTCTATATTAAAAGACAAGAATGTGAGGAAGTCAGGGATTCTTATCAGATTGAATTTTCCCCCTAGAGAGAAACTGTAAAGTAAAATAGCAATAGCATTTAGACTTATATACCACTTCACAGTGATTTCCAGTCCTCTCTAAGCGGTTTACAGAGAGTAAGCATATTGCCCCCAACAATGTGGGTCTTCATTTTATCCACCTCGGAAGGATGGAAGGCTGAATCAAGCTTGAGCCTACTGAGGCAGCCAGTGATCAGCAGAAATAGCTTGCAGTACTGCACTCTAACCACTGCACCACCAAGGCTCTTAAATGATTTATTGTCAACTGACTGTATCACAGGTAGTTCTCGATTTACAACCAATTAAACCTGGAATTATAGTTGTAAGCCATTGAGCAGGTCACCATGGATTAGACACTATTTTACCTTATTTATTTATGTATTTATTTATTCTGTTTTTCAAGTAGTCATTAAGCAGTTGCACTAGTCATTAAGCAGAGCCATTTTACCCAATTGATGCTTTGTAAAAGCCAGAAATATATACAGTCAATTTGATACAGGACATTGAAAACATCTATAAAGGTGGACAGGTGGTACCCAGAATACATTTGTGTGACCATGGGGAAAGTGTTGTGTCTATCATAACTTTGAAATCAGGTCTTAATAGCTTTTGGCAGGTCCATTTTAAGTTTGAACAAAAAGCTGAGGACTACCTGTAACACTTTTCTATAAAAGGAAAATAAATTAGCTAATTAGATATACTAATCTCCAATTCATAGTCGTGATTCACCCACAACCTATGATGTTTGTTACACTATCTCAACCATTTCACTCAAAAATATGGTTTGATGCGCTAGGTTAATTCAGATTTATTCAGCTCACCGTGGTCAGAACAAACTATGCTTAGCATGCAAGTTCAATAGTAATTTGGCTTCAACTATTTTTGCACCTCTGATGCTACCAGGTTGGTTGGTCATAGTTTCAGAGATAATGCAGATCTGAAGTCTGCATTATCTTGGAGGACATCCCAATGAAATAGATCCCATAACATTAAGAAAAATAAGGGCCAGGTTCTTAGTTTACAATGAAAGAAGGGTCCTGCTTAGAATTAGGGTATTAATGTTCAACTGTATCTGGTGAGTATACTGGAAACATTATGTCTAAGCTGATAGCAAAGAATTATAGCCAATTATGTAATTCAACTAGAACCCTACTGCATAGTTATAATAGCAATCTTATGATATGTACTGTAGCATAGTGACAAAAGGATTTGGATTGCCTTAGCTAATATTTAGAGTAAGCCTCAAACAGTGGAGGGGGGGGGATCAAATAAATTAAATCAAATTGCAAATAAGATTAACATAAGATGACAGTACAGCAATTCCCAAAACTCCAGGATTTTTGCTACCTAGAGCAATAATATTTTTAGTAGTGATAAGAGCATTAATATTTAAAATGTAATATCTCCCGCTATTGCTACAAAGAGAACCTAATCAATTTAAATTTTGTATATGCATTTTTGGGCTGCTCTGTGTCTCATCTTGGGCCTATCACACAATACCAGTCTCCCACTATATGCTTTCAGACTGTTCAGTCGAAAGGCGCTTTCAAGCTAATTTTATTTGCATGTCCACAAAGCAGCAGAGTCTTTGTACTTGTTCTGACAACAATATTAACGTAACAGACCCAAAATCACTGTAATGTTTCACTTGCTGAGTTCTTACCAAGTAATGCTATGTGTGTGGCTGCTTCATTAGAAGCTTATTGAAAAGTGTTGATGCATTAGGACTGAAACTGCAGAAAGAGCTTTTGTGTGAGCTTTCATTGTGTTGATTTAAGATTCTTTCTAGGGAGAGAACAGAGATAACTTAAATTGACTTTATAAATACTCACCAATAGTGCAGCATGAAGCCCACTTGACATGTAAAAATATATGAATGATTTCCCTTCGACCTCTCCTTTGGCATGTGTTCCTTGCATAGAATGGAATAGGCGTCTTGCAGCTTGCCGTTGCTTACCTTAACTTTGTTTTAAATTATGCTAGTGATAAACCTTGGCTGTTGCTAGGGGAGAATTGCCTATTGCTCTCAATTAACAAATGTTTGATGAATCTAGTCCTGTGCCTATCCACGGTTAAAGTTGCAGGCATGAAGTTGTAACTTCTTGAAATAGAACATTGGTCTCTATATTTAATTGCTATCAGAGTGTTAACAGCAATTTTGTATAAATTAGCAAATGTCATTTCTCAGCAGGTGTTTACTTTGGGGATTTGGCCAGCACCTGTGAATTACCGAAACCTAACTATATTTCCATTCTCTTCCTTCAAATTAATAGTTCAAATACAGTCAGAATTGTTCAGCTGAATTAAATTTGATGTGATATACATGACTTGTAATGAAATTTTAAAAAAAATACACATTATTGGAACTGTCAGCCTGAAATGAAAGAGCTGATGTCTCTCTTCTGTTTCCTTTGCTTTAGGAGTGACTGGCAATTACCTACTAACAAACCCTCTTCTTCGACCGCACGGCACTAACAATCCTTATAATACATTGCTCGCTGAAACCGTTGTATGTAATGCCCCTTCAGCTCCTGTGTTTAACTCACCAGGTGTGCCCACACTTTGGGATATGTTGATTTTGCATTTTTTTTTTAAGTATGCTTTGCTCCAAGTCTTTTCTTTTAACCTAGTTGGAGCTACAGTTTCCTGTAGAATTATTCTCCTTCCAATGCTACTGATAATGCCAGGCTTGTAAAACTGCACTATATTATAGTGTTAATCCTTTGCCATAGTAGTATTTGCCAATAATCCTCCATGTTTTTAACACAGGTGGCATAAATCTTAATATACTATTGCAGGACTGACACTCCATGCTCCGAGAGCCCATCTTCAAGATATATATCACTTAGAGGTATCACATCTATGAAATATAAATTGAATCAAAAGCTTGCTGAGAACATCTGCTTATGGAGTTGATTAGACCATTAAACTCACACAAAGGCATCCTGACATGTGCACTGTCATGCTGGGGAAAACTGTATCCGGAGTCACATTTAGAGGCCAACTATAGTATAGTGCAGCTTTATAGGAACACTTTTATTTGCTGTGTTGTGTTTTGCTTTGTTTCCTTAAGAAAGTCATCAGATGGTGGCTAATCTTAGAAAAGCAGAATTGGGAAGAATATGAAGCCAGATTGCTGGATCTAATCTCAAATGTTTGGTACAGGGTGTATCTACTGTCCTCTGAGCATTTGTCACCTAACCTGACATTGCTCTGATCAGTTGTAGGGATATTAATTCACTATGAAAGCCAGATATAGCAGGATTCCAGAGTGTTAACTTTAACCATACCTTTGTTATAATGGTACCAGCCAATAGTGGTTTTTTTTAAAGTAATGAGTCCTTTAAAAATAAAATAATGCACTTTTATTAATTACTAGTTTCATAAGTAGTTTTTAATGTAAAATGAAATCCTGTCTTAAACATTTTATAACATGTTTTTTTTAAAAAAAATCTAAACCTGTATAAATCTGTTATGTCAATTTTCCTTATTTTTAAAGTGAACTGCAGTTTCTGTGTTCATTCTCCTGTTTTCTTACTTTCCTTATGCTCTCCTCTAGCAACCTACAGAGAGACAAGTATGGGAGTAAAACTTAACTTTGCCTATCAAATGTAAATTTTTTCAGCATGATTTTTAATGGGCACAATTAAAACATAACTAGCGATCATGAAGTAGACTCAGCGGGCAAGTGGTTCACAATTTCCAAATTAATTATTTCCACACTCAAACAGTACATGGGTACTGCTTTTTGGAAGAACCCAAAAAAAGTCACTAGGTCTGTAGCAAGCCCTATTGGTAAATGACGATATCCAATGCTGAAATAATTTGCTGCTTAAAACCAGAGCACTGTTGAGCAAAATGCTTAATAATTGACATGATCTTTTTTACATTCCCACAGTAATCTTGCTACAGGCTAGGAAAGACTTCAAGTGAATTACCTGAATCATGGGCATCTAAATTTGCCTCTCTAAAACTGGCTTAAGTGCATTGGAGTGTGCTTAACTCTGCAGTATATCACAGAAAATTCTTTAAGGATCATTAAATATGCTTCAATATTTATTTAATAGAGTATGAAGAATTAGATTATTAAGAGAGAGAGAATGCCTTTATAAAGGAAATTAATATCGGCATGTGGCCCATGCATTGGTTCTCTCATGAATGCCATATCTTCCATATGGATAAAGAAGGGGAAAAAGATCCAAAATCATATATGAAATTATCCCACCTACCAAACTTGTTTAATCAAAGCCTACAGGTTTTCAAAGACTTGTAACCTTTTTGCACGTGAGTGGCAAAAAACAATGCAATGTAAAATGAGCTGCAGCTTTTTATTTCTCAATTAGTATTCCATAACCAAAGGGGGAGAGAAATCTTTGAGGCACCAACCCAATATTTCTATCTGTTATAGAAGCAACTGAATTTTCTTTGGTTAAGCTGCAGCTTTAAGTACTGGTTGAAAATAAACCTGGAAACGTTTTTAGATGCACACACAGCCTTTTCATTTATCTGTAATTACTCCAAGCCTTGCATATAATGCAGCAGCTTCACAGTGGTCAGTTTCATTCAGACGACAGTACTTCATTCTTCCTTAAGAGTTCCAGACACTGCTCTAGAACAATCAAAGCAATTCTTCCAACAGCTCACTAACAAATCATCTAACTTTCCATTATCCATGCCATTCAGTTTCTTTTAAGAACTTTCTTTTATCTCCTTTGTTTGGGGAACACTGTAATGTCTTAGTTTACATGTCTTTGTGTGTCTAGAAAAAATGAATTTATTTATTTATCTCAGTAAAAGAACATTTCACCCATCAAATTCCTATATCCCTTCCTTTCCCCTCCTTCCTAAACTTTGTGTCATCTTTTCAGCAGATGTATCCAATTTCTTCATTTCTTCAGCAGTTGAAAGTTTATCGATCCTGATTTATAATCTTCCCATTCCACAGCTAATATTTCTTCTTTGGTTAATTTTTTGTGACCCATGCTTAGAGAAATCCCTAACATTTCTGCTTTTTGATTTCCATATGCCCATGGTTTCTGTGGGCTTAACTCTGAATATACTTACGCTGGTTCATACAGTTCTGTCACTGTGACTGATGCAAACTGCAGGGCTGCAGGTAAAATTTGTCATTCTGAAGCCCCTGGGGCTGTTCCTGGCAGTGAGAATATGAAATGCAACCTTTTCCCTCTCCCCCCCAAAAAAGCACATTAAAGTGGGAAAAAGCTGTTATTGCAAGTAATCTACTTTGCTGAACCCTTGCTCTGACTAAGTTGCTGAGACGCTCAGTAATTCTTCATCTTGTTACAATAAATCATTTTTACTTTCTTTTATATATCAGCTACTCTTAGGCCAGATAGCCTGAGCAGACAGACATGATGTGAGTTGTCCAAAGTGAGTCATTCCACCTGCTGTGTCTTTCCTGTGTTGGATGGTGCTTGTGGGCCTCAGTCCCTTTCAGTGTGAGAGATGGCTGTCTGTGCTTAACATGAAGTCTCTGTATTTGTCCATTTTTTGGTCATTCTTTTGTTTGTTCCATCTTCAGCTAAAGAAACACACAGACACAAGGAAATGTTAGAAATGTTATATTAAAGTAGCTGCTTGCTAAATATGTGAATTTACTGTTATGCATTTACCTTCTATTTTGTATGTGACCTGATCTTCCTTCCTTCCTTCCTTCCTTCCTTCCTCCTCCCCCCCTCCCTCCCTCTTATTTATTTATTTTTAATTTAGTGTTGTTTAGGACAAATTCTGTTGATTTTATTTTTCTTGTTGTACTTAATGCGCTAAATGTTTATGAATGAATTGCTTCGCATTCATATGCAAGGACATGGAGTCACTTTTTTCTTCCTTTCAGGAAGAATTGTAGAACTGAATCTTAAATTGGTACATTTAGAACCTGTTAACGTTTGTTTTAAAATTTCTGATTGAAAATATCATTCAAGTTCCAAGGAAAAACAATATTACCTTCTAAAATTCTCTCTCGCTTCTATACGGTGTGTTGCTCTTTTACCCTTGGGAGACATGCTCCAAGTCTTACTTCCAAGTACAACTTTGTCCTGAACGACATTAAAGACTTTCTTAAAATAAGAATTTTAGCTCCAGAGTAAGCAATAACCCATGGGTGTCCCTTCTCTGTTGCAGGACATTCACTGAACAATGCCAGGGATACAAGTGCCATGGATACTCTACCGCTAAATGGTAATTTCAACAACAGCTACTCTTTGCGCAATGGAGACTATAACGACAGTGTGCAAGTTGTAGACTGTGGACTAAGCCTGAATGATGCCGCATTTGAAAAAATGATCATTTCAGAATTGGTGCACAACAACCTGCGGGGCAGCCACAAGAACCATAACCTGGAGCGTACATTACCAATCAAAGCTGTGATCGGTGGGAGCAGTAGTGAAGATGACGCCATTGTTGCTGATGCTTCATCTTTAATGCACAGTGATAACACGGGCCTGGAGCTGCACCAAAAGGAACTTGAGGCCCCATTGATTCCTCAACGGACTCACTCTCTTCTGTACCAACCACAGAAGAAAGTGAAGATGGAAGGAACCGATAGTTATGTGTCCCAGTTGACAGCTGAAGTGGAAGACCACCTCCAATCTCCCAACAGAGACTCGCTCTACACAAGTATGCCCAACCTCAGAGACTCTCCATACCTTGAGAGCAGTCCTGATATCGAGGAAGATCTCTCTCCCTCCCGGAGAAGCGAAAATGAGGACATTTACTACAAAAGTATGCCAAACCTTGGAGCTGGCCATCCGCTTCAGATGTACTATCAAATCAGCAGAGGGAACAGTGATGGCTATATCATTCCCATTAACAAGGAAGGATGTATTCCAGAAGGGGATGTTAGAGAAGGACAAATGCAGCTAGTGACAAGCCTTTAATAGCGTAGCAAAGGAATCCTGAAGGCCACATGCAAGTATTAAACAGACAGACTTAATTGGCTCCATGCAGACCCCCTCATATCTGCTTGAAGTGACTATTTTCTCTTGTCCCTGTGGTTTCTCCCATGTAAAGGAGTTGACTGGACCTTTCAGTTCTGTGAATTTTTATAAAACAACAAAAAAAAGCTTTGTATATACACAGAGTATACTAAAAGAATTATTTGTTACAAAGAGAGAAAAAAGAGAGAGAGAAAGAGATACCATCAAGGTATTTTAAGATATCTTGCTGCTGACATTTAAAAAAAAAAGATTGTGAAATAAACACACACACATACATACATGCAAGGTGTTCCAGCCATTTTACAGCAGCAGTTTGGGAACTAAATTTGTAAATATGGCTGCATCATTTTTGTATGCCTGCATTGTATTATATACAAGAGGTAGGCACTAAAATCCTGTGGGACAAATTTATTGTACCTTACTATTCCTGACTAGACTTGCAAAAGCAGGAGAGAGATTCTGCACCAGTATGCTGTTCATGGCAAATCTTTCCCACTAAGGCAAGGGTTGAAAACATGTCTAACCACTAGCAATCAAGCCACAGGCCTTATTTCATATATTTCTTCAACTGTACAATGTTCTCATGAAATGGCTAAAGAAATTATATTTTGTTCTATTGCTAGGGTAAAATAAATAAATACCTTTGTGTCCAAACAGAAATATAATTGTCATTAAAATAATTTTAAAGGATTTGAAGAAAATATTGTGAAACGCTCTTGATTGCACATATTGCTACAAGCTGTTTCTTCTTACACTTGGTTCCGTAGTACCGTGATATGTTTAAAATGCAAACTCTACCCGTTTTCTACTTCTTTTCACTGTAAACAGTGTCCTGCTTTGACATGACTATTCTTATGGCTTAAACTTGATATTGCCAAAAGAACATATTTTATGGGAAGGATTCTCTTAGATGCCAATTTATGCCAGACCTTGCACAAGTTTGGTTAAAAAAAAGAACAATCACCCACTAGCTATAGATTCAGTTCCCTTTTGTTCTTTTCTTTGCAGAAGGAGGGAAGGTGGGCTAGTGAATGGAAGGTGTCTGCCCCTTTTAAACTAAGAGAAAACATAAATATTACTCTTCCATATTCCTTCTGCCTATATTTAGTAATTAATTTATTTTATGATAAAAGAGCTAATTAAATGTACATTGTTTCAGGTTTTTCTTTTTTTGCTCTTTTCCCCCAAATCCCTTTGTGTAAACCTGTTAATAATGAGCCCATCACTAATATCCAATGTAAAGTTTAACACCTGTTTGACAGTAAATAAATGTGAATTTTTTTTCCAAATAGGTAAAAATGCGCTTTCTTGCATTATGGGTCATAAGCTCGATTATTGATTTTGTGAGCTGGTGAAATTCTGCTTTAAGGATCACTCCTTTTACAGTTTTCAGACAATGTGAAGAAGTTTGAAGGAGGGGTCAGTTCTATGCCGCAAGTTTATTGCCACATATAATCACGATGAAAAGCAGGAGATTGGGTTAAAAAGTTAGCGGCATACTTCCCTTTTCTATCAGAATTTTTTTAAAAAAAAAAATCCATACAATCTTACTTATTAAAAGAAAATTTGTACAGTCATGTTTCAAGCAACTGTAATGCTAAATCTCCAATTAGTGCTAAAGATAAACTCTTGTTCCAGAGAACAAAAATAAATACATTGCTTCATTTATTAAAATGCCATGAAAATTCAAGCCCTTGCAAAAATGGTAGAATCCCAGGATTTTTATGATATGCAAATTAATCTGACTCCTATTACTACTCTTAGCAAAGAGGAAATCAATGCAGGAAGTTGATACGATGCCCAGAGCTTTATGGTGTGTCAGCAGCAAAGGATTGAAATTTCACTAAACGTATTTGTTTATTCCTCAACATTGAATTGTCTATAAAGCATCCAAATTCCAATTTTCATTTGCAATAACTCAGATTTAAGTCATGTGCTGATTTTTCATTCTTATTGCTAATTTGTTGGATCTTTTCCTCCCGTTTGTGAGTTTGTGTTGTGTGTATTGTGGCCTTATTAGACAAAACCAACATTAAACTGGCAGTTTCTGCCAAGATTTTCATTAATAATTAAGGCCACTGGGTACAATCCGCAGTGAAAGTTCTGCAGAAGCACCACTAAATTGATTGAAAGTTGCATAGCCAAACTTTCCAGTAGCCTTTACACGATGATGGATGGAATTTAATTTAAAGGGAGCTTTTGATGCAGCTATGTGTGGCGTAGATTACCAAAAGTACACCAAGGTTTGCTGTGATCTATGTGTTACTCCAGAACGGCATGCTTTTCTCTGATCATTTTGCCAGAATTATCACCCTCCTGATCCAGAATGGTGTATGCATCGTTGTGTACCGCACTAGCCTGGATAGCAGGTGCGGACTGTTTCCTACTGCTGAGCAGTGTGTAACAAGAAGGCGGGTGTTTGCATAAACCAGCTGCTACCAGTAAGTGATAAGAGGGCATTATACTGTCTTCTGTTAGTGTTTCTTATGTATTAGGTTTCCCTTGTTTAGATCTTGTCTTCCTGCTGCTGTCTTGCTTTTCCCCATATCTTCTCTTTATTTCCATTTATATTTTCTTACAACCAATTGTCACGTGAACATACTCTGCTTTTTCAGGACACTCATGCATACTGCTCCTATTTAACATCTTGCTGGCACTGCGTCTATAGTTAGTGCTGGTTGGTTTGTTTTTTGGTACCCACAGAACATGATTGAAAGTATGTCTTTATTTGGGGTTGACCACAGAAGTTTTGTAGATGAGCCTACAAACTGTCCAGAATAAATTCTTAAAAACCAGTTGGAAAGTTCATTGAGCTTTTCAAAAGAAGAGCAATAAAACAAAAGTCGTTCTAAGCAAGTACATTGGGTTTCTGAAATCATACTGGAAAATATTTCCCTTACTGAAACTACTTGATGAATGAGTTAACAAGTAGCAGTTAAAAGCTATAGTTTAAGTTAGACCCTTTTATACATTTCATTTGTTTTTTTCCATTGACCTCAATAGTTCTATTCTTGGATATGATTAAAGTGTGAGTCTAACTTTATTTATATTGATGAGAAAAGAAAATCTGAGAATGAGACATATGTGAGCAATTTGTCATTCATTCTTATGAAATCGGTAGAGAAATGAACAATATACACTAACAAGCCTTCATAGAAATCTGTATTTTCAATGTGGCACTTACTGGCTATGCTAGATATCAGTTCCCATCATCCCCAGTCATGAACTTTTCATTGCTGTAGTCTACTGAAACTACAAGGTCCATAGCAAGAAAAGGCCTTCAGTTTATTAAATAAACTGAAGAAAAATGGAAAAGGTACATGGAAACTGGTAACACCAAAAATAATTTGTAAGCATATGAAATTAATGCAAGATGTTAACTTATTATTATTTCCTTATTAATGGTCTATTATACATGAATAGTTTATAATATTATTTAGCTATTTTTGTCTCCTTTATTGGGAATGAAGGACTTGCAAATTAGCATCTTTCAGGATTTTAAGACTTATTTGCTTTTTTTAATGTGTCTACTTAATTATCCTTTCTGCTACAGACCTATAACAAGGTACGGAGTCACAGGTGAGATGGACAATGTAGACATTTAGTAAATAATAATAAATAAATTAGAAAGTGGAATAAATATATTTGCTGCCATTTTCAACAAACCTTTATTTATCCACGTCAAAGTTTCTCAACACAGGCAACTTTAAAATATGTGGGCTTCAACTCTTCAACATATTCTGGGAGCTGAAATCAACACATTTGAAAGCTATTAAGGCTGAGAAACACTGATCTATGCATTAAACACTTTGGATTGGATTAAATTTGGAGCACATGGGGTTAGCATAATTTGCCTCTGGGTGCAATTCTTTAAATTGCTGAATGCTTCCTTGTTATACCTCAGGATCAGGGGTGACATTCAAATCCCCCCCCTACTGGTTCTGTGCACATGGCTTGGTGGTGGGGTCATGTGACTAAGTGGGCATGGTCAACCTGATATCACTCACAGCAAGGTGGTATGGCACCACCCAATGAAGCCACGTCCACAGAACCAGCAGAAAATTTCAGCCGAGTCTTCTAGCATTCAACCTGACTGATTTTCGCCTCCTTCTTATGTTTTCTCTGTGTGTATGTGTCCAAGAAGGAGGAAAGAAGGAATAAGTGGGAGGGGCCAGCCAGTGATGCGATTTACCAGTTCTCAAAACTGCACATAATTTCCACCACCAGTTGTCTCTAAAGCATCTAAATTCCACCCCTGTTCAGGATGCAGTAGCTTTAAACAGCTGCAGGGTCATGCTACATGGGAAGCTGACATATTCCGATAAAACGTTTTGCCTCTTACTGAAACTGAAGTTCTGCTCAATCTTAATGACTATACCATTTCTCTTCGTGCTGTTCAAGAATCATAAAATGCTTGCAGAAACTAACATCCAAGATAAACAAAGGAGAGAAAATCCCACAAATATCAGGAGTTAGTGGCCCAGAACTGCCACTTAAGGAAGTGGTTTAAAAAAAACAACAGAATGAGAACATTAGCATTGAGATCTTTATGAAAGCTTCTGTGCTGGCAGGCACCGACAAGAATGAAGTTGTGGTATAAAGGAGTGGTAAAGCAAAGCTTGCTTTTAAAGTTTAAATGCTAAGAGTTTTGTTACTTCAAATCAAACATTTACCTGTCTGAAATTTTGTCTGAAGGTTTCAAACAAAAAGGTTTCTTTACTGATTGCAAATGCCTGAAACACTCTGAAGTGACGAATGAAGAAGGTAGTTTGGAGGAGGGCTTCTTATTTGTAAATGAAATCTTAGGTTTGTCAATCCTGCCTATCTTCTTTACTGTTTGTACTACTGTAGCCGGGTTATCCTTGGCAGAGATTGAAGGACAAAGAGAGCTTGTTCAGTGCAGGCTGGTCTTGAATCTTAAAACTAGACTTGTCCAGTCAACCACGAAGGTTGCTGGGCACTGCCCCTTTCTCAGTCTACAAAAGGTAAAGTGAGCTATTTTTCTTTGGCTGTCATGCTTCATGTATAGTAAGTAGCGTTCACAGATCTTAACTTAGTGAGTGTGTGTGTGGGAGAGAAATTCATCCATGCATACAAAACTACTTGGTCTTGAATAATCCAGCAAAATATAAACATTGTCGTATATCAGGACAGAATTATTTTGCCATCCTATAGGATCTATTCAGGACGCTCAGATGGGGCTTCTTCATAAACTGAAGGCACATTACAGGGTTCATAACCTTTATTAATTTGTTAATAATATAATTTGTTAAACATGTATGTCACCTGACTCTCAATGATTTTGGGCAGCTCACCACAATCAAACACATTACAATAGAATCTATAAAAGATGGCAAGCATCATAGACCAGATGGAATGAACCAAAGAGTCTCAACTCTCCTTCATCAAAGTCTTCATGAGTCGTGAATGACAACAGAATGGCGGCATCCAGATTTGCTTTTAGATATTTTTATCTCATCTTTATTACAGTACTTTTATAAGGCAGTGAACCCGCCTAATGGTCTTTCCTCCTATTTTCAGCACAAACGCCCTGTGAGGTGAGTTAAGACTGAGGGAGAGTGACTGGCCCAAAGTCACCCAGCTAACTTTCAGGCCTAAAGCGACATTTGAAGTCATAGTCTCCTGATTTCTAGCCTGGTGGCTTTACTAGGCCAAACTGCCTCCCTTGTTAACCTTCTAAATGTTTTAGGTAAAATATATCATAAATGTAAAGGTAATGGAAGCTACTCTGCTGTGTGGACATTGTTTCTTAGCATTTAAATGTATAGGGATAGAGAGAGCGCTGTAAAAGCAATTGAGGTTTCTCCCAAGCACTTGTTCTCCCCAATATTATTTAAGCCATATGCTAGGAGATATGGCTAAGCCGCAATGAACCACCTGAGTGGGATGCCTTTGTTTGCTGGAAGTTAATCTTTTAATGGTGTTGCTTAGCAAGGAACTCTTGGGCTCTTAAGACTGTGTTTGGCGTGCCATGCAAGATGGCTGGCAATTTATTTGAAAGAGACTTCTGCTATTTCTGGAATGTGTCACACTCTGTGTCAAAGACAGACATTAACAGTTTTCGAAGGAATACTTCCGAGGAATCTTTCGGAGTCATTCAACAGACAGTTTCAACTGTGAGTTTTCTTAATAGAGTTGAACTCTTGCATTTCCCCACCTGCACAGTTGAGGTAACTTTTATTTCCACTGTAACGTTCTACCCTCACTTGACAGAAGATTCTTCCAGTCTTAATTCAGAGACAATGTTGAGAGAACAGCTGTCAAGGCAAATGAAAACTCCTCTCTGACCCTCCTTTTCCAAGGCTGCAAGGGATGAAGAACAAATTAACCAGCCTAAATCACACTGAGGATGACAATGATAGGTTAATTAGATTTCCTTCCTGCCTTGGTTGATGAGGTAAGGTAGCATATGTAGTGTTCTCTCCTATTATGTCCCACCACCAATGATCTTTTGAAGTGAATTGGGGTAGAAGGCTTATTTAGCCCAAAGTTTCACAGAAAGTGTGGTTGAGTGTTGAATTTCGGCATATCCAATACCAGCCTACCAGCACTCTGGTTGGAAAATGTGAATACTTACAAGGAAGTATTCAAGCAAGCAAATGAGTTGCCTTTCTGTACAGTACTGCCCCATTTGTTGGTTCAACACAGCAAAGAATAGCATGATGACAGAATTAAAATCTGCATTTCCATTAACATTGCCTATGTTTGAGGCTTCAGAGTGTATGAGTGTGTGCTGGGGTGGGGGTGTTAAAGAAAGCAGAAAATGGAAACAGGTTTTTTTCTTTTTGCAAGCTTTTCAGGGATGACTTGATATCCTGAAGTGAAGAGAGAAAATGCGACCTGCTGCGTGTAGTTAAAGAGAGCATTAATTGCATGTGGTCTTAGTGATTGTTGCATGGACAGATAGATGCTGTACATTTAGTCTAACAAGTTCTAGTACAAGTAAAACAAACTCAAGGGGATTTATTTACTTACTTACTTACTTACTTACTTACTTACTTACTTACTTACTTACTTACTTACTTACTTACTTATTGTTACGGACAGCCAGCTCCTGTCTTTAGTGTTCTTTATTCCCTTAATTCATACCCTCTCTAGTTGGTAATTTTAATTAACTTCCGCTCTCAATTCATGTAGGAATGGCAGTAGATTTCACTGCAAAGAAATCTAGGAAGACTAGGTGGCATAAACTGCAATCTCATTAAAGTAGGTGTGGAAATAAGTGTCATCAAAGTAATTGGGGTTCAAATGTGTTATAATGACTCCGCTTTTTATATGAGTGATGGCTAATGTTTTCATGAAATTGATTTATGAGCACATATTAAAGGGGTAATTAATATATATATATATATATATATATATATATATATATATATATATATATATATATATATTAGCAATAGTAAATTCAATGTTTTAATATATGCATTGTTATTATTTTAAAAAAATATCAACATCCTTTTAAAAAAAACTTTCTTAACGCAGGGCTTTGTATGCTGCTTTCCATGTGGGAATAACTTTGAATTACAAATTAACTGGTATTACTGTCTTTTTTTAAATACACATTTCCTTGATGAAAATTTGTATACATATTTCTGATTTTCTTTAAAAAAAAATGAGTTCTCTATTTTGAATGCAACCTTTCGGAAACCTGAACTTTTTCAGGCATATCATATTCAAACTTTGGGGTATTTGGATTTAAGGAAGATGAATGCTTAGCAGATGCTGTTTAGTGTCATCGGTGCCACCAAAGATTTCATTACAACATCCCTTGAATATCTGGAGCATGTTTCGTTTACATCTCACATCTCCACTCCACACAGAATTTGACTAAAAAGCTGAGTTCTGTTGCCCCACTAAGATAAATCAAATTTATTATAGCACACTTTTTTGGCTACTCCTTGAAATGATGTTTATTGTTGCTGGGATATGCAGAGAATTGGAAAAGAGAGGAGAAAGATCACATGAAAAATTGCAAAACGATTTGAGTTTGTTTTTGGGAAACATAATTGGAACATATAAGGACATAATGCTGAATTAGTTTATTTTTATAAAAAGTGCGGGGGGAGAGATAATATAGAAAGAGTTAAGGGATTCCTTCTAAAAAACATCATCCTTCTCAAAATACTAAGGTCTAGAATTCTCCTTCAGGTATAAAGTTCCTGGAATCTACATTAAAGTTCCTGGAATCTACATTAATTGCTCCTGAAAATCAAGTTGAAACTGTTTCATTAAAATTGGGAGATAACAGGAACAAATTAGTGTTATTTAAATAAAGTGCTTTTGCTTTCTCTTATTCTATCCAGATATTTTTCTCCAGGTCTTTAATGGGGGAAAAGCACTTTATCTAGATTTTATATTTGTTAATATTAATCTGTTTTCTCTGTTTGGTTCATAAACAATCAGTCTGAGAACGAGAAAGATATTCTCCTATTGAGCTACATATCCTGTATTTTACATCAACTCTATGAAATGTGGGTGAAATTTTACTTCATTGCTTTCCCTTAACTCCCTGGAGCCAGGATGTTGTTAAACTACCTTTCAAATTTGAATCATGGCACTTTTATGGGTTTTTAAAAATTAGTCTCATTTGGAGATGAAGGTCTTCAGGAAGTGACTAAGCTAACTTAAGTTCATACAGAATTCTCTCCCATATCATTCATCTCCCAAGTCAGCAGTTACTTGAATAATTCAGATTTTGAAAAAGTTACAGTGCAGTTCGATAGAATCTCTTTAATAAACAACTTTAATCTCAAGGTGGTCTCTTATTTTAAGGAAATGTCTTCTTACCTCACCAATAACTTGGGGATAATATTACAGCTCATCTAACAAAGTCTTACACTGACATAATTATCTTCCAGAATAATTTGTTTCATACACAGAAAAACAGTGGTCTTAACCATAGAATTGTTGAATGTCAGGATTGTTTTTCCTGGTATTTCAAAAAGGCAAATCTCAATCGCAGCCTCATTATTTTATTTAATTTGTTACATTCATAAGCCACCCAATTCCTGTCACTTCAGACATCTCTAACAATCCTGTAGTAAGAGCAAGCATTAATGAAGGTACAGTAATATGTAAAAACATTTGTGTAAACAACTTTGGACCTCAATCTTTCAAAAATAAAATACTGAAAAAGAAATCTTGAAATCATATATTCATGTCAATTGTTCAATTCTTGAAGCCTATAAATCTTGAGCTCCAATTTTCATAATTAAATGAATAACAAATTCCTCCTGAGCTGGTTCCTCAATCTATTTCATAATACAAATTGTTTGCTACCTGGATACTTTTTAGAACAGTGATGATCTGTGGCTAGAGATGACAATTTTCACAGCGTTCTCCATCTGCCTCCAGCTTCCAAGCTTGAATTATTGAAAATTGTTGGCAAATCGCTTGGTTTGGGGGATGCCATTTATTGATTTGGGTCTTTAAAAAATATTAAATACTTGTAATGCCATCCACTCACAAATCCATCACCTCTAGAGAATTGATGGCTCAATCTCAAACCTGCCCTGAGTCTTAGAGGACTGGGTGGCATAGAAGTCAAATAAATTAAATCAAACAAATTAAATATATTAAAAGGGCGCGCATGCGCAGATGGTGTTTTTACTTCCGCACCACTATACTGCGGAAAATCGATTATCGTGAGAGGTCTTGGAACATAACCCTCGCGATAATCGAGGGATCACTGTACAGTGATCCCCCGAGTTTCGCGATCTCGATCTTTGCGAAACGCTATACAGTGGTACCTCGAGATACGAGTTTAATTCGTTCCGGACCTGCACTCTTAAGTCGAGCAGCTCTTATCTCGAACGACTTTTCCCCATAGGAATTAATGTAAATAATTTTAATTGGTTCCAGCCCTCAAAAAACTCACAAAGTTAGTCTAAATTATGCAAAAAGACATTGCAAGAATAAATGTAACTTTACTTATTAATAAGATGATAAGCTGAGAGCTTTCCTTCCCTTCCTCTTTTTACCCAAAACAATCAACATGGCAAACTTTTATTTTTATTCATTAAACTGTAGTTATTTATTCAACTTCACTGCCACCCAATCCTGTAGAGGGAGGAAAGAAGGGAGGAAGGAAAAGGAAAGCAAGAAATGGAGGGAGGAAAAGAAGGAAGGAAAGAAAGGAAGAAAGAAAGGAAGAAAGAAAGAAAGAAAGGGTGAAGGGACAGGAACAGAGGAAGGAAGCAAGGAAACTTATGAAAGGGGAGAGTAACTTCACTGCCACCCAATCCTGTAGAGGGAGGAAAGAAGGGAGGAAGGAAAAGGAAAGCAAGAAATAGAGGAAGGGAAGGTAAAAGAGAGAAAGAAAAAGAGCAAGAAAGAAAGCAAGCAAGAGAGAAAGAAAGAAAATGAAAGAGAAATAAAAATAGAGAGGGAGAATGAAAGAAATGGAAGGAGGGAAGGAAGGAGAGAAAGCAAGAGAAAGAAAGAGAAAGAAAGAAAGAAAGAAAGAGAAAGAAAAAAGAATGAAAGAGCAAGAGAGCAAGAGAGAAAAAGAAAGAGAGAGAGAAAGAAAGAAAGAAAGGCAACTTCAAAGAAAGGCTCACTGAGCATCTCTCACTCTCTCTTTCTATCCCTCTCTTTCTCTCCCCCCTCTCCCCCCTTTCCCTCTCTCTTTCTCTCTCTCCCTCTCTCTTTCTCTCCCCCCTCTCCCTCTCCCCCCCCAGGCCGGCAGCGATGTTTTAAAACAGCCGCGCCGTTTGCGAGCTAACTCCTGAGGTGCGGAAGTTCGCCTTTGGCATTTGGGCCACTCGGAATGTGAAATTCAAAACAGCGTTCCGATCCCCCCACCCCCAGCAGAAGCCAAGGACCCCCAGAGTGGGGCGGCAGGGGAGGCGACCGCCTCTCCACTCACCAAGTGCCGGGATACGAGCCGAGAAGAGCCGGGCTGGCTTACTTTCCTTCCTTCCCGCGCTGATGCAGAGCCACTCGAACAAAGCGTCACGCCCCCCTGACGCTTTTGGCGGCAAAAGAGCCCAGCGTCGCTTCGGAAGCCGCCGAAAGCATCAGAGGGGTGCGCCGCTTTGTTCGAGTGGCTCTGCATCAGCGCGGGAAGGAAGGAAAGTAAGCCAGCCCGGCTCTTCTCGGCTCGTATTGCGGAGAGGGGCGGCATACAAATCCAAGTAATAAATAAAATAAAATAAAAAAATGTCTCTCCTCTCCCAGCTCTTATCTCGAGTAGCTCTTAAGTCGAGCAGCTCTTATGTCGGGGTTCCACTCTATCGCGATTTTTCCACCCGATGACGTCACTCCCTTCCTTTCTCATCTTTCTTTCTCTCTCTCTTTCTCTATCTTGCTTCTTCCTCTCTCACACTCTCTTCCTCCCTCTCTCATCTCTTTCTTTCCTTCTCTCTCTTTCTCTATCTCTCCCCCTCTTGCTCTCGAGCGGCAAGCGAGCAGCCGGGCGGGCGGGTGAACGGGCAAGCGAGCGGGCGGGCGGGCGGGTGAACGGGCAAGCGAGCGGCCGGGTGGGCGGGTGAACGGGCAAGCGAGCAGCCGGGCGGGCGGGTGAACGGGCAAGCGGCAAGCGAACTTGGGGTTTCCCCTTTGCCTGGGCAACGGGGAAACCCCATCTTCGGCTCCTCGCTGCTGCCGCGCTGCGGAGCAGATCAGCTGTTGGGCGGCCGAAGGAACCTTCCCTGGGTCTTCCCCGCCACCCACATGCAAACTCCACCATCTGCGCATGTGCGGCCATGGAAAAAGGGGCGCGCATGCGCAGATGGTGTTTTTACTTCCGCACCACTACATCCCGAAAAATCGATTATCGCGAGGGGTCTTAGAACGGAACCCTCGCGATAATCGGGGATCACTGTATACCTTTTGAACAGATTTTGCATAAATATATATTGTGAAGGACATGATCATAACTCATAGGAGAACCAGGAGAAAAGAGAAAGAAAAAGCACAAATCAACACAAAGTACAGCAATATGCACAGCTAGGGTGCTTCAAAGACCAAGCAAGTAAAGTATACAGGTGTCTTTATCAGGTCTGGGGGCAACATCACAGAAAGTTTCCTTGAAGGCTTGGTATCCAATATTCTCCAGTTCAGAATTTCACCTGCACTATTAACAATTTTGTATTGCAACCAACTTGGGTAGCCAAATAATTTATATCTAGTTTCCTCAAATTAATCTGGCACATCCTAGTTTAACATCTGAATGCAGATCAGATTGTCCATGTGTTTCATCTGCTGTTGATAGAAGCCAGCTGTCAGCAGATACTGAAATGTTTTCATATCAGGATTCTAGATCTCTACACATTTGCCTTTACCTCTATTGATATTCATCTACTTTATAGCCAAGACTCTAGATTGATTGTATTCTGTATTTTGGCTATTTTGGGCTTCTTTATAATCAATATTTTAAAGCTATAGCATAATGCATCTCCCATTAAAAATATGGAAAAGAATAGTGACAGTCAACAAAGATAAAAATTGGTAATGGTTCTGCCATCATTGAATATCATGGCACATAAAAATCCGAATGGTAACTTGCAGCTATATTCAATATCCACTAAACTAGCCAGTTTCACACACCAATTTTTTCGTCTTTTTAAAATGACCATCTTGTATTAGCAACAGCATTAGGCACCAATGACAGTATAATATAACAACAGTTTTATGTATATAGCATTTATAATGTTATATAAAAACAATTGGGGATCTATTTGAGGTTCAAGAAATAAATGTGGATCCAGTGGAATTGTTCAGTAAAGTTGATTCAACATCTAATCCAATACAGTTCAATCTGGGCTGAATCCAAAGTGGGATTCAAACATGCAAAGCTTCATACTTTCCATTGGTTGCTAAAGCAAATTTACAAATGGAAGCCTCAGGGCGTTTTGTTTTTATTTTTAACTAGACAACATGCAGGCTGAGGAATTCTGGAAGTTGAATTCCACAGCTTAAAGTTGTCAAGTTTATAATAACTCTGGCCTAGAGATAAAGGAAAAGAAAAGCTCTACATAAGGCATCCTGGGAAAATGATGGAGAAAAGATGGAATAGAACTTTGAGAAAGGAAAGACATGACAGGATAAATAATAAAATAATAGATACATTTTGCCCTCTGTCATATTAGCTGCTATATGTTATTGTAGCCACACACTTTGGTAACAACTGTTCCTCTCAAGACACCCAGCAGTGGATGTGAAAATAAAATGTACAGACTAAGGGTTGTGGTTATACATAAACATGCAGCAATGTACCTACAATGACAACATGATTAGAAAGAGAAGGTAGAACTGTCAGTCATTCAATTCCTCTCCATGTACAAAAAAGAAAAAAATAATGGATTTGTTTTTTTGTTTGCTTCTTTCAACAATGCCTTGAATTACTGAATTTGTCACAAAGATATGGAAAAAGCCTGACTTGGTTCTAGTCACTTTTGGGGAATCCCATTGTATTTTTGAGAGCTTCAAAATCTCTTCAGAGCAGCCAATTATTATTCAGATTCATCAAATCTAGTCACTTTTGACCCTCAGTCCTGCTTTGCACCACATATATTTGCCCCAAAATAAGACCTAACCAGAAAATAAGCCTAATATGATTTTTCAGGAAGCTTGTAAGGTAAGCCCTATCCCCCAAAATAAGCCCCAGTTACGATTGTCACTGAGATGGACGCATTTAGTACCATATTTTCCCCCAAATAAGACCTAACTGGAAAATTTGGAGCAAAAATTAAGACCTGATCTTATTTGTACATGAGGGTGATGGAGAACCTGATCCTACAACGATGTCCATTCTGAGGATAGTTCATATAAATACTTAAAAGCAGGAGGATGTAAAACATTAAATGAATTAATGCAAAAATAAGCACAACTGTCCTTTGCTGTAAAGTCATCTGGACATTATTATGTTTTCTCCTCTCCCACTCCTTCTACTTCTACTTCTTCTCCTTTTCCTATCTTAACTGTCATTCCCCCTTAGTTCAGAAAATTATACAGCCTGTAACTGGGAAAAAGGTTCAGTGGCTAAAATGCTGAAATCCAGCAAACCAAAACCAGTTTCCAGGTCACCCTTTCAAGGACTGCATTTATTATCAAGGGTGACATCCTGCTGTTCCTAGGGCATTCTGCCCTTGAGTGACTGATGAAGGATTGAATGCAAGTCAAACAGAAATGTCAGCAGGAGAGCAGAGTAAAAGAGGTGCTTAGCCTGGCAAAGATTAAATTAGAATACCTGCCTTTCATCAACGTATGGATTTGGTTAGGTGAATTAACATTACATAGCTCATTATGTATCCCTGGGTGCCAAACTGTTTAAAGGAAGCAAATTCAGTGAAGCCAGAATAAAATATGTAGGGAGAGAGGGAGGGACAGAGGGAGGGAAGAAATAATAATAAAGATAATAATCATGGATTACTATGTTGAAAAAAATGAGTAAATCTTCAATGTTTGTGCAGTGATGAAAACAATGGTAAGGAAAGAAAACTTAAGAACCTATATCAAAACTGAGTTGAAGGACAGACAATTTGATCAAGCAATTAAATAAACAATATAATTAATACATTGCTAGAAAATAGAAAGACTCCATTGTGTTGGAGGATTAAGATTTTCCTTGCCTAAAGTGCAAATGGATTGATTTTATGTCACAAAATAGTTGAGGGGGGGAACCACCTTTGGTCTGAGACCTGATCAAATTCTAAATAAATGGATAAACTCATGTCAATCAATATCAACTTTATTTGATTAGTCAATCGACCATATCAAAGCGAGGAAAAGGACCACATCGGTCGTCATAAAACTGTGACTGGTTAAAATACAATAAAATTGGCTAAAATACAGGGCATTTGAATAAATAATAAGTTAAAATGCAGTATAATATGCTAAAATTGAGTAGTAAAACATGTGCAAAGGATTATATTAAACAAATCTAAGATACTGATATAAAATATTCTTAAGTGAGTTCATCTCCTTTGCATGCCACCCCAATATGTTCTATAAAATGTATTCTCATCTGAACAGCCCTGACTATAAACTTAGCGGTTCTAGAAACTACATATATATTTGTACCCTGAAGAAAATATGATAATTGTTTATGACAGTCCCAGTGTATGATTTTTGTCAAGTAGGGGCTGTAAATACTGAGGTCTTACTGAGGAGTATAGTTTACAATTGTGTAGCACATGTGCAATGTCTTCTATTTCTCATGCACCGCAAATGCATGTTCTCTCAAAATATGGTACTTGGTGGAATCGTCCATATTTGACCATAGAATCTAACTGCTCAAATCTTGCTTTAGTGAGTGCTGTTCTATGGGGATAAACTCATGTGTTTAAGACAGGAATAGTGATGGGTTCCCCCTGGTTCTGACCGGATCTCCCGAACCTGTAGCGACCCACTGATGATGCCACAGGTCTGATTCATTCAGTACCAGTGCATGGGCGCCACCATCTTTTTTTAAAAAAAATTGTGAAGTTTTCCATTTGGCTAGCTTCCTCCCTTTCACTGCTTGAAAAAGGGCCCTCCCGCCCTTCCCTAGGTTAATAATGATCTTTATTTCTTCACCCGAAGCACAGCTGATCAGCTCCTCAGCTTTGTTTTGGACTGATTCTAGCTACTGAGCACGTGTGGAAGTTAAATTGCACAGGAGGATGCACACATGAGGGAGTGGAGTATGTGTGTGTGTGTGTGTGTGCAAAATATCACAATGCAAACCAGTGGCGAAGGTAAGTGGAACCCACCCCTGGAGAGGGGCATAAAGTAAACCATGGAAATGGTTTATTATCCCCAGCCTTGTTTTACATACAGATTTATTTTTTCATTTAAGACCAATACGTAATTAATAATTTCACCCCCTGCAGCCTTTCAATTCAATGATGGAATTGGAAAAAGCTATCTCTGAGGTCAGCCAAATTGGGCTTGATCTCAAACTATAAGCAAACAAAGCTGAAGTTCCAAATTAGGCTTTAGGGGTATATATACTGTATATTCTGTGTTATTTCAAACTTCAATTTTATCATAATTTCTTCCTTAGTAAGCAGAAAAGTATGTTCATTACCTCAGTTCAGTGTGCTGTAAGGGCAGTTCAATAATACTGCCATAGTAATTCATTACTCCATATCCCAAAATGAAGCTCTTGCAACACTAGCTATTGTCCTGTTGTACTAATTGCGATATCTGGCTAATTATTGACAATGCAATAGCTCAAGTCTGAGATTATACAATTCTCACTAGTGCAAATTTCATCAGAAGCTTTACAAACTTTACCCATTCTACTCTTGTCAGTTCAGACAGGAAACCAAAATCACAACCTATTACCTTTATTGTGTTGTGGTTGGCTCTGCCCCAGCTCCTGCCCCAGGGAATAGGGAGGTGGATGCAGGGGAAACGTCAACATGTCACAGCCCTGTGTTATTGCCGACAGAATCAGTTCAGATTTAGTTTCCTCGGACGAAGAAGAAGGTGGGAGTGACTCAGCAGAGGAGGGCTTGGCACACAGCCAAGGCAGTCATTCTCCCTTATCTTCTATTGATTCAGATGATGACATTTTGGACCCACGCAAGCACAAATTATGCGTAGAAGAGACCAAGTAAGAACATATTACAGGAAATAAGGGAGGCCACCTGTGTTTGGGTGGGGCTCCAGTAATTAGGGCTGCTGCTATAAATAGCAGCATGTGGGTTTGGCCATTGTGGAAGAATATCTGATCGCAGTTCGTCAGGAATCTTGTGTGCTGGACTTTGTTGCTTTTTCACGCCTTTGAAACCAAAGCAGAGCAACGTGTGTGTGTGTGTGTGTGTGTGTGTCACTTCCTTGGAAGAAGAAGGGGTGTGAAGTTTAGTTTAGTTTAGTTTTATTGGATTTATATGCCGCCCCTCTCCGAAAACTCGGGGCGGCTAACAACAATCATGAAAATATACAATAAAATCCAATACTAAAAGCAAATTAAAAACCCTTAATATATAAAAACCAAACATACATACAAACATACCATGTATACAGTTGTAACGGCCTAGTTCTTCACAGCTGCTAGCTAAGTACATAATGACTGCTTAAATGAACTTTTACAGACTACCCGATTGTTTTGGGACGAGTGCTCTTTGCAATACAAAAAGAGTGCTTTAGTTTATTTTGAATTTTGTGATGAAGAACATTGTTTTGAATTTTCAAACGTGTGTGTGTCTGAAATTTGTACCCTTGAATTTTTGGGAGGCTCCTATCAGAGAGCCCGGCAGAACATATTGTAAACTAACAATAATGGAAACCTGCAAGTCTGAAAGCATTTCCCCCCATCTACTTACTTTTACTTTTCAGAAAACTAGGGAAGGTCCCTTCTGTGATGCTTTCTCCAGCTCAGTTTCTACTGTGGGATGAAATATCTTTTTTCAAGCAGTGGCTCTTCTTCCTGTCTCCCAAGGTTATTCTCTCAACATATTACATCTCCATTGCAATTGCCATCAAATATAATTAGTTTTAAATTTAGCCAGTAATTCAAGGTGCTGGTTACACCTTTAAAGACCAATACAGTATAGCACGGGACTAGGTTATCTGAGAGACTGCCTCTCCTTAAGGTGATCTGTGTCCACTCAAATTAGGCTGGGCATGTTCCTAGTCCACTCCTGTAAATGTTGGGACCTAGGAAGCCTGTTTTCTTGGTGACAGCACCTGCCCTACGGAACACCTTTTCCTCTGAAGTTTAGCAGTCTACCTGTGATGACCCAGGGCATGGTACAAAATCAACATAGCCAGAGGTCTAACTCCTCTTTATTGTTCCAATTTTGCCCCCAAATGTCCCCATGTTGACTTCAGGTTCTGGAGCAAAGCTCTAAGATGCATCTTAAACAGCCTCTGGCTATGGGTAGTCCAGTAAGCGAGGTTTGCAAAGCAGTAACCAAGGCAAGAAATCCAATTAGCAAGGTTAGCAAAACAGCAACCAGAGTCAGAAGTTCAACAAAGCAGGAAAACTGCGCAAGCGGGCTTCCTAAGTCCCAACATTTACAGGAGTGGACTAGGAACATGCCCAGCCTAATTTCAGTGGACACAGATCACCTTAAGGAGAGGCAGTCTCTCAGATAACCTAGTAGAACACAATAATCTCCAGACGTGGGCAAGTCCACATAGGGGCTCAACAGATTTAATTCTTGTTCCTGACAAATGCCCCTCCTTACTTCTCAGTCCCCAGGTGTGCCTTGTAAAGGGGGCAGGGTACTCTCCTCCCTTGTAGCTGGCTCAGTCTTCCTTGTTCTCGCTTTCTCTCTTCTCTTCATGCATTAGGATCAGGAGGGGGTGGTCCTTGCTCATTGCCTGAGCTCTGTGTCTCATGTTCATCTTGGCCCTGTTCCTTCTTGTCTACAAGCTATTCTAATCCTGAAATGTCTTGACCTGACTGGCTCTGTCTTTCTCCAGTTTCCTCCAAAGCCAACAGAGCTGCCCCATCGATCTTTCTTGGCTCCTATTCCAACTCATCTCCCACTGCAGATTCAGGATCTGACTGGGAAATGACAGGACACTACTACTCTTTTAACCTTCCAAGATGCACTTAAAATCTGGCTATCCCCCTACACAAGCTTTGGGATAAGATGAGATGGATCAGAGGATTTTCTTGTGGGATGCCTTGAAACTATAACTACCATATTTTTCTGAGTATAAGACACACCTTTTTCCTCCCTAAAAGAGGCTGAGAATTGGGAGTGTCTTAACTCTGAATGTAGCTTTTTTTCAAAGCTTTTTTTTCCAGCCCTAACTAGGTGCTAAAGATCTTCCCAGCTCTTGACTTTGCAGGCTATTTCATTGTTACTCTATGCAAAGAATATTTTCCAAACCCTAAGTATTTTCAGGTTTTTTTCATTGCTCTAACTTGCTCTGAATAAGTTTCTTTCCAGTCCTAACCAGGTGCTTACAATGTTCCCAGCTCTTACCTGCTTGCAAGCTCTTTCATTGTTACTCGCTCCAAATAATGTTTTTAAAGCCCTAACCAGGGGATAAAATAATGTGCTGAAGCTGATCAGACTAAGGATGCTAGCTAGATAAATATCTGGCAAGCAGATCCCCCCCCCCTATTTTTCTCCCCAAAAACTAAGGTGTGTCTTATATTCCTGTGCGTCTTATACTCTGAAAAATATGGTATGGCGTTAAGTTTGGTTTCGCTTTGTTTGCTTGTGGTTTTAATATTTGCTTTTGTACTTAGATATTGTTCTACTCTTTGGGTTGTGAGCCGCCCATGGTTTGATGCAAAAATGGATGACTATATAAATGTTGTAAATAAACAAATGAATAAAATAAACTTGCCCCATGCTAAAATGATTAACAACTAAAATGATAGTCAGCTTACATCAGTTACAGACTTATTGCTTATTATTTCATAGTTTTCCTGTTTGTATGTATGCTATATCTTATTTGATTGATTGGGTTTATTCTATTTATTCTATTTGTTTTGCATTTATGAAAAGTGGTCCCTGGCCGAAAACAGATGAAATGAAAGCCAAACGAATACTTTCAGGGAGCATAAAGTGGCTAAGATAAACATGTTCAATACTGCAACAAGTCTACAGAATCCAGTCTCTGAGTAGCTACAGAATGTCCTCTTACGCAAAAAGAATAAAAACCAGCTCTACTATTCTCTCCCTTTGTCCCTTGAACGCTGAGGAAAATTACTTCTGTATTTTCATTTAAAAAGCTGAAGCCATAATTCTCTCATCATCGGCATCAGTCATCATCCTATCAGTTCTTCATTTCCTCCACATCCTCTTGCCTTTTTCAAGCAGGGTAGAAAAAAAGGGCTTTTAATTACTCAGCGTGATGATAGAAGGCACTCCTCATTTTATTATACACTATGTGGGCAAAGTCTGACTTAGCCGATGTTATTGAATTGCAACTTCCAGTAAGGCTGTCTGAGAAAGTTGAGAGCTGTAATCCAATGCAATTCAGATGACATAATCACCCCCAATTTGTCTTTACTTATTAAAGATCCCCCCCTCCTCCTTAAAACTCACATTAGGATTGAAAAATGAACAAACAGTCCTTTTTTTCATCTTCCTTTAGTGACACATCATTGCTGACTCACCAGCCCTGGTAGGTTTGAACCTGGTAGGTTTGCAACTTCCATCCACATGATCAATAGCTTAAGAGGATACTATCCGTATGCATATTGTACTACTCATCACATTGTGTAGTTAAATTTAGGATTGAAATAGGCTAGAGCAGTGATGGCAAACATATGGCACAGGTGCCACAGGTGGCACGTGGAACCATATCCGCTGACCAGCGGTGGGCTACGAGCCAGAACGCTAAATTGTGCTCGCTGCCACAGCTCATAAGTTCTTGCAGGGCCAACGTGATTTTGCTGCTACACCTGTAAAGGTAGCAAAACTGCGCATGGAGAGGCAGGTGTGCCTGTGTTTTGGTGAGGGTTTTTTTGCTTCTGTGCATGCCGAAACAAGGGCACACCTGTGGCTCCGTGTGTGATTTTGCTACCTCCACAGGTGTAGCAGCAAAATTGTGCTGGCCCCGCAAGAACTTACGAACCACAGTGGCGAGTGCAATTTAGCGTTCTGGCTCGTAGACCACCGCTGCCACTGGCACATGAGCTGTTGCCCTAGCTCAGCTCCAACATGCATGCGTGTGCTGGCCAGATTATTTTTGGCTCACACAGAGAGTTTTGGAAGGTGTTTTTGGCTTCCAGAGAGTCTCCAGTGGGATGGGAGAGGGCGTTTTTACCAAGGAAGCCTTTGGAGCCTGGGAGGGCGAAACATGGACCCACCAGAAGTTGGGAAACAAGCTGTTTCCAGCCTCCAGAGGGCCTCTGGAGGGCCTCTGGAAGCTGTTTTGGCCCTTCCCAGGCATTGAATTATGGGTGTGGGCACTCGCACATGCCCAATAGCACACTCTTTCGGCACCCGAGGGAAAAAAGGTTCACCATCACGGGCTAGAGCAAAGCCAATAACGAAACAGCTCCATTTGGTACACCAGACAGTTTCCTAAATCAAGGCTCCTTCAAACAGTCACTCGTGTCTTGATTTCCTCACGGCTTGACTACTGCAATGTGCTGCATGTGGGGTTTCCCTTAAAGGCCAGCCAGAACATTTAACTGGTCTAAAATAAAATACCATTGCCAGTGAGGGGCATATCTACCTCTCCTTCACCAGCTTCACTGTTTGTCAGGTTGCTTCCATGCTTCAGTCAAGTTGCTGGTTGCTACTTGTAAATACCTTCATAGCATAGGGCCTAGATACTTGAAGAAGTGTCTGTCTCTCATTGTATCTGTCCTGCCAATCTGGCATGGTATTTATAATAAATAAATAATAAATAAATGGTTTGATTAAACAATGCCATCTGTTAGAACCTGGAACCATGCCTTCTCTTCAACTGTGCTTGCCAGTGGTGGGTTGCTACCGGCTTTACAATCGGTTCACTGAGTGCGCGCTTTGATGCCCGCACTTGCGCAGTTCAAAGGAAATAGAACTTTCGTGTTGCAAACTAAGCAAGGAGCAAGGAAAACAGCTGCGGAGCGCCAATTCAATCTGCCGCCCTTGATCAGCTGGGTTTCGGAAATATAAATAAAGGATAGTGTAACCCAGGAGGGACCACTTTCACAGATACAAAGGCCCAGTTCACTCTCGGCTTGGAGTCAGAATTAATGATTCAGGTGAATCAGTACAAACCGATAGCAACCCATCACTGGTGCTTGCCCTCTGGAATGAAGTTCCTTCAAGATCTGAGTGGCACCAGCTCTATTGGTGTTTCAGTTCAGTCATTCAAGGCATTGTTGCCCATAAGAAGCAAATAAAAATCAAATTTGTAATGAATGACAAGAGCAAAATTCCCTCCTTGAATTAGATGAAGCACCAACTTCATCCTTTCCTATCATCTCATTGGAAAGGGAAAACATCACAGGCAAAAGCAGCTTCAGTGCAAATCATTCTGACAGACAGAGGGACAGCTAGTGAGAGAAGCAATCCCAACCCCCAAAAACAGATTGTAGGGCTGGAGTTACCCTTGACAATGACATCTTCTCAAGTAGACACACAATGTGCACAATGCACAATTTACCAGGTGATAAAATTAGGAACAGGTGGGGTTTTTTTAACCCTGGAATTGTCACTTAATTAAGCTAGATCCCTCACCTGTATTAGCAAATGTGATTCAGATGTCTTCATAGGTATATGTCAGCTGTTCCCAACAGATCGCTGATTTCAGATGGATGACATGAAACCGTGGTCTAATATAAATTGAATTTGTTCCATGGATTTTTCAAAAAAATATGTAGGGTTAAAAAAAAAATTCTTATCAGTTCTACATGTTGGAAAAGGGGTAGTTCAGGGAAGCTGACCTCTACTGAAGAGATGATGTGGTATATGGTAGAATCCCTTTAAATGAATAAAGCCAGCCAGCCCCTTGAATTGGCATTTAGAAGAGAAATGTGGCTTTGATGCAAAATGACATTTTGACTGAGGCTTTATCAACCTGAAATACTTCTTCGACACTCTGAAAAACTCTGTAAGCTTTATTTATTTCTGAATGCGAGCAAAGTTTTATGCTAGAGTATTGTTAAGTGAGCATTGCTGCTGCAAATATCCAAGACAATGTACCACACTCCATACAAAAGTAACAGAATGGTTTTAAGTAAACAAAACAAAGCTACGATCCTGAGTGAAAATACAACAACAAACTAGTTATGTGCAACAAGCTATCAACTGGAAAATATGAATGGCCTAAGCGAAGAAGAATGCTTTTCTTTGTAGTTAGCAAAAGTGCCATGTTGAAAATGCAATTTCAAATGTAGGAATTTGTACAGTAAGCACACATAATTGAAAAAAGATTCTGATTTAGCATCTTCTGGTATCACAAGGACTGCAAGCAGGTTCCTCCAAAACTTTTTTAAAAAAGCACCCCACAAATAGTATATGCCAAGGCAAATTCGTACCAATTACTTGGATCTAAGGCATTTAACTCAACAATTAAAATATGAAATGGCCCCTGAAATGAATTGAAAGAGTACCGATTATGAAGAATAATTGCAATATCATACTTCCATGTGACACCATGCCTGGCTAATAACATTTTATGAACCCTTGTGGAAGGGTGGAGTGAGGGAGTGTTGAGTTTTTCTGTGGTGAGTTTTTGATGTTGTAAGCCAACAGAAATGCCTTGTCTGTGAGTTGAGCGGCAATTTTTTTAAAGTGTAATAAATACACTTTTAAAAGTTTATAAGCAGTCTCAGAAAAGAAAAAAAAATCCTATTTTCTACATGAGAACTTTGGCAGGCAATGGCAAGTTTCAAAACCACAATCACAATTGAATTGGATTGAAGTCCACAATTGAAGACAAAGGTGGATTCATACAGGCAGTCCTTGAGTCATGATTGGTTGCTTGGTGACCAGTCAAAATTACAACAAACCTCCCCAGGTTACTGATGATCAAGTTCAGAAATTTCCAATGGCTGCCCAGCTCCTGAGGTCACATGATCATATTTTGGGTGCTCAGCAACCAGCCTCCATTCATGGCCATTTGCAGAATCCTGAGAACATGTCACATTTTATGGCTTTCTATTTTCCCCTGACACCCAGCATTTACTTCTAGTTTTCACCAAAACTGTCCCATAGCAAACAATTGATTTTTTTAATGACCACAGATTTGCCCAATGATCATGGTGATTTGCTTAATGACCTCTGCAAAACTGACTGTAAAATTGGGCCAGTCACATCGCAACCTGCTTTATGACCATTACAATTTACAACTGTAATGGGCAGGCTCAGTTATGGTCGGTAGATTGAAGACTATCTGGTCGGAAACCAGATATGTATGAAAACAAGTTAAGAAGGTCCATACGTTGAATATACAGACTGGAACTTTTAACAAGTCTTAAAAGAGACAATCAATGAAAGTTTGCCAGTGCCTAAAAATTTTTCACACACTAATTCCTCACGTGCATAAACCGGGAGAGAGACTTATACTGTAGAGAGTTATTCTAGTTTTCTACCTTGACTGTTGAGAGCTAAGCAGATTCCTCTGTATGTTAATGGCTCAGCTCTTGTTCGCATATCTCTGTGGCTCTCCCCTGCGTTTCATTAGCTTATCATGCAGCAAATGCTGTTCCATGTCCCTATGCTCTTTCTTGAAACTCTGCTGGTAAATTTAATGCTTATTGCCTAATCACATTCTTCTCAACAGGTATGGAAGAATAAAACAGCTGGGGGAAAATGACAAAATATAGTGCACATTTTCTGGTAGGTAAGCAAACTGGCCCCCAACATCACAATCAGCTTCCTCCAGCAGTTTAGAAAATATAAATGATTGGGGAGGGGAAAGGAGGATGGTTGGTTGTACGGGATGAGCAAAATCCATTCATTCATAAGATACATATTGAAGGGAAGCGAACAAGCATCCAATTTGGGTCGGTCACCTCTGGTCCCAGTGACTGACCCAGATTGGATCCTGCAACATTATCCTGGGACACATATATAGTGATACCTCGTCTTACGAACTTAATTGGTTCCGGGACGAGGTTTGTAAGGTGAAAAGCTTGTAAGATGAAACAATGTTTCCCATAGGAATCAATGGAAAAGCGATTAATGCGTGCAAGCCCAAAACTCACCCCTTTTGCCAGCTGAAGTGCCCGTTTTTTATGCTGCTGGGATTCCGCTGAGGCTCCCCTCCATAGGAAACCCCACCTCCGGACTTCCATGTTTTTGTGATGCTGCAGGGAAATCCCAGCAGGGGAATCCCAGCAGTGCAAAAATGGGTGCTTCGCTGGCAACGGAAGTCCGGAGGTGGGGTTTCCCAGCAAGGGGAGCCTCAGCCAAATTGCAGCATCGCAAAAACACAGAAGTCCTCAAAACCCCACCTCCAGATTTCTGTGTTTTGGTGATGCTGCAATTTCGCTGAGGCTCCCCTCGCTGGGAAACCCCACCTCTGGACTTCCGTTGCCAGCGAAGCGCTTGTTTTTGCACTGCTAGGATTCCCATGCAGCATCGCAAAAACACGGAAGTCTGGAGGTGGTGTTTCCCATGGAGGGGAGCCTCAGGGAATTCCCAGCAGTGCAAAAACGTGTGTTTTGCTGGCAACAGAAGTCCGGAGGCGGGGCATCCCAGTGGCGGCTTGGGTTTGTAAGGTGAAAATAGTTTGGAAGAAGAGGCAAAAAAATCTTAAACTCCAGGTTTGTATCTCGAAAAGTTTGTATGATGAGGGGTTTGTAAGATGAGGTATCACTGTATCTGCCTTCATTCAGAAATAATCAAGACTTCAAGAGACATTTTTTTAAAAAATATTGAAAGGAGATGTACTAGGGTGGTACATATATTCTTTTTATGAAAAAGTTTAAAGATTGTTTTAACAAATGACGTTTCACAATTGAGTCACAATAACATTACAAACGGGTCAGTGGTTAAGATGCTGGGCTTGTCAACTGGAAAGTTCATAGGCCACCACAATTAACTGAGCTTCCATTACTTGTCCCGTCTCCTGCCAATAGCAGAATACAAATTTGAGTAGATAAAATAGATACTACTTTGGCAGGAAATGTTACTTCATTCCATATTTTCATGCTGGCCATATGATGACAGAAGTGTCTTTCAGGCAACACAGGTTCCCTTGGCTAAGAATTGGAGATGAGGACCAGTCATGATTGGACAGGGGAAACTTTTAAACCTTTTATCATGTTGAAGTCATACAGGTGTTTCAGACTCCCACAAATCAATTGTCAAGTTTTGGAAGTTTCTTTAGAATCTTCTCAACCTGGGGGTCGGGACCTCTTTGGGGGTCGAATGACCATTTCACAGATGTCGCCCAAGACCATGGAAAAAGACAAATTTCCCAGGATGTGAGAAACTAAAGCTTCTATTCTGGTGCCTTGGAGCCAGCGATGGGCTACGAGCCGGAATGCTAAATTGCGCTTGCTGCTGCAGCTTGTGGAGGTAGCAAAATTATACCCGTGTTTCGTTGAGGTTTTACCTGTGGCTCCATGCACGATTATCTCCACAGTTGTAGCAGCAAAATCCCTCTGGGCCTGCAAGAACTTATGAGCCATGGCTGCGAGCGCAATTTAGCATTCCAGCTTGTAGCCACCACTGCTTGGAACATATTTTTACAATCCAACCAATCAGACATTTACAGTGGGGGTATCCCTCTAGCATTCCTATCAATCAGCTTAAAGCTCTGTTGGGAGAATTGATGCTGGACTTATGGTTGGGGGTCACCACATCATGAGGAACTCTATTAAGGCATTAGAAAGGTTGAGAACTATTGCTTTAGATTCGCTTCAGACCTCAGTGGGATTTATGAAACAGAAGACTTCTAGGGGCCAAAATCATGGTTTTCTACAAAGCCCATATTCTCTAAAAGGAAAAACCGCAGAAATTAAATAGAACATAATGAGAAAGGGATAGCACCAGACAGGATTTATTTAGCAAGCTGGGGAGGGGAAAAATGAGCCAACCAAATAGTTCAAATTAATATATTGAAATATAAAAACATGGTTACACATCTTTGTGGGCTTTGCAGGCTACTTCTGAGTCTCGGGAAAGGATTTATGGATGAGGATGAGATCAAAACAGGACAGGAAAGTGTAGAACAAGAGCTTTATTTTTATGACATTTAGCACTTTCCTTTCCTAAATTGCTTTACACAAATCACCCTTCATCTTCTATCTTTCAAGTCATCGATGTTAATGTTACTTACTTATTGAAAAGAAGTGGCTAATCAGGGGGAGGGCTTGTGGAGAACTGGTCATATGGGCACTGGGCTATAACTGTTATGTCCATACCCTTTAAAAAAGGAATTATATTTCAATGATTTGGGTCCACTTTATCTTACTCTGAACCACTGGGGTGTTACTCTGCATTGAGATGTGGAGCTTTAAAGAACGAAAGCACAATGTTGGTACAGTCTTGTCTTTAACTATGGACTCTTCAGTCTTTTCCCTGGTCTCTGGAGGAAATCAGAAATGAAACTGTCTATCAACTGCACACTGAAGACACCTCAGACAAAATCTCTGGATAACATCCCCCACAGGTTTCATATGGCTGTTAGACAGCAAGGGAGAAAAGATTGTGTGACCCTGAAGAAAACGTAGGGGGTGAGCAATAAGCACCAAACCACTTTCTGTAAATTTGAGAAAGAGCAAAACTATGCTCTAGCCCTTGATTCCCAGCATTTTTTCCAGAAGAATAGCATCTCTGGAAACTGCAGAAGGGAACAAGAGAATGAACGGTCCTATATTTTCCTTGACTAGCTCTAAAACTAAAGAAAAAAAATCACCCTGCAGGATGACCAAGGCAGCTTTTGTTCCAAACCCCAAAACCAATTTAAAATGAAATGGACAATAACCATTTTCACGGTAGTGATTTATATCGTCATGTAATGTTAGCCATCCATTGCTGTGACAATATACAGCCTGTCTTTATTAGTGATATTTCACCTCAGGGATGGTTGGACAATGCTATAAAATGCTATAAATTTTTTACTCCTACAGAAATGACCAGCTAGTGACTGAAGTTGTTCAACTACCAATCTATCAGCTTATCTGAGAAAGACATATTAGTTATTAGCCTACAGGTGATTGGTCTTATTATCTGCAGTAGGACCAAGTGAGGTTGCTTCAAGAAACTTGAATTATAGCTTTAAAAGGAAAGAAAATGAAATTGTCCCTTCTCCAAGGGAGACGCTAGCCATCACCTGGATAGTCCTTGAGGATAAAATCCAGGCTATCTGCAGCAGGTATGAAAGCAAAGCAAGGACACATATGAAAATTATTTGATCCAGTCCTTTCAGAAGCTCCTGTTTCAAGCTGAACAGACTGAGTTTCTTGAAAGTTTCAGAACTGAAACAGAGAATGGATCAAATTTATTTCATCTATTTTAAATAAATGAGTGAAGAGTTAAATAAATACATATACAGTGGTATCTCTACCTAAGAACGCCTCTACTTACGAACTTTTCTAGGTAAGAACCAGGTGTTCAAGCTTTTTTTTGGCCTCTTCTCAAGAACCATTTTTCACTTACAAACCCGAGCCTTCAAAACTGTAACCAGAAAAGGCAGGGAGAAACCTCCATGGGGTCTCTCAAGGAATCTCCTGGGAGGAAACAGGGCCAGAAAAGGCAGGTAGAAGCCTCTGTGGGGCTTCTCTAGGAATCTCCTGGGAGGAAACAGGGCCAGAAAAGGCATTGAGAAGCCTCCATGGTGCCTCTCTAAGAACCTCCTGGAAGGAAATAGGGCCTCCACCCTCCCAGTGGTTTCCCCAGTCGCACACATTATTTGTTTTTATATTGATTCCTGTGGGAAAATATGCTTCTTCTTATAAGCTATTCTATTGAAGCACCCGGACACGGAACAAATTAAGTTCATAAGTAGAGGTACCACTGTATTTAGGATCAAGGTAAACAAATAAAAAGGAATGCAAAAACTCAATGGCTCCTGAAAATGTCTTTCTGTAAAATGGAGAAGTGTTTTTCCTATTCTTCATAGCTTTTATATTGAATTATTCCAGGAAACCAGATTTTTTCTCACCATTCATGATGGAAGGATTGAATAAATCAGTGGGAAGATAGATGCCAGTTTTCTACTATCTCTTTTGTGAACATCTCTAAAATGCTGAAGAATCCTCCTTCATTCCCATATCTCAGTTATAACTTCCTCCTTTCCATTCATCTTTTATCTGAAAGACTGAAAAATATGCAACTACACATGCACATATACAGCCATTCTTTTCAGAGAATCTAAACATTAGTTGTATGACCTCTTCTTGCTATCAGAGAACATAAAGAAGAACAGAAATTATTTGACGAAGGGAAAGAATAGAGTTGGAGGCTGTCACAAGGTTGATTGTCAGTTGGAAGCAATTAAGCTGCCAAAATTCATTCAAAATGGACCTTCTGTTCTTCAGTTCAGCTTCCTTCACTGAGCAAAAGGTTTGGCAATGCAAGACATATAACAAAAGTACCTTTGCATTTAAAAATAAAAAATGTGATGAAAGCTACTTCCCGTCTAAATCTTCTAGATGCTTCAGTTTTGCAAAGATTCAGCCAGATACATACATCGCTCACAAAAGCGATCTCGTGAGAAAAATCTGAACCTATTATTACCCGTGCCTAGCATGTCTGAAAAATGAGAGTCAAGCAAAATGATGCACTCGGCAGCTTTCCCTAATGATAGCATTTCATGTGAGCATGCATGATTTTCAAATTCATATTGGTTTATTATTGCTGGCGGCTTGATACCTTGAGTGGGATGGATTAGAGGAGCAACTTGGGCATCCTCCTCGATCCACAGCTCACATTAGAAAACCATCTCTCAGCTGTGGCGAGGGGGGCGTTTGCCCAGGTTCGCCTGGTGCACCAGTTGCGGCCCTATCTGGACCGGGACTCATTGCTCACAGTCACTCATGCCCTCATCACCTCGAGGTTCGACTACTGTAATGCTCTCTACATGGGGCTACCTTTGAAAAGTGTTCGGAAACTTCAGATCGTGCAGAATGCAGCTGCGAGAGCAGTCATGGGCTTACCTAGGTATGCCCATGTTTCACCATCACTCCGCAGTCTGCATTGGCTGCCGATCAATTTCCGGTCACAATTCAAAGTGTTGGTTATGACCTTTAAAGCCCTTCATGGCATTGGACCAGAATATCTCCGAGACCGCCTCCTGCCGCACGAATCCCAGCGACCAATTAGGTCCCACAGAGTGGGCCTTCTCCGGGTCCCGTCAACTAAACAATGCCGGTTGGCGGGCCCCAGGGGAAGAGCCTTCTCTGTGGCGGCACCGGCTCTCTGGAACCAACTCCCCCCGGAGATTAGAACTGCCCCTACTCTTCCTGCCTTCCGTAAACTCCTTAAAACCCACCTTTGCCGTCAGGCATGGGGGAATTGAAACATCTCCCCCTGGGCATGTTTAATTTATACATGGTATGCTTGTGTGTGTGTCTGTTAGTATATGGGTTTTTTTTAAAATCTTTAAATATTGTAAATTTAGTCGGATTATTTATGATTTGTTCCACTTGTTGTGAGCCGCCCCGAGTCTTCGGAGAGGGGTGGCATACAAATCCAAATAATAAATAAATAATAAATAAATGGTGGCCTAGTGATGAAGACTTTCACCTTCCACTGAGAATATTGAGTGTTCAATTCTAGGCAGAATTTTTTCTAGCAGAGTGCAAGTAATATATATCTGCTGAAAACTCAAGTGTGGTGTCAGGAAGGGCATCCGGCTAGTAAATTCTTAGCTCCATCCAGTTGCTCCAACTCTACCCAAAATTAAGGGATTGCAGAGTTGTACAAAGGAAGTGAGATAGGTGAGAGGACATATACAACAAAGAGAAACTGTCCTTGTGTTTCCAAGGGTGTAACACAACAAGAATTAATGCTTCTTTTGATGCTTTGAAACCCTCCTAACATACTTTGAGCTTGGACAAGGGGGATAAGAATAACAACATCATGATGCCAGAAAGAGTGGAAAGAGTTTTATATCATTAAGATAGCCTTCACCCAGTTTCTTCGGAGAAAGTGTTTGTTTTATTTTTCAGAAGTTCCCCTAAATTTCTTTGAGAGGTGTGTTACAGTCTTCACATGTTTTCTACCACATAATGGTTGGAAACTAAAATACGGTGCTTTGTAGCATTACAAGATGCAAGTGAGAAATAAGCTGTGTGTTGTGTTCATGCCAGCTAATAACTATACCATTTCTTTCTAGATGAATGGAAGCTTCCAAGTGGTCTTTAAAGAATTAGAGAGAATGTATTGTAATTGAGGTATGTGACAATGATGAAGGCATGAGTTACTGTGGTAAAGTCTTCCTCCTGACAGAATCATAACTGGTCCAGCAGTCAAAGTTGAGCAAAGTTTCCCTTTGCTGAACCTCCAAATGTCTATCCATCACTGAATCCAAGGACTCCACAAATTTGCTCCTTCAAGTGCCACCATTTTGAGAGACAATGCCAGAGCTGTAGGAGCAATTTTTTTTTTGGTTTCACTGTGATTCGGCCTCAGCCTGTTTCCACACACCTGGGTTGTCTCTCTAATGTCTTCCCAGCACAGAACATCCATATGCAGTGAAGGGCTACCAAAATTTTTACTACCACATTGTGGCCATGGTTTATGAAGGATGCCCTGCATTTTCTTTCAACATCTTTCAGTGCAAATTGGGTGCTCTGAGGTGGAATTCTGTTTTCGCTACCCCACACCATCACTGTCCGGGCAGTAGCTGACCCCTGCCCATATGGAAAGATGACTGATAACATTATCTATCTATCTATCTATCTATCTATCTATCTATCTATCTATCTATCTATCTATCTATCTATCTATCTATCTATCTATCCATCCATCCATTTATTTATTTATTTATTTATTCATTATTAATTAATTAATTAATTAATTTTTATCTATCTATCTATCTACCTACCTACCTACCTACCTATCTATCTATCTATCTATTTATATTTATTTACTAGATGTGTGTGCCGCTCATCTCATCTAGATTAATTAATTCTATTGTGAGTGGTCCACAACTGGGTCAGTTAATCACAGATTCTGAGGAGGATGAACCCGGAACCATCTTGGTACCCTAGGCCAGTGTTCTTGACAACTGAGTCAGATAGTGAGAGGGAGAGAGAGTTGGAACCTGAGGAACCCGAGGAACCTCCGGAGACTGTAGAAACACCAATAAAGATAATGTATGAGTCAAAGGAAGAGGGATACATGGGAGATCAGGAGCCCCTATTAGATGCCTGGGTCAGAAGGTCAAGAAGCAGACAGGAAAACTTATTGGGAAAAGTTCAGAAGGTGAGTCTACGAAAGAATGTCTAGTCTGTTATATCTCTAGGAAACAGTTGACCACACCTGGATAGTATATAAAGGAGGATTTCTGGGTAAAGAGATGTGGTGTTCCAATGTTCGTAATGGTGGAAGTTCTAGATTCGGGGTTCCAGAAATACCTTGCTGGCAACCTGCTATTATTCTTCTAACTTCATCAGGCAGAGCTGCAGCTGTGTGACCAAAACCTGGAGAATCGTGAGTGTATGTGTGACTGAGGAAACATGATCTCACTGAGGAATGTGCCAATTAGCTTTGACTCTCAGTGGCTACCCGGACTTTTATCTCTTAGCCAATTCGATAGGGAAAGCTACTGATAGGCTTGAATTTGCTTGTATAAAATCCTGATTTTCATATAAAAGTGTTTGATTTGAAATCTCAGTGCATGGATTCTTCCTTTGTTCCGATCTGTGTAGGCCAGATTAGAACAAATTCAATTAGTGATATTTTCTTTCTACGGGATGGGCTTGCTGATCATTGCTTAATTATTCAATTCCACTTGTGACAAAGTTCCTGAGTTTTCCATGCACTTGTGTATGCTATTTCATAATTCTTAATATTTTCTAATATGATGTGAATCTTTTCTTCATCCTTCAGTTCTGTTCTGTTGGGCTCTCTGGTAGAATCCTCCCAAAAATTCACAGGTACAAATTTCAGACACACACATGTTTGAAAATTCAAAACAATGTTCTTTATAATGAAAATTCAATTAAACTAAGCCCTCTTTTGGTATAGCAAAGAGCACTCGTCTCCAAACAAACTGGTAATTTATACAAGTCCCTTATCAGTTCTGTGATACTTATCTTGCAGCTGTGAGGCAATTCACAGTCCTTCTTTCACAAAGTGAAACACACTTTGCTCTGGTTTAGTTTCAAAGCGGGGGAAAATCAGCACACAAAAAGTCAAAGTCAGCAAAGCAGTCAAGAAACACAACGATCAGATAATTCTCCACAATGGCCAAACCCACAGGCTGCTATTTATAGCAACCTCACTAATTACCTCAGCCCCACCAAACCACAGGTGGCCTCATTTTCTTTTATAATAATCTCTCAGTTGTTGTTGCCTATGCATCGCTCTCCGTATGCGTGACGTATCATTAACTCTTGTTCTGAATCCAAGGAGGAGCTAGATAATTTATCTCCTTCTGAGCTGTCTGCCCCACTCTCCTCCTCCCTGTCACTCATGTCTTCTTGGTCAGAGGAGCCTTCATCATCAGATTCCACCGGGGGCAAAACAGGCCTGCAGCATGTGGATGTCTCCCCCACATCCCCAGTCCTTGGGGCAGGAGCTGGGCCAGAGCTAACCACAACAAGTTCCATACCTGTCTGGAAGAGTCTGCTCATCAGTGAAGATAAAGCTTCTGTTCCTTGCCTTCAATGAACTTTTCCTTTGCTTTCCAACATCACCTGCTTATTATTCTGGGTTGGTTTCCGTCTGTCTCCTGAATGATCTTCATTCCCCTGGGATTGTTAGAAAGCTAGAGCAAGAGAGGTAACAAAGATTTCCTGTGTCTAATTAAAGGAAGCTGCCAGCTGCAAAACAGAAAGGTAAAAATTATGTTGTTTTACATTCTGGATGCAAACAAGTTCCAACACTTGTTTACGAGCAGCTGAAAGTAAAGTGATCAAACGAGGGAAATGATGCTGAGGGTTGGTGTGCCTGTTGAGAATTCCTGTACACCAACACTGCAGTAAATATAGCAGCGGGCCTTAAAAAAGGGTTTGAAATAAATACTAAAAAAGAAACAACAGAAGGAAAAGGGGGGACATGATCGAAACATTTAAATATGTTAAAGGGTTAAATAAGGTTCAGGAGGGAAGTGTTTTTAATAGGAAAGTGAACACAAGAACAAGGGGACACAATCTGAAGTTAGTTGGGGGAAAGATCAAAAGCAACGTGACAAAATATTATTTTACTGAAAGAGTAGTAGATCCTTGGAACAAACTTCCAGCAGACGTGGTTGGTAAATCCACAGTAACAGAATTTAAACATGCCTGGGATAAACATATATCCATTGTAAGATAAAATACAGGAAATAGTATAAGGGCAGACTAGATGGACCATGAGGTCTTTTTCTGCCGTCAGTCTTCTATGTTTCTATGTTTCTAACCTAAAACCTATTATTGAAAGAAGAGGCAATACAGAGCATCTTCCTATTTCTTTCCTTTCTGGAAAGTGGGGAGATTTCATGTGAAGATGATATGCTCAACCCCACCACCACCCTGAGTGATTTTTGTTGCACTCTTCTTTTTTCATCACAGTTTGCTAGTGATCAAACTTTTCCCCCCCTTCTAAACTGAAACACTGAAACATTGACAGAATCATTCGTCCTAGGAAAATCCTAGGAAAACCTATGCATGCTTATAACTAAATCACATTAAATCCAAAAGTTCTTAACAACAAGGTAAGCCCATTAAGTTGTGTTCAGTGCTGGCCACCTTAGTTACAGCCAGTTTCAATTACTTTTCATCAGTCAGGAGGCATCCCCAAAGGATGATGGCATCAAGTGATAGCTATTATCTACTCTGGCTTGAGAATGAGGACAGTAAAAAGACAGCCGATTTATGCTTGTCCTGGGAATTTAGTGTGGTCTAAATGATTGGGGAAAATTCCCTGTTGACAAGAAAAACCTCCATCAATCTCTCTCTATGTCAGGGGTGTCAAACTCAAGTCCCATAGGCAAGTTCTGGCCTGCGGGGGGCTTATATCTGCCCCACAGGACTTCCTTGGAAACAATGAAAAATCGGCCTGCGGTGCCTCTTTCAGAAAATATGGAGCTTGCACGCTGCCCTCACAAACTCCATTTTCAGCTGTGATGGCCTCCTGCAATCCTCTGCCAGTGAAAATATAGCTTGAGGGGGGGGGACTGCACACCTGACTTCCACATTCTGTTTTCACAGGCAGAGTTATGGGCTGAAAGTAGGACCGGGGAAGTGGTCCTTTTGGCCAATAGCTTGCCCTGTGTGGTTAGCTAAAACCTGCTCCGTGGAATTGGCAAGGACTTCCCAATAAATCAGAAAAGGTTGCCTTCTCAAACTTTCTTGGGAAATTGTCCCACCCAAGGATACATGTATTCAGTTGGTTGGGGATGTTCTGCCTGACCGGCCTCAAGCAATGATTAACGGTACAGCAAAGAAGGTCAGACACTCACATGCATAGTTAGTCAGCAAACTTGTATTAAACAGAAAAGAAAAAGTCTAAAGAAAACGGTCTTTCTTTCAGGAGTAAAACACAGGTTGAGTTGAAAATTCAGCCAGCTACAAAGTTCATAAAAAAGCAAACAAATACAAAAGTCACGCAGCATAAATGTTCCAAGAGGTCTCTGAATTCTCACGGCATAAAAACAGCAGCTTGTCCCAGAGTTTTCAACTCCCACAACGCTGAGTTGAAATCCAAGAGCAGAAACTTCAAAGCAGGAACAACGACGCCACACAAACCACCCAGATAAACAGCCACAGTTTGCCTTGGCCCCTGTTCCCTTTTTATGCCGTTAGCCCTCATTAAGGGAACCACACCCAGCCCAGGTGCACCTATCATGCCTTATCATACTTCTTAAAGCGATCCCTTCTTTGTAAGGCCCTTCGGTTGTGTGAATTAATGTATTGCCCTGCAGACGAACTGAGAGAGGACAAACTGTCCGAAGAACTGCCAGCCACCTCCCCTGAGCTGTCTGCTGAATCCTCCTGGCTCTCTGCCACATCTTCCTGACTGTCTGCTATATCTTCCTGGCTGTCAGCCAGGCTTTCACAGTCACTGTGTGCCGCGTCTCCCCCATCTGTGGGGGCAACGGCTGGCCCAGGCCCAAACACAACAGGGGAGAGGTGACATCCAAATAAAATGACTAGAAGAATGGATGCATGAATGAATGAAAGAATGAATGAATAAAATCTTTATCTCTCTCTTTCTCTTTGCCTCTTTATCTTGTTCTATCATTAAATTCTTTTTCTGTAGTTCATTATAGAGCACTCTGGCTTTTTCTGCTTCAATTATTTGTCTATCTTACTTATACTATTATTATCTTTCCGTCTTCTCTTTCTCAGTCATCTTCTCACTCACTCACCCATGTTACACTCGGAAGTTGCTTTATCACTCCCTGTGTCACTCATGTTCTCTCATGCTTTCCATGTTGCTTGTCCCTTACAAAATCAGAGACAAGTTTATCTGCACCTGAATACTCATTTCTGTTCTAACCACATGAATAGCGCTCTTAAAACACCTATGGGAAAAAATGAAGCTTATAAATCTTTTATAGTTGCATTTATGCATGAAGTTCCCAAAATATGAGCATATGCTATGTAAAACATAGCAAGGCAGATCACAAATAAGATTCCTAGAAGTTGTTGATTTTTCCTGCTAATTTTAAATGTTATAAAGATGTCGTTTCATTTCTTTTAAAAGAAATCTTACAAAAGAAATCTTTTTGTATTTAATAACATCCAATTAACTAGCTTATAGTTCACAGGATATTCAGAGTATCAAAACAATGGCTGTTTGTTTGACTTTAGTGTCTCAAAGCATTTTGTTTGCCAAATCTAATATTGACAAAAGTAATATTGCCACCTGATTAAAAATAATCTATTGGAGACTAATTGCAATCCAAATTACTTGGATATTTGCTTTCAGGTTTTCAGCTTAGGTTTTTTTTTAATGTTATTTTACTTTATCATGAGCTGAGGAGTCTAATCCACTTAAACTTTTGTATGAATTGGTTCAGGAGTTCAAGAGCTGATGATTTAATAGAGCACTTTTCAAAAGTACAAGAATATTCTTTCTACTTCTCTCCTGAATCAGAACTGATAAAAATATGATATAATTTGATTCTTTTAAGAATAACAAAAGTTGGAAAATTGGCATTGTATTCTACCTTTCCAACTTTACACTTTTTTCTTTTCTTTTCTTTTTCGCTTTTCTATGTTCTCTCTCATTTTTACTCCCACTTGGAATTGTTTTAGATTCTTAAAGTCTTCTGTGTTACAATCTCAGATCTAGTAACAGTGAGGTAACTATAGGACAAAAGATTCAGAATCCAAATACTCTGTTATGAAGGAACATGTGTTTTTTGGCATTTACAGGCATATGATGAAGCTATAGAAATTTCAGGCGGGTGCTCTTTTCATCAGTTGATCATCAGCCATGAATCACAAGTAGTTGGCTGATGTTTTCTTAAAAACAATAACTTGAAACAGTCTCAGCTGGTTGACTTGTCTGCAGAGGAGATTTGAAACCAGTGTTTGGGAGAAATATGGTTGAAGGAAAGCATCTTATTATTTGGTTTTTGGAAGAATCAGCACTGAGATTTTAGAGGCAATTGAGGACATCCAAATGTCCCTGTCAGCATGATCAGTGTTAATTAAATTTACACGTAGCCCACCTCATTGTCTAACTGACTCCAAACATATCTAACAATTTTTTAAAGGTCTTGCTCTTGTCTTATCTCCATCCCACAGTAGAGGCAGCATAATATTCTCAGCCGATTCAGGTTAAGATATCATTTCTCCTTTTCTTTTAGTAATAGCACTTAGACTTATATATCACTGCATAGCGTTTTACAGTCTCTTCTGAGCAGTTTACAAATGCCAGCATATTGTCCCCAACAATTGGGGTCCTCATTTTACTGACCTCAGAAGGCTGGAAGACTGAATCAACTTTGAGCCAATCAGGACCAAAGGAATTGAACTCCCGAGTTAACCTGCAATACTGTTTTCTAATCACTATGCCACTATTTAACATATGGTTTCCATGAACGTGATCTGTCATGGTTTACTGATGATATGTTTGATGGCCCATCGAGTATGGCATTTGTGCAGTACCTATTGGGTAACTAAGGTGTTAAGATATTCATGAAGTGGGAGAGCCAATAGTGAGAAGGTCAGCAAATGAATAGGCATAGCAACTCAGTCAGCTAACGAGAGCTAACCACTTCTGAGCCTGTGCAATGAATCAAAACTAAAGCTTAAAGCTGGGTGTGGCTCACTCTACACTCTGTTCTCTCCACCCTGTTCTCTCCCCACCCTGTATTCTCTGTGCTTGTCTGCTTTGCTGAAATGAAACTAATTGTTCTCTGCTGCCTATAACTGATCAAAAGAATTCTACTTGTGGTATTGTGTGTGTATGTGTGTGTGTGTGTGTGTATAAAGACAGACAGACAGAAAGACAGATCGATCTGTATAATGAGCCACTATGATGCAGTGGTTAGAATGCAGTACTGCAAACAACCTATGGTCACTCCTGGCTGCAGTTTAGCAGTTCAACTCTCACTGGCTTAAGGTTTACTCAGCCTTCTACCCTTCCAAGGTGGTTAAAATGAGGATCCAGATTGTTGGAGGCAATATGCTTACTCTGTAAACTACTTAAATATGTCTGCAAATCACCACTAAGCAGTATATAAGTCTAGGTACTATTGCTTTAAATATGACCTAAAGTGTGACCTGTTCTCCACCCAGGTCCTAAAACCCATTTACACAAAAAGTCAAAAATATTATTATTGCTCACTTACTTGAGGAAATTGACTCACAGTATTTACAACATATCATTTTGGCAACCTGAAAAGCAGGTTGAACCCTTCATCCCAGGCATCTACTCAGGCTTATCCAATCCCACCCAGTCACAGATTAAAGAGAATTGGTGGTTGTTTTTTTGGTCAGCAGATGATGATAATAATAATAATAATAATAATAATAATAATAATAATAATAATAATAATTTATTAGATTTGTATGCCACCCCTCTCCGAAGACTCGGGGCGGCTCACAACAAGCGATAAAACAATATTGTACAGGCACAAATCTAATATTAAGAAAAAACTAAAAACCCTATCAATTTAAAAAACCAAACAGCACATACATACCAAACATAAATCATAATAAGCCTGGGGGAAAGGTGTCTCAAATCCCCCATGCCTGGCGGTATAGATGGGTCTTAAGTAGTTTACGGAAGACAAGGAGGGTGGGAGCAGTTCTAATCTCCGGGGGGAGTTGATTCCAGAGGGCTGGGGCTGCCACAGAGAAGGCTCTTCCCCTGGGGCCCGCCAGACAACATTGTTTAGTCGACGGGACCCGGAGAAGGCCAACTCTGTGGGACCTTATCGGCCGCTGGGATTCGTGCGGTAGTAGGCGGTTCCGGAGGTATTCTGGTCCAATGCCATGTAGGGCTTTAAAGGTCATGACCAACACTTTGAATTGTGACCGGAAACTGATCGGCAGCCAATGCAGGCCACTCAGGATACTCACTAGGACAGGAAACAAAGTCAGGGAAACCCACTAATGTTTATGTTTATGTTTATTTAGATTTGTATGCCGCCCCTCTCCGCAGACTCGGGGCGGCTCACAACAAAGTGCAAAAGACAATTTACAACAAATCTAAATTTCTACTAAAAACATTTTAAAAACCCCATTTCTAAACACACACACATACATACATACCATTCATAAATTGTATATGCCCGGGGGAGATGTCTCAGTTCCCCCATGCCTGTCGACACAGGTGGGTCTTAAGAAGCTTGCGAAAGGCAAGGAGAGTAGGGGCAGTTCTAATCTCCGGGGGGAGTTGGTTACAGAGGGTCGGGGCCGCCACAGAGGAGGCTCTTCCCCTGGGGCCCGCCAACCGACATTGTTTAGTTGACGGGACCCGGAGAAGGCCCACTCTGTGGGACCTAATTGGTCGCTGGGATTCGTGCGGCAGGAGGCTGTCTCGGAGGTATTCTGGTCCAATGCCATGAAGGGCTTTAAAGGTCATAACCAACACTTTTGAATTGTGACCGGAAATTGATCGGCAACCAGTGCAGACTGCGGAGTGATGGCGAAACATGGGCATACCTAGGTAAGCCCATGACTGCTCTCGCAGCTGCATTCTGCACGATCTGAAGTTTCCGAACACTTTTCAAAGGTAGCCCCATGTAGAGAGCGTTACAGTAGTTGAACCTTGAGGTGATGAGGGCATGAGTGACTGTGAGCAATGAGTCCCAGTCCAGATAGGGCCGCAACTGGTGCACCAGGCGAACCTGGGCAAACGCCCCCCTCGCCACAGCTGAGAGATGGTTTTCTAATGTAAGCTGTGGATCGAGGAGGATGCCCAAGTTGCAGACCCTCTCCGAGGGGGTCAATAATCCCCCCCCCCCAGGGTAATGGATGGACAGATGGAATTTTCCTTGGGAGGCAGAACCCACAGCCACTCCATCTTATCCGGGTTGAGCTTGAGTCTGTTGACACCCATCCAGACCCCAACAGCCTCCAGACACCGGCACATCACTTCCACTGCTTCGTTTTCCTTAATCATTTTCCTTAATTAGTCCTGAATTAAGATGGCAAATAATCATTGACTGGTCTTATTTTTGAGGAAGAATGTGCTTTGGTAGCTAGGGTGGAACAATATATTCAGCTTTTTTTTATATGTGATGATGATGATGATGTAAGGACTGAAGGAAAGCACATTAAAATGATTAAAGGAGAATTGGCAGTGAAAGTAGAAGTACTTTGAACAGGAACATCCACATGGAGAATATATAAAGTCAAGATGGTAATGCCATCACAAGATCAAAGTCTGCCCCCTCTTTTTTTTCAATATCTGTCCCATTTACATATATAAAAAGAGAAGTCAGCTTTGATCTTGAGGTCACGGCTACCATCTTGAGTTTTAAGAATCACTCGGCCATCCAAGGATGCTCCCGACCCTTGAGTTGTAGATGCTGTGAAGGAATCATATACAGTGGTACCTCTACTTAAGAACTTAATTTGTTCTATGACCAGGTTCTTCAGTAGAAACGTTCTTAAGTAGAAGCAATTTTTCCCATAGGAATCAGTACTTGCAAACGCATTAGGAAAGCAATAAAAGCTCAGAATTTGGGTGGGAGGAAGAAGAGGAGGAAGAAGTGGAGGAGGACAGTCGCTGCTGAAGGAAGAAGGTGAGGTGAGGGGAATTTAAAAAAATCCAAAACTTTGAGGCTAAAAAAAAAAAGAGGGACTCTGAGATGACGAGGAGGAGCACACACCTCCCATACACCCAGTGCAAGGCTGCCTCCCATACACTGCCTCCCATACACTGGCTGCTGCTGCTGCTACCTGCTTCCTCTTCCTTCCCATGCTGAAGGTCTCCCCTCTCCTCTCGCTTGCTCACTTTGTAGCTGGCACCTTTCATTCGCTATGGTGAGTCTTCGGCTGCCCAGAGCGAAGGGAGCATTTCTTTTCTCTGGGTGCTGGCAGAGGTTTATTCCCTGTCCAAGCACCCAGAGAAAGGGAAAATGCTTCATTCGCTCTGGACTGCCAAAGCCTCCTTAAGTGCCACTAAAAGGCTCCTCTGGCAGCCCAGATGGCCTGGATTAAAGGGGGAATGGCAGGAAACAGGCCTGGCCTTCATGCCACTCTCAAATTTCCTGGGAATTTTTTCCGGGCTCAGGTTCTTAAGTAGAAAATAGTTCTTAAGTAGAGGCAAAAAAAATCTTGAACACCCAGTTCTTATCTAGAAAGGTTTTCAAGTAGAGGCGTTCTTAAGTAGAGGTACCACTGCAGCTGGATCAGTGGTTGGACTGTTTTTTAACCTAAGCTATATGTATACAGTAGAGAAGAAATGTTCCTGGTTTGTTCATGCCTGTTGGTCATCAGAGTACTAGTTGTGAAGGCAGCATGAGGCTCTGCCCACCCTCCTGGACACTGTACTTTGGGTTCTTTTACTCTCTGCACATGCACAGAATACTTTGCGCATGCACAGAGGGTAAAAGAACCCAAATGTTGGCATCTGGGCAGGTGGGCGAAGCCTTGTGCTGCCTTCATGACTGGTTCTCAGATGACTAACAGGCACGAGTGAATCAGGAACATTTCACCCCTGCTGTATACAGTAAGAAGGATTTTGTATGAAACAATAATATAAGCAGAACAGATACTATATCACAACATACACATTAAGCTGCTTGCTCTTTTTGTTCCAGAACAACTGGTCTAAATTCATCAGTTTAGCAATTAAATTGAATGGCTATAGAAACATAGAAACATAGAAGACTGACGGCAGAAAAAGACCCCATGGTCCATCTAGTCTGCCCTTTTACTATTTCCTGTATTTTATCTTACAATGGATATATGTTTATCCCAGGCATGTTTAAATTCGGTTACTGTGGATTTACCAACCACGTCTGCTGGAAGTTTGTTCCAAGGATCTACTACTCTTTCAGTAAAATAATACTTTCTCATGTTGCCTTTGATCTTTCCCCCAACTAACTTCAGATTGTGTCCCCTTGTTCTTGTGTTCACTTTCCTGTTAAAAACACTTCCCTCCTGAACCCTATTTAACCCTTTAACATATTTAAATGTTTCGATCATGTCCCCCCTTTTCCTTCTGTCTTCCAGACTATACAGATTGAGTTCATGAAGTCTTTCCTGATACGTTTTATACTTCAGACCTTCCACCATTCTTGTAGCCCGTCTTTGGACCCGTTCAATTTTGTCAATATCTTTTTGTAGATGAGGTCTCCAGAACTGAACACAGTACAGTGAACCCTCGAGTTTCACGTCCTCAAGGATCGCGAAAGGGCTATTTCGCTAGTTTTCAACCCGGAAGTAAACTCCACCATCTGCGCATGCGTGCCCTTCCACGCATGCGTAGATGGTGGAGTTTCCCCGCCGGGCAGAGGCTTCCCTGGGTCTTCCCCCTCTTGCCCCGGTAAGACCCCAGCGGCGGTGGGCTGGAGCGCGAGCTTGGGGCAGCCTAGCTCCGCTTCCCAGCTGGGAAGCGGAGCCGGCAACAGCGTGGGCGGGCGGGCGGCACGCGCGAGCTTGGGGCAGCCTAGCTTCGCTTCCCAGCTGGGAAGTGGAGCCAGCAATGCGCGCGCGCTTGGGGAAACCCCAGATCCGCTCCCCAGCTGGGGAGCAGCCCCAGCAACGCGCGCGAGCTTGGGGCAGCCTAGCTTCGCTTCCCAGCTGGGAAGCGGAGCCGGCAACGCGCGCGCTCTTGGGGAAACCCCAGATCCGCTCCCCAGCTGGGAAGCGGCCCCAGCAACTCGCGCGCGCTTGGGGGGAGCGGCCCCAGCAACGCGTGCGCGCTCCCCAGCAACGCGCTGCGGCTACCATCTTGAGTTTTAAGAATCACTCGGCCATCCAAGGATGCTCCCGACCCTTGAGTTGTAGATGCTGTGAAGGAATCATATACAGTGGTACCTCTACTTAAGAACTTAATTTGTTCTGTGACCAGGTTCTTCAGTAGAAACGTTCTTAAGTAGAAGCAATTTTTCCCATAGGAATCAGTACTTGCAAACGCATTAGGAAAGCAATAAAAGCTCAGAATTTGGGTGGGAGGAAGAAGAGGAGGAAGAAGTGGAGGAGGACAGTCGCTGCTGAAGGAAGAAGGTGAGGTGAGGGGAATTTAAAAAAATCCAAAACTTTGAGGCTAAAAAAAAAAAAGAGGGACTCTGAGATGACGAGGAGGAGCACACACCTCCCATACACCCAGTGCAAGGCTGCCTCCCATACACTGCCTCCCATACACTGGCTGCTGCTGCTGCTACCTGCTTCCTCTTCCTTCCCATGCTGAAGGTCTCCCCTCTCCTCTCGCTTGCTCACTTTGTAGCTGGCACCTTTCATTCGCTATGGTGAGTCTTCGGCTGCCCAGAGCGAAGGGAGCATTTCTTTTCTCTGGGTGCTGGCAGAGGTTTATTCCCTGTCCAAGCACCCAGAGAAAGGGAAAATGCTTCATTCGCTCTGGACTGCCAAAGCCTCCTTAAGTGCCACTAAAAGGCTCCTCTGGCAGCCCAGATGGCCTGGATTAAAGGGGGAATGGCAGGAAACAGGCCTGGCCTTCATGCCACTCTCAAATTTCCTGGGAATTTTTTCCGGGCTCAGGTTCTTAAGTAGAAAATAGTTCTTAAGTAGAGGCAAAAAAAATCTTGAACACCCAGTTCTTATCTAGAAAGGTTTTCAAGTAGAGGCGTTCTTAAGTAGAGGTACCACTGCAGCTGGATCAGTGGTTGGACTGTTTTTTAACCTAAGCTATATGTATACAGTAGAGAAGAAATGTTCCTGGTTTGTTCATGCCTGTTGGTCATCAGAGTACTAGTTGTGAAGGCAGCATGAGGCTCTGCCCACCCTCCTGGACACTGTACTTTGGGTTCTTTTACTCTCTGCACATGCACAGAATACTTTGCGCATGCACAGAGGGTAAAAGAACCCAAATGTTGGCATCTGGGCAGGTGGGCGAAGCCTTGTGCTGCCTTCATGACTGGTTCTCAGATGACTAACAGGCACGAGTGAATCAGGAACATTTCACCCCTGCTGTATACAGTAAGAAGGATTTTGTATGAAACAATAATATAAGCAGAACAGATACTATATCACAACATACACATTAAGCTGCTTGCTCTTTTTGTTCCAGAACAACTGGTCTAAATTCATCAGTTTAGCAATTAAATTGAATGGCTATAGAAACATAGAAACATAGAAGACTGACGGCAGAAAAAGACCCCATGGTCCATCTAGTCTGCCCTTTTACTATTTCCTGTATTTTATCTTACAATGGATATATGTTTATCCCAGGCATGTTTAAATTCGGTTACTGTGGATTTACCAACCACGTCTGCTGGAAGTTTGTTCCAAGGATCTACTACTCTTTCAGTAAAATAATACTTTCTCATGTTGCCTTTGATCTTTCCCCCAACTAACTTCAGATTGTGTCCCCTTGTTCTTGTGTTCACTTTCCTGTTAAAAACACTTCCCTCCTGAACCCTATTTAACCCTTTAACATATTTAAATGTTTCGATCATGTCCCCCCTTTTCCTTCTGTCTTCCAGACTATACAGATTGAGTTCATGAAGTCTTTCCTGATACGTTTTATACTTCAGACCTTCCACCATTCTTGTAGCCCGTCTTTGGACCCGTTCAATTTTGTCAATATCTTTTTGTAGATGAGGTCTCCAGAACTGAACACAGTACAGTGAACCCTCGAGTTTCACGTCCTCAAGGATCGCGAAAGGGCTATTTCGCTAGTTTTCAACCCGGAAGTAAACTCCACCATCTGCGCATGCGTGCCCTACCACGCATGCGTAGATGGTGGAGTTTCCCCGCCGGGCAGAGGCTTCCCTGGGTCTTCCCCCTCTTGCCCCGGTAAGACCCCAGCGGCGGTGGGCTGGAGCGCGAGCTTGGGGCAGCCTAGCTCTGCTTCCCAGCTGGGAAGCGGAGCCGGCAACAGCGTGGGCGGGCGGGCGGCGCGCGCGAGCTTGGGGCAGCCTAGCTTCGCTTCCCAGCTGGGAAGTGGAGCCAGCAATGCGCGCGCGCTTGGGGAAACCCCAGATCCGCTCCCCAGCTGGGGAGCAGCCCCAGCAACGCGCACGCGCTTGGGGCAGCCTAGCTTCGCTTCCCAGCTGGGAAGCGGAGCCGGCAACGCACGCGCGCTTGGGGAAACCCCAGATCCGCTCCCCAGCTGGGGAGCAGCCCCAGCAACGCGCGCGAGCTTGGGGCAGCCTAGCTTCGCTTCCCAGCTGGGAAGCGGAGCTGGCAACGCGCGCGCTCTTGGGGAAACCCCAGATCCGCTCCCCAGCTGGGAAGCGGCCCCAGCAACTCGCGCGCGCTTGGGGGGAGCGGCCCCAGCAACGCGTGCGCGCTCCCCAGCAACGCGCTGCGGCGGTGGAAGTAAAAACACCATCTGCACATGCGCAGATGGTGTTTTTACTTCCGCACCGCTACTTCGCGAAAAACCGATCATCGCTTGGGGTCCTGGAACGGAACCCTCGCGATGATCGAGGGTTCACTGTACTCCAAATGTGGTCTCACCAGCGCTCTATATAAGGGGATCACAATCTCCCTCTTCTAATTTTTTCTCATGAATTTTGCAAGGGTTAGAGTGATTTTATATACAGGTAGTTCTCAACCTACAATTGAAGTTACAATCACACTGAAAAAAGTAACTTATGACTACTTTTTATGCTTATGACTCTTGCAGTATTCCCACGGTCACATGATCAAAATTTGACACTGGGCAACCGGTTTATATTTATGACTGTTGTAGTATTCCAGAGTCGTGTGATCCCCCTTTGCCACCTTCTGACAAGCAAAGTCAATGGGGAAGCCAAAAATATGCTACTGTACTGTATTGATCTTGGTCTTACATTCAACCTGTAATAATTGACAACCTATTAGCTTTGTGATTTTACTTATGTAATGCAATGGGTGCTTATGAGCAGCCTGGTAACCTAGAGCAGTGATTTTCAACCTCTTTTTAGCCGTGGCACATTTTTTACATTTACAAAACCCTGGGGCACATTGAGCGGGGGGGGGGGGGCGCTAAAAAAAGTTTGCACAAAAAATTCTCTCTCTCTTCCTCCCTTTCACTCTATTTCTCTCTCCCTCCCTCTTTCTCTCCCTTCTTTCTCTCTCCATCCCTCTTTCTTTCTCTTCCTTCCTTCCTCTCTTTTTTGCTCTTTCTCTCTCTCTCCTTCCCTCCCTCTCTTTCTTTCTCTCTATTGCTTTATTTCTCTCTCTTTCTCTCTCTCTTGCTTTCTTTCTCTTGTTCTCTTGTTCTCTCTCTCTCTCTCTTGCTTTCTCTCTCTCTCTTGTTCTCTTTCTCTCTTTCTCTCTCTCTTGTTCTCTTTCTCTCTCTTGCTCTTTCTCTCTCTCTCTTGCTTTCTTTCTCTCTCTGAGCTTCGCGGCACACCTGACCATGTCTCACGGCACACTAGTGTGCCGCGGCACACTGGTTGAAAAACACTGACCTAGAGGTTGCCTCCACTCAGAAGATTGAGAGTTCAATTCTAGGCAGCAGCAGGTGTTTCTCTATCAGAGAGCAGAAAGAGAAAGTATCTACTGTGAACTCTGCATAGGCATCAGGAAGGGCATCTGGCCAGTAAACATTCAACTACATTAAGTTGCCCTGATTCTACCCTGAAGCTAGAGATTACAGGGTTACAAAAAGAAAAACAAATGCAGTGGGTGTTTTTCTAAAGAAGAATGTGGCAGATTGGTTCCTCTCTTCACAGTTCTTTTGTTGTCCCCTCAACATTCCTAGGGAATAATCACTTTTGTTGCTGCCATCTAACCTTTAATCAATACTTCTAGCTGTCCTTTCACTCAGGTGGAAGAAAGTGAAAAAGTGCCCAGAGCTGTCAACTTCCTTGTCTTTTCTGCTGCGAAAAAAAACACATGTAGTTGGCTAAATTCCCAGTAAGAATGAGACTACTAATTCCAGAAGATACCAGTTGTTTATTATATAAATTAAGGTTAAAACGTGAATTGAGAGTGGAAGAAAAGAGAAATGGGAGATATCATGAATCACGTAAACTTTAACTCATGGTTGAGTTAGAATAAGACACAGAAAGCAAAAATACAGCTCAGATCCAGCTACAAAACAACCCAATAAAAGCATCTTCATTCATATCTGACCCTACTATTTCCTATTATTATTTTCTTCCAATGGTTTAATAATTTTCCAGTTTTGGAGCAGATTTCTTCTCTGAGTGAAGGCTGTGTTCTCCTAGGATAGATGACAAAATAAACAAAGCAAAATAGATGAGGGCTTCCTTAAAAGTTATCTGACAGAGGAACTTTCTTCCTTCTAACAAATTCTTCAGAATTTGCCTTTCCCAAACTATGATGGATCCTTGCATCTAAGTGGATGGACAGGTTTGTCTTTAACTCATTCTTTTAGGTCTGAATGTCTCCTCCTCCTCCACTTAAACTACAGAAGATCTGGAGTGCAAAAGAAAGCTTCTGATTCATATGACAAACAGGGAAAGAAAATAGTCAAGTCTGTGCCCACCTTTCTGCCAGCACATTGATTTGAATGATAGCCAACTGACCTGACTTGCTTTGACATTATTAATTGTACAGTGATACCTTGTCTTACGAACTTAATTGGTTCCAGGACGAGGTTTGTAAGGTGAAAAGTTTGTAAGATGAAACAATGTTTCCCATAGGAATCAATGGAAAAGCGATTAATGCATGCAAGCCCAAAACTCACCCCTTTTGCCAGCCGAATCACCCATTTTTGCGCTGCTGGGATTTCCCTGCAGCATTGCAAAAACACAGAACTCCGGAGGTGGGGTTTCCCATAGAGGGGAGCCTCAGGGGAATCCCAGCAGTGCAAAAACGGGTGCTTCGCTAGCAACAGAAGTCCGGAGGCGGGGCATCCCAGTGGCGGCGGCTTGGGTTTGTAAGGTGAAAATAGTTTGGAAGAAGAGGCAAAAAAATCTTAAACCCCGGGTTTGTATCTTGAAAAGTTTGTATGACGAGGGGTTTGTAAGACGAGGTATCACTGTACTTTGGAATTCTTCATCAGACAAATGTTAGCAACATTTTAGTTGGAGAAATACGCATAGTGATGAACATTTGTGGAGGAAGGTTTGCTCTCTATTTCTAGACATGTGGTTTCTCCTAATAAAAAATGTTGCTGCATGATGGCTAATGGAATTATAATGCAATCCTGTACATGCCTATTCCGAGTATGCCTCACTGAGTTAATTAGGATTTGCTTTCAGAGAAGTGATATGGGAGTGCAGACTCAGTCAAACAGAGTTCATCGGAAAAAGAAACACCTTCATATGTTTCCTTTAGGGATGAATGGATTCATGATTACCCTTCTAATATTCATGATTTGAGAAGTTCATTAGTGCCCAGGGAAGCAAGCTGAAAGGTGACTAGTTGAAACACTGGAAAGAAGAAGACGTTCTGAGTTCTACCTCTTTTTCAAGTCGAACTCAAATTTCACTTCATTTTCCCCCTCCAAAAAAGGAGAGAATCTTTAGCCCAAAGTATGGAAACCTTTTAAAAATGTCACTTTACATATGTTCTGTCGGGCTCTCGGGTAGACTCCTCCCAAAAATTCACAGGTACAAATTTCAGACACACACACGTTTGAAAATTCAAAACAATGTTCTTTGTAATGAAAATTCAGTTAAACTAAGCCCTCTTTTGGTATAGTAAAGAGCACTGGTCTCCAAACAAACTGGTAATTTGTACAAGTCCCTTATCAGTTCTGTGATACTTAGCTTGCAGCTGTGAGGCAATTCACAGTCCTTCTTCTTTCACAAAGTGAAACACACTTTGCTCTGGTTTAGTTTCAAAGCAGGGAAAAATCAGCACAAAAAAAGTCAAAGTCAGTAAAGCAGTCATGAAACAGAACGATAAGATAATCCTCCACAATGGCCAAACCCACAGGCTGCTATTTATAGCAGCCTCACTAATTACCACAGCCCCACCCAACCACAGGTGGCCTCATTTTCTTTGATAATAATATCTCAGTTGTTGTTGCCTATGCATCACTCTCCACATGCGTGGCTGTATCATTAACTCTTGTTCTGAATCCAAGGAGGAGCTAGATAATTGATCTCCTTCTGAGCTGTCTGCCCTACTCTCCTCCTCCATGTCACTCATGTCTTCTTTGTCAGAGGAGCCTTCATCAGCAGATCCCACTGGGGGCAAAACAGGCCTGCAGCATGTGGATGTCTCCCCCACATCCACAGTCCTTGGGGCAGGAGCTGGGCCAGATCTAACCACAACAACATATTGTTTTCCTCTCTTTTATTTCTTTTATTCTTTTATTTCTCTCAGAATCTCCTTTGCTCATGCAAACCATACAGCTTCTGAAATTCTCTTTCCACATAGAGGAGAAGCTTGTCTTCTAGCTTGACCTTCAGGACTAAGGAGGAAAAGATAAAGCAGAAAGCAGGTAAAAAGTGAATTGTAAAAACTTAAACTGATAAGAAACCTTTTGCCATTATTCAGCAGAATGTTTCTGCTGAGTGTAACAAATGTCTAGAAATCGTAAGAGGACTGTAATAGACCTAATGCTAATTCTGGAAAAGAGAACAATGTCTGTACAAACAGATATTTCCACAGTGGAAATACAATGGAATGATGATTAGTCATGCTGGTCACTAGTATGCTAGTGTCAGAAAATGTATTAGTTTGATAAAAAGTGAGGAAGAAAGGAAATTTGCAAACTCACTGAAACAGATCATATTTAAGACTATTTTTTTGTGTGTATGTCACAAGGAGAATAAATTCACAAATTAGTGCATTGCCTTGTGCTGAGGCTGAAAAGGAGAACTTCCCTGCCCCTCAGTCACAGAAAACCCAGCCTCACTTATCGTGGTTTGATATGGAGCACAGAATGTTTCAGCAGAATATATTAATTTCACAGTTGATTAAAAGAGAACCCTGGAAAGGAGAGAGGTTGTGTAGCTGTGCGGTTAAAGCACAAACATTCCAAGTTTCCAGATTCAAATCCTGGTATCTCCAACTAGGAATGGAATGCAGAAAATGCTGGCAATCAAAGTAGACAATCTTAAATTGGTCTGCCATAATGTAACGGCAACTGCTTGTATTTCTGTAAGAAATGTCTAGTTTGGTACAGACTGTCTGTATAAACTGCCTAGTATGGTACAGCAACCAAACAAGACAAGTTCAGACTTGTACTAATGGTTAGCACTGCAGAATTTTTTTTTTTTGCATCCATTCTGCCTTCCATTGAAGAGGTGTATATTGCACAGGTCAAAAAACAGCCTGACAAAATATCTACAGATCTCTCAAATCCTAGACATAAACTGTTTCAAATTCTCTCCTCGGGATGCCGTTATGTTTAGGACTATAGTTTTTCTGTTACAATGGAAAAAAAACATTGCATGCCAAAACAACTAGATACAAATACAGTTTTTCCCTTATGCCATTACTCTGCTGAACACCTAATTATCACAGTACTGTCTTATGTTTAAATATATTTACCCATTAATAGGGCTGCATTATTATTATCCTTGGCAATAATTCTATTCTATTCTATAATTCTATTCTATTCCATCCTATCCCATCCCATCCTATCCTATTCTTCTTTCTCTGTTCCTATCTGAAAATATTGTTGTATGCTAAGTCAGTATGGTAAGTCAGTAAGGCACTGGATGAGAATTTAGGGAATCCCATATTCAATCTTAGCCATAGAAACTCATGGGGCATTTTATTTTCCCTTAGCCTAATCTGCCTACAAAAGATGACTTTGGAGGAGATAAACTCAAGGGAGATCACTATATAAATTACTCTGAATTCTAGGAGAAAGAACTAACAAACACTGAAGATCTAGCTCAAGTGATTATTGTTTAATGGATTGCTTGAATTCTACACCACACGACATGACTTGAAGCCTCTTAGATAAATATCTGCTTTCACTCCTCCAATCAATATTGCCTATCAGTAATAGCCAAAAACCTCAGGAAGAAGGTGACCTATTGCTACCTCTCCCATTGATTGACAGTCTTATGGATATTGCTTTGTGGGGACATCTCAAACAACAACATAAGAGGGTTAAGTTGCTACTGTAAGTATATTGGAGAGCTATGTGTATCAAGTATAACTTTTCAACCATCCATTACTTTCCAAAATAGGGCTGACCTTCTTGTTCAGTCTGACTGCTAGTATTCTTTCCCAATATTTCTGCTGGAGATTATTTGAAATACTGCAAAAATAAATAAAATGGCTGAATACAGCAGCCTCTCTTATCAGCGAGCAGATGATCTGTATACCCTTTTTTATTTTTAATTGAAAAATAAAGCTTGCATTTGAGTTGGTGGTGGAGTTTTAATTTATTTGTCACTAAACCCCTTGTGTTTGATCAGTTGAACTTTTCAAGTCAGAAGCAAAGGTTGCTGAATTTGATTAATCTTCCTCTCCTGGGTGTCTGTACATTGAATTTCAGTTCTGCTTCACATAATGAATTGTTAGTGGTTTCTTTCTTTCTTTGGTTGGATATCTGTCTTTAATGATGGATATTTTTTAAAAATAAGAGTGAGATCCAAGCTTGGCCATGAATTCTCACTGGAACATGTTGTGATGGAAGGTATCATACACTTTTAAATTTACCACCATACCATTTCATCTATTTAAATGTCAGGTGGTCAAATGAATAGAACTGGGTAGTTTTTCTTATTGGTCTCATTATTTGGCAAGTAGCTGTTCCTGTGTGGCTTTAACATTCTTACAACAAGACCAAATAAGTTACTACTGATATATGCTTGTGCATTTTTATCTTCTGGAAAAAAGATGATCAAAAGCTCCACAGATTGGAATACATATTTGAGGATATAATATTTATTGCCACAGCTACCAAGGAGCACTTGTTTCTCTTCTCTTACTAAGTCAGTTGCAGAGAATCTGCAATGACTCATCCTAAGATGTTTCAGTAGAAGCCAGGCAGACTTTATTGGTCTATGCTGAATGTTTGCTGGGCTCATTTATTTATTTATTTCCTGATTCCAAGTTGGCAACAGAAGATATAATTCTGTTTTTTCCAATAAGAAAAAAAAAAGCTATAATAAGACCATACGCTGAGTGAAATGGATGATCAGTTAACAAAAAGTATATATTTATATAAATGCATTTACTCTTTAAATTTACTCATCCACTATTAGCAAGTGGCAGGACAGAACATAATGTTAAAATTCTTCATTTTCTCCAAGCTGATAATTAGCATGTAGCAGCCTTGTCTTGGTCTTGAATTTCATGAGTTAATCTGCAAATTATGGTAGGATCTGAAAAAAACATAGCCCTTGTTCTTCTCATCTATTAATGACCTGATAAGATTTCAGTATAGCATTGTAAAGACTATTCTATCATTTAACACTTAGAGTGAGCCAGTCTTGTGGTTTGAGATTTGTGAGGTCATCTGTCAGTTATTTTAAATCCTGTAAAAGTTTGCAACTTTTTCCTGTACCTACTTCTCTGCACTCTTTATCTGAAAGCCTGCTTCCAACTCTACCAACCTCACTCCATTTCTGCTTGCCAGCTGATGAAAACAGTTGGGTTGGCAAAAAGAAAAGCCAGATGGTAGCCCCATACCGTTAGGATCCATTACTAGTTGGACTATGTGATAGTATTTCTTTTTAATCTTCCCAAAGGGCTGTAAAGATATATTTACAGGTATCTTTACTGGTTGCTCAGGGAGCACAAATACTCATCATGCTACCTCCGTGGCCTGCTTCTGGGTTGGCAAAGCTTCTGTCTGGCAATAGGAGGAACAAACTATTGGAAAAGAGATGCCTTCATTTTGATCCATCAAGCCACATGGTACATAGTACTCTCACGCTGCTGAGAAACTTGAACATTGCTTGAAGTCAACAGCTTTCTTCTTGAGCTGTCCTCCTAGCATCAGGGTTATTCAGCCTATAAGCAGAACATTTTATTTAATTCTTATGATTAATAGCTATTATTAGACATTTTCCTGCGTACATCTTTGGCCTGGAAATCCCCAAAATGAGAAACTGCCGTGGATTATAAACTGCTGAGGACTATAAAATTCTATATTTTGGAGTCTTTCAGCTGACATTTGTTTTACAAGAACAAGAAGTGATTCTCCTCAGTGGGTGGAATGATCATCCAGGATGGGTTGATCTCGTCCAATTAGATGAGGACCAAGTCTGTAAATTTAAATACTGGGGGGCACTTCTGCTTTCCTCCCCCAGTTATGACTCAGTCCTCAGTCTGGACAGACATGGTCTTGTTCCATCCTAGGATTGCGGAGAGTCTGCGGAGAGGGGCGGCATACAAATCTAAATAATAAATAAATAATAAATAATAAGTTCCTTTAGCTGATATCGCTATTTTTCTCCTGTTTCATACCATGTGAGTTTGAGGCTTCTTTGATTCTTCTGGCAGTTTAATATTTTTTCACTGACTCTGACTGTGTAGCAAGAGCAATAAGAGGCCTTGGCCTTACTCCAGTCCTAGCATCTGGCATCTGCCCCGTTCAAGGGCCAAACCCATCCTGGTCAAGACTAAAGAGTGCAAGAAAGTTCTACCTTCCTTCACTTGCAGGCAGTCCTGGGGGATGTGATCCCTGTTCTTCCAACCAGAGAGGGTCAGGTCCCAGGCAATTCCAGGACAGGGATCCCCATGGCCACCAGTCCAAGCGGCCCATTCGAGGGGGGTGGGGTTGTTTCTAGTGATGCCCCAAATAAGTCTACCTCCAATCCTCCCATAGGGGGACACATGTCCTTATATGATTCCCAATGGGGCTCCATCACCCAGGACAAGTGGATCCTGGAAACTATCTCCCAGGGCCTATACTTAGAATTTGTCTCCCTTCCCTGAGGTTTTTTCCTACCCTGTCTGGTCTTCGGAAATCTGGTCAAATGTACTATTATGGCTGAGGCAGTTCAATACCTGCTTGACCTCAAGGCCATCCAGCAGGTGCCTGAAGACCAGGTTGGATTAGGGAACTATTCCATTCTGTTCATCATGCTCAAAACCTCAAGGGGATGGAGGGCAATTCTGGATTAGAAATGGTTGAACCATCATATTAAATTCTGTAAATTCAAGATGTACTCCCTCTCTACCATCCTGGGGTGTATTCGCCAAGAGATTATATGGCCTCTATTGACCTCACTTAAGCCTACCTGCACATCCCCATCCATCGGGATCATGGGCAGTATCTACAATTCTACTATGCAGTTAGGCACTTTCAGTACCTGGCCCTCCCCTTTGGCCTTTTGTCTGCACCTCGTGTCTTCATGAAGGTTCTGGTGGCCCTGGCAACACATCTAAGAACCCTAGGTGTCAGGGTCTACTGTTATTTAGATGACATCTTGGTCCTCACTCCTTCCCACCAATTGGCCTTGGACCATCTTCATCTCATGATATCAATTCTCACCTCTCATGGCTTTTCCATCAACATAAAGAGTCACCTTGAGCCCTCCACATCTATCCTTCCACCTGGGAGCAGTTATATGATTACCTAGAATGTAGAGTATCCTTGTCCCAAGGTAGGCAAGACCATCTCAGGGAGCTTTCTACTCAGGTTCAGTATCTGAGAAAGGTGCCCATTTCTGTCCTATTCACCCTGCTAGGAGAAATGATATCCGCCATCTCCATCAACTGGTGGGCAGGTCTACATTCTAGGAAGCTTCAATGGCTTCTTTTGTCCTTCCAGAAATCCTGTCGTAGAAACTCCAATGTCCAGATTCTGGTGACCCCAGGCATCTGCAGGTCTCTCACCTGCTGGAAATCTTCTGCCATATCTCAGGGATGTCTATTTCAAGAGCCTCACAGCTTCCTAGTCAGTTAATTATATGCCCCGGTTGTTCTGAGTGAAAGGATGTCATTTTCCAAGGCTTTTGTAAAATTCTCCTCATGTATGAGATATCCATTGTCCAGTTTCATATGTTATCTTGCTTACAGATGTGGTAATTCAGATTTCAGTTCACTTATAGAAACCTTTCCTTTAATGGGATTCTGGAAACAGTCGTACAGTCAACTATGTTGCCAAATATCCTATTATCTCCACGTTCCCTTTTTCAATAGACTTACTTTATTCCTCATGTGTATTCCAACAAGTTCCTATTTGAATGCACCCAAGAAGAATGTTGGCAGTTAATGTTTTAAATACTTTTATTTTATGCTTTGTTTACCATCCTGCCATTGAAGGTGAAATATAGCTGGAATTGAAAGTGCTTCAGTAAGATCCTAAACTGTTAAAAAAATCTGTGTCATAATTTGAAGATACAGTGGTACCTCATCATACGAACTTAATTGGTTCCAGGAGGAGGTTCGTAAGGTGAAAAGTTCGTAAGATGAAACAATGTTTCCCATAGGAATCAATGTAAAAGCAAATAATGCATGCAAATCCTTCAGGAAAATCCCAAATTTTAGAAGGGAGGCGAACAGAGGGCAGGGAGGAGCAGCTAAAGGGGGCAGGTGGAAGAAGCAAGGCTAGGCTAAAGGGTGAGTGGGAAGGAAGAAAGGCAAGGGAGGGCGCCCCTCCCTTTTCTTTCTTCAAAAGACACAGTTTCAGTTCCTTTGCAAGCACGTTGTTCTCTGCAAAATTTTTCCTCCCCCAAGCTGCCCCTCCCTCCTCCCTTTTCTTTCTTCAAAAGACACCCTTTCAGTTCCTTTGCAAGCACGTTGTTCTCTGCAAAATGTTTCCTACTCCAAGCAGCCCCTCCCTTTTCTTTCTTCAAAAAAGGGGGGGAAAAGAAACCCCATCATCCCAGCAGCAGCTGCTTGGGTTCGTAAGGTGAAAATAGTTCGGAAGAAGAGGCAAAAAAATCTTAAACACCGGGTTCGTATCTTGAAAAGTTCGTTAGAAGAGGCTTTTGTAAGATGAGGTACCACTGTATTTGTAGACCCTTAGGAATCTATGAAGAACCATGTAGATAATTTAATCTTACTTTCTGTTTGGTGAAGGACTTGCAATGAAATGTGCCATTTGAGATGGCTATCCAACTATTGAGGCACCCCATGCTGTGCCTAATGAGATGCATGATTGCTAAATGATTGCAATGAAGAGAGCCAGGATTGTGGTTGTTAAGCAAGATGATCACACAGACTTCTTGCCTGGCTGAATTGTGGTTGTAAGCCAAGAACTACCTATATAGATATATATATATATATGTAGATTGTTCTGAGTTCGGGTTTTGCCCTGTGTAATATTTTGCATGTCTATGCGACGTTTCGGCAAAATCACATTCACCATCATCAGGCTGAAGTTCCAATCTTTGTGTTGGAACTTCAGGCTGATGATGGTGAATGTGATTTCGCCGAAACGTCGCATAGACATGCAAAATATTACACAGGGCAAAACCCGAACTCAGAACAATCTACATACACATACCCGTGAAAATTTACGAAAACAAATATATATATATATATATATATATATATATATATATATATATATATATATATATATATGCATCCATCACATATGCTTAATTAACAATTGGCTGATCTACTTAACAGTATTAGTAATAGAGCCGTGATGGTACAGTGATTAGAGTGCAGGTAAACAGACAGAGTTTGATCCTGATTGGCTGAAGGATGCATTCAGCCTTCTATCCTTCTGAGGTCAGTAAAATGAGAAACCAGGTTGTTTGGGGCAATATGCTGACTCTGTAAAATACTTGGATAGAGCTTTAACGCACTATGAAGTGTTATATATGTTAAGTTTGGAATAAGTTGCAGGACACGTGGCTGCCTGATTCTTCTTTATTAGGAATCGGCTCGTGTGTAACCAAATGTGCAGCAATGTATACAATCGAAATTCACGGTAAAAGACAGGGTTTTGCTTTTTAAAGGATTTTTCCTCATAGGCGTGGCTTGACAGCCGCTCGAATTTCCCGGCTGTGGTTTAACCAATCCGCGGCCGGTATGTAAACGATGTACATTAGCATAAGGTATTAGCATAACATATCTGCATATTGAATATTTACATAGGTACACAACAATATAAGTCTAAGTGCTATTGCTATTAGTATTTAGTCCATATTTTTTATCATCTTATCATCTAGGTTAGCATGGAATCCTTGCATTTAAATACCAATCTTAAAAAATGTTCTGTTCTAGCATCTTACAACTCTGCATACTTAAGCCAGAAAGAGGAAAAACATCACACTTCTATCATATCTTCCTTTCATACATCAATACTCTTTGCCTAACGATATAATTCAGATTGATCTGAAATATTGTTTTGGATTAATGAGTGAGCTGGGGTGGGGAAAGACAGTGAGCTGTCATATTCAATTAACTGTATTGCTAAGCCTGACCATTTTACCATTTTTGCTAAACTGTTTGTTGAAAATATGAAAGATATCCTCATTCTGAATTATATCATTTTTATTTCCTGCTTCTTTTACATGTCTTCCAGGATTCATGGTTACTTTCTCTCCGCCTTTTACCTGATCCTTTGACCCCTTCTTGGAGTTCCTCCACAATTACTAATCATCAAGCTAATGTCTTCCTGATGCAACTAATGATTACTCTAGCAATTCTGACATCTCCTCTCTCCTAGGGACACTTGATGCATTGTCCCCCTCAGTCTTCCCTAGCACTTTTCATTTTCTAGGAAATTTCTCTTTGACATCTGTTCCAGCCAGGCTCCAAAGGGATCCTGCATAGTAGAGTTGTAAATAGTTGGTTTTTATGAAGAAGACAAAGTGTCTCTGTAGCTTCATAAATAACACCCCATGTGTCCAGCCATTATCCTCTCTGGTCAGCATCCACAAGCCAAAAATGAGATCTGTTTTGATCATCAGTTTTTCGTTAGCTGACTGACAAAAGAACGGATTTGGTATCTATTTTTCAACCTCAAAGTCCTGCAGCTGGAAGCTATCTTGTTTGTATTGCCTTAAATCAATATTTCAGATTCCTTAAATATTGTTTGAAAACGGAACAAGAAAGTTTCTTTGCCTGTTGTTCTGTTTACCCAGAACTGAAGATGTCTGCTTACTGGCAACAGTGGATGGAGAAAGGTTGCACTGAAACTTGTCTAAAATAGCAATTCTGCCTTTCTTATTGCACAGATGAAATGAATTCCTCTTGTGGTAGACGCGGAGGTCAGAAAAAGCCAATCTAACTATCCTTCAAATCCTGAACTAGTTTGTGATCTAAATGGAGGATTTTACCCATAACCCTACCTGAATACTAAAATCCATATATCTTTATGATTAATATTAATATTGACGATTTCCACATTGCTTATTTGTACCCTATGACAATAATTAAGTGTTGTACCTCATGATTCTTGACAAATGTATCTTTTCTTTTATGTACACTGAGAGCATAGGCACCAATGACAAATTCCTTGTGTGTCCATTCACACTTGGCCAATGAAGAATTCTATTCTATTCTATTCTATTCTATTCTATTCTACTCTGTTCTGTTCTGTTCTGTCCGGGTCACTCCGGAAGCTATGACCAACCCAAAAAGATAAGCCAGACACCGGTTGAATCCAAACACAGTTTTATAATGGTAAAGAGAAAAGAAGCCAACAGAAAATGTCCTTACAAGTCAGGAAAGCACTGGAACTCCAAATAGATACACGAAGGCAATTGTTCATACAAAAACACAGGATCCTTGATGACAAACGAGGCTGTTGCTAACAGGCAAATCTCCCACGGGTCTTCAAGACTGCTGGGCCACGAGCCAGGAACAAAACGCTGAGAGAAAAGGCAGATAACTCCAACTCCACTGTGATAACACTCCATGCTGCTGGAATGGTTCTCATGCCTTATAAACCCTTCCCTGCTAATGAGAACCACACCCAAGCCCTGGTGTTCCTCATTCAACGCTGATAATATCTATTCAGTTGCTGCCTCCTTTGATCTATGCATCTCTGTCGCATATTAATGATAGCTTGTGCCTCATCATCCAATGACTCCAGAGACTCCCAGCTACTTGCTTGAGAGAGCCCCTCCCCAGGGCTCCCAGGCCCCTCTTCCTCATCACTTTCCAGATTGTTATCTCCCCAGTCTGGCTGCCAAGAACTCTCCTCTTCGCTCTCAGCCTCCCCCGGGCATGGAGCCAGCAGAGACGCAGCTGGTCTTTGATCTTGCTCAGGCTGAACCACAACACTATTCTATTCATCTAAATTGATCACTGCTTCCCCTAGATAGCAGTAAAAACAGCATGAATATTTGCAGGGAAAATCTCCATTACAAGATTATATACATATCAGTTACCGAGCACTCAAGAACCCAATTTATGGCCATTGCCTGAGTAATGACGTGAATGATCCTCAAGGGTGACCACCATCACTGGTACAGAGCAGAAATGCTTGTATAGTGACTATTCTTGCTTTTTAAAATGGAAGAAACAGTGTCAAAATAAGTTTCGGCTTTCATTGCTGTCGGCTTTGCTATAGGGAATGCAAGAGAGGCCATTTTGATCAATGAATTGCCTTTATGAAAATATTTTCATTTGTTTTGTTAGATCTGAATGGATTGCTTCTTATATTATGTTTCCCCTGTCCCCTTTTAGGACTTCTAATTTCAACTGTAAAACTCCTCCCTCTCCCCTCCCTTCCCCTCCCAATCTTCTCTCTTCTTGTTTTCAAAAGAAATGCTCCGAAAAGAACATTTTGTACAAAAATTTACCAAAGCGTGTGTTTGCAAATTCCCCATCATACAGGACACTAAAATTAGTAATATTTTGGCATATGTTAACTCAAAAATCTTTGCTTCACTACTTTTCCCCCCCAGTATATTTTACAGAAAATTCTCATGAGAGTAAAGGTCAGTTGCTTCCCTATAGCATTTTAGAAGATTCACATTACTCGTGTTCCAGTCTATATATTATGAAATTAAGTAGATACCCTTGGGGTTAATTCCTTATTGTAAATGTAATGAAAGAAACACTTTCCTGCACTCAGTATAAAATCTATAGCTCTTAGAATCCACTAGTCTTCATGATTTCTGGTATCAGCAAAGTATTTCTGAAAGCCATAAAAAAGAACATTTTTGCAGTGCTTCATCAGTGATTTATTATTAAAGAAAAAATTCATTTGGAAGAAGAATTATCGGGTGCTTATAAAAAGTTTTTGTCTCTGAGACTCTAAAGCTCATATAACTGAAGATACATATCCCAAAACTGGGAATAACCCCCAAAGGGACCAGAACTATTTGTTCTGACAACCCAGTTACAATGCAGGGAATAAAAGTTAGAGTTGCAATTTCCTCCACTTCCCATAAACTGGACTAATTTTAACACCAGTCAAAAACATGAGATAAATATAAACTGTGCCTTCAACCTGAAGGGAAAAATACATAAACATATTTCTAAGAAATAAATGGAAAGTGATCTCTTGCTTTAAGAAGAGCTAAAGAAGGAAGTCAGAGAGGAAATTGGTTCAATTGGAGGCAGGAGTGGGTTCTACTTAGCTTCCCACTGGTTTGCATCACAAAAGATTGCCCAAGCCAAAATTATCATGAAGGGCAACTTCCAATGGTTGAAAGAAGTATGCCTGTAACAGTCTCAACTGTCATAAAGGAATCAGGCAAACCTCAATCCTTGATCATATTTTTAAGTGCATCATGGGAGAAGATGCACATATTCCTTAAGGAAAAGAAATAGAAGTACGACTTTGCATATTAGAAGAACTAATGAGGGAACTTTTGGTCTGTACAAGTTGACAACTAGTGATACAAGTGGTCCTATTAGAGAGAAAGTTGTCCTTTGCTGTAGAGTTTTCTTATAGAGGTACAATTTAGGGATGTCAAACTTACAGCCCATGGGCTGGATTCATCATGCATAGGCCAAGCCCACCCCATCTCTGCAAATGGGAAAAACATTGTGAAGTTATGTGATGACAACATGATGTGGCAAAGTTTGATGCCCGTGAGCTGGATGGTCTCCATCAGAGTGATAGGAGTGGTTTCTGCACTTAGTAAAGTAGGTGCGTGGACGAAAGGACCTTTTCAGTGACTTCCATTATTATGATTTTATGATTAAGCTTCTTGGCTGGAGATGAAACAAAAACAGTATAAGAAGGTCATGTTTATAAGATGTGTTTATGCTCCATGGCTGCTTTTATATCTCTGAAGGATTGTATGAATCTTTTTATGAAGAAACATAAAGAACATGCTGATGAGTTTCTTTGGGCAAGACTTTTCTACAAGTATGCTGTAAATCCTGCAGCATAAATACCCATTTAAAAGCAGCAGAGAAATATAAAAAACAGATTCCTAATAATTTCCTTTTATTTTTGAACTAACTTTTAGTTGATGTTAAAATCTCTGACTTAAAATTGTTGTTGATGTTAAAAACTCTAACAGGTTTTTTTTAAATATAAAAGTTTAACATTTTATTTTAAAAAAATAAAGTCAGAATACAGAATCAATTCAAAACTCACTGTATTTGGTACAATAATTTTTAGGTACTGTTCTTTTTAATAAAAGAAGGTGAGAAAAAAAATCCATTCTTTATTTTCTGGATCCTTGCACCTTTGACAGCATTTTATGTCTTTTTGATTTCACCAATCTTTCTATAATAGGCAGTTGCCTCTAACTGTAAAACAAGAGAAACACATTTCTATGAAACTGGCAAAGGATAGGGAGGATGTAAGCCTGAAGCCAATAAGGCCACAATCTTCAATACTTATCCCACAGCCATCCCAAAGATAATCACAGCTGCTATTCTCAAGAAAGTGGCTTGAAAGTTACAACACAAGGCCATGACCTGCCATTTTAGGATTAGACCTGCATGAGTTTGATGGACCTTTCTGTAGCTGAGATGGTAATACCTGGAAAGAAGCCAAAGAAGGTTTACAGTTTAAAGATGTCAGTTAAAGTCCTAAGTTCAACAATTTAGTGGTCCAAGTCTACAGCTTATCTGATTCAGGCCCATGAACAGTTGATTAAAAATAGGCTGTTTTAAATGTCACAATGAGATGCCAGAAAAGAGGTTTCAGAGGTACTATAAGAATCTTGTTTGACCTTGCACCAATGCCTGATTGTTACTCCCAAATTTCTAAAAAAGTTGAGGGGAAAAATTCTGGCAAATCTACTTACACCAATCTAACAGTCTTTAAAAGAAGAGAAGGGCATCAGGTTAAGTCAAGTTGAAATTTAAAATAGGCTTCTAAATCAGGAGTTTTCAGACTGTTTTGTAGGAGACAAAGTGGCTGTCAATTGGCCTATAAGAAATTGAAAAAACAATATTTGTACGTAACCAAGAATTCAGTACTATTTTTATCTGCAAGACTTTGCAATTTGCAAATACTACCTATTTGCATTAAATTAATTAATTTGTTGCTTGTATCTGTTCTGTCAGGCTCTCTGGTAGAATCCTCCCAAAAATTCACAGGTACAAATTTCAGACACACACACGTTTGAAAATTCAAAACAATGTTCTTTATAATGAAAATTCACTTAAACTAAGCCCTCTTTTGGTATAGCAAAGAGCACTGGTCTCCAAACAAACTGGTAATTTGTACAAGTCCCTTATCAGTTCTGTGATACTTAGCTTGCAGCTGTGAGGCAATTCACAGTCCTTCTTCTTTCACAAAGTGAAACACACTTTGCCCTGGTTTAGTTTCCAAGCGGGGAAAAATCATCACACAAAAGGTCAAAGTCAGTAAAGCAGTCATGAAACACAACGATCAAATAATCCTCCACAATGGCCAAACCCACAGGCTGCTATTTATAGCAGCCTCACTAATTACCACAGCCCCACCCAACCACAGGTGGCCTCATTTTCTTTGATAATAATCTCTCAGTTGTTGTTGCCTATGCCTCGCTCTCCGCATACGTGGCTATATCATTAACTCTTGTTCTGAATCCAAGGAGGAGCTAGATAATTGATCTCCTTCTGAGCTGTCTGCCACTCTCCTCCTCCCTGTCACTCATGTCTTCTTTGTCAGAGGAGCCTTCACCAGTAGATTCCACTGGGGGCAAAACAGGCCTGCAGCATGTGGATGTCTCTCCCACATCCACAGTCCTTGGGGCAGGAGGTGGGCCAGAGCTAACCACAACAGTATCCTTACAATTTATATTGACTGGTTCCTAATATGATTTGATAGATTATTTATATCTGGACTGTCATTAAGTGTTGTATTTTATGATTCTTGATGAATGTATCTTTTCTTTTATGTACGCTGAGACCATATGCACATTGACAAATTACTTGTGTGTCCAATCTCACTTGGCCAATAAAAAGTATATGTATTCTATTCTATTCTATTCTATTCTATTCTATTCTATTCTATTCTATTATATTCATTGAAAGATCAGAAATCCAATTGCAGTTTCCTCTGTATTCTTGGTAATGCTGACTGGACTTCTTAGAATTTAGCTCAGCAACATTAGGAAGTGTATTATAAGCTGTTTCCAACATAAATAATAATTTATGGGTTTCCAAAGGCTTCCAAAACCCTTGTGTGTTAGTATATGCATAAAATCAAACGGGGGATAGGGATCAGTATGATTTTTTTTTAATTTAAATACATTTCATTTTATTTCATTCTGGAATGGAAATCCTTGGACTACATACCTGAGTTTAGTGTTATATAACTTTAATGAATGCATCTTAAAAGTGTTGATATTTGTGCTTAATTTCACTGGCAGCACAGTACAAACTAAAAATGGAAAAAGTTACAGAAAAGATTGTAGGTGCTGCTGCAATAAGTATAAAAATAATACATCTCCTGAGGATTTTGTTACTTCTTATCTTAAAAAAGTATTGTCAAGAGATAATCACAAACACTCGTAATGTTTAGTCAATTTTAATGAACAAGATATGCTTCATGTTTGTTTTAATTGTTGCTAAGCTACCTTTTAGGAAAAGAGACAAAGAATTATTTACAAATATGAAAAATGATGTTCTGTTAAAATTACAAATACTATCTAATTAACCCAAATCAAACCAGAATTGGATGACTACCATTCAAATAATTGAACAGCTTAAGAAAACCCTAGTTTATGAAGAAATAATGAACAAAAATCATTTTATTTTTCAATGATTTTTCTTTTTCCTTTTTTGGCACTTCTTCTGCATAAAATTGTCTAGTCAAACTGCAGTTTGAATGAAAAGTAATATCTCAAGTGGTATACATCACCAACAGATGACAGGACTGATGTAGTAGAAACTTTGACATACCTGATGGAAAGTTACTGTAAGAAAATAAACTGCACTGCTATTGTTCATGATATGTAAGCCTGCGGTGAGTACCTGCCAGTTCCATTTTAAATAATGTGCCTTGGTTGGATTTTTGAATGCTGAAGGATTCTGCCAGTGAAATTCTTCACTGAATGCAGGTTGTTTATGTTGCTGACGTGAATATTGTTATGTGCTGATGTGAATATTGTTCATTATTGGGATAGATAGATAGACAGATAGATAGATAGATAGATAGATAGATAGATAGATAGATAGATAGATAGGTAGATAGGTAGATAGATAGGGGAAGAGAGAGAGAGAGAGATCAATTAATAAAGTGAGCAACAACTAAGAATCTAAGCAGAGAATCAGATTGGTGAAATGGTTAAGGAACCAGGCTTAAGAAACCAGGAGAATGTGACTTCTGCCTTAGGCACAAAACAGCTAGATGTTCTTTGGCCATTTCTCTATCTCAACCTTAGTAAGTAGGCAATGGCAAACACTTCTTACCAAGAGGAACTAATACAGGCAGCCATCAGGGAATCAAGACTGTCTTGAAAGAAAGAAGGAGGAAGAATTAGTTTTAGTTAATTTTTAGTTGGAAGGAAACTGGTGATTACAAAGATCCTAGATATGAGTTCCAAATTGCCTTGTTACCCAGGAAGAAAACTGCTTGGTTGACTCTGAAAAGGAATTATATCCATAAAGTTACAGAGAGTCAGGTTTCACTCAAAATAATTTCATATACATAGCCATTGAAAACTACTTTTATTTGTTTCCAAATGATACATAGGAAAAGAGACTAAATGTATGGAGAAAATGTGTTTATTAAACAAAATAACAATTGCCTTTGAATAAAAATAGATAATAATTGTATGTAATTAACACAATGGTTCTTTTAATGAGCAGCAGATGGTTGGAGAAGTTCAAAGCAAAGGGTAATGTTGGAGTGTTTGCACATATTTCCAGTGTGGGGTTCAAGAGTTAATAACCACAAGCAGGCGTTTGTTTGATAATGAGGACAGAAGGACCCAAATAAAACATCCCCCTTCAATTAAATTATCAATTGACTCTAATCTCCAGCCAAATACACACTTTTGACCTGCAGTTTTCTTGTAACTATTGGTTTGTTGTTTTAAATGTGAAGTCCCTGGGTTTAAAGATACTTCAGAATTATGGGATTCTTAAACTCTTTTCATCAAATAACCCTTCACCTTTTCCTTGCAACTCAGTGGTTGAGAGTTGGCAGTGATGGCAAACCTTTTTCTCCCTGGGTGTCGAAAAAGCATGGGTGTGTGCTATTGTGAATGCGTGAGTGCCCACACCCATAAATCAATGCCTGGGAAGGGCGAAAACAGCTTCCCCCGCCCCCCGGAGGCCCTCTGAAGGCCAGAAATGGCCTGTTTTCCAACTTCTGGTGAGTCCAGTAGACTCGTGTTTTGCCCTCCCCAGGCTCCAAAGGCTTCCCTGGAGCCAGGGGAGGGTAAAAACGCTTCTCACATCACTCCAGAGGCTCTCTGGAATCCAAAAATGCCCTCCCAGAGCCTCTGTATGAGCCAAAAATAAGCTGGCTGGCACACACACATGCACATTGGAGATGAGCTAGGGCAATGGCTCATGTGCTAGCAGATATGGCTCCGCGTGCCACCAGTGGCACCCGTGCCATAGGTTCGCCATCACTGCTCTAAGGCAATCAACTTCATAAATCAATTTCTATGGCGATCAACTTCATAATCTTAATATTCAGTAGCTGTTTAGATTTACCTAAGTGACCATTTGGTGCTTTTGTCTGCTTGAGATCCTCATTAGGGAATGGATGGGAAAAATAAAAACCCAAATCCAAACCAACCAAACAAAAAATACTAGGAAAAAAGTGAAGTTTTTTAGTAAAAAAAGAAAAGACTAAAATACCATTTTTAACTCTCTCACCCTGAGCACAAACTTCAGGCATAATAACTTAATTGAAAAAAAAAACCCCTATTGATAAAATGAAGATGGTGCCAGATAAGTTTTCCCTTCATCAGATATAGTTTAAGGTTCATTGGTCAGGCTTTAATTACATATATACATGGACAAACCACCAGACAAGTAACACAATTCCTGATTTTGGTTCAAACTGTCTCAATAAATGCAACTGGAAGAGGTTCTCCTAGTGGTAATATCACTGCCTGAGATCGCGGCAAGCTACTATTTATATAGTAGCTTGCCATGATCTAGTCCAGCTTTATCCAACAGAATGACCTCAGATTTTCCATGAAATATTGTTCTATTGAAGCTTTCATGCTGCTTTGAAACTAGGAATCATTTGGAGTCTGGATAAAGCTGAAATAGTTAAACCTTGATTACTGAAATAGTTGAATTAAAGACAGTGTTTTGTGTTCAGATTTAAATATTCATTGGCTTTTTTTATGCCAGTCATCAAAATCATATATAGGAAGGAAAAAAGCAAAAATCATAAATAGTGGAATTTGTAACTTTGATCAAAATGAATATATTTGAACCAAATACACAAAGGAATCAATTTCATTGAACTGATTGACGATTTCCCTTTCAAAAATTTTAAGGTTTTTGTTTACAAGAACTGGAACTTGGCAACCTCAAACTGCCAATAAGAGAGAATTTAGCATTTGCATTTAAATTTATATTCCCTATGTTTGCTTCTATCCCAACATGCTATAGTGGTTATTTCAATTCTCAATTCTTGTCCTTCATGTCTGATTTTTTTTTTAAATGTCATGGTTAAGCACTGCTTTGCAAATGATGCAGAAATGTTTTTGGGGAAAATCATAAAATGTTGTTGCCAAATGAAAGTGACCTTGGCTTGCTATAGGAATTATCCATGTAGAATTAGTAAACTGCCCACAGAGTTGTATCAGTGAGTCTTGATAGTTAAAGTTTCAAGTTATAATGGGTTTAGAGAAAGTGTTCTTGCTGTTTGTGGCTCAGTTCTGAAGTCCTAACAAATACAGGCATTGCCATTTAATTTCAGTGCAATTATGCATAGAAATACTTTTAGATTCCATAAACCTCTTTCAGATTCATTGCATAAATTATCTATTTGGACATCTAATGAATATGAGAATGGTTTGGCACATTTTTGTCACTGAATAAATTTCATTCATTCCATCACCATTTTAAAATTTGAAATATACAAATACTATAAATCATAGGTTTTTGAAGCAGAATTCAAAAAATGTCCATTTTTTCCTCCCTCCCTTCCTAAACATGCCAAATAGTAAACAAAATGTATGGCCTGGGAAGGTGTTAATCCTGCCATTTTGGACCCATGAAACATACACTGGTAAATTTGTGTTATACGGCTAATTATTTTGGTTTCTGGGCTGATCAATTTATATTTACCCAAAAAACAGCAGAGGATTAAATGCATCTTCCAAAGCAATTGAAATAAGATATCTGATGAAAAACAGTCCAAAAGGAAATATCCATGTCAGAGAAACCAAGAAGTTGACACAAGACTTTCTGGCTTTTATTTGACATATGTACAAGAAATCCTGAATTTCCCTGGTGTTCTGTTCTGGTCTGTAAATCCCGAATCTAAGTTTGAGACCCTGTAAAAAATTTTCCCTGCATATCTGAAACTTGAAATTTCATGACTTTGCATCATGTCAGGGGTTCTTTCTATGTGATTTTTTTTGGGGGGAGGGGGCTTAGTTTTTGCTGGGCAAAAATACTATAAACATGTACTGTTCCCTGGTCAATATGACCCGGACCGCAAATTGTTTATTTTAGGCACTTACACTTGATCTTTTTGAAAGCTTTTTTCACTGGGAAACTAGTTTGAACATTTCTGCACACAATGAAAGGAAAATTGAAATGAAAAAACTAATGCTTATTGGTTTATTTTGCTAATAAAAGCTCACCCACCCTTTTTTGTGAAATGTTTTTCAATTTATAGATAGTTTAGCCTGTAAAATGCATATAATTTTACTAAATTTGTGTGGAATTACTAGTTTGAACATTTCTGAACATAAGAAAAATATAAATGAACTGAAAAAAATGATGCTTATTGGGTTTTTAAATCAGAAATAAGGCCTCCCCCCCACCGACTGTGTGCAATCATTTTCACTTTAAATTATTTTTAGACTCCAAATCCAAAATATTTTTAATACCCCAGGTATTGATTTACTAAATTTAACATTGGTGATAATCATAAAAGTATTTTTTGGGGGTGGGGGCAATCTTTTTTTGGGGCAAAAAAAGTCACACTGAGTCTGTTTTGGGTCATATATGACCTGGACCAAAAAGATTTTTTTACGTACTTAAATTTGGTCTTTTTGAAAACTTTTTTCTGGAAAACTAGTTTGAACATTTCTGAACATAATGATATGAATATTGAACTGGAAAAATTAATGCTTATATTTTTATTTTGCTCTGAAAAGCCCCCCCCCCCTCATTTTTTGAGCATTTGAGAATTTGCCCCAAAATGTTTTGATATACTAAATTGAACATTCCTGATCATAAGAAAAATAGAAATGAACTGAAAAAAATGATGCTTATTTGTTTATTTTGCTCACAAAAGGGCCACCCCCCTCGGCCTTGCTTTGTGCCATTATTTTCACTTTTTATATTGATTTGCCAAGAAATATTGGGAATATCCTTTTGAAAAGCAAGCACATGATAGCCAGACAACTAGGTTTATGAAAGAAATCAATTTTACTAAAAACAAGTATGCAAGTTTGAAATCACAAGCATAATTTATATATAAAGTGAGAAATGTGTGCACAGGCTGGTAGGGAGCTCTTCAAAGCAAAATAAGCAAATAAGCATCATTTTTTCCAGTTCAATTTTCATTTCATTATGTTCAGAAATGTTCAAACTGGTAATTCAATGTCAAAGTTATTGAAAATATTTGGAATTAGGGGCCTAGAAAAATTTATAAAGTGACATGCTTGAAAAACCTGGGGGGGGGGTTAGCGGCCCTTTTATGAGCAAAATAAACAAATAAGCATCATTTTTTTCAGTTCAATTTTCATATCAGTATGTTCAGAAATGTTCAAACTAGTAATCCCACACCAAATTTGGTAACATTGTACATTGTTTGCAGGCAAAACTATCTATAAATTGAAAAGAATTTCACAAAAATGGGGGGACGGGCTTTTATGAGCAAAATAAAAATATAAGCATTAATTTTTTCATTTCGATTTTCATTTTATTGTGTGCAGAAATGTTCAATCTAGCTTCCCAGTGAAAAAAGCTTTCAAAAAGACCAAATTTAAGTACCTAAAATAAACCTTTTTTCAGTCCGGGTCATATTGACCCGAAACTTAAAATCTGTACCCTGACATTAAACCTGTAACTGGCTTTGGTACTCATTGTTTCTACTAAATTACCTTGTTAGAATGCTGTACCTTTTCCCTCAGATCACTGAGATGCCTGCAGGTATTTGAAGTAACACCATTATGATATTGAAACCTTCACTTTAATCCTTGTCAGTTTTAATCAAATGTTCTGTAGGAATTCAAACAGGTATCAACAGGTTAAAACAGATTGAGAAAAGATGTCAGGTAAAGACATTTATGAACCTTTAGCAGATTAAATTCATATGATTTTCACTGTCCCACATTTAGTAGTTAAGTTATAGTTAAAAGAAAAGACTACGATACACAGGGCAGGCCTTATGAAGTGAATACTAAATATCACAGGACACTGTCACTGACTATATTCTTCTTTTATGTAGATTGATATGGTGAAAGACAGGATTTCCAATTGGTGATATATTAATGTCACTTTGATAAAAGTAGAATGTGATGTATGAGTCAATACACTCATTTATGAATATGAAACAAATTTAAGAAGCAAGACACAAAACCATGTAAACCAGGGATGTCCAACCTTGGCTACTTTAAGACTTATGGTCTTCAACTCCCAGAAGATCATAAGTCAGCCAGCCAGTTTTAAAATAGACAAGGATGGACATTGCAAACATACCCACATGTCAGATATTTCAAGCAAAATAGTTTGTTCAATTAATTTTTATCTTGTTTAGTCCTCAAGGCAATGAAAGTGGCATTCTTGCTTCCTGCCTCCACTTCTCCCATAACAACTCTATAGACAGTTATATCAACAAGTTGGGGGTCAAAATTAGCAAAATGGCGAGAGGAGCATCTCAATGCAAGCCCTGGCCCTAATGTATGTGTCATGGCAGGCACACATTGACAACAAGAGAAGTTTTAACTGCTCCTTCTACCATCCTACTGATTTGTTTCGACATTGTTTTGGTGTAATATTAGCGTATACTCTGTTTTTGCTCAATTATATAACTCTTTCACCTTTTACATCATTTTGACCCTGCCTCATGGACACCACCACCAGTGAAATAAAGTTTAAAGAGTTGAGGATTTCTCCAAGGCCATCACAAATTCAAGGTCATGAGAAATAAAGCTATAAAGTTGGGTCTTCCAACACCGTTTCAAAAGATAGACAACCTTTTTGACGTGGAAATGTGATGGAATGTAAACCTGGCTCTTGGAATGGGAAAGGGATAACAAGAAGTTATAGGTGCTCCATCCCTGGAGGTTTTTAAGAAGAGATTGAATAGACATGTGTGCGGAATAGTATAAGGGTCTCCTGCTTGAGTATGGGCTTGAACTAGAAGACCTCCAAGTTCCTTCCAACTCTGTTATGTTGTGTTTTGTAAAATCATTAATGGAAGATGTACAGAAAAAAAATACTGTATCTTGGGAAACTTAATAGGCTCCCCCCCTCCACTTGATTTTGTTTTATAAGATGAAGTTCTCAATCAGATATGTCGACTTTAACTCCCAGAATTTTCCAGCTGGGATGGAGTTGAAATCCACACACTTTAAAGTTACCAAGTTTGAATTATACTGGTTTAAGATGTAGCAAGGAGAAACTCTGACAGGTTGTTTGTTTGTTTGTTTATGACAGCTCACAACAAAAACTTCTGACGATTGTTTTATGGAATTTTAATATTGTATTCTATTTAAATATAGGATGGCCAATGATTTTGATTTGGAGAATCCTAACAGGATCCTGGAGCTGCATAAGAAGATTCAAGTACAAGAATTATAGAAAACTGAGGCATCCCAAAGTTGAAACAAGGTGACCTCAATGTTTATGAGAATTCTCTGTCTTCCTAATTTCCCCTCAGAACAAGAACACCTTGAAGTCCGTTGAGCAAATAATGACTGATCCCAAATTACCCGATGGACTTTAATGGTTAAAAGTAGTTTAGAAACTGTACCTCCTTGTTCTTGATTTAACACTTAAACCACCACATTACACTGACATTTATTATCTGTATAATGGATATATTACATACTGTATGCTAAAATACATGTTTGAAGAACCAGAGTATTGAACAACAATTTATAAGAGCCTCAGATAGCATTGTCAGGGATGAACCAACTTTTAACATCCATTACTGTTGTTGACTAAAGCCTCTGGGTTTCAACAAAAACTAAAAACCCATAACTTGGGAATTATCTCTCCTATCCAAGCTATTTTTCCCAGAATTAATTTTTGAATTGTAGTCTCCTGCAATTTGCCTTAGACTGTATAATTAGGTTGTTTCCCCCTCTGGATCTGAAGAGACATTCAAGAGTGACTCTTTTAACTGGTAGGAAAACTAGACTGAAATCATTGCTTCCTTTAAACAATTCTGGCAACTGTAGTTTTATGAGGGTTCTAATAATCCTTTGTGAAATCAGTCACAGAACTCTAGTTTTCTCATTAACAGTTACACAAATTTGAAACTCGTTTCAATGTGCAATGGAGACATCTTGCTAAATTAGTGGCTTGGTGTTCCTCATTTAATTTGAAAAAAAAAAGTTTGTCTATTATCATTTTCTTGATTTCAAACATTCAGGCTGTGAGTGTCATTGATTATGTAGCACCAACCAAGGCAACAAAGCCTGAGCCGACCCTGAAGTTTTACAGAAATATATCTGAGGGGGGGGGGAACATGATTTAAAGGAGTAGGGAGACAAAACCTTTCATTGAAAACTAAGCTTATTCAGTGACTATGAAATATTGACCACATTCAGGGGGTGGAACCTGGACCCAGTAGAATGGCAAAGATGAACTGTGTATAATGTGTACACACTGGGAACTGTGTACACTGTAGAATGTTATTGCAATTTTCACTGCAATATTAACACTTTACTGTCTGTGCCTGTAATACAGATGCAAAGATGTTTTAGTTGAAACCCATTTGGGCATAATATCACTGGGGATGCTGTGAGTAGAAGCTCAAAGCACCTGGAAAGCATCAGGTTGCCAACTCTCTGACTCATCCAAGATGAATCTGGCTTTCCCATTGTTTGGATTCCTTTTGTTCTGTCACAGCTATATGCACAGAGTTAATGTCTTGCTATACTTAAAGTTCCAGCAATTAATGTATAACAATAATCACCAGATTGTGTTTGTGGGAACTGAGAAGTCTGGAGCAAGGGAAAGCCAAGACCATTCTACCTTTTAACACTGAAAATTTGAAATGTTTGTGTAAGTCAGATGGATTCCACTGGCCTTTAGGATGTCAATTAAAAAGAGAAAAATGCTTTAAGTTATAAAGGATTATAGTTTTTTGGGTTTTTTTCAGGGAAACGTCGTCCTTATGTCTGCTGTAAAACAGCTTTAGAAATATTTGGAATAATTCCTTGCTAGTTATTACTTTTTGCATGTTACAACATGGCAGTGCTTTTTCAAGCATTAATAACTTCACATATTTATAATTGTGTTGCACAGTTAACAGTTCAAGTGTCAAAAATTAAGCACAAATATTTAAATGGAAGGGCCATAAAATCATCATAAAATTGAAAAGTGTGTGTGTGTGTGTGTATGTATGTATGTGTGTGTGTGTGTGTGTGTAATTATTATTATTAAAAATAATCCTTCTCCAGCTATATATTAATTCCCCCCAAATCAAACAGTAAATAAGTTTTGCTTTGAACTTTCTGATCCTCTCTGTAGAAAGGATCCTGATAGAACAACTTTTCAAAACTCTATAATATTTATTTCATTTAATCAATTTATATACAGTGATACCTTGTCTTACAAACTTAATTGGTTCTGGGACTAGATTCTTAAAGTGAAAAGTTTGTAAGACGAAACAATGTTTCCCATAAGAATCAATGGAAAAGCAATTAATGAGTGCAAGCCCAAAATTCACCCCTTTTGCCAACCGAAGCGCCCGTTTTTGCGCTGCTGGGATTCCCCTGGGGCTCCCCTCCATGGGAAACCCCACCTCCGGACTTCCATTGCCCGCGAAATGCCCTACTACTGGGATTCCCCTGCAACATAGCCTAAACGCGGAAGTCTGGAGGTGGTGTTTCCCATGGAGGGGAGCCTCAGGGGAATCCCAGCAGCACAAAAATGGGTGCTTCGCTGTCAACAGAGGTCCGGAGGCGGGGCATCCCAGTGGTGTCAGCTTGGGTTTGTAGAGTGAAAATAGTTTGTAAGAAGAGGCAAAAAAATCTTAAACCCCGGGTTTGTGTCTCGAAAAGTTTGTATGACGAGGCGTTTGTAAGACGAGGTATCACTTTTCCATGTGATATAATAATGCTTTCGGGTATAGTCCAAGACTAGACTGGATCTGCATAACAATCCTATCCCAGCCAATAAAACTAACAAACAACCAATATTTTAATCATACCTGGATCCAGCTTCTTACTTGATATCCAGTATTTAATATGACTGTATTCACTATGTGTAAAAAAAAAGCCCTGCAATTTCCAGGCTTGATAAAAATGTCATAAACATATTTTTTAACATATATTCATAAACATCATGAACATTTGAATGGTATCTGATGCTCAAGAATTACCCAAGTCATTATTTTAACCATGTTTATTGAATATAACAGCGTTGGATTTATCCAACATATTAAACTAATAACAACCCTTTGGAAATCACAGTGATGGAGTTTATACAACATTCTAAGCCAAAACCAAAGAAATCACATTTAATTAAGATGAATGCTGTAGGGTTGCATAGGAAGGACACCACTTTCTAATGGAAAAATAACTCAAAACAAGTCTTGCAAATGCAACAAAGTCTAATTGTTGCATCACAATTCACAATGCCACACAATAATTAGCACCTCAAAGTTCACACAGAGGGAATTAATGGAAATCTGTTAATGCAAATTGCATAATCAATTAGGTACAATTAGTTATATTGATCTCTAGGAAGAGATTGTTCACCAAGCCAGGAGTACTGAATGAGGTCCACATCAAGGCTAATTAGAAAAAGTCTAAACAAACAAAGCTAAACAAACAAAGCTAAAAAATAATCAAAGCATATGTTTATAATCAGGTGAGTCGTAAACTGTGTGTTGATTTTTTTACCCCCTACCCCTAAGTAGAAAGTGTAGGAAGAAAAAAAGTACTATTGTAGTAAAAATCCATATTTAGCTTTGCATTTTTCAGTAGGACCTGAACAAAATATATAATATCAGTCTATTTGGTGTTATGTATCCAGTAACACATACAACATCCTGATTTATTTATTTAAACATATCTATTCATTTGTTTGTTTGTTTTAATCAAATTTACATGGCTGCTTATCTCACAAGAAGTGATTCTGCTTGACATACTACAATTAATGGTATGCCAAGCAATGGTACAGAGATAACAGCAAGCAAACTGATAAATTAAAGTTGAAATGTAAGTTAAAAAAATATGTTAGATTCATCATGATTATCACGAGCTGGTTCCAATTTACAACACCATTTAAATCATATAAAGAATCCACGGACTACTTATTAGAGAAAGCAGAAGAGCCAAAGAAACAGGCTCCCTTATTTCTTTGACATTATGTCAAGGTTTAAAAACATTGCAGGACCAAGGGATATATAATTGTATCCTTAAACACTGTATACCATTGCAAATTAAACAGAAAATTAAAATGGCTAAAAATTAAAATTATCGGAAATGATTGATTTTTTTTCCTTTTTTGAAATTTTGTGAGAAAACAACTAAAACCCTATGGAGTTTGGTGATCTTATTCTTTTTCAACCATTGGCATTGGAGGAAAAGGTGTGCACCGGGATCTGACTGGTTGCTACTCCCTCTACTGCATGTTAGTCATTATCTTATTGTGGTGGAATCTCCAGCTAAAATAGGAGGTGTGAAGACGGGACAGATCTTAGAGTCCTTGCATAGCAGGAAGCCATACATATTGTACCTTCCATAGAACCTCTGAATATCTGATCATAAATGAAGGCAAACATACACCTCTCAAGATCCCATGTTGCAGGATCAAATCTGGGTCAGTCACCAGGACCTGAAGTATTATTCTGAGCTTTCAGACCCATGGTGGAACCCATCTTCAAGAAACCTCTCTCTGGTAGAGTGTATCTGGCCATTACCTGGCCATTAAATAATGGAACACAGTCAGTCTAGTAAGTTTCTTGTAAGTAGGCACCAAGTAGGCACCAAGCCACACCCACAGAACCGGTAGGAAAAAGTTTTGAATTTCACCCCTGAATGCAACAATTTTGAAAAAAGTAACTTTGACCAACTCATGGTGACATTCAGGTTGCTTGTGCCTTATCTTTGCATTTTCTTCATTTGCTATGAAGTTCTCCATAGATCAGAAAAGCAAGAGACCACTGACTCTTCTTCCTTTTCCCCCTTCTTGTCTCCCTCATTTTCTGTTTAGGACTTTGATCAAAAGAGCCCTTGATTGATCATCTATCAAAGAACATTTCTGGAAGGCTAGCTGTATTATCTGTTATAGAAAAATACTAAGTCTTGGAGCATCTTAAATATTAACCATTATGGTATGTCATAACTTCTAAGACCATGAAGTCTTACAAATAGGATGAGTAATTGAGGTATAGATGTACCAGTAATTCAGGATTATACTTCAAAAGTATTATGAAATGGACTTTATTCCATGGCATCCTACTCTTTTAATATTTTCTATTTTTAAGAGCCTACAAAATTCTTTATTCTTAAGTTAAAATGGTACATTGTCAACTGTTTATCACAAGGTCCTCCATCATGTTTCATAATTTTGCACATGGAACGTATTTATAATAATGATTATGATATTAAAAATAAACTATATGTATTGGTATAGCATTTTTTTAAACTTCTAGCTTTTATAAATTCCTTCACCACCGAGCTATTCCCCATCCAACTCCTTGTGTTTAATATTTCAACAACTTAGTCCTAAGGGAGGATCTCAGAAAGCAGCAACTAGAACATCTTTGATCTTCAACTGCAGTCTGGATAATATATTAGGTTTTGCCCTCTGGATTTCTTCCAAAATAAATATACTGGGAAAGGAGTAAGGGACAGTAGTTTTGGGAAAGTCTTGTCTGAGAAAAATGTTCAGTTTTGGAGTATTGTTTGATGCCTTGCCAGCTGTGGCTAGCTCATCCATAGGCATTGAACAGTCTTTGGGGAAGACAGGGAGCAGCAATGAAGAACATATTTTTCCCTTGTCAAAATAACAGAGAGTGAAATTTCTCTGACATCAGATCCATTTCATATTCTTCAGTATTTATTTTCTTTCAGGTGTTTCTCAACTAGATCAAGAACGTTCACATTGCAAGGGATAAGGCAAAAGATAAAATCGCCAATACAGTTTTAGGTTGCTCTTAGGGTTAGTGTGTCCAAATGGTGGAATTCCTATTAGATCCCACAAAAATAAGAATTTGTTTATAATACTCTGCCTATGTCTGAATGCCACAGTTTAAAGATGGGTAATGATTATTGGAAAGGATTTAGAGAAATGGAATGAAGTTGAACAGGAGAATATTTGGTCAAGAAAGGCTGAAGGATCTGTGTGTGTTTAGATCAGGGGCCTGCAACCTTGAACACTCAAAGAGCCACTGGGGTCCGTTTCCCACAGAAAACAAAACCCACTGGGAGCCACAAAACCTGGGTGGGCATGGCCAACTCAACATCACTCACTCCCACCCAGTCACATGACATCTATCCAGGTTGTGTGACTCCAGGTATTTTCTTTTAAACAGATCTCTCTCTCTCTCTCCCTCCCTCTTTCTCATCTTTCTTCCTTTCTCTCTCTTTCACATCTTCTCCCTTTGTCTCCCTTTGTCTCTCCTTCTCTGTCTCATCTCTTTTTCTTTTCTCCCCTCTCTCTTTCTAAAGTCTCTGTCCCTTATCTCTCTGCCGCTCTCTATTCTCTATTTCTCCCTCTCCCCCCCTTTCGTGTGTGTGTGTGTGTGTGTGTGTGTGTGTGTGTGTGCTGGGCAGTTCACCCAGTGTCTCGGTGTGGAGAAAAGTCATGTGTCTCCCCCAGTGGCCAAGATCCACACAGCTGGAAAAAGAGGCAAATAGTGGGCCGCCTCACTCCTGTTCTGGAATATGGAGCTAGTTTCCATCCACCACAGTCACCCTTCTCTTCTCGGGACAGGTGAGGTATGAGGGGGGAAGGGCTATCTACTGGTGAAATCATCCAATGGGAGCCACAGGAGAAAATCCAAAGAGCCCCATGCAGCTCTAGAGTTGCACATTGCTGATTCCCGGTTTAGATCAAAGAAGGGGGGAAAAGTAAGGTAGAGTGTGATTGCATGTTTCAAAAATTGGAAGGGCTTTCAAAGATTTTATTGTAGAATTAAATGAAGCTTCATAATCAGAGTAAAGGGTGACAGTGGAACAAAAGATCTAGAGTAAATTAATAGGCTCGTCGTTTCTGAAGAAGTTCTGAAGAAAAGATGTTCAATCCTCATTTGTGAATGCTTGTAATTTTAGATTTTATTAACTGAGAAGTGATTAAGTGATCTATGATGTTTCTTCAATGCGTGATTTTGTGCAAGCTATTAGACAGTAATATGTTCTCCTAACTCTACACAGGAGATAGGCAACTATTTTTTCAAAAGAAGATTGCATTTCTTTTTAATAAATAAATAAATAAAATCTGTTTTAAAGGGCTAGTACAATAAGTGTGGTTGTCAGCGAGTTGTGGATCTCGCTGAGTACATTTTAAAAAATTCTTTTGGAGGCTTACTTTAAAAAAATGTATTATGCTATTTGGACATATCACAAAAACATTGTGCATATTTGTTTCTTTTTTTTAAAGGCAGAAAGTTATATTGTCAGATTGCCTTGGTTTTCTGCCAATTTTAATATCAGGATACTAGACAGGTACCAAAGTCTGCAAAATTGGGATGGGTTGAATGCAAGGCATTCTTGCTAGGCAGGGAAAGGCTGTATGATGAAATGGCAATGGTGTTAGAATAGATTCTACCATCAGTTGTGGAATCTCACTGGGGGACTTTGGGTCAGTCACTCATTCTCAGCTCCATCTTCTACTTCTTACAGTTTGGTGAGGATAAAATGAAGCCAGATCTCCATATACTATGTATTGCCTTATGGAAGAAAGATGGCAGAGAAGTCTAACAGCAAACTGTTAGCAAAACTGATATTAAAACTTAGATTTAAACAAATTAGAATTTATTCAGGGGTTTTTTTTGGGTTTTTTTGTATAAGAATAATATTGGCAGCGTTTTCAGTTCTAATTTTCAGAAACAGGTTATAATGAATGCTTAGAATTTATCTGTCTATTTATCTGTCTGCTTCTCTGTTTTTCTTTCAATCATATTTATATGTCTGTATCATTTCTCTCTCTATCATTTATCAATCAGTCATCTGTCTACCAATCATCCATCACTATCTTTCTTGGTATGTCTATTTATTAATTATGTCTGTTGATCACTATGTCTATATCTCTCTCTCTGTCTGTCTGTCTACCTCTCCATCTCTCCCTCCCTCCATCCACGTATCCACCTATCATTTGTCATCTATCATCTATACTCAGTGAAGGGCTACCAAATTTTTTACTATCACACTGTGGCCGTGGCTTATGCAAGATGCCCTACATTTTCTTTCGGTATTTTCAGTGCAAATCAGGTGCTTTGGGGTGGAGCTCCATTTTCGCTACCCCACTGCATTCCCACCCACCCCATCCGGGCAGTAGCCCACCCCTGTCTATCTATTATCTTTGCATATAGAGTTTATTCAACATCCTTGACTTGTTAAACTGACCTAGTTATCCATCTCCAATGAAGCCAGCCAGTGTGCTCCAATGAATGCTCTGAAGGCTTTTAAAAAACTTTGCTAAACTGTTTTTACTACTTACGCTGCGCAGGCAATTATATCTTGTATTTACATCAATTTACTTTGTTAAAATAGATCATTTAGTTTTTTAACAATGCCATCTGTTTCTTGCCTAGCGTCATTTTTTACAGTCTCACAGGGCTGCTAGATGGAAACTGGGAAGAGAGAGTGAGGCTGACTAGGCTCAATTCTTCCTCGCTTTAATCCAATTCATGGACAAATCTTGACATTCCACCAATTCCTGTGAAGATGTCTAGGTCTTCTTCAAACATGATGGATGAACATCATCAAAATGAATGCTAAAGCTTTTCTGCTGTTTAATCAATGATGGGCAGCGGCCAGTGCAGCCAGGTGCTCTGTCCCGGTAGGAAATTCTGGGATATGCATGCATCTGCATGTCCCCGACACTCACCCCTGCGTGGGATTTGGTTTCTGTGCATGTGCAACAAGTGAAATCTTGTGTGAGGATGCTCACGCAAGCGAGATTTCGGTGATTTTCACCATTTTTTTGCTTTTGTACAAAATCACCCAAATCTCCCTTTTGCATGCATCCTCATATGACATTTCACTTGCTGCGCATGCACAGAAGCCAAATCTCATGCTAATGGGCACATGCATGCCTGCCGGATGCACGGGTGGCTATGGCAGCCCACGGAGGGTGCACTGGTACAGCTGAAGATGAGCGGCCCTTCACTGATTGTGCTAATAATGATCCCTTCGGGACCACCTTCTGCTGCAAGAATCCCAGCGACTGATTAGGTCCCACAGAGTTGGCCTTCTCTGGGTCCCCTCAACAAAACAATGCCATTTGGTGGGACCCAGAGGAAGAGCCTTCTCTGTGGTGGCCCCGACCCTCTGGAATCAACTCTCCCCGGAGATTAGGACTGCCCCCACCCTCCTTGCCTTTTGCAAACTCATGAAAACCCACCTTTGTCGCCAGGCATGGGAAAATTGATTCCCCTTGGCTACTCCGTTTTATGTACGGTTTGTTTGGGTTGTATGATTGTTTTCAATTAAGGGTTTTAAAACTGTTTTTGCTTTTAACATTGGATTTATATATTTTATTACTGTTGTGAGCTGCTCCGAGTCCTCGGAGAGGAGTGGCATACAAATCTAATAAATTATTATTATTATTATTATTATTATTATTATTATTATTATTATCCATTATTACCTTTAGGGTTTTATTAGAAACATAGAAACATAGAAATCTGACGGCAAAAAAAGACCTCATGGTCCATCTAGTCTGCCCTTATACTATTTTCTGTATTTTATCTTAGGATGGATATATGTTTATCCCAGGCATGTTTAAATTCAGTTACTGTGGATTTATCTACCACGTCTGCTGGAAGTTTGTTCCAAGGATCTACTACTCTTTCAGTAAAATAATATTTTCTCATGTTGCTTTTGATCTTTCCCCAACTAACTTCAGATTGTGTCCCCTTGTTCTTGTGTTCTCTTTCCTATTAAAAATACTTCCCTCCTGAACCTTATTTAACCCTTTAATATATTTAAATGTTTCGATCATGTCCCCCCTTTTCCTTCTGTCCTCCAGACTATACAGATTGAGTTCATTAAGTCTTTCCTGATACGTTTTATGCTTAAGACCTTCCACCATTCTTGTAGCCCGTCTTTGGACCCGTTCAATTTTGTCAATATCTTTTTGTAGGTGAGGTCTCCAGAAAACTCTACTTAACCTCTGCCTCTACAAACATTGCTCAAATAAAATCTTCAGGAAAACAAATAATACCATACAGTGCAATCAAGTGATCATTGGTTTGCATTCTGATAATGTGGGATCCACATCATGTGGAAGACAACACATACACAATGCTTTTTTTGTATAGTTATTACAAGTTAATGCACAGATGTGTGTGCATAAGCTGATATCTTTAGATTGAAAATTGGAGAGAGGAAGGTTTTATGTGTTATCATGTGAAATGTTTCAGATTTTATCCCAAAATAAATATTGGCTACTATGATTTCTCCCAGATTTGCAAAGAAATGTTAATAGGCAGCCTCATACTCTCAGAAAAAGGGATAGCTTGAAAGGGATGTAGACAGGTGCCACATCCTCATCCCAGCTTGGTTTGATTATTTCTGAAGCTCAAAACTGCCTCTTTGTATAATGTCCCAATGAAGCTATTAATATGCCTCTGCTTGCCGGTAAAAATTAATACCTCATTTTCTATTGCCCTTGTGGTAGATTCATTTATTTGGTTATATTTGTGTCTTCCTCTTTAAATATAGAACCAAAGCACGAAAACACCACAACTATGCTAAAAAAGAAAGAGCTCTATAAAAAGAAGATAGACAAGAGCAAACAAGCTAACAAGCTTTAAAAAATAATGTTCCTGGCTGGCACAACAGCATCAGAATGAATGCCCTTTGGGAAAAAGATCATTACAAAGTTAAGGCATTGCTAATGAAAATGTCCCCTTTGCAGAAGATGATTGCAGAACTTTGGCTTGCTGTACCTTTCTGGAGAATTTCAAAGACTCCTTTGATGAGAATTTCAAAATATAGACAGAGAAATGTAGAGATAATTATCTTTCATGGTTTGCAAGTGGCACATAAAATCATAAGAAGTGATGAGGTAGGGGAATAAATCTTGTGGTCCAAAGCTGAGTTTCAGCAAAGATCAATTTTGGAGTAAATCTTTGAATCAGAATAAGCAACCGGACATCTTAGGGTAAAGAGAAGAAGGACAGTTGGCAAGTTTTAATTCTGTTTAGCCATTGAGGTTTTTAGTTAAATTTGTCTGTGTTGTGGTTAGCTCTGGCCTAGCTCCTGCCCCAAGGAATGTGCAGGTGGATGTGGGGGAGACATCCACATGCCGCAGGCCTGTTTTGCTCCCGATGGAATCTGCCGATGAAGCCTCCTCTGACCAAGGAAGCATGAGTGACAGGGAAGAGGGGAGTTTGGCAGACATCCCAGGAGGAGATCAATCATCTGTATCATTCTTGGATTCTGAACAAGAATTAATGACACATCCATGCATGCATAGAGTGATGCATAGGAGACAACAACTGAAGGATTATTAGAAGAGAAAATGAGGCCACCTGTGGTTGGGTGGGGCTCCAGTAATTAGGGCTGCTGCTATAAATAGCAGCATGTGGATTTGGCCGTTGTGAAAGAGTATCTTATCGCAGTTCTTCAGGAGTCGTGTGTTGCTGTTTTCTGGACTTTGCGTGTTGATTTTTCACGCCTTTGAAACCAAAGCAGAGCAATGTGTGTGTGTGTGTCTCTCACTTCGTTGGAAAAAGAAGGTATGTGAAGTTTCTTCACAGCTGCTAGCTAAGTACTTAATGACTGCTTAAGGGAAATTGTACAGAGTACCCGGTTGTTTTGAGTGCTCTTTGCAATACAAAAAGAGTGGTTAGTTTATTTTGAATTTTGTGATAAAGAACATTGTTTTGAATTTTAAAACGTGTGTGTGTCTGCAATTTGTACCCTTGAATTTTCGGGAGGCTCCTACCAGAGAGCCTGGCAGAACAGTCTGCATCTGGGTTCATTTATTTTTGCATTGAAAATCCATATGAATTGTCACATATGCTTTCCTAACATATACTGACTTTCTGCACCTTTGCTCTTTACACATTTTTATACCTGTTTCATTAAGTATTCTGCAAAATTTGGAAAAGTGTGGTTCGGATTTGAATGTAAATTTAGCTTATATAAATTGGATACGCTACTTTTATCTGGACAAGCAGGCATGATGGCATTTTTGAACTTCAAGTTTATAGAGCTATTGCACTCATCCTGTCAGTCTTATAGGAGAAGCAGTAACTATTAAAAATAGGTGGTACTATCCTCTCTATGAGAAGAATTTCTATAAAATCTGGTATCTTTGGGAATTTATATAAAAATTAAGTAAATTAGCAGTTATATGAAAAAGTTCCCTACATTAGGAAAACAAGAATAGATGTTAATTTGTTTACAGTTTTTTTTAAAAAAATGGAAATAAATATGCCCTGATTGATGTGGATATTATAACTGAGATAATTTACACTGATTCATACATTCCAGTTCAATACCTTCGTCCTACTACAATTCTGCTCAATTTGAAGCATATGCTTATATACAATGTGGGATTATATTTTCTTTTTCTGTGGGAGAAAAAGTATGTGTCAAGTTACAAGCATAGTTTAAAGAAATTAGTTCTGCTTAGATAACTTATTTTTATTATTTTATTATTTTTACTTTTTTAAAACAAAAATGCATGGCTATGTATATTGAATTTATAACATATTTTCTCAGTGCAAGAAAAATATTTTTTCTGACTTTTTCTATTATGTTTATGACAGATAAGAAGTACAATAACCAAACTGAAATAATATTTCAAAAGTGGTGTATATTCACTAAAAGTCGGGTTGAGAAGATGTCTTTTATTTGCTGAACATAAGGTTTAGGTTGTATTTTTTTTTTGTCTCAGCATCTTGATCTGTCTTTCTTTATGAATAATGTTCTTACATTCAAAAGCTCCATATTTCTTCCACTGTGCAGTAGTATTTCATAGTTCCCTTCAACTATATTCAATACAAAAGAATGCAGTAACTTAGGGATAACACTGAGCCATAAAATCTCAAATGTTATCAAGACAATTGAACTCAAATTAATTAACAGCAAGAGTGTTAGTATAATACCATTGAGTTGAAGCTCTTTTTATTTTATTTTTTCTCCCATTGTAAGCCATCCAGAGTCACTATGTGATATGTGAAATGGGCAGTTATATAAATTATGTAGATAAATCTGAACTAAGAAGGTGGGCATGAAACAGAAAATATGCCTTCTTTTTTAAACTTAGAATTAAAGTGCTTCTGTAGTTAAATTGGCTACAAAAGTTGACATAACTTGAGTGTTCTACTCTATTTCCCCCGAAATAAGGCATTCCTTGATAATAAGCCCAATCGGGATTTTGAGTGCATGCCAATAAGGCCAAAAAAAAGACAGGATCTTATTTTCGGGGAAACATGGTATATTTCATTAGAACATAACTTTAAACTTTGTTTAAAGGGTTTCATTTGGAGGAAGCAAAGAGAATATAGCTCTAATTTGCCTCACTGGAAGATCTACTGTCTTAAATAAAAACTTTGGGTTATTTAACTGGCAGGTAATCTCCTTAACATAGCCTTCAATTAGAATATCATGCATACCATCCTTATTGCAATCAGTGATTCATACACAATAATAAAAAGAAGCATACTCAAAGCAAATAAACATTTGGTAATCTGGGATATCATATTAGATGACATGTTTTAAAACCACCAATGACAAATTTGTCCATAATATTTGGCCTCAGAAAGTAAAAACTTTGTATTCCAAAGGTCTGCCTATCTATTTATGTTATGGCAAGATAAGTAAAACCAATGAGTTCCTTAGATGTCTATAAAAATGAAGCACAACGATACACAAACAATGGTTTTGATCTCCCCTGAACCATTTGGATACGTTTGTTCAGTTAAGGTAATTTTTGACTATGTACCCAGCAAGAAAGTGAATGACAGGATGTGATCCCATGTCTGAAAGAAGGTTCAGAAAGAAATAACATCAGGTCCCCATGGCAAAGGTTAAATTCATTTTTTCCCCTATGGGTTCTGTGGGCGTGGTTTGGTGGGTGTAGCAGAGGAAGGATACTGCAAAATTCCCATTCCCTTCCCACTTCTGGGCGAAGGATATTGCAAAACCTCCATTCCCACCCCAATCTGGGGCCAGCTATAGGTGGTATTTGCTGGTTCTCCAAGCTATTCAAAATTCCCACTACCAGTTCTCCAGAACCTGCCAGAACCTGGATTTCACCCCTACCCCACCCCTGCCCTTCTGATGTATGGGTCCCACTGATATTGAATCAATATTCCAAATCTTTCATCCTCTGGAGGAGTATATGTCTAGGTGTTCAGATGAAAGACTATAAGAAACTAGTTTGGATTCTATGGGATCATACCAACTTCTCTTTCAGTACAAGGGATGCGTGCCCTCATTAGCTTCATATGACCAGTAAGAGCAAGGACAGCCTCAACTTTACTTTATTTTAGCATGAACCATGACTTGTAGACCATGTAATATAGATAATGTTGGAACAAAATAGAAATACACTACTGCTGTAGAAGGTGAACAGGTAAATATTCTACAAGTTGCCTCTTCTGTGAGTCAACAATAGAGAGACCAAGATGGCTTGATTACTCTGGTCATTAACTTTGTCTCAACCCAAATGGCCTATGCTCTTCATGAAGGAACATAACCTGTAGATTTATACAAAGCAAAAATGGGATAGCAAATCAATAATATTATGACATCGTTGTATGTCCTTTACACATAGTGAGAGCTGGGGTGGCACAGCAGGTAGAGTGCTGTACTGCTTGCCACTGAAGCTGACTGTAGATCTGTAGGTCAGCAGTTCAAATCTCACCACCGGCTCAAGGTTGACTCAGCCTTCCATCCTTCCGAGGTGGGTAAAATGAGGACCCAGATTGTGGGGGCAATAGGCTGGCTCTGTTAAAAAGTGCTATTAATAACATGTTGTAAGCCGCCCTGAGTCTAAGGAGAAGGGCGTCATAAAAATCGAATAAATAAATAAATAGTTTCTGATTCATGATTATCAAGTTGTGAGAAACAGCCACTAATGATCCCTCCTCCATTTTCTCCCAATAATAGTCCCATGAGGTTCACATATACTGCATTCCCATAACAGAATCATGGATTGACATGGCTATTCCATTCAATGTGGCTGATGGACATTACTATATCTTCATTTATTTGCTTTTTCAGTTCATGGCATCAGAACAAGGTTATACATTTGTTTTAGGAAAAGGTGACTAGCTATTTGCAGTTTGTGTGCTAAAATTCCCTTCCCTTATATTTGTTTTCTTTAGAAGCTCTAAAGGTGCACAGCATTCCGTTTCTCTATAAGATGAGAATCAGCCTGTTTTTAATCATCCATCATTGCTTTGTCAAAACATTCTGAGATTATGCCAAGTATGTGTAAAATCAGAGCACTGTGAAATGAAAAGCCTATGTGTGAAAGAATGCCATATTTATTTATTTAAATGTTCATGGTGTGTACTTGTGTGTGCTGCTTATGGGTTTCTCAGAGAAATTAATTTTGTCACTATTGAATACAATACAGTGGTACCTCTACCTAACAATGCCTCTACTTACGAACTTTTCTAGATAAGAATCAGGTGTTCAAGATTTTTTTGCCTCTTCTCAAGAACCATTTTCCATTTACAAAGCCAAGCCTCTGAAACTGTGACTGGAAAAGGCAGGGAGAAGCCTCTGTGGGGCCTCCCTAGGAAACTCCTGGGAGGAAACAGGGCTGGAAAAGGTGGGTAGAAGCCTCCATGGGGTCTCTCTAGGAATCTCCTGGGAGGAAACAGGACCTCCACTCTTCCTGTGGTTTCCTCAATCGCACACATTATTTGCTTTTACATTGATACCTCTGGGAAAAATTGCTTTTTCTTACAAACTTTTCTACTTAAGAACCTGGTCACAGAATGAATTAAGTTTGTAAATAGAGGTACCACTGTATGTTGGACTAAAAGTAGCCTTAAGATGATCCAGCAAGGATATTGTTATGCTGTATACTAATAGCAGAGTGCTACTATAGTCTACATTATTAAGCTATATAGCTTCTTGTATAGATAGTTACAGTAGTTATGAATTTTGGATAATCACTAGATATCAGTCAGGATATCATAACCAGGAACAACATTGCAAATGCAAAACCCATATTCAGATGTAAGGAATATCTTAAGAACTGAGGCCATACAGTCTATTAATATGTTTAAGAGAATACAAATGTTCTCTGAATCAGTCATTGTTTCTCAACTCAACTCACCTGAAAGGTTGTTGCTGTTATGAAAATAGGAAGAGGGAGTATTACCGGTAGATATGTTTGCCACCTGGAATTACTAGTAAGTAACATATGTACTTTACCTATATGATACTTATAAAGAGGTAAAGGAAGAGAAAAATGTCCAAGTGCCCTCACAATGTGTGATTAGAGCTCTGTCAGTTGAAAGCCTCTAACAATATTGTTTTTTAATCAGAGCAGTTCATTAGGAAATCTGTTCAGGAATAGAGGATACTGGTAGTATTCTTGTAATGGTGTTTACTGCTTAGGAAATGGAATTATGAGGAACCCAGGATGGAGGCTAACTTAAAGAGTTTTTCTCATCCTTTACAAATTTATGTAGAGAATCATAGTTTCTTTGATGGTTGCTGTCAAAGTATGTCGCACACCTATCTCTTGAGAAAGTTCTGAACCATTTTTGTCTTCCTGGGTGGCCTGTACAATCAAGTTAAGTGAGAATTATTATTTTTCTCTCTCCTTGGATGGAGAGTCTGTGTGTGTAATCAAAAAGTTACAGGGATCAATGTAATAACATGATGTCACTTGGACTTCTTTTTTACCTTGTCTCACAGCGGTCCCTACTTTCTAGCTGTTTGTTATTACCATTACCATGAGTTCTTGTGTTGTAGAACAGATCTACATAGGATGACCAACCTCTTGCGACTTGCCAGTTTGGTGTAGTGGTAAAGATGTTGGCATAGTAACCCATGATACTGAGTCCTGGTCCTGCTTTAGGCATGAAAACCAACTGGGTGACTATGGACTATGAATCAGTCATTGTTTCTCAACTCAACTCACCTGAAAGGTTGTTGCTGTTATGAAAATAGGAAGAGGGAGTATTACCGGTAGATATGTTTGCCACCTGGAATTACTAGTAAGTAACATATGTACTTTACCTATATGATACTTATAAAGAAGTAAAGGAAGAGAAAAATGTAATAAACAAATAAATAAACTTGTCTGTAGTCTTGAGTGTAATGCAGGGCAGCACCTCAGTACCACTGTGCAGAAGATTATTGTAATAGTAAAGAAGCTTAGGCAATGTTCCCAATTTTCCTTTGTGTTTTTTTTATAAAATGGCTCATCTTCTATTTTCCTGTATAAACTTGGCAACATTGCATCATGTAAATCTCTCAGTGCTTTTCCCTTCCCTTCTTCCCACAGCTGTTTCTCATAGTTCACCATCTTCTCATCTTGTAATCTAACTTAACTCAAGAATATTATCTCTTTCTTTTAACTCCAAGCCAACCACCTTAGAGAGTCTGATACACATTTGGACTATTGTATACAACTCTTGTCAACACATTTGGGGGGAGGCATATATATATATATATATTAGAGATGGAAGAGGTAAAAAGAGAGCAGCCAAAAATGATCAGAGGGCTGAAACACATTCCTTCAAGAAAAGATGAGAATGATTTGGACTCAATATCTTGGAGAAAGGTGACTGATTGATAATTTGAGGTGATTAAAATGGCCCATGGCATGGAGAAATTAGAAAAGATTTTCCCCTTCTCTCAAAATACTATCAGCAAAGGTCATTCAATGAAATTGGAAGGAGATTTAGAAATGACCAACAAAATCATTTTTTTCAAATTCATTACTACAAGAAGTTTTGGTTGCCACCAACTTTGATGGCTTTGAATGGGGACCTACTAAATTCATGAAAGATCTATCAAGGTCTATTGCTCTTGAAAACTAAACACACCTCCAACTCTGGAAGCAGCCAAAGATCCCAATCAAAATGGTGCTAGTAGAGCTATTCAGGGGAATCAATCAAACTTGGAAGAGTTTTCTGTAGAAGAATGAAACTAGACTAATTTCTCTTAGGCTTAAGTTATCTGTGCATCCATGACAAATTTTGTAAAGTGAACTGAATCCCAGTTCTGTTCTTTAAAACAACATACAGGTGAGAGCCATACAGCATTTTTGGGGGGAAATCTTCAATGCAGGTAGCTTTGTGGTGCAGCATACCATAACTCTGTTACATGTTGAAGGCAAGAAAATGCCAATGTATGAGTAGATTAGAGAGAGAGAAAGGAAGAGGAAGGAAAGAGATTAAAAATAAACCTATGTAGAGTAGGGGAGGGCAGCTTCCACAAATCTATATCTGAAACGATCTTTTTGCGGTATCCTGAAGCCCAACGATATTACTACATGGCACAATTAATCTCAACGAGTAGTCCTTGACTTACAACCATTCATTTCCAGACCATTTGAAGTTACAACATTGAAAAAAGTGATTGATGACTATTTTTCACACTTACGACAGTTGCCACATGCCTGTTGTCATGTTATGAAATTTCAGTTGTTTGGCAAGTAGTACATATTTATGATAGGTGCAGTGTACCAGGGTATGTGATCACCTTTTTGACCTTCTGACAAAGAAACAAAACTGACAATGGGAGAACTAGATTCCCTTAACAGTCATGCTACTAACTTGACAATTGCAGCAATTCATGTAACAACTGTGGCAAGAAAGATTGTAAAATGGGGCTAAACTTACTTAACAAATGTCTCACCTGGCAACAGAAAGAGCCTCAGTGGTGCAGTGGTTAGAGTGCAGTACTACAAACTACTTCTGCTGATCACCCGCTGCCTACAGTTTGGCAGATTGAATCTCAGTAGGCTCAAGGTTGACTCGGCCTTCCATCCTTATAGATTGTTGAGGGCAATATGCTTACTCTCTGTAAACCGCTTACAGAGGGCTGTAAGGCACTGTGAAGCAATATATAAGTCTAAATGCTAATGCGAAATTTTGGGCTCCATTATGATCCTAAGTCAAGGATATCTGTATATCCCACAGTGCCTAATTCTGAGAAAATTTATTTATTTTATTTATTTATTAAATTTGTATGACACCCCTCTCCGCAGACTTGGGGCGGCTCACAACAGCAACAGAAAACAATATATAATACAAATTCAATAATTAGAAAGCTAAAAACCCATAGTTTAAAAACATGCACACAACATACCATACATAAACAGTATAGGCTTGGGGAACATATTTCAGTTCCCCCATGCCTGACGGCAGAGGTGGGTCTTAAGGAGTTTGCGGAAGGCAAGGATGGTGGGGGCAGTTCCGCTCCGAGTCTTCGGAGAGGGGCGGCATACAAATCTAAATAATAAATAAATAAATAAATAAATAAATAATCTCAGGGGGGGGGCTGATTCCAGAGGGTCGGGGCTGCCACAGAGAAGGCTCTTCCCCTGGGACCCACCAAACGACATTGTTTAGTCGACTGGACCCGGAGAAGGTCAACTCTGTGGGACTTAATCGGTCGCTGCCTCCCCTCCCTCTGAATGGGATTTAATGGAGAATGTCAGTTCTGGAAGACCAAAATCAAGGACAGTAACTGGTTCAGGTTCAATTGTCCTAAGAACTGCTGCCTCCCCTCCAAAAAACCCTTGGAGACTTTTGCCCCTCAGTCCAGAATATGAAGCCATGGCTCTTCTCAATATGTATCATCCAATAAATGCCATGCCTTTCTTCCAACACATTAAATAACACCGCTTAACTACACCAGGGAAGAATTATGCATGTTTGTTCAGGAAATAACTATATTTTCCCAGCAGCAACAATGCTTACTTGCTAGAAATGCAAACAGAAGCACTTTAGAAGAAATGTGGATTGCATTCCGTAAGTGAACAACGTTCGGAACATTTGGGAAGGCACTTCAGCCAAGGCCGTTTCTATTTAATCTTAGCAAGATATTTACAACTATTTTTTTCCATTTGTAAAATGAAATCCAATTTATCTTTCTATTAACTGAATAAATAATCATTCATTTCTTTATAACTAAGATCTAGGCTTGGTGAAGGCTGCGGAATTGTTCTGAACATAAGGGATCTATTTTCTGATTATTTCCTCCCATTATTCTAACTCTAGAACAACAATACATTATGTGAAACTGCCACACAAATCATGTCAGTTTTGTTCTCATAATATTGGAATTCATACTGTGATAAGTTACTCGAATCAGCTTATTCTCATAAATACTAAAAGGGCAGCGCCGGACTTACCCGGCAGGCAGGCTTTGCTGGAGGGACCGGGAGACACGGTCCCTCATGGCGGCCGCCATTTTGGATCCCGGGCGAAGTCTCGCGATGCGAGACTTCGCTCGGGAGATCAGGGCCTGATTGGCCAAGGCCCTGATTGGTCCGGGCGGGGCCTGCTTGCCCTATATAAGGGCGAGCAGGCCCGAGGCTCTTCCTTTTCGCCCGGACCGAGCTACTGAGCAGACGTTCGTTCGTCTGCTCCGGCGGCCATTTTAGGTGGCGACCTCGTGCGAGGCGCCATTTTGTGGCCTGTGGTCTAAGCGAAGAGCCTTTTCAGCGTTTAGCGGAGCCAGCATCGGCTGGACTCCGCTCCGGTTTGGAGCCTCATTGCCTGTTTGTGGGTGGTGGGGGTGCTGCCTTTGGGAGGCCCCGCGGGCTTGTGGTGTCCTGGGGGTGGCTTGTGGCCTGGGATAAAGGCCTGGTGTCGGGCCTTGTTGCCCACTGGGAGGTGGGATTAGCCTCTTGGGAGGGCTTTGTTCTGCGGAGGCCTGCTGCTTCTGGCAGGCCTTTGCCCACGGGGTGCAGGGCCCGTTGGGGGAGGGCTTGGTCCCGCCCTATTCCTTTTTGTGTAAAAAATAGATTTTAGTAGTATGGCCCCTAAAAAGCGGCCAGCTAAGGCCCTCCCGGCCCAACCTGTGGTGCGGCCTAGGAGGGCTGCCAGGCCGTCTGCCCGGGCTCGGGCGGCGGCAGAGGGGCCCCCGGGGGGGATCCCGGTTGGGGGGGTGGTAGGGTTTATGCCCACAGTCCCTCAACCCGAGGTGTCCCCTTCTCTCTCCTGGGCCAGGGTCCTGGAGCGGCTCGATGAGTTGGAGAGGTGGAGGTCGGGGGCAGGCCCGGAGGGGCTTTCCTCGGCTGCCACCGCAGCTTGGGGCGCAGACCCCGAAGAGGAGTCGGCCCCAACTGGGCAAGTGGCCCACGAAGTACAGATGGCGGGCACCGGACAGGCGGGCAGCACCGGGCAGACGGGCCATGCTGGACAGATGGCCCAGCCTGGGCAATGGTCATCGCTCCAGGGCCCAACCAGGATGGGCCCACCGTGGATGGCTTCTACCCCTTACGGGGCAGGTGAGGTTGCACCACATGCAGGCACATCTCCGCTCCTGCCCATTCAGGGTCCCGGGTTCATCCCGCCAGCTTTAGGGGGTGGCAACACCTTCACGGGGGCTGCTGCGGGCACCTGTGGTCAGGTCTGGTCCCCGCCAGCTCCGCCAGTGGGGGCGCTGGGGGTACCTGTCCCACCTGGGGCGGGGGTGGGGGGTTGGATTCCTCCTCCACCGGCCATTATGCCACCGGTCCCATTCATGTATCCACCGGGGCTTGGGGTGCTGGGCTCGGGGGCCACCACGGTGTGGGACCCGTTCGCCAGCATCAAGCCTGGGGCCATCCCTTGCGGGTTGCCCGCCACACCTTTAGGGTACCATCTGCACCCGTCAGTTAAGGAGGCAATCTGGCGGGGGGAGTACGTTGATTTGTTCTCCATCTTGAACAGGGAGGTCCCTAAACAGGATAAGGAGGTTGTCCCGGGGGAGAAGGTGAAAAAGACAAAGGTCACGAAATGCTTCAGCTCGTGGCTGTATGCCTTTCTGACCTTTGCGTCGGTGGTCATTCAGAGGCAGCCGGGGAGGGCCGCTGCCTTGCTGAAGTACATCGACTTGATAGCGAGGGCCCATTTTGAGTATGGGGGCACCATATGGAGGCATTACGACAAGGGTTTCCGTATGCGTATTGCCCATGATCCCTACTTGCCTTGGGATATGGTGGTTCCGGACCTGTGGTTCCAGGCCACTCATATGTCAGGGAAGGAGGGCTGTGATAGGACCGATAGCGGTCACTTTATGGAGGAGGAGCCTGCGACGCCCGCGCCGGCCAAGGCCGTGGCGGGCGCCGTTAGTAAAGGGGCCTCTTTAATATGTCACGAGTTCGCTGCAAAGGGGGCGTGTTTTCGCCCCATTTGCAGGTTTCGTCACGCCTGCGGAAGTTGTGGGGGAAACCATTCCGCAGCCGTGTGCCCCCGCCCCAAGAAGGGGATTGAAAAGAAAGGCTCGGGTCCCCCAAAGCCTCCCCCACCTGCTGGGGGAAAAGGGGCCCAGCCCAATTAATTTAGGGGTGCTTGAGGGTTGGTTGGGCGACTACCACCCTCGCTCGAGAGCGGCCGCTCTCTTGCTAGGTTTTTCAGAGGGATTTAGGATCCCTTATCAGGGTGTTAGGAAGGCCTTCATGTCTGACAACCTTAGGTCGGTTGTTGGTCATGAAGACATTGTTAGGGAGAAGATCGGGAAGGAGGTTGCCGAAGGCAGGGTCCTGGGGCCCTTCTCGGAGCCGCCCTTCCCGAATCTTCGTGTGTCTCCCTTAGGTGTGGTCCCCAAAAAGGCGAGTGGTGAATTTAGGTTGATTCACCATTTGTCTTTTCCAAAAGGGGAGTCAGTGAATGATTTCATTCCTGACGAGTTGTGTTCAGTCCGGTATGCATCCTTTGATGCAGCCGTGACTATGGTTAGGAAGTGTGGGGTGGGAGCCCTTATGGGTAAATGCGACATTAAGTCTGCATTCCGGCTCCTCCCCATACACCCAGACGACTTTGAGCTGTTGGGCTTCCATTTCGAGGGGGGCTATTACGTGGACAGAGCTTTGCCCATGGGGTGCTCTGTCTCGTGCTCTCTTTTCGAGAGTTTTAGCACCTTCTTGGAGTGGGCGCTCAGGAGGCAAAGTGGTCTGGGTACGGTCGTTCACTACCTTGATGATTTCTTGTTGGCGGGGCCTGCGCATTCAGAGCAATGTTTTGCTTTGATGCGGGACTTCGAAGCCCTTTGTGCTCAATTAGGGGTGCCTTTAGCCTCTGAGAAGACCGAAGGCCCCGCCACCAGGATTACCTTTCTGGGTATTGAATTGGACTCAGAGGAGCAATCTTCCAGATTGCCCCTGGAGAAGTTGGTAAAGATTAAGCGGAAGCTTGATGAGGTCCTGGGCTGCCGGAAGGTGACCCTACGGCAGCTTCAGGAATTGGCAGGCATTCTTAATTTTGCCTGTCGGGTAGTTGTTCCTGGAAGGGCTTTTTCCAGGAGGTTGTATGATGCGATGAAGGGGCTCCGTTTGCCCCATCATCGTACCCGCCTTTGCGCTGGGGTCAGGGCTGACCTCGGCGTGTGGCGGGATTTTTTGGATAGATTTAACGGGTTGTCTTTCTGGAGGCACGAGCTTCTGTTGGAAGCTGAGTTGCAGCTCTGCTCTGATGCCGCGGGGACTTGTGGTTTCGGGGTAGTGTTAGGTGACCAGTGGTGCTGGTCGGCATGGCCTCCGGAATGGAGTGCCTCTTCGTTGGTTAAGGACCTTACGTTCCTGGAGCTCTTCCCCTTAATAGTGGCCTTAGAGCTTTGGGGGGAGCAGTTTAGGGACAAGACTGTGCACTTTTGGTGTGACAACCTAGCGGTTGTCCATGTGGTGAATGCCCTGTCCTCAAAGAGCGACAGGGTCATGCGGCTTGTCCGCCATTTTGTGCACAGGTCCTTGTCTCTAAACGCATTGTTTTTGGCTAAGCATGTCCCCGGGTTAGATAACGGGGTTGCTGATGCCTTGTCCCGTGGTCAGTTGTCCAGGTTTCGGACCCTGGCCCCGTGGGCCCGAGAACTGCCAGAAGCGTTCCCCAGCCACCTCTGGAGTCTGGGAGGGATCCAGAGTGGTGGAGAGGCGAGGCATCCCGGGCAATCTCCTTGTCTGTAGCGCCCGGCACCCTCAGGGCATACCAGCGTGCAGGTAAGGAGTTTGGGGAGTTTAGGCAGGGCAGGGGTTACCAGCTTAGTTGGCCTGTCCCTGTAGAGCATTTGGCCGAGTTTTGCGTCCAACTTAGGCAGCGTGGCCTGTCAGTTAGGACGATCTGGTCCCGGTTAGCCGGCCTCGCCTTTCTGTCCAAGGCGGGGGGGTTTGCAGATCTTTCGGGTGACTTTCGCATCCGGAAGATGCTGGAGGGCTGGCTTAGGGAGCAAGCGGGGGCCCCAGGTGACACTCGTCAGCCCCTGACGGTGGAGCAGCTGTCATCAATCAACGTGGTTTTTGGCAGTCTGTGTTCCTCATTGTACGAGGCCCGTCTTTTCAGGGCAGCGGCTTGTGTCATGTTCTTTGGGGCCCTTCGGGTCAGCGAGGCCATGGCTTCGTCTCAGGCTGACACTTCGCTCCGGGCCTTCCAGTTCGCTGATCTGGCCTTTAGACAAGGGGGGGTGTCCCTTGTAGTGAGAAGGTCTAAAACGGATCAGCTGCACAGAGGGGTTGCCTTACAACTTAGTGCGGCCACCGACCAGTCGGTGTGTCCGGTGGCCGCCCTACGGCTTTATTGTGGTATGAGGGGGTCAGGCCAGGGGTACCTGTTTAGGCATTGTGACGGTACCCCTCTGACCCGTTTCCAATTCTGGGCTTTAGTATCTAGGGCGATGGCCCAGGTGGGCATGGATCCCGCCGGTTATGGAACGCATTCGTTCCGCATCGGCGCCGCCACTAGTGCGGCACTTTCTGGTTTCCCGGCCCATCGGATTCGGGAGATCGGCCGCTGGCGGTCAGCGGCATATTTGGGTTATGTTAGGCCCGCTGAGGATCCCAGGCAGGGCTTAGGCTAGGTAACCTCTCTGTGTCTGTGTCCTCTTGCAGGTCCCCAGGCTAACACGAAACCGACGGCGCTGCTGTGTGGCCACAGCATGATTTTCTGGGCCGGCCGCGCGGCAGCCAGGAGCGCCATCGGGACCCACCTGTCCCTGGGGTGGTGGGTCAACGTTACCTGGATGGGCCGGAGAGGTATGCGGTGGGAGGGTCTCCTACCGGCGTTGCTGGGCGGTCAGCATTCTGTGGCTGCGCCCGGCAATATGGGGGGCGGCTCCTGGAGTCGCGCCCAAAGGGGTCTGGGTGGGCAGCGTCCTGTGGCCGCACCCAGGTGGCTGGTATTGCACTTAGGTGGCAATGACCTGTGCATACTGGGAGGCCTGGCGCTGCTCATCCAGGCACGCGAAGACCTGCGAAGGCTTCGTGAGGTCTGGCCCACCACGCAAGTGGTGTGGTCAGAAATATTACCTAGGCTTGTGTGGAGGGATGCCTCTTCCCTTAGGGCCATTCACCGGGCTAGGCGGCGGGTGAATAGGGCTATGGGTAAAACGGTTAGAGAATTGGGTGGAGTGGTAATACCTCATCCCCTTATATCAATAGATAAGCCATGGCTCTACCGTGACGATGGCGTTCACCTGTCTGACCAGGGGAACGCCATCTTCTTACAGGACCTGCAGCGGTCTCTGCGTGAGCTGGCGCAGCTAGAGGGGGGAGTCGGGGGGCCAAGATAGAGATCTGACCCCCGCTCCTGTGGCAGGTTAGGGGCGGAAAATTGGGTGGTTTAGCAACCGCGCGTTCTCCCTTGGGCATCTTTGGGGATGATTGACAGGTTCTCCGCAAGCTCATGGAGGGAGTTTCTGCCTGAGCAGCTGGGGGGAACCTGTCTTTGGGTCCTACACCTTTAATTCCCCGATTCGGGTTAGCTGGTGGGACCCCCCTCATGCACAGCATGGCAGAAAAGGTCACAGGTGACGGCCTGGCCCTCACCTGGACCTTGCATCGAGATACGCCCATGAGTTGCCCAGGAATGTTTGCTGGCATACGTCATTTCCGCCCCGGAAGTATTTGTTTGACCCTGCAGGTCCAGTTCCGGGTCATAGTTGTTTATGCTAATTTATGCAAAAGTATTTGAATAAATTATGCAAATTTATGTTAATATAAATGACCCAATTTTAAATCCAGCTCTGGTGTCCGTGTCGTTACTCCGTCTCTCCAGCAAGGGCAGCGCCGGACTTACCCGGCAGGCAGGCTTTGCTGGAGGGACCGGGAGACACGGTCCCTCATGGCGGCCGCCATTTTGGATCCCGGGCGAAGTCTCGCGATGCGAGACTTCGCTCGGGAGATCAGGGCCTGATTGGCCAAGGCCCTGATTGGTCCGGGCGGGGCCTGCTTGCCCTATATAAGGGCGAGCAGGCCCGAGGCTCTTCCTTTTCGCCCGGACCGAGCTACTGAGCAGACACCCGCCCGCCCTCCACTATTTTGCAGTGTGCTTCGGGGTCGCCCTTAGGGGGCCGAATGGGAATTTTTTGCAGTTCTGCCTCTTAGCTGAGCTGTTTTTTCGCCCATTCCACACTGGGGTGATGGATGTGCGGTTAGGGGGTGCTTGCATTAATTAGGTTAATTGGCTTACCTTTGGTCATTGGGTAGGCAGGTTAGGGGCGGAAAATTGGGTGGTTTAGCAACCGCGCGTTCTCCCTTGGGCATCTTTGGGGATGATTGACAGGTTCTCCGCAAGCTCATGGAGGGAGTTTCTGCCTGAGCAGCTGGGGGGAACCTGTCTTTGGGTCCTACACCTTTAATTCCCCGATTCGGGTTAGCCGGTGGGACCCCCCTCATGCACAGCATGGCAGAAAAGGTCACAGGTGACGGCCTGGCCCTCACCTGGACCTTGCATCGAGATACGCCCATGAGTTGCCCAGGAATGTTTGCTGGCATACGTCATTTCCGCCCCGGAAGTATTTGTTTGACCCTGCAGGTCCAGTTCCGGGTCATAGTTGTTTATGCTAATTTATGCAAAAGTATTTGAATAAATTATGCAAATTTATGTTAATAAAAATGACCCAATTTTAAATCCAGCTCTGGTGTCCGTGTCGTTACTCCGTCTCTCCAGCAATATTTTCCAAGACTATTTTGAGGGAGACAATAGCTCATAACTTTTTCTTTGTGAAGACCTCAATTATTATTTTTCTTCACACAAAGAATTAATTTCTGGCATAGGCAACAGGGCAAAGAATTGGCTGGGGTAGCACAACGAACAAGCCCAGTGTTCTGTTGTGTTACCTGGTTTTTGAGTGATTCCTGGCAGCCCACCTTCCTGGCTATTATTGTTCATTCTTTTCAACTGCAGGTATGATCATGCCAAAATCTTTTAGCTTCCTAAATGTTTTCTTCCGGAGCGATTTCTCTGTTTGTTTCTCATGGTGTTTCAGACCATTTTTTGCTTTGCAAGTTTTGAGCTGATTTTATTGTTGCAAAGTAGCAAAGTGACAGTTGGCTCCCCCCCCCCCTAGTTAAACATCAATCAATTGCTCTTCAGTTTCTTTGACTATCCAAGCTGCTGGATATGAGGGAAAACCACCATTACCACCACAATGTGATTTTTTAAATCTTGCTTTTTTCTCTTGAGGTTTCAGTGAGTCATGGGAAGCCAGAGAGATTGTTGACTGCTGAGAGATGGCTGTTCAGAAAAAAATGGGCACTTGCAAAAAAAACTTTGTCTCACATGCTCACATGTTCCATTTTTCCATCCTTCTCTTTCTCTCTGCTGAAAGACAAATCAAACATAAATAGTTGGTTTGGAAACTCAAAAGGAAAACTTAGCAAGGCAGTTGATATAACTAGCCAAATGTTTGTGTGGTCCCACACTTTTTCCTGACTTGGGAGTCATCCTACAATGTCTTTCAGTTCCTCCAACTTCCTCAATTCTGAAGTCAGCTTTACTCACTTAGCAGAAGCCGGGGGCTTAAAAGGAAGGCTGATGTTAGTGAACAGAATATGTGACCAGGTATGGGCTTTCCATGATTCTACAATCATGCAGCTCCAGTTTGGCTAAGCATGATGGGAATTGAAGTACAGAATATCAAGTTAGGGAAAGTTATATGAAAACACTACACTAGGCTCTCACATATGGAAGCAGCTGGCAAAAAAAAAAAAGGGCTGGTAAATTTCTAAGACAGATTCATAGTCTCATTGTTTTAGGATGACAAACTGGGGACTTAGCTTGTGAACACAGTGAGTTAATATGTTTCCAACGATATACTTTGATCACTGAGACATCCCCTTTAGCTAAAGAAACATTTTTAATAAAACAAAGGGTCATTAGAATTAAGAGCACGGAAGCAAGCAAATGATAACAGAGTTGTAGATCCAAGCCCAACGTGGTGCCAGATTGAACACTTGGCTCTTTTTTGGAATTAAAAATTTAGGCCCACTCAGGGTCCATTCTCAATTTGTATTCAGTCATCCTACCATGACTGAATGACAACTTCTGGTTGCTATTCTTTCAAACATTTGCTCCAGAGAAGTTGCCCCTTGGGAGACTCCTAATGGGAAGGCTATGACATAAAGGATTGATTTGATCTAAATAAATCTGTACTGGAAAAGAGCTGGGACAGCAACCCAGCTGCAGCCCTTCTGCTTATGAAGAAATGGGCAGATGGAATGAATGATCACATTGTTACATTTTTATTAATTGATTTCATCCTCAAAAAGTCACACGGTGGTGTTTCTACTGAACCAGTCCAAACAGCCGATATTTTCATTAGTGTACAGCATGTTGCTAGAAGTTGCTGCCAGAAGTAAAGCATTACCCCTTTGCATAACGTGGGCCCTTTAATTGAATTGTGTCTGGCAATGACCCACCATTTTCATTAACTGTACTGCATTTGCCTTAGTATGTTATGTTACTTTCTGATATGCAGAACATAGACATGGTAAATGATTTAGTGATCATGAGCACAGTACATGATGCCAACCAACAACTAAATCAGCCATTAGATAAAGTTGGCCAGGTAGGAATGATCCATTCCAAAGGTTCATATTCCAGGTATGTTTATCAAGAATGACCTACTGTATATCTTAAGATGTGGTAGACTTTGTTTTCAAGATGGCTTGCACTGGATCTCAGTGCAAATTTATGCCTGAATGCTGTTCTAAATTGGGGGATTTGCCTTTAAAAAATAAAGGGCTTGGAAGAAAAGGATTAGATATATCTTTGCATGTTTGTTTGTTTGTAACATTTATAAAACTGTCCATCTTTCAGCCAACTCTGGGTGGCTCCCAATCAAAAATGAAAGGAGATATAAAATCATTTTGAAAAACTATAAAATACAACCAGTTAAATATCTATGGAGATTCTCAGTTATCCAGGTCATTAGTGTCTCGTGCAGTATACAAACAAGTCAAAAAGAGGTCTGTGAAAATATTTACAGACTCGTCATATCCTGGACACAAACAGTTTCAACTCCTACCCTCAAAATGATGCTATAGAGTACTGCACACCAGAACAACAAGACACAAGAACAGTTTTTCCTGAATGCCATCACTCTGCTAAACCAATAATTCCCCCCAAACTGTCAAACTATTTACTTCATTTGCACTACTATTAATCTTCTCATTGTTCCCATCATCATCTCCTTCCACAAATCACTGCATGACTGTAACTTTGTGGCTTGTATCCTTACGATTAATATTGACTGATTTGATTGCTTATTTGTATCTGGACTATGTGTTCTACCTTATGATTCTTGATGAACCTATCTTTTCTTTTATGTACACCGAGGATATATGCACCAGGACAAATCCCTTGTGTGTCCAATCACACTTGGCTAATAAAAATATATATTCTTAATTATTGAAGGCCACGACCTGCAATATGGGTGGCACAAATATTTGTGGAACAACAAAGAAAAAATGCAAAGATATTTTAAAAATCATTATATTAGAGGCATATTGATACAAAATTGGCTAGAAATTAAAAAATAATAATATTCCAAAATGGCTTTCCCCCTTAGAGGCAATAATATATTCAAATTTAATTGAGATAAACAATGCTATTACATATCAAAAACTGTTACTAGACAAAAATAAACTTAAATCAAGGTCAGAGTTAGCAGAAAAAGGCATAATTATAGATTGGTGACCTTATCTTCAGTTACAGAACAAATATAAATTTGATCTTGAAAAATTTGGTTTTCAATTTAGAGAGCAGGAAATTGATAAAATCTTTTTAAGCCTAGAGGGAAAAGCAATTTCAAAATTTTATAAATGTTTGTTAAACAAGGAAATGAAGGAAGAGAGAGTCAAAGAAGTGATGATAAAATGAACAAAGATATAGGCCACGTGATAGACTTGGAGAAATGGGAATCCCTTTGGAGGTACAATTTGAAACTGACTATTTTGGCTTCTTATAAAGAAAATCTGTTGTATCCTTGTAAATAGTTGGTTCCGTGTGGAAACGCTGTCTAAGCGGGAAACAGGAAGTCGCGTCTGATTGGCTCAGACGCGGGCTGCTCTCTTTTGGCGGGAGCCGCAAATGTATAAAAAGAGTGGTTTCTCCCCAGGTCGAGCAGACGGTATTCCGCTGATTGTCACTTACCTATAAGAGCTGAAATAAAGGAACCGTCTTTACCTAGCCTAGTCTCTGGACTTTTCACTGGCGACGACGGACGGAAGAACCACGCGTGCAAGATGGACAACCTTCAAATCGGCCGGGCTCCTGAGTTCTTCGATCCGGAGAAATCTTCCTGGGACGCCTACATAGCCAAGTTCGAGATCTTCCTCGAAGCCGCGGGAATAAGGGACGCCGACGCCGAACGAAAGCGGGCAATCTTCCTGAACTACTGCGGCCCAGAAATATTCGATCTCGCCCAGACTCTCACCGATCCGCTCCCAGCCAAATCCGTCGCTTGAGACGTCCTGCAAACCAAGCTCGCGAGCCATTTCAAGTCTACGAAACCAGCCGTCGTTTTCCGGCACCAGTTTTCAAGAATGGCCCAGCTCGAATCCGAATCCATTAATCAGTTCGCGACGCATCTTCGAACGGTGCTTTCAAAATGCAAGTTTGATAGCCTGGAACTCGCCTCACTGATGCCTTAATTTTCGGCATGAGAAATGCCATGGTGCGGAACAAACTCCTCACCGAAGACGAACCGTCTCTCCAGGCAGTAATCAAGCTGGCACAAACTGCAGAGGTCACCGACGCTGCTGCCAAAGAGCTGAAGGAGCACGACAAGCGAGAAGTCATCGCCAAGATCGACTCCACATTTTCCCGCGCTGAGGCCCCAGACGACCTCAGCCCACCAGCCCTCAACGAGGACAGCTGTTTCCTGCTGCAACAGGACCAACCGAGACAATCCAGATACCCTCGCCCCGTCGCCCCCTGTGCCGGCTGCCGAGGAAACCATCCGCGCCAACGCTGCCCCTTCCGGGACGCCATTTGCCGCCACTGCAACCGACGCGGCCATATCGCCGAAGCCTGCAGAGCACCTTTGCCTGAGGAATCTTTCTCCACTCCTTGTCCTCCTCGTTTCCAGAATCAAACACCTCAACTGCGCGAAAACCGGTTTTCCTGGTTTTCCGGCCGCAAGAACTACTCAACCACTAACCGCGACTACTCAAGAGGTAACAATCAATTTTCCGTGAATAGCACGGCAACAAAAAATGGGGGCAAGATTGTAATCTCACTGCTCTTAAACAACAAGCCATGCTATATGGAACTTGATACGGGGTCTAAATACACCATTATGCCGTGGGAAAAGCTTATAATGTACATGCCTAGCCTCTCAAAGTCTGACCTTTTACAAACCTCATTGGTAATTAGAGATTTTCAAGGGGGAATAATACCTGTTCTAGGCCAAGTGAATGTACCTATTATGTTTAAGACTGTTAAATGTACCCTTCCTATGATTGTTGTTACAGGGGCTAGACACCCTCTCCTGGGTTTGGCTTGGATGGAACCATTGGGAATTGAAATTTCTGGTATCTGTACTGTTAACTCTGATAGCATGCCTAACTTCTTACAGGAATTCCCAGAAGTGTTTAGCCCCACCTTGGGATCGTATAAAGGGCCCCCTATCTCCTTTTCTATTGACCCCAAGGTCCCTCCTGTCCGGCTCAAACCTCGCAGGGTACCCCTTCCGCTCCTTCCCAAGCTTGACCTACAGCTAGATAAGCTCATAAGCCAGGGCATTTTAGTTCCTGTAGAGCAGGGGCCATGGGAAACACCCATAGTTACGCCTCTTAAACCGGATGGCTCTTTGAGGGTTTGCGCGGACTATAAGTCTACGCTCAACAAAGCCCTCCAACATCACTCTTACCCCATTCCAGTGGTACAACAGCTCCTTCACTCCCTGGGGGAAGGGAAAGTGTTCGCAAAAATCGATTTAGCCCAAGCTTACCAGCAGCTCCCTGTCGATGAACCAACAGCACTCGCACAGACAATTGTCACCCACAGGGGTGCATTTAAATGTACCAGATTACAATTTGGGGTAAGCATAGCTCCCGGGATTTTTCAAAGCATAATGGAACGTTTGTTGTCAGGAATTAAAGGGACCATTCCCTATTTTGATAACATTTTAATTTCAGGAGAAAACCAATCTCAATGAAAGAATAAGAGAAGTATTACATAGACTACAAGATAAAGGGTTAAGGATCAAACCTGACAAATGTGTGTGGGGAACCAACAGTGTAGAATTTTTAGGATATAGAATAGATGGGGAAGGCATACACCCCACTACTGAAAAGTTAAAAGCCATCAGGGAAGCCCCAGAGCCACAGAATAGAACAGAATTGCAGGCATTCTTAGGCCTTCTAAACTTTTACTCTGTCTTTTTAAAACAGAAGGCAACAGCAGCAGAGCCTCTACACCGGCTACTTCAGAAAGGAACCCTTTGGACATGGGGGAGAACTGAACACGAAGCCTTTTTACAAATAAAACAGTTGTTAACTTCCGCAAGTGTAGTAGTCCAGTATAGCACGTTACTACCCGTCAGGCTTACGTGCGATGCTTCCCCATATGGCGTAGGAGGGGTTTTGGCACATGTACTGCCAAATAATACAGAGTCCCCAATTGCTTTCTTTTCAAGGACAATGACCAATACGGAGAGAAATTACAGCCAACTAGATAAGGAGGCTCTAGCATTAGTGGCTGGGGTGAAGAAGTTTCATAATTATCTCTTTGGCAGGAGTTTTGAATTGGTTACCGACCACAAGCCTTTACTAGGCCTCTTAGCCCCCAACAAACCAACTCCCCCATTTATGTCTCCAAGATTAATCAGGTGGGCCTTGTTCCTCTCAGGATACCAGTACGAGCTCATTCACAAAGGGGGTAAAACCATCAACCACGCAGATGGTCTCAGTAGGTGCCCAATGGAAGAGTTAGTAGAGGACCCTGCCCCATCTGCTGATGTTTTAATGATAGAGCTTGAAGATAACCCACTAACTACTGCAAGGGAGGTGGCTGCGCACACGCAGCAAGACCCAATTCTGAAAAAGGTGGTAAACTGTGTACTTAAGGGGTGGCAGAATGACTCTGTAGAATCTGATTTATGTGATTTTAAAACCAAAAGACTGGAATTGTCATATGTTAAAGGTTGCCTGTTGTGGGGTGATAGAGTAATCATTCCTGAAAGTCTAAGGACCAAAGTACTCACAATGTTACATGTGGGCCATCCTGGGATTGTCAGGATGAAGGGCCTAGCTAGGGGGCACTTATGGTGGCCAGGTCTGGATACTGATATTGAAAAGTGGGTAGCCAAGTGTGATCCATGCCAAGAGTCGCGGCCTAACCCCCCCCCCAAAACAACTCCAGCAGAGTGGGAACAACCTGCAGGGCCTTGGTCCAGGGTCCATATTGATTTTGCAGGACCAGTGGGGTCACAATATTTCTTAATAGTGGTAGATGGAAATCATTGCAATGAATAATATAACTACGAGTGCCACCATTAAGGTTCTGCGCCATTTGTTTGCCACCCATGGCTGTCCTGACATCTTAGTGTCAGACAATGGCCCCCAATTGACAGCCAGGCAATTTGAATTATTTTTAGATAACTTGGGGGTCAGACATGCTCTCATCTCGCCTTACTTGCCCTGGGCTAATGGTTTGGCAGAACGATACGGGTTGCAAAAGAGGCATTGCGCAGGTCAGGCCCTGGAGATGTACAACAGCATCTGGACCAATTCTTGTTAACATAACATATTACACCAAATTCCCACACACATGTAAGCCCTGCTGAAATACTAATGGGAAGGAAACTGAGATCCCCACTGGATAGGTTACACCCAAGGTTTTGTACTCATAACCCTATGTATGTGAACCCTGAAAGACAAATGTATTTTGGTCAAAGTGTTTTTGCAAAGAATTTTGATGGGGGTTTGAATTGGATGAAGGGAACAATTGTACAACAAACTGCTCCTAAAACATACATTGTAAAATTGGAGGATGGTCGAATGTGGAAGCGGCACATTGACCATGTACGAAAGCGCATTGAAACCTCCCCTGAGCAAACCGCTAAAACAGACTCTCCCACTCTAATAGACTGTAACGCGCAACCCGCTTTAATGGACATTCAAATGGACTTATCGAGTCAGGAAGGATCCTCCAGCGACGCCGAGCCATCTTCATCCTCAGAGGTCGGTGTTGTGCCTGCCCGATCGACTCAGCGGGCCGGAGCCCAAACCAGGCCCCGGCCGCACTGGGGAAGTGCAGGCGAACCGACCTCCACCGTTGGAAGCGAGGACTCAAATGAACTGCGCAGGTCGGAGCGAGCCTCGCGAAGACCAAGCAGATTGGAGGATTTCGTCACGTGGCTTTCTTGAGTGATGTATTCTGCCTAAGGAGGGAGGGGTGTTGTATCCTTGTAAATAGTTGGTTCCGTGTGGAAACGCTGTCTAAGCGGGAAACAGGAAGTCGCGTCTGATTGGCTCAGACGTGGGCTGCTCTCTTTTGGCGGGAGCCGCAAATATATAAAAAGAGCGGTTTCTCCCCAGGTCGAGCAGATGGTATTCCGCTGATTGTCACTTACCTATAAGAGCTGAAATAAAGGAACCGTCTTTACCTAGCCTAGTCTCTGGACTTTTCAAAATCTTTATAAATTTTTTTACTGTTGGCATCTTACACCAATTAAATTAGCAAAAATCTACCAAGACAGATCTCCAAACTGCTGGAAATTTAAAGATGAGATAGGAACATACTACCATATGTGGTGGACCTGTGGGAAGGCTAGACATTTCTGGAGGAAAATATGGAAATGGGTAAAAGATATTACTTTAGTTGAGATAAAATTTGAACTGGAAATTTTTATACTGGGAATGATTGATAGCAACATTAAAAAAGAGGATAAATATCTTACTATACACTTGATCACTGCTGCTAAAATATGCTACGCCCAAAATTGGAAAAAGGACCACATACCCCAAATGTACATATTATAAATAAAATAATGGAATTGGCTGAAATGAATAGGTTAACTCCGCGGACTGCATTGGCTACCAATCAGTTTCAATTCAAAGTGTTAGTTATGAACTATAAAGCCCTACATGGCATAGGACCAGATTATCTCAGAGACCGTCTTCTGCCAAATGATTCCCAGCGACCCGTGAGGTCCCACAGAGTTGGCCTCCTTAGGGTCCCGTAGACCAAACAATGTCGGCTGGTGGGACCTAGGGGAAGAGCCTTCTCTGTGGGAGCCCCGACCCTCTGGAAACAGCTCCCCCCAGAGATTCACACTGCCCCCACCCTCCTTGCCTTCCGAAAGAGCTTAAAAACTCATTTTTGCGCCAGGCTTGGGACTTTTAGATCTTCCCCCTGACCAATGAATGTTTTAAGTATGATTGTTGAATGATTGGTTGATAATTTTTTCTTTTTAATTGAATTTACATGATTGTTTTTAAATGTAGCATTAATTGGATTTATATTATTGTTCTGTTTTTATATATGCTGTGAGCCACCCTGAGTCCTTGGAGAGGGGTGGCATACAAATCCAATTAAATAAATAAATAAAATTAACTATGCAGATTTAAGACCTTTTTTCCTTAACTCAGTCATGCCATAATATTTATAGACTAGAATTGTTTTGTTAGCCCTTTTTCTTTTGGTATTATTGTTTTTATACCTTTAAATTTTTTTTATGATACGTTTTTATTATAACTTTAAAATAGAAAGAGATATTAAAAAAATTCTGTTCATTTTTAAGAAATATAGTTAATTTAGGAAAGCGTGAAAAATATAGATATGGTAATCTGCAAGTTAAATATTATATTGTAAATTTACAAAATATAATAAGGAAAGAAGGAGGGAGCAAAATATTTCTCCAATTGTTACTTTATTTTACTTTTGTTATTCTAAAATTTCTTCTTGTTATTTCATTTTTGTACTTTCTTTTCTTTTTCTTTTTTTTCTTCAAATGTGTTCATATCTGTTTTTGATTTCAGTTTTGTATTGTGCATTAATTTTAATAAATAAATAAAAATAAAATAAATAAATTCTAGTCTAGTCTATTCAAAGGTGTTATTTTTCCTCAAGAGGCAACTGGACTTTCTGATTTTTCTTTGAAAACGTTTCGCTTCTCATTCAAGTAGCTTCTTCAGATATAACTGGATGGTAGAGAATTGAAGGACTTATACACACCAGGATTAGATCCAGCAGTTAAAAGACACATACCTCTCTTTTGAAGACATATTTTGGACAGAGAGGATACATGGTTTAAAAGAGCAGTTAAAGGGGCCATCTATGTCAAAATTGAAAAATCTTCTTTCAACAGAGGGTGACGGGTGTGACATCATTTATTTCCAATCTACAACACAGTCATTGCAAGGAGACTTCACACCCATTTGCATTACGCAGGTGATCCTGAGGACAGAGATAAATTTCTAGGTGGTCTTAACAACACTCTAAAACAGTGATGGTGAACTTATGGCACAGGTGGCACGTGAAACCATATCTGTTGACATGCAAGCAGTTGCCCTAGCTCAGCTCCAACGTGCATGTGATTTTTGGCTTGCACAGAGGCTCTGGGAGGGCATTTTTGGCATCTAGAGAGCAGTGTTCCTTCTAATTTTTTTGGAGGGTGGGCAGAAAAGTATAGTGTCTGAGCGGCAGTCCCTTCAGGACTGGGCGGCACAGAAAAAGTAAATAAATAAATAAATAAATAAATAAATAAATAAATAAATGAACGAACGAACGAACGAACGAACGAACGAACGAACGAACAAACAAACAAACAAACAAACAAACAAATATTTTGCCTCAGAGAATTTTAAAATAAAATACTGTACTGTGTGTCTATAACAGTGAGCTCATAATAGGGCAACTCTATCGATATCAAAATGCCACTTAAATAGTTGAGCTAGTTTCAAACTAGATTTTGATTTTCTTTCTCTCTTCCTTACTCCCATTCTTTTTCTTTCTCTTTTCCTTCCTCTCCTTTTTCTATCTGTTTCTCTCTCTTCCTCTCTTCCTCTCTCTCTCCTTCCCTCTCACTCTTCCCCTCTCAGCTTCTGGGCAGGTTTGGAAAACTCTGAGTTGATGATGATTTTTAAGTGAGCGATTACTCACTGCTCAGCTTAAAGGGAACTATGCCAGAGAGCCTTGAGGGGGGCATTTTTACCTTCCCCCAATTCCAGTGAAGCATTTGGAGCCTGGGGAGGGTGAAACACAAGCCTACTAGGCCCACAAGAAGTTGGGAAACAGACAATTTGTGGCCTCCAGAGGGCCTCGGGGGGGGGGGGAGGAAACTGTTTTCACCCTACCCAAGCATTGATTTATGGGTATGGGCACTTGCGCATGCTTTATAGCACACCCCCACGCGTTTTCGGCACCCGAGAAAAAAAAAGTTCACCATCAGTGCTCTAAAAAAATGCAAATGTCCAGCTCTCTTTAAAGACTATAAATTCTTCAATTCCCTACCATCCAGTCAGAGCTGAAGAAGCTTCATCTTCAAAGAAAAACCAGAAGGACTAGTTGCCTCTTGAAAAAAAAAAGCACCTTTGGGACAACCAGTTAAAAACACAAAACAGCAAAAGCAGCAAAAGCCTGGTGCCAATCCTTGCTAACAATCTCTCAGTGCTTGGAGGAAAAGCCAGGACTTTAAAGGTTTGGGATGAACCTACTATTCATTGGGTCACATACAATGACTCTAAACGAAATAATAAGTGGAAATAAGGATGTTAAAATAAAAATTTTAACATTGAACATTTTTCCACTTAAACAATCCACCTAACACAGGATAAATGGAAATTGATGCTATTAGAGAATGGTCTTCTTCCAGATGGGTTTACAACTGGATGTTCTAAAGCTATAGGATATAGCCAAATATTCTTTTAAAAAACCATTAAATTGTCTTTATTGCCAAGAAATAGTTTATTAAATTATGTAATTTTATTGAAAGGAGGAAAACACAAAATACACGGGGAACTGTCAAATGAATTTTGCAGCAGAATTCCTAGTCCAGTTTTTGTTAAGATTTGCCCTTCACACGCTTTCTCCCTGTGAAGAGAAAAAAGAAAATAAGCTTTCTCTTTGACTCTTTTCCACATAGACGACCAATATATCTGGCTGATATTTTTTAATGAAAACATATTGGTGGGATACAATTTACTTGCATTCAGGTCATAAACCTTCTCTCCGAATAACAGACATCCATTAATGATTATTATTTCTACCAGAATAAAAAGAAATTAATATTTTAAATGACCATTTAACCATTCCACCCTACTGTTATGAATCTCTTTGAAATGAAATTGGCAAATGAATTCTTAATGACCATATTTATATGGAAATAACAGGGACTGGTGCTTCATTTCTTTTAATTATCTGAAATGGCAACTTGTCTCTAAAGGGGCAAATTCTCATTTCCCCCCCTTCTTAGTTATGAGATCTGTTAGTACAGAAAATTACTGAAATATCCTAAACCACGAGAATGTTATTTCCTCCTCAAATGTAAGACTGTTTGTTTCCTTTAATCATAAATTTACACAAAAGGCCATAATGGAAAATACAGGGCCCTGCCAATAATCTAGTAAAAAACAATGTTGCTTGTCAGTAGACAAGGTGATTAAAATATATATATCCCACCCCAAGAGGAAGGTCTGTTTAAAAAACCAAACTCGAGAGCCAAAATTTCACATCAAGATAACTAGTGGAATGGCAGAGAAATGTATTTTAAAGGCAACAAACATGACTCACTCTAGCAATTATTAGTAATTGCTAGTTTAATTAACTATTTTGGCTGAAGAAGATAATTTTTGCCCCCTCCCTCTTTTAAAGTAGCTTTAGTCATTGGAGAAAGAAAAGAGTTGTACCATGAAGAACTTATTTTCACAGATTTTAAAATGCCATCTGTTAATATAAAAAAGTTTAGCAATCAGAAAAAAAGAAAAATATAGATGTAGAAAGGAAGATATAGAAAAATCGAAGTCCAAAGTTTCAAGAGGAACTTTTGGAGTTTGAAATCAGGAGTTTTGTTCATATCATAATAAAGAAAGAACTGGACATAGAATAAAAATGGTGGAAGGGACCTTGGAGGTCTTCTAGTCCAATCCCCTACTTAGACAGGAAATCCTACACCATTTCAGACAAATGGTTATCCAACGCCTTCTTAAAAACTTCCTATGATCCCTCACTGCCCACAATATGGATAGAATAAAATATAAATGGTCCGTTTTAGAAAAGCAGCATTTGCTGTTTATTTTGGTAATTGCTTGATGAATCAAGGAAATTCTGTCATCTGACATTTTCAGATGGGACAAACAAAATATACAATCAGGGTTTAATTATGAAATAGACATCATCCCTAGGAGGGTTTCTATTGAAATCAGGTTTAATTCTGAATTCTAAAATGCGGAAGAAAAAGAGAATTTTTTTTGTATTCTCGCTTTAAAAATATACAATAAAAAGGGCATGAAATGCAAGAGGATTGTTTACTGAATAATAATCAATCCAGGGCAAAGATGTTAAAGTGTATGCTTATTTATTTTTTCTGCAATGTTGGTTCTCTGAATGGGATTTAATGGAGAATGTCAGTTCTGGAAGACCGAAATCAAGGACAGTAACTGGTTCAGGTTCAATTGTCCTAAGAACTGCATGGAGTTAAGAAGAAAATTGTTTTTCTACACTTCAATCTCCTTGTAACAACACTGTAAAGCCATCAGAAACAAATATTATTCTAGCTCCCCATACACCGGCTGCAACATAGAAGGCTTTCTTGTTAATTAGTAAACTGCTGCCACATCTCAAACACCCCAGTTGTTCAGTTTGCAATATCGGTGACAAAGTAACTGTCAGTATTAAAAGCTTAAAGAGAGGGTCCAGAGAAGATTCCAGAAATATAGAAAGGTAAGGGTCAAATCACAACAGGCATGGGAATATGATTCCAGAATTGAACATTGGACACTATCTAACAAAATGAAATTTAATAGTGAAAGGCTCTACATTTAGGCAACAAAAACAAAATGCACAGGTACAGTATATGTGCTACCTCGCTCAATAGTTGTAACTGTGGGAATGATCTTGGAGTCCTAGTGGACAACCATTTAAATATGAGCCAACAGTGTGCTGCAGTTGCCAAAAAAGCCAACACACTTTTAGGCTGCATAAACAGCGGGATAGAATCAAAATCATGTGAACTGTTAATATCACTTTATAATATACAAGGCTACACTTGGAATACTGCATCCAGTTTTGGTCTCCACAGTGTAAAAAAAGATGTTGAGACTCTAGAAAGGGTGCAGAGAAGGGCAACAAGATGATTAGGGAACACATAAAGAACGGTTGCTGGAACTGAGTATGTCTAGTTTAATGAAAAGAAGGACTGGGGATGACATGATAACCTTGTTCCAATATCTCAGGGGCTGCCACAAGAAGAGGGTGTCAAGCTATTCTCCAAAGCACCTGAGGGCAGGACAAGAAGCAATGGGTGGAAACTAATCAAGGAGAGAAGCAACCTAGAACTAAGGAGAAATTTTCTGACAAAAAATTAATCAGTGCAATAACTTACCTCCAGAATTTGTAAATGCTACAACACTGGAAGTTGTTAAGAAGAGATTGGATAACCATTTGTCTGAAATGGTACTGGGTTTCCTTCCTGAATAGGAGGTTGAACAATGAGGACCTCCAAGGTCCCATTCAATTCAATTCAATTCAATTCAAGTCTAGTCTAGTCTAGTCTAATCTAGTCTAGTCTAGTCTAGTCTAGTCTAGTCTAGTCTAGTCCAGTCCAGTCCAGTCCAGTCCAGTCCATTCTTTCTCAAACTTCAGCCATAAAAGGTTTTATTTATTTTATTTATTTATTACTTAGATTTGTATGCCGCCCCTCTCCGAAGACTCGGGGCGGCTCACAACACGTGGAAACAAATCATAAATAATCTGACAATTTAAAATATTAAAGATTTTAAAAAAGACCCCATATACTAACAGACATACACACAAGCACCACAGAGGGCCTGAGTATGAAACAGTTCTATACTATGTAAATAAACACTAGCCTCTTGCAAAGATAATATTATCACCAGTCTGGAAAAATAGATCTCCATAAAGCAGCTGGACTAGGATAAAGAAGAAACTGCACTTGAGATGATAAGAGGTATAGCTAGCTGACAATCCTCAGGAGAAACTACGGGATTATCACTTGGGCAAGTATAGATAGATAAAGGGCTAAATGTCTATGGAGATTCACAGTCATCCAGGTCATGGTTTTCCCAAAGGTGCTTTTTCAAAAGTTGTTTTTTTCATGAAGATATTTCGCTTCTTATCCAGGAAGCTTCTTCAGTTTTGCTAGAGGGAGAAAACTAAATTTAGGAAATTAAAAGCAAGGAGGTAGGGAGACCTGGAATTTTGCAGCAAGAAAGTAAGAAGAACAGAAAGTAGGAAGTGACAGAGCACTTTCAATAGCTTGTCAAATAAATCTTGTTTGTTGGATCATTAATTGCCATTATAACATAATGATCTGGAATCTCTAGGCAGCTGCTGAACTAAATTTCACCTATTACATTACATGAAACCAGTGGTGAAATCCATTTTTTTACTACTAGTCCTGTGGGTGTAGCTTGGTGGGCATGGCAGGGGAAGGTAACTGCAAAATCCCCATCCCCACCTCTCTGGGGCCAGCCAGAGGTGATATTGGCTGGTTCTCTGAACTACTCAAAATTTCCACTACCACTTCTCCAGAACCTGAAGAACCTAGTGGATTTCGCCTTTGCATGAAACCTTTTCTTATTTCCTTTTTGCTTCTTTTAAGCTATTGTTTAACAGGAAAACAAATCTTTACTTCTCAGTTACTTGGTTAGAAAGGTGTCCCAGTTCATATTTGATTTACGATACAAAGAAAGTTATCCGCACTGAGGCTAAGACCCTGTTGTGGAGCTAATTAATTAACCTTCCGTGTTAATTTGTACGCTTTATCATCACTACACAAACATCTTTGTAGTATCTTCATTGTAATCAGACAAAAGGATCATTTCTGGTCTCCTCCAGTGACACTGTATCTCTGAAATGTTAAGTTCTTGTTGAAACAGGAATATAATTGTAATAACAAAGGGTACAGCATTGCCAAGTCATATTTCATCCACCAATCATTTAGTATTTGAAAGACAAATATGCAAGTTATTAATGGTGAGTTCAGGTGTCAAAGATGAAATAAGGGATACAGAAATCCTTTCCCAAACTGGGGAAAATATAATTTAAGTTTTTATAAAAATATGCAGATGAATGTCTGGATTAAAGCTCAGGAGGAAACTATATAATATAACTCCTCTTTATTTCTATTTAACCCTTGCTATTTCCCTTGCTAAATGCCTGCCCTCAATCCTGCTGTGAAGAAAATAAATGAGAGAGACTATGTTAAATCCTCTGAAAGATTGTTAGTGTCACAAACAATATCTCAGCTCTGGATTCCCCTTTTTTTCTCTCTGGATTAGCGCAAAGTATTCAGCATAGAACTGTCAAAGAGCTACATGCAGATCCCAGAATATTTTTTTTTTATATGTACGGGTAGTGCTCCACAATTGAGCCCAAAATTTCTGTTGCTAAGCAACACAGTTGTTAAGTGAGTTTTGCCCCATTTCACAACATTTCTTGCTTACAGTTGTTAACTGAATCACTGCCATTGTTAAATTAGTAACGTAACTATTAATTGAATTTGCTTTCCCATTGATTTTGTTTGTCAAAAGTTGGCAAAAGGGAATCACAAGATCCCAGGACACAGCAGCCGTTTTAAATATGAGCCAAGAGTTCAAATTTTGATCATGGCGGGATGGGCTCCATTTACCTTCACCACTGGTTTGCATCGCGACATTTCATGCATGCACATCCCCTCATGCGATTTTGCTTCTGCGCATGCTCAATAACAGGATTCAGCCCGAAACACAGCTGAAGAGCTAAGGAGCTGATCAGCACCCATGGACTGGCACCGACTGTGACATCAGCAGCAGCTCGCTATTGGTTTGGCTGATCTGATTTGAACTGGGGAGAACCCACTCTTAATTCATGGTGATGCTGCAACAGTGATAAGTGTGAATAATGATCGTAAGTTCTTTTTTTACAGCATTGTTGTAACTTTGAATGGTCATTAAATGAACAGTTGTAAATTGAGGACTACCTGCTTTGCTAATCTCAGGTTTTGTTTTTTTGTTCCTAATTTTATTTCTGATCCCCTTATTCCAGGGATCAAAAACTGGAGAAATCCCAGCCTCTCTGACTCCATACTAGCATATTACGTAAAATATTATGAGAGGGAAAAGGAGTTGTACTTTATAGGTGTGATGCATAAAATAAAGCCGTTTCTCCATTTCCCCCCAAAGGAATTAGCGAAGCAGAATGGAGGGAATGTAAATCTTGCTAGGAATAAGACATGGAGAAGATAAAACTTATCTCTTCTCTCCATTAGTATCATTTTTGACATGTGCATGTTGGACAGAGACATATATGAGGTGTGAATGATCAGTTATGGTGGAAAGTGACAAACTAAGCTATATCTCCTTCTCACTGCAGCATCTCCATAAGGAGTGCCATCTCCCACACATGACATATGTAATTCTTTAATGATGGTATCAGAGATCATTGCACTTAATGTGCCTGGTGCTTGCTACTAGAAAAATGCTGAAACCTTGGAATGATGTACTTAACAAACAAGCAAGCAGACAAATGTTTAAAAACAAAATGAAAGCCCCAGAAAAATGATATGAATGGTTGTTTATTGGTTGATTCTAATCTGTTTTGGAAAAAAGCATTCTATTCCCAAAAGGAAGTGCCATTATGACTGTTCTATTTGAGTATATAATACAGTGATACCTCGTCTTACAAACGCCTCGTGATACAAACTTTTCGAGATACAAACCGGGGGTTTAAGATTTTTTTGCCTCTTCTTACAAATTATTTTCACCTTACAAACCCACCGCCGCTGCTGGGATGCCCCACCTCTGGACTTCCGTTGCCAGCAAAGCACCCGTTTTTGCACTGCTGGGATTCTCCTGAGGCTCCCCTCCATGGGAAAACCCACCTCTGGACTTCCGTGTTTTTGTGATGCTGCAGGGGAATCCCAGTAACACAAAAACAGGCGCTTCGCTGGCAACGGAAGTCCGGAGGTGGGGTTTCTCAGTGAGGGGAGCCTCAGTGAAATCGCAGCATCGCAAAAACACAGAGGTCTGGAGGTGGGGTTTCGAGGACTTTGGTGTTTTTGCGATGCTGCGATTTCACTGATGCTCCCTTCGCTTGGAAACCCCACCTCTGGACTTCCGTTGCCAGTGAAGCACCCGTTTTTGCGCTGCTGGGATTCCCCTGCAGCATCACAAAAACACGGAAGTCTGGAGGTGGGGTTTCCCATGGAGGGGAGCCTCAGGGAAATCCCAGCAGCGAAAAAAACAGGTGCTTCGGCTGGCAAAAGGGGTGAATTTTGGACTTGCACGCATTAATCACGTTTCCATTGATTCCTATGGGAAATATTGTTTCGTCTTACAAATGTTTCACCTTAAGAACCTCATCCCGGAACCAATTAAGTTTGTAAGACAAGGTATCACTGTATAGCAATAACACTTATACTTAGGTACCACTTCACAGTGCCTTACAGTCCTGCCTAAGCGGTTTATAGAGTCAGCATATTGCCCCCAACAATCTAGGTCCTCACTGTACTGACCTTGGAAGGATGGAAGGCTGAGTCAACTTTGATCTGGTCAGGATCAAACAGTAGGTTATGGGCAGAGTTAGACTGCAATACTGCATTTTAACCACTGCATCACCATGGCTCTTATTATATATAGTCCTTGATTTAAAATAGTTGGGGGTTTTTGGAGTTAAGAAGGCATTGCAATAGGTGTTTTACAGCCCACAAAACATTTCTGGCTGGCGTAAAATGTTGTGTCTCCATTCCAGGGGTTGTGGGTAATCGGAGAGCCAGTCATGCAGGGAGTGTGAGGATCCACCCTCCCACCCAGACACCACCATTTGGGTTCTTTTACCCTCTGCACATGCACAGAACACTTTGCACATGCTCATAGAGTAAAAGAACCCAAATGGCAGGGTCCGGGCAGGTGGGTGGAGTCTTGGGCTCCTTTCATGACTGGCTCTCTGACAACTGACAGGCACATGGAACCTCTGTCCCATTCCTCGTGGTCAAATGACCACATTCAGATACCTGGCAACCAGCTCACTTTAACATCTGGTTGCAGAATTTTGCACGATTGCACTATTACAATTTATAGCATTTTGTTTGCCAGTTTCCAGCAAAAAATGCCCATTCAAAAGAATGGGTTCAACAACCTTGCCATCTACTTAACAACACCTTGGTTCACTCAATCATCAGCACAAAAATGTTAAAAAGAACCCCCAGGTCCAGTTACATGGGTGCCCCAGCTTCAACTTATGACTGCAATGACTTACAACTAGATTTCCAATCTGAATTTTGGTTGTAAACTGAGGGCTGCCTGTGGTAGTTCTAGAAACATAGAGAAACCATTGGCTCAGGCAAGAGAGCATTCCTTCTTTTGCAAAACAACCAAGAAAATTGACAGAGTTATCCTGTGATGAAGTTGAGAGCACCAACCAACATGAGCACGAGAGCTGGAGGATATGTTATGGAAAACCACTTTAAAACCACAGAAGCAAAGCATGTCAATGGATCCATTTGAAATGGAAAGGGGATGAGTTTTCCTCTCAAAAATGATTGCTGGGCTGATCTGGCAACAAGGTACTCCAGATTGAGAATAAATGTCTTCTCCATGCCTAATACGTATGTGAAATGGACTGAGTGTCCCAAATCTTAATTATTGGAAAATCTGGGTTAATTTATTCATTAAGAATAGACAGAATCTATATCTTATCTTCTTCCTTCCCATTGTAAAGTTTATTTTATACAGCTGCTTGTGGAGAAATGTATGTAGAACAGCTTCTGTTTCATCTGCTATTTTTTCCCCTATATTCTCTCCTTCTTTCCTATACAGTAGTACCTCTACCTACAAACATGTCTACTTACAAACTTTTCTAGATAAGAACTGGGTATTCAAGATTTTGTGAGCTGCCCCGAGTCTTCGGAGAGGGGCGGCATACAAATCTAATAAATTGAAATCTAATAAATTGAATTGAATTTTTTTGCCTCTTCCCAAGAACCATTTTTTACTTACAAACCCGAGCCTCCAAAACTGTAACTGGAAAAGGCAGGGAGAAGCCTCTGTGGGGCCTCTATAGGAATCTCCTGGGAGGAAACAGGGCCGGAAAAGGCGTGGAGAAGCCTGTGTGGGGCCTCTCTAGGAATCTCCTGGGAGGAAACAGGGCCAGAAAAAGCAGAGAGAAGCCTCTGTGGGGCCTCTCTAGGAATCTCCTGGAAGGAAACAGGGCCGGAAAAGGCAGGGAAAAGCCTCTGTGGGGCTTCTATAGGAATCTCCTGGGAGCAAACAGGGCCAGAAAAGGCAGAGAGAAGCCTCCATGGAGCCTCTGTAGGAATCTCCTGGGAGGAAACAAGGCCTCCACCCTCCCTGTGGTTTCCTCAATCGCATGCATTATTTGCTTTTACATTGATTCCTATGGGAAAAATTGCTTCGTCTACAAACGTTTCTACTTAAGGACCTGGTCATGGAACGAATCTCCCAGTTAGCTCATCCAAATTAGCTCATTTTATTCCTAGATTTGGGATTTGCCAAATCTTATACCCAGCCCTAACAGTGCAACCACATTTATAAAGGAATTGTATGAAGTAAATCAATACCAGCAAACCGTATGCTAAATCACAGAAATAGGACATTCGTAGTTCATAATCTATATCCTGTTTCTATCCTTTCTCCCTGGGCACAGCCATTTGTTTTCATTTGTAAATATAGAACATACTCTTCTTGTGATTATCTTGATGAAAATAGGGATTGTTAAAGAAAGTTGGCAGAAGCAGAAGAGCTGTTTAACAAAAGTATGGCCTCTTCTAATGTATACAGTTATTGAAGCAATGCCCCTGATACTTGGCAGTTCTTTTTAGAAATAGGATGGAATGCCATTTAGTAGATTGTATTCCAATATTCATACAGTGTAGAGCAGGATTTTCTCATCCTTTGGCCAGTGAGAGCATTGGGAATTGGTCATGGTGTGGATAGCATGTATAAATAGTAGATGGTTGTGATCATCAAAAACCATAAGTTATCCAAAAGCTGTTCTTTCCCCATTCCCCAGATGCTGTCTATAATCTCTGCTTAATAGTTTATTATTTCATGAACAAGCATGCAGCCTTTCAAACAGTGCCCTGGGATTGCAGCCATTCACCAATGCATTTTCTAAGAATCAGCAATAAATAAGTGAGTTCATAACCAAAAGCATCCTGCCTGTTATTAAGCAACATGTTGGCTGCACCAGCTACCAGTTTGCCTTTGAAGGTAGATTCTTTGCAGAGATTCAGTTGTGAAGTTATTGGGATTAGGAAGCTAGACAGAAAGCTTGGGATAACAACCAATTCTCACAAAAGCCATGTACGCCATGAGTAACTTCGAACGGAGGAATTATGGCAGACTATGTCACTGTTCTAGGTAATATAGAAATTAAAAAAGGAAAAGAAAGGATGATATTTGACTCTAGTATCAGGGAACAGTTGTTTTTTAATCCACTTTGATCCTCTTAATAAGCTCTTTTTCTTTCTCAGTGCTGGTCTCATTAAACTTTTTGGGTTGCGTTTCTTGCATTGATTAATGATATGTCAGTTTTTAAGAACTGCAGTTAGATGAAACCACTTGATATCTTATTCCATGATTTGTTTGTTTGTTTGTTTGTTTTATTAGTGATATTTATATGCCACCCCACTCCAAAAGGACTCTGGGTGGCTATTTGCTTTTCTTTAAACAACACCTTTCCTTTCATTTTGGATTCAACACACTAGAAATCTTTATCCCTCAAGAAAATCCTGAAAGTTGTGAATCAAAATATAGTGCCAGTTTTGTGAGATATACTTTGGTGCTCTCCCAAAACACCAAAATGAAATGTCTGCAAGATTGCTTGTAGGCATTTCATCATCCAACCAGGTAATAGCATCAGTATGTATTAGTGTGGGATTCTCTGCCTCTAAATATAATAGTTTACCCTTACAATATTAGTGTAAGTATGTTACCATGATCAGATAATTGTTTTCTGCCTGATTGTATGGTTGTTGGTTGCTCCACCCTGAGTCTACGGAGGATAGCATAGAAATCCAACCAACCAACCAACCAACCAACCAACCAACCAACCAACCAACCAACCAACCCAACCAACCAACCCAACCAACCAAACAAACAAACAAACAAACAAACAAACAAACAAACAAACAATGTTCTAGTCTTTTTGCTCCTTCCTATTATTGTTTCTTTTGAATGATGGTGTATATTTTATTTTATTTTATTTTGCTACCAAAAAAGGCACCAGGTCTTATTTTTGAGGGAGGGATCTCATCCACTGATTCACCTCACTTGCCCACATTACCCCTGGCCTCCTTTTCACTGTCAGAGGCCTTCAGGAACTTCTTCTGTGGCTGGCAAAACCAGCAGGGCTGCCAAGGCTTTCCTGAAGGCTGATGCAGCTTATAAGAGAGCTTAATAAACCTAGCTTAATTTTTAACAAAGTGAGGGAGGGAGGGAGGGAAAGAAAGAGGGAGGGAGAGAGGGGGAGAGGGAGAGAAGGAGAAAGGGAGAAAGAGAGATGGGGACATAATGAGCTCAATCCTGTTTTATCTCCGTATATTAAGTTTAGAATTGTCAATTTCTAAACAATTGCCAATTGTTAAGTTTAGAATTGTCACCACCACCACCACTGTTACCATCATCATCTTATCTTTCCTTGTGATTTTCTGGGAAGTACACTCCATTGAGAATAGGAGTCACACAGACAAACCTCTTGGTGATCAGCCCTTCTTTCCATATCCATAATGAACAGAATAACCTACTACCTCACTTGACTGATTAACAATTTAAATTCTCAATTTTAGAGGTTCAAATTAGTGTTAAATCTCTTTTAGAAGCGTTAATGAATTTAATTAAGCTAATTAAATTAAGATTTTTCAGCATCTTTTGCAACTTTATGTTTTAGGGACAATTAGTCCTATACAGTCCCGAAGCAGTACATTTTCTAACAATGATTATATAAATTAAACAATTAAATATCCTGAATTTATATCTCACCTTCTGCTCATTGCCTAGTTTATAACTTATTTTGACTAGAAAAGAGACAAAAAGTAAACACTATCGATAGGTGTTAAAATATGCAACATGAAATGCTGGATAAAGCTACAGCTATCTGCTCTAGATAGAAAGATAAAGAGAGAGAGAGAGATAGTTAATCTCCCATGAGCAGTTCATTATTTCTATTGAATCTACTGGGATTGTTCTGTGTAAAATGAGGCAGCCCTTTTAATAAAATAACAAAATCCTTCCATCAGGACTTTTACAATTTAGTGTAAGAAATAGTTTTTAAGGTATCTTTTAATGTTATTAACCCATTTATTGGACTATCTTTGCATATATCTTTTGGAGAAAATATATGTGGAAAATGTTAAAATACTTGTGAAATGCTAGGTGAAAAGATTTGTTTGCCTTACATGATAGCTTTCCAGATACTTCATTTTACTCCCTTCTTTCTCTACATTCTCCTTTGTGTGTTCTATCATTTATGTTGTACTGATTGGTTGCAATTTCTTCATTTGATTGTTGTGAACTATCAAGAGTCATTGAGAATAGGGTGGCATAAAAGTTTAATAAATTATTATTGTTAAACTATAATTGCAAAGATACAGTGTCATGCACACTTAGTGAGAATAAATGATTGATAGGATTAATAAGGCCACCCATCTTGCAGTGGAAACATTGGGCTATGTACTAGGATTAAAATGCAAAACCACAGTACAGTATACCACCCCCCAATGTCCATGGATAAAACAACCAACCCATTCATAGAGAAACACATTGATAGCAGCAAACCTCCTAATCCAAATATCTGAGGGAAAAGCAGATCTTCAGCACCTTGCAAATGGCTAACAGGGTGGGGTTATCTCAATTGCAGTGGAGATGTTGTTTTATAGGGAATGTGTGAGTCTGGTGTCCAACAAGGTGACATTGTTTGATAGAACACCTGCAGCTAGATCTGGTGGACTGAGCAGAGAAAAAAAGGGAGAAATGCAGTCTTGCAAATGTATTCATACTCTGAGAGACATAAATGGGTGAACACAATGGTAAGGTGAAGATTCTTATGGGTTGTGCAATTTGCTGCAATCTAATTTATCTTCTAACAGCTAATCCAAACCAAGCTGTATTATGGCATAACTGCTTTCTTAGACCTGATACTAAGACATCTACAAATGCTAAAAAATAAACCTGCTAAAACCAAATTACCCCATATTGTATATGACTCATGAGCGTTTTTCTCTCTTAATTCTTGCTTCCCAAAATTGACTCTTCTCATCTGTGCAACTCTTGCCTCCAAATAACTCCAAACAACTGACAAATGAGTAAATAGATCTCATCTCCATGCAAATTAATATTTTCTCTAGCGTTTCCCTTCAGATTGGAAATCTAGGATGCCCAGGACTCATGTGATTTCTTATTTACCTCTTCCTTCAGACAGAAGAATTGGCTTAACCAATATATATAATCCCTTCTGTATTGTCTCTAAAAAATGAATTCCCACAAAATAATCCATTGTCCACGTGTTGTTCAAAATTTGTTTTAAGATAAAATCTGATAATTTTGGCTATTTAGACCCCTGGCAGTGATTATGCATATTGTAATTCCTATTTTCCAAATGTCTTCTATCTATTTTACAGAAGAGAACATTGAAAAGGCACTACAGAGTCTAAAATCATCTTTATCCATTGGATCTGGTGCCTACTTCTTTAAAAAAACCTTTACATTGCCCCAGCAGAACCTTTGAACATAATTTTTGAAAAAACTTTCAGGATCATCTCCTTGCCCAACCTATGATCACTAGCCATGCAATCCCTATTTTCAAAAGGGGAGACCCCAGCCTAGTTGAAAATTACAGACCAATCTCTTTATGTTGCATCATCTGCAAAGTCATGGAATCAATTATTAACCAAGTCATTACCCTCCAGTTAAACAATCTACTCTCTAACAAACAATTTGATTTTTTTTTAAAATTATCCTGTAATCTTCAACTCCTACACTGTAAAAACACATGGACTACACAACTCGATCAGGGCAAAGCAATAGATAGCAATTTATATAGACTTCTGCAAAGCCTTTGACTCAGTGATACACAACAAGCTACTTCTAAAACTTAAATCCTATAGCATTTCCTATAGCATATCACTAGGGGGTTTTGTAATTAATGGATGATTGGGGTAAATATGGGACGAATGATTGGTATGAATGCAATGGTTGGGGCGGGTGGGATTATGGTATGAATGTGATAAATGGAAGCAGTATGAATGATAGACTTTGCCCACCTGACGCCGGAGAGGCGGGAGGGGAGGGGGCACTAATCTCTGGGGAGACAGAGGGTCAGAATATTCCTGTGTTGCTGGGGAGAGGCAGATATGGCGGGGCCCGCGGAGTTAGCCGTTCCAGGGGAACGAGGGACCGTTGCTTAATAACGATCCCTTGTTCTGGCTCCGTGAGCCCAATCTTGGGTACTGGTGATGAGTGTAACTCTGGCCCTGGGCTCAGGTTGCTGCTGCTTAATGCCAGGTCGGTGGTAAATAAAGCTCTCCTCATCCGGGATCTGATCCTGGATGAGGAGGCCGACCTGGCATGTATTACTGAAACCTGGCTGGGCCCAGAGGGAGGTGTTCCTCTCTCTGAAATCTGCCCAGCTGGGTTTCAGATATGGCATCAACCTCGACCCCAGGGAAGGGGGGGAGGAGTGGCTATTATAGCCAGGGAGAGCCTTTGCCTACGTGGACTCATTGCTCCGGAAATTGCGGGTTGCGAGTCACTCTTGATGAAGTTGGACTTAGGGGTTCAGGTGGGCTTATTTCTCACGTACCTGCCTCCCAGCTGCGTGTCAAAAGCCCTGCCTGTGCTACTCGAGGAGGTAGCCGGGTTGGCGGTGGAGTTCCCAAGACTTATTGTCTTGGGGGACTTCAACCTGCCATCACTCGGCGAAACCTCTGGGCTGGCACAGGAGTTCATGGCCACCATGACAGCCATGGACCTGACTCAAGTAGTACAGGGTCCGACTCATGAAGGGGGGCACGCACCCAACATGGTATTCCTTTCCGAGCAATTGAGTAATGGTCTGAGACTAAGGGGCTTAGAAGCAGTGCCTTTGTCATGGTCAGACCATTTTCTACTACGGCTTGACTTCCTGGCTCCAATCCTTCCCCGCAGGGAGGCGGAACCAATTAAGATGTTCCGCCCCAGACGCCTGATGGACCCAGAGGGCTTTCAGACGGCGCTTGGGGTTATTCCAGAGGCACTTGTCCACAGTTCGGCAGAGTCTCTTGCGAAAGCCTGGAACGAGGCTGCAGCAGAGGCTCTTGACCGGATTGCGCCTTTGCGACCTCTCCGTGGCGCTAGACCCCGTAGAGCTCCATGGTTCAACGAGGAGCTCCGGGAGTTGAAACGCCAGAAGAGACGTCTAGAGAAGCGATGGAGGAAGAGTAGGTCTGAATCTGATCGAACACTTGTAAGAGCTTTTATTAAGACTTACAAAGTGGCGCTCAAGGCGGCAAGATGCGCGTACCATGCTGCCTTGATTGCATCAGCGGAATCCCGCCCAGCCGCTCTGTTTAGGGTGACCCGCTCCCTTCTTAATCAGGGGGGAGTTGGGGAGCCCTTGCAGAGTAGTGCCGAGGACTTTAACACGTTTTTCGCTGATAAAGTCGCTCGGATTCGGGCCGACCTCGACTCCAATTGTAAAACAGAGTCGACTGACAACGAGTCAGTCGAGGTGACTGGGGCACGTACTTGTCCACCTGTCTGGGAAGAGTTTGATCTGGTGACACCTGATGAAGTGGACAAGGCCATTGGAGCTGTGAGTTCCGCCACCTGTTTACTGGATCCGTGTCCCTCCTGGTTGGTTTCGGCCAGCAGGGAGGTGACACGGAGCTGGGCCCAGGAGATTACCAACGCTTCCTTGGGGAGGGGAGTTTTTCCATCACTCTATAAAGAAGCGCTTGTGCGCCCCCTCCTCAAGAAGCCCTCCCTGGACCCAGCCGTACTTAACAACTATCGTCCAGTCTCCAACCTTCCCTTTATGGGGAAGGTTGTCGAGAAGGTGGTGGCACTCCAGCTCCAGCGGTCCTTGGAAGAAGCCGATTATCTAGGTCCCCAGCAGTCGGGTTTCAGGGCCGGTTACAGCACGGAAACCGCTTTGGTCGCGTTGATGGATGATCTCTGGCGGGCCCGGGACAGGGGTTTATCCTCTGTCCTGGTGCTCCTTGACCTCTCAGCGGCTTTCGATACCATCGACCATGGTATCCTTCTGCACCGGCTGGAGGGGTTGGGAGTGGGAGGCACTGTCCTTCAGTGGTTCTCCTCCTACCTCTCTGGCCGGTCGCAGTCGGTGTTAGTGGGGGGCCAGAGGTCGACTCCTAGGTTTCTCCCTTGTGGGGTGCCTCAGGGGTCGGTCCTCTCCCCCCTGCTATTCAACATCTACATGAAACCGCTGGGCGAGATCATCCAAGGACATGGGGTGAGGTATCATCAATATGCGGATGATACCCAGCTTTACATCTCCACCCCATGCCCAGTCAACGAAGCGGTGGAAGTGATGTGCCGGTGCCTGGAGGCTGTTGGGGCCTGGATGGGTGTCAACAGACTCAAGCTCAACCCGGATAAGACGGAGTGGCTGTGGGTTCTGCCTCCCAAGGACAATCCCATCTGTCCGTCCATCACCCTGGGGGGGGAATTATTGACCCCCTCAGAGAGGGTCCGCAACTTGGGCGTCCTCCTCGATCCACAGCTCACATTAGAACAACATCTTTCAGCTGTGGCGAGGGGGGCGTTTGCCCAGGTTCGCCTGGTGCACCAGTTGCGGCCCTATCTGGACCGGGACTCATTGCTCACAGTCACTCATGCCCTCATCACCTCGAGGTTCGACTACTGTAATGCTCTCTACATGGGGCTACCTTTGAAAAGTGTTCGGAAACTTCAGATCGTGCAAAATGCAGCTGCGAGAGCAGTCATGGGCCTACCTAGGTATGCCCATGTTTCACCATCACTCCGCAGTCTGCATTGGTTGCCGATCAATTTCCGGTCACAATTCAAAGTGTTGGTTATGACCTTTAAAGCCCTTCATGGCATCGGACCAGAATATCTCCGAGACCGCCTCCTGCCGCACGAATCCCAGCGACCGATTAGGTCCCACAGAGTGGGCCTTCTCCGGGTCCCGTCAACTAAACAATGTCGGTTGGTGGGCCCCAGGGGAAGAGCCTTCTCTGTGGCGGCCCCGGCCCTCTGGAACCAACTCCCCCCGGAGATTAGAACTGCCCCTACTCTTCCTGCCTTCCGTAAACTCCTTAAAACCCACCTTTGCCGTCAGGCATGGGGGAACTGAAACATCTCCCCCTGGGCACGTTTAATTTATGCATGGTATGTCTGTGTGTGTGACTGTTAGCATATGGGGTTTTTTAAATATTTAAATATTTTAAATTTGTCTGATTGCTTATGATTTGTTTTTACATGTTGTGAGCCGCCCCGAGTCTTCGGAGAGGGGCGGCATACAAATCTAAGTAATAAATAAATAAATAAATAAATAAATAAATTTCCGATCCCCTGCATAAATGGATGCATTACTGTCAAAAGGCAACAAGTGGTCAAAGAGCATATAAAACTTTTGCTATACCAAGTATCGAATACAAGTCTTCTGTCTGGAACCTGCGCTACTAATATTGGACCTTAATACAATAGAATATGTCTAGAGATATTTCATGAGAAGAGTCCTCCACTCCTCTGTTCGCAACAAAATACCTTATGCCGCCATACTTGAAATGTTGAGCCTTCAATCTGACATAAGTAGCACATAAAATTATCTGCTGCAATGTCCTACCCATCAATGACTACTTCAGCTTCAATCGCAGCAACAGATGAGCATACAACAAATACAAACTTAACGTAAATCACTCCAAACTTCATTGCAAAAATATGACTTCAGCAATAGAGTGGTTAATTCCTGGAATACTTTACCTCACTCTGTAATTTCTTCCCCAAACACCCAAAACTTTAACCTTGGGCTGTCTACAATTGACCTCACCCCATTCCTAAGAGATCTGTAAGGGATGTGCATAAGCATATCAACGTGCCTACTGTGTCCAACGTCCCCATGTATTTGCAACCATCTCATGTACCCATAACCATGTTTATACATTTTATGTATTCACAATTATGTTTATACTTTTTTTTGTAATTATATATACACTTGACAAAATAAATAGTAAAATAAAATAAATAAATAAATAAATAGAATGGTATAGGGTCTCCTGTTTGAGCAATGGATTGAATTAAGAGCACTTAACTGTCCCATCCAAGTGTTATTCTCTTTATTATATCCATTTCCAAACAAAATGAATAGTTTCAGTAGCACCAAATCCATTTTTCTAATGATTGTGTAACTAATACTGTGAGATTTCACTTCTTCGCACTAGTAAGCTACAGAAATTATGGATTTATACATATTATTTATTTGACAATCAAATTGGAGACTCTAGAAAAGGTTAAATTATCTGTCAAGTTTCTATTCTTTCCTTGGCACATTTCAGAAATTACCAAGAATAGATTAGGTTGTTCAAGAAGGATGAGTGAGCTGTGGAAACTAAGCAGCAGAAAGGAGAAATTTTACAGTGGGGGGGGGGAACCCTGATATTCATATATCTATAGTTCTAGTACTGCTGCTGTATAAGGGATTTTTAAAATGGCAAATAGTCATGTTAAGATGGCTAAACTTTAGAGATCATGTCATCATATAAGTCATCATCACAGCCTTTGACTGCAACTTCATAAACTGAATGTCCTTTGCTCAATTCAGTTTGACATGCATAGCTGGCCATTTTTTTAAACAAAATATATTTGTATGTTGCCCCTCTCCAAAAACTCGGGGTGGCTCACTCACAACAATGATAAAAACAATATTATAATGGCACAAATCTAATATTAAAAAACTAAAAACCCTATCATAATTAAAAAACAAACAGCACATACATACCAAACATAAATTATAATAAGCCTGGGGGAAAGGTGTCTCAAATCCGCCATGCCTGGCGGTATAGGTGGGTCTTAAGTAGTTTACGGAACAAAAGGAGGGTGGGAGCAATTCTAATCTCCGGGGGGAGTTGATTCCACAGGGCTGGGGCCACCACAGAGAAGGCTCTTCCCCTGGGGCCCGCCAGATGACATTGTTTAGTCGACGGGATATTTGCTATTTTGGTCTGGCAGACTTTTCATGGCTTCAAGTAAAAAACCCTTTTGTTCTTTCACTACCTTTCTAACATCTAATTCTACAATAAAACAAATCCATTCTCTATGCCAAGTCAGGAATGCTTTTCCAGAAAGATCTCATAAAACGAGAAGTTCCCCAAACCAACATCCGCTTTGGCCATAAGGCAAAATGTGACTTCTGAGAACAGCCTTAGGACATAATTGGATTGCATATTGCTCAAGGCAGATGATCACTTAACATAAATAAAATGCAGATATTGTTTGATCAGACTCAAACGCCGTACATAAGAAAATGCAGCGCTGTTCACCCTTTTCAAACAAATCCCTAAAACGTATTTGCTGACACTTTTCTTCAGGCTGTTTCATTTCTGGCAGACTTTTAAAACAGGACTGAGCAGTCTTGTGGAGATGTAGAAGGGAAGGCTCACACAACAACACATTCTAAGAAAGCTTAGAACTACGACACCTAAAACACGATCTAAGTTGTAGTGTCTTTAAGTATGTGCCTGCTTAGCAACTGGCCAGCTGGGCTGCCTAGTGACGGTCTGATTGGTGAATTATAACCGAGGGCCCTGATTGGCTGTGTTACCAGGTTAGTTACAAGTTTTAGCGGGAAGAAGGCTTTACTGGGGATTGGTTGTTTCTTCAGCCGGCCGGGAGTATTTAAAGGTTGAGTAATAAATGTCTGTACCTGTTTTTCCTGCCAAGCCACGGCATGTGTTATTCTCTGCAATAAAGTTCCTTCTTGTATACCGGGTTCTCCGACTTTTCATAAGTATTGCCCACAAAATCAAACGCTGCAACATCCTGCCTGTCAATGACTACTTTAGCTTCAACCGCAACAACACAAGAGCACGCAACAAATTCAAACTTAATATTAATCGCCCCAAGCTTGACTGTAAAAAATATGACTTTAGCAACCGAGGTGTCGAAGCGTGGAACTCATTACAGGACTCAGTAGTGTCAACCCCTAACCCCCAACATTTTCCCTTAGGCTATCCACGATTGACCTCTCCAGGTTCCTTAGAGGTCAGTAAGGGGCATACATAAGTGCACTAGCCTGCCTTTCCTCCCCTGTCCAATTGTCTCTCCTTATCCCATATATCATATATCTTTTCTTCCTTTCATATATCTTCTCCTCTACTTTTATATCTTTTCTTTATATATAATACTTCATGACTATCCTCTTCAATATGTATTGTGTATTGGACAAAATAAATAAATAATAATAATAAAAAATACTGGAGTGAATAAAACAATGCTACGAAGTGAGCAGCACTGCATTGTACACATGAACAGAACTACTATTTTGTTTTCGGAGGGACTTGGAGTGGATGGGTGGGGCTGTTTCTTTTCTTTTTTTAATGTTAGGTTATCATTTTCATATATTGCTTACCAGAATATTCTAGTTGAATAGCAAAAAATATACATGAAAATAGTAGAGAATGTTGTGATTGGCTCTGGGCCAGCTCCTGCCCCAAGGACTGTGGGGGTGAATGTGGGTGAATCCTCCCAGGGACAGAGGCCAGTTTTATTGCTGACTGCTTCTGACAGCGAAGTGTCTGAAGCAGATAGTGGAAGTGAAATAGGATCCTCAGAGGGAGTAATGGCAGACAGCCCATTAGGTAGTCTCCCCCTGAGTGATTCATCATCATTATCATCACTGGATTCGGAAGGAGAGACATTCTTGATGTAGGCAGGCACAGGGCAATGTCTAGGAAGGAGCAACTGCGTAAATACTACAGGAAATAAGGTAGAGCACCTGTGGCTGGGTGTAATTAGACTAATTGGGGCTGCTGTTAAATAGTCAGCATTTTGGCCTCTGGGTGTGGAAGTTTATCCCTTTGGTAAAGTAGGACATGTGTTTTGTATCAGGATTCTACAAGGACTCTCTTTGAACTGTTTCCAGGACTTTTGAACTAAATCATAGTCAAGTTTGTGACTTTGCGAATTCTTGAAGAAAAGTGGCTGTGATGTCTTCACAGCTACTTGTTATCTGCTTTGTGTTTGTTTATTGTTCTTCACAGCACTTAAGGTGGTTGCTTTGAAGGTGAGCATTTTGCCTGACTAAAAGTGTGTGTGGCTCCTCTTTTACTTTCGATAAAAAGCAGTATTATTTACTTACAACCGTGTGTGTCTGAATTCCTACCTTTGGATTTAATTGAGGGCTCATGCCGAGAAGCCGGGCAGAACAGAGACAATTAATGAACAATTTCTAGGTTCTATCATATCTCAAGACCTAAAATGGTCACCTAACATCAAAAACATCATCAAAAAAGCACAACAAAGAATGTTCTTTCTGCGCCAGCTCAGGAAGCTCAAACTGCCCAAGGAGCTGCTGTTACAGTTCTACAGAGGAATCATTGAGTCTGTCATCTGCACCTCTATAACTGTCTGGTTTGGTGCTGCAACCCAACAGGACTGACACAGACTTCAGAGGATAATCAGAACTGCAGAAAAAACAATTGCTGCCAACCTGCCTTCCATTGAGGACCTGTATACTGCACGAGTCAAAAAGAGGGCGGGGAAAATATTTACTGACCCCTCACATCCTGGACACAAATTGTTTCAACTCCTACCCTCAAAACATCGCTACAGAGCACTGCACACCAAGACAACTAGACACAAGAACAGTTTTTTTCCTAACGCCATCACTCTACTAAATAAATAATTCCCTCAACACTGTCAGACTTTCTACTAAATCTGCACTTCTATTCTACTAGTTTTTCTCATCATTCCTTTCACCCATTTCCTCCCATGTTGACTGTATGACTGTAACTTGTTGCTTATATCATAAGATTTTTATTAATATTGCTTCTCCATTGCTTATTTGACCCCTATGACAATCATTAAGTGTTGTACCACATGATTCTTGACAAATGTATATTTTATTTATGTACGCTGAGAGCATATGCACCAAGACAAATTCCTTGTGTGTCCAATCACACTTGGCCAATAAAAATTCTATTCTATTCTATTTACAGAAAAGCCAAGATGGAGTGATACACACTGTTTTCTTCTATTGAGGTAAACAGTACTGTGCAAAAGGTAGAAAAGAAGGATAAAATAGTAAAAAAAAGTAGGAATTAAAGACATGGGATACAAAAATAAAATGCAAAATAGCTAAACCTAGTTTATATTCATACTATATACCATATACCATGATTCTGCTTTGTTCTTCTCTTGCAAACCATCCTTGTTTTCATCACATTCTTATACCATTTCATAAATTGTCTTTTGTTCTTCAAATTTCCTTTCACTTTTTTGGGAGGTTTTTATCAACTGCATTCAACCATACCTTTCCTCTTCTTTCCCTTTCCCTCCTTCCTCAGGTTCCAATCAATTTTCCTTATCAAATAACCTGAAATTGAGAGGTTAGTGCAGAACATGGAGAAACTTGCATTTAACATATTCTCTGATGCATTAATCCACTATTGCAGGACCTAGAATAGATGGACATCAAACCTCCACTTAAACATTTTCATTGTCAAAAAGTGGCAATTTCTTTATTTCAGGATTCTACAGAAAGAATTTCAAGTGTCTACAGATTTAAAGAATGCCAAGAATTTATCAAAAAAAACCACCCCACCCTCAAATGACCCATATTCTTTGGCATATTGAAACTATACTATTTGTTCTGTAGTGCCAAACATTATCAATAGTATCAAAATATGCTCAGGACTAGCAGTGGCAAATCTGTTAATTTGTTTTCAATCAGTTTGTCTTCTTCATTAATTTTTATGTTATAGTATTTCTTTATCAGTTGGCAGTTTCCACACACATATGTAGGTATTATCATAATCTGCATATTTTACATATTTTGCTGTATAAATATTTAGAACCAACTCTGCCTAGTAAAACATTGTACATTATTTGTTAGATCCACACAGTTTTGTTATAACCCCCCCCCCCCCCCGAATATACATTTACTGCATGTTGTTTGAATTAAGTATTTGTATCATTAAATTCAGGAGAAGTACAAGTAGAGAGGGTGAGACTCAGCCTGCCCAATGAGGAATCGCAACATCTTTTGTTTATAGAGATGGATAGCAAGTTTGAATCTCAAGTCTGAACCTCAAGTTTTATTTTACACAACATTACCATGATAGAAAATTAAACAATTCCAAGAGTACAAATCTTCAATTGATAAGATGACATCCTTAGCCATAGGATTGAGTAGATCATCTTCTTTGACCTTAAAAAAAGAAATTCAGTATTGGATTTCACTTCCTGCCTGAGTCTTTTAAGCATCTAAGAGTGGCCCAAAAGGAACATGTGAATATGAGGGACTGAGGGTAGAGGACATGAGGACAAGCCTTAGAGGACAAGAGAAAGAATTGCTATCAGATGAGAAGGCTTGAGAAAACATTTCAGACATTTCATATATATTGATTACTTAGTCTGGACTATATTGTTGGACTAAAGGGGAGAAAGTGTGTGAGATAAACTGAACAATATAATTTGACAGGAATCCAGAAGAATAACAGAAATTTATTTTCTTAACATTCTTGCAAGAATGGACCTCATATGATCAGATAGAAATTCTCTGTATCACAAGAGGTAAAATTTCAAGTAAAAATGCCATGTATTTATACATTTCATATCTTTAACTTCACTCTTCCTTGACCATTCCTCCCTTTACACAATATTTTATATAATGTTTTTTGTCATCCTTTCACAGTATTTGGTATTTTCCAACTTGTACAGACCCCTAGAATATTAATCACTTTTATAATATTTCTCAATTTCATGTTTTTATCAGGTCAACATGCCCTTCCTTCTCACATTCAAATTCTATTTGAACATATTTAACCCACTCGGTTAAAGACCTTGGTATACTAATAACAAAAGATTTAACAAAGCCCACTGCAACAACATAGCCAAGAAGGCTTCAAGAGTTGTAAACCTAATCCTACGTAGCTTCTGCTCTGGCAATCTCACACTACTTACCAGAGCTTACAAAACTTTTGCCAGACCCATCCTCGAATACAACTCATCTGTTTGGAACCCATATCGCATCTCAGACATTAACACCCTTGAAAATGTCCAAAGATACTTCACCAGAAGAGCCCTTCACTCCTCCACTCAAAACAGAACACTCTACGAGACTAGACTTTCTATCCTGGGCCTAGAAAGCTTAGAACTAAGATGCCTTAAACAAGATCTAAGTATTGCCCACAAGATCATATGCTGCAATGTCCTGCCTACTTCAGCTTCAACCACAACAACACAAAAGCACATAACAGATTTAAACTTAATATTAACCACTCCAAACTTGACTGTAAAAAATGTGACTTCAGTAACCGAGCTGTCGAAGTGTGGAACTCATTACCGGACTCCATAGTGTCATCCCCAAACCTCCAACACTTTACCCTTAGATTATCTACGGTTGACCTATCCAGATTCCTAAGAGGTCAGTAAGGGGCGAGTACAAGCACACTAGAGTGCCTTCTGTCCCCTGTCCTATTGCTCTCCTATATCTTCTATACCTTTCTTCTATTCCTATATCTCTTCTTCTATTCTTTCATTGATATGTTCTATTACTATAGCTTCTTTTCTATTCTTTCTTAGATATATTTTACTATGAGTATCTCCTCTATAACCTTCATCATGTATTTTACTATGTGTATATAGATATACAGTATACCCACTAAAACCCTCATTGTGTATTGGACAAAATAAATAAATAAAATAAAATATTTTAAGTACATAAACATCTCCCTTCTAGAGACAGACATAGAGGTTGGCTGCTAAGGTGGAACAGTGATGTGTGCTCGCCTCTGTGGCTCTGAGTGCTAGTGGAGTCCAGCACAATTCTGCTACTGCAACTGTGCAGGTAGAAGAATTGCACGCAGGTGCGCCTCTGTTTCGTTGCATTTTTTTGCTTTCGCACACGCCTCTCTATATGATTTACAGCATATTGCTCCCAGCAATCTGGGTCCTCATTTGACTGACATTGGAAGGATGGAAGGCTTGAGCGGGTGAGATTCGAATTGCTGGCAGACCAGTCAGAAGTAGTGTATTGTAGACTGTAGTCAGTATTGCATTCTAACTATTGCACCACCTAGGATATGATAAAAATATTACAGTGATGCAAATTTGATTCCCAGGTAGAGATGGAGGTGCAAGTCTATCATTTGTCTGCAATTTATACCAGCCACACCCACCATTTCCTGCATTTTTCTAATGATTATGAGAAAAGGGATGTCCATTTTAAGCTGTTGGGGACAGGTGCTACATTCATGTTTCTTCATAATCTAAAGCACCTTTGGGATATGGATTCAAATGTACTGCACTGCCACCATACTAAATACATTCCCTACTATTTGCAAGGAATGTGAGGGGAAAATATGTTTCTTGGGTTCGTAAGGTGAAAATAGTTTGGAAGAAGAGGCAAAAAAATCTTAAACACCGGGTTTGTATCTCGAAAAGTTTGTTAGAAGAGGCGTTCGTAAGATGAGGTACCACTGTATTTGTGTGTGTGTGTGTGTGTGTGTGTGTGTATGTAAAGGAACAGGTAACTTCAGCCTTACTTGGTGGACTTTTGATCTGAAATGCTAATGTCTTGCAGACCTTTTCAAAAGATCCTGCTGCCTATTGAAATCCCTTCTATTTCCAATACATCTGTGAAAACCACGATTCCCGGTTGATATTAAAGCTGGGGATTTCAGTGGTGGAATAAGTATCTTCACGTATTCATTTCAGTAATTTAAAAAGAAAGGCCAACCTCTCTTGTTAAGCCTAGTTCAGGCTACCTTAAAGCTGCCTTCAATCAAAGTACAATTCCTCATTAAGGAAAAAAAATATTAATAACATCCTCATTTTGCTTCCTCTTGTGAATTATTTGCATTCCAAAATGTGCACAGCATTAGTTTCAGGGTAAATGCAAATATGACAGCGGGATTCCTCACCAAGCTCCTTTTTATTATTAGTTCCTTTTATGCCTTCCATTTATTATTCCCTCATCATTTTTCTCATTGTATTAAAATGTTCCCATTTCCTAAAATAATAATATTTTCTTTCATTCGATAATTGTCCCAGTCTGGTTTACAGTAGTCTCGGACGAAGAAGCAAGCATTGATAATTTGACACAGTTTATAATAACTGCTTGCTTAGGGGAAATTCTGGAATTAACAATCAGGGTGACTAAATCTTTTCCTTTTCATTGAGCAGGTGATTATGCTGAAGGTCACGTGATTGTCAGCGTAGACAAGAAAGGTTGGCAGAATTCAGAGGGTAATGAATCCATAGCCAGCAGGATGAACATAAATTAATGATTTGTTTTGTATCATGGCTCTGTATTTAGAGTAGCGTATGTCTTACACATTGGCAAAAAGAATCAGAACACAATATAAAACCTTGGAGGACACAACCTTGTAGATGACGCTCACTCTGTCAAGGACCTCGGAATACTCATATCTAATGACCTAAGTGCCAGAGCCCACATTAACAACATTGCCAAAAAGGCACTAAGAGTTATTAATCTAATCTTGTGTAGCTTCTTCTCTGGCAATATTATCTCCAGGACTGCCTTCTGCCTCACGAATCCCAGCGACCAGAGTGGGTCTTCTCCAGGTCCCGTCAACTAAACAATGTTGTTTGGCGGGACGCAGGGGAAGAGCCTTCTCTATGGCGGCCCCGGCCCTCTGGAACCAACTCCCCCCAGAGATTAGAATAGCCCCCACCCTTCTTGCCTTTCGTAAGCTCCTTAAAACCCACCTCTGTCGTCAGGCATGGGGGAACTGAGATATTCTTTCCCCCTAGGCTTCTACAATTTATGTATGGTATGTTTGTATGTATGATTGATTTTTAAAATAAGGGTCTTTAGCTGTTTTAGTATTGGATTGTCGCATGTTGTTTTTACCACTGTTGTTAGCCGCCCCGAGTCTACGGAGAGGGGCGGCATACAAATCCAATAAAAAAATAAAAAAATAAAATAAATAAATAAATTACACTGCTAACCAGAGTATACAAAACATTCATTAGACCAATTCTAGAATACAGTTCAGCTGTACGGAACCTGCACTGCATTTCTGATTTTAATACAGTCAAGAGTGTCCAGAAATATTTCACATGCTCTCAGCAGAATACCTTATTCTACCAAACTTGGGGCTTAGATAGCTCCATTATGATCTAAATGTAGTTCATGAAATCATCCATCATAATGGCCTACATGTCAATGAACACTTCAGCTTCAACCACAACAATCCACGAGCACACAATAGATTCAAAGTCAATGTAAACTGCTCCAAACACGATTGCAGAAAATACGACTTCGTCAACAGAGTGATCAATGAAGGGAATGCACAACCTGACTCGGTGGTTTCTTCCCCAAATCCCCAAATCTTTAACCTTAGACTGTCTAAGGTCAACCTCACCACATTCCTAAGAGGTCTGTAAGAGGCATGTATAAGCGCACCATTGTGCCCAACCGTCCATGTCCTATTGTTCTAATTGTCCTAATTTACCTGTATCTACTTTGCTTATGTTTATGTATATACCAATACCTGCTAACTTGTACAAGTTTCACAAATAATAATAAGTAAGTAAGTAAGTAAGTAAGTAAGTAAGTAAGTAAGTAAGTAAGTAAGTAAGTAAGTAAGTAAGTAAGTAAAATGCCCATAGGACCTTAAAAGGGATGCATTTCCTTTGTGGTGTTACCCTTAAATTCTGCATCCAGATAAACAGCTTTCAGGATGAGAAAGAGGAATGAGTGCTGAGAAAACAGTTAAAAAGCTACCTACTCAGTTTGAATGAAAGCAAGTTATTGGTTGTATGGTCCCTGCCAGGACTGATTTGATAAACTACTTACAATTACTTTGTTTTTTATCTCTCTCTCTCTCTTTTTCTCTTTCTCTCTCTCTCTCTTTTGTTTCCCTGGTCATATTAAAAATGGAAATAGATCTGACTAATTAAAGTAAACTAATAAAATCATTTGATCATCCTGATTCATAGCACTTCATTGTGCCAAGCTTCCCTGTTGACTCTCATATTGTTATTGTAAAACTCTTCTGCATATATTACAGAGCAGGACAGCTTGTGTGTCATTTCCTATCTTTTCATTGCTGTCCATCATTGCAAAATCCTTCCACACAATGGTAGAGAAGTGCAAATAATACATACACAATTCCACGACTGCTTAGCGTTTTTGGCTTTTTCTTTTTTCCCAACAATGCAGCCAGCAGTAAATAATTGGGGGTGGTTATTTCCCCCCCCCTTTTCTCTGTTGATATTGGTAATTACGGATCAAATGCGGATTTGAATGCGCGACTACAAAGAGTCTAAAACAAATCAATCATAAGGAGAAGTAAGATTTAACATACTCATGGATTCAGCCTGACACAGCAATGTATAATTTTATTTCAAAAGGCTGAAGAGATAGCAAAACTGCTTTAATTTCCATACAAAGCAGTCGAGGAGTTGGGAAAACATTGGTTGAAAGCTAACTCTTTAAAAAGAGGAAATTACGGCTGTGGCAAGGTGTTATTTTGAAACCGGCAAAATGGACATGGGGAGTCAAGGTGAAATGTTTGACAAAAGCTACAAACTTTGGGTATTATTCTGAGGCAAGAAATGCTTTGGCTTTGGCTTCTGTGTTTGCTTTAAGAAAAGAGCTGAATCCAGAAAATGACACTGGAGCAGATTATTTCTTCTTTCCCCAAATGCAGTGCTTCTCAATTATTTTCTGTTACACCCCCACCCCAGAAGAAGTAAACATTTCGCACACCCCAACTCTCCACCGGGATGATTGTTTGCAGTATTTGGCACATTTTTGCTGAAAAAACTCAAGCAGGTGATCAGTCAGCGTGATTGGGGTATAACGCGTTGAAGTAACACTTTAATTTATTTGGCTTTATGCTGCCCACTGCCAACATTTTTAGACATAATAAACATACTAGTCTTTCCTCATATCCCACCGTACTCATAGTGAAGCCAAGCGCTACATACGGGGCTACCTTTGAAAAGTGTTCAGAAACTTCAGATCATGCAGAATGCGGTTGCGAGAGCTATCATGGGGCTTCCTAGATTTGCCCACATTTCTCCAACACTACGTGGCTTGCACTGGATGCCGATCAGTTTCTGGTCGCAATTCAAAGTGTTGGTAATGACCTTTAAAGCCGTACATGGCATCAGACCAGAATACCTCCGGAACCGCCTTCTACCGCATGAATCCCAGTGGCCGATCAGGTCCCACAGAGTTCACCTTCTCCGGGTCATGTTGACTAAACAATGTCATTTGGCAGGCCCCAGGGGAAGAGCCTTCTCTGTGGCAGTCCTGGCCCTCTGGAATCAACTCCCCCCAGAGATTAGAACTGCCCCCACCCTCCTTGTCTTTTGCAAATTACTTAAGACCCACCTGTATCGCCAGGCATGGGGGAATTGAGACACCTCCCCCAGGCTTTTATATTTTATGTATGGTATACGTGTGTTGCATGGTTTTTAAATGTTGGGTTTTTTAGATGTTTTTAATATCAGATTTGTTTCCATTGTAACATTGTTATTATTGTTGTTGTGAGCCGAGTCTTCGGAGAGGGGCGGCATACGAATCTAATAAATTGTTATTATTAAATTATTATTATTCATCATATTTCCTCGTCTTAGCTTTCAGGAGACTTATGTTTGTCTCATTATCTCCATCTCTCTCCTCCTTTCTTTTCAAATGTTCCTCCATCCTAAGATGATACATTCAAGTTTCAGGAATGATTTCAGTCTAACAATTGCTGGCAGAAAACTTAATCCAGCTGCTGTGGCCTAGGAGGCAAGGAGCTCTTGCCTCACAGACAGGAGGTTGTGAGTTTGAGGTAGAGGCAGATGTAGGGTCTCCTGCTTGGGCAGGTTGTTGGACTAGATGACCTGCAAGGTCCGTTCCAACTCTGTTAATCTGTTAAAGATTACACATATTTGGATTATTAATATTGAGTCAACTGTTCTTGCCAATTGATTTGATTATGACAAGTTGTTTTAAAAGCTGGTCCTGAAAAAAAAAAGACCGTTTTCTAAATTGAAAGTTTTTTCTAAGCTCTCAGTACCTGCTTCTGCAGCAGAATTCAATGCTGAAGAAAAACAAAAACAAAACCTGTTAGTTCCTCTCTTGGATATGTTGAATAGCTGCTAACTTTAGGCAATCTGGTAGTCCTGCATCTTATCAGAAAGTATTTAGGAATGATCAAGAGGGAACTCAATGGATGAATGAATGAATGAATGACCCAGAGTGATGTTGGTTCAGTGCCTTCCATTGCTGTAGGAGAAAACAGGTTGGAAGAGAAAAGGGAAATCAATCCAGTGCTTCTGAACCTTGGCAGCTTTAAGTTGCATGGACTCCAACTGGAGTTCACACATCTGAAACCAGCCAAGACTGAGCAACACTGATCTAATCTAAGGCAGCACCAATGGACTGTTTAGTAGCTATGAAGATGCTTTAGAGCTTTGCATGCAGAGAAATCTAATAGGCCATGTCTGAGAACCTCTTTAATTCATGTTTATTTAGAAGTAAATTCCATGGAACTAGATAGTTTTTATGACTGGATGCTTAAGTAGAAGAGGCATAGATTCTTTCTCCAATTCTAAAAAAAAGTAGATCTTGTTCCTCTTTAAAACCATCTTTTGTTTCTGCTTGGTGCCATTTGACACTGATTAAAATTTATTTTAAATTAAATTTATTAATTTATTAAAATTTAGGAGGTAGCTACCTTCACTGCCCAGGTGAAGGGCCTTGAGGAATGCCAACTCCGCACTCCTGTCATCAGACCATCCAAGGCATCTGATGGAATGAAGGTAGAGAAAGACAGGGCAGCTACCAGAACATCCGCGGCTGGAACCTGCAGGAGATCTGAATATTCTGCTTCCAGATTTTAAAGCTTATCCTCCATACCAGAAGGAGAAGACCCCACCCTTTGCACCACATCCATGAATAATCTGGGAGCTGGGATCAAGTCCAGTTCTATTTTAGGCTCAGAGAAGACCCGATGGGCCAGGATTGGATCAGAAGGGGTAGGAGATATGAACCCTGTGACCTCCATGGCCTTACACAACAAGGATTGGAAAAGGACCAAAAAGGCTGATTGCTCAGGAGGGACTTCCTGATCCCCAGAAAAACCAGTAAATTTGCCTTCCTCCAAGGAGGATATCATGCTCCCCTCAAAGGCACCCGGGCTGGGAGCTTGGGTGGGTCAGGCCATCTGGCCCACAAATCCATTGGCTCCATGTGACCCTTGTGCAGGGGAAGGTCCTCAGCTGAAAATCCCAGCTGTTGGACTGGTGAGGTAATGCCCTGAGAAATGGCTCTTGACTTAAGTAGTTGAAGATGAGGAGGAAAAAGCGAAACTGCCTCTTCTCCTTCAGGGCCAAATTCAGCAGATGAGATGCCAGGCTGCAACTGTTCTTCAGGACCAGAATCCATATGAATAGCGCCAGGGTCAGCAAAAAGATCTCCTGGTTCTACATAGAATGAAGAAAAACGCTCACCAGCGCCATCTGGGGACCACTCTGAGACAGGTTTCCAAATACTGTACTATATTACTAGAACTGGCTGGAACGCTCAGCTCCTGCATGTCATGTGGGTGGGAGGTGTCAAACCCTCCCACAGGAATGTTTCCCCGGGGATAAGTTGCAGACTCCCTAGCAACAGTCCCCTGCTGACTTGCTAGTTGAGAATGTGCAGCTCTCTTATGGAGCATTTTGGATCCTTGGGGAGATTTGGAGGTAACTTTCCTGCCTTTGGGCTCCTCCTTCCTCAGCACGGAGCCCTTGTTGCGGGTTTTGTCAGCCATGCCTTGCCCTGCTGCTTAGAAACAAAGCTGCTCCCAGGCTCTTTAAAACTGACTGATTCACCTCAATAATAATGGGCCAGAGAAACTTTTCTTTCTGTCCAAAGTTCCGGGGTGTCATCAAACAATTAAGCACAGCAATTAAGATCAAAGGAACCAATGTTGTTAGCTCAATGGCCCATAAGGGGCTCCCAATAAGGTGAAACAAGCCTCAGTGCTGATGATCCTTGAAGGCCATTTCACACACGCGGTGCTACAAGCCCAACCACAGCCTAGGCTACTAGTCTATCGGCGTGGCCAATCTCCAAACCCCAATTCCCTTCTTGTTATGAAGAAGTCAGGAATGGGAGCATGCTCACATTTGTCCTATCTGATTGAAGACCAAGCCAAATATGGGACTATCCAGTGGATTTAAGGCAGGACAGGAATTCATCCAATCACATACTTGGTTTTTAATCTAATGGACAGAGTGAACACCCATGCATGGCTTCTTTCTCTGCTATCACCAAGGAGAATGGGGCTATATCAGTAGTACCTTATTCAGTTCTTTAAACCAGTCATGTCCTTACCAGGGGTGGGTTTCACTTATCTTCGCCACCGGTTCGCATTGTAATGTTTTGGTCACTATGTCAATCATTAAGTGTTGTACTCATGATTCATGACAAATGCATCTTTTCTTTTATGTTACACTGAGAACATCTGCACCAAGACAAATTCCTTGTGTGTCCAATCACACTTGGCCAATAAAGAATTCAATTGAGTGCATGCATCTCCTCATGCAATTTCACTTCCATGCATGCTCAGGAGGTATATTCAGCCTGAAAAACAGCTGAGGAGCTGATCAGCTGTGCTTCGTCCAAAGAAATAAGGGTCAGTATTACGCAGGAGCAGGAGGGCTTTTTTCAGGGTACAGAATGAAGAGAAGCTGTCCAAACACAGGAAAATCGGCCAAAAATTCAGAAAAAAAGATGGCAGCAAGCATGGACCAGCACAGACAGAGCTGGATCTGTGACACCAAAATTACGTCACCAGGGGGTCACTAATGGTTCAGGCCCAAACTGGAAGGAACCCACCCCTGGTTCTTACATAGGATCAGTGATGGGATTCTACAGTTACTATCAGGTATGCAGAATCAATAGAAAAATTCTGATTTTTTTCCTTTTTTTCCCTTCTGGGCTCTGGTATGTTTTTCCAATCACAGTAAATGAGGTTTAATGTGTATAATTTTAGAAGAGCTGTATGTGTATATATACATTCAGTTGATATGGTAGATAATGTATATTTTTGTGTGCCTGTGTGTAATATGTATGTACACATATGGCATATATACATAGAATTCAATAGTATATTTTGGATGTTCAGTAATAGTAAGGGAAATTGTATCTCTTTGAGGTGAGAAGAGACCAGGCACCCTAACTCTAACCCAAACCCTTGATGTGAATAACGTCAGGTTGGCCACCTTTAAGCCAGTCACATGACCTTTAAGCCACCCCCAGTCACATGGTCATCAAGCCACTCCCACCTGGTTACATGCCTAGCAAGCCACACCCACGACATAAGCTATGTCCACAGTGTGAGAGTAAAAAATTTTGTAGTCCTTCACTGCGTCATGTGGTAATGTTCCACCCACTGCACTATAGGATATGGTGTTTTGTTGATGTGGCTCCTTGCATGTTCTGAACCACCTTATTAGCTTGGATCCCAAGTGTTGCACTTTCATCTAGGACTAGAATTGCCCCCCCCCCCAAAAAAAAGTTGCTTTGTGCAACTCTTGGGAATTATCGAAATCACTTAATTCAAGAAAATATTTGCTACTTCTCCCTGGATCAGATTTATGCTACTTGGTTCAGGTTTATAAAACTTTTCATAAGTTCAGGCAAGGGAAGGAGACCTCTTTCTGAGCTGAGCTGATGAACAACTAATCACAGTCTCTAGAAATGTGAAAGGTAAAATAACAGCTATTAATTTTACTTGCTATGGTTTTTACCTCTCTTGTTATGTGAGTTTTGTTCTAGATGTGTAGCCTCTGGCAGTAACTGGGGAGAATGCACTACAGTGAGATATGGCACATAAAAAAAGTGTGACAAATTGCAATGCCAGGGTTGTCTTCATGGCTTGTGATGTATTGAAACTTAATCCTAGACCAGACAATCAGGACAGAGACAGAATTTGCTGTTTCCTCAAGGTTCGCTTTACAAGGCTCCTGATGAGAAAGACTCGGAAAGGGGAAAGGATGTCAGAAAGTGTGGTGGCTAACCTGGTTGGATTAATTTAGAACTATCCTTATTAAGAATGGATGCATCTGAGCACTTTTTACATATACACGAGGGAAACAGAAAATGGCTGCTTTATTCATTCAGCTGTTCTTTATTTTCCAAACAGTCGTGTTTCCTTGTAATAGCTAAACTATGCCAAAATGTGGTTTGGGGCTGACAAAAATTAAATGTTTTTATGCTTGAGAATTCGAAATGCTCGGGATTTCGTATTTTGATGCGTTTCAGTCTTCATCCAAAAGATTTCAAGAAGTCACGTTTCTCCTGGGTTGTTTGACATGGGATAGTTTTTGATCCTCTTGAATTTCTGAAGAAAAGATTAGAGGGGGGAGGATCTTTTCCTCTAGAGAACCTGAAGTTTAGAATTAGTTCCTAAATAATTAGGTCAAGATTCTTTGGGAGGTTTATACAAGTTCTAGGAAGGATAAACTCCTTCAGGTTTTCTGTCCCAGCAGGCATAGCTTTAAAATAAAATATTGTCTGGCTCTTTGACTATCTTTTCCTCAGCAGCTTTTCTATGTGGTACAGTGTTTCCCTTATAAGTGCTAACCAATTCTGGCTGAAACTGACAAGACCTTAATCAGTTATAGGCTGAAGATTTTTGCTGCCTAACCTGTTTGCCACTGACAGTCACTAGCATACTAGGCAAACAGCTGGCGCTAGCACATTCCTCAAATGTGTGTTTATTTGCTTCCATCCTGCCCTCTCCAATTAATGTAATACAAATATTAAACAGTGTCCCCCTTTTGTCCTCTTTTCCTGTTATTTGTGTCATCCTCTGCCTGTTGAGATATCGAGCAATCCATGCCAAATGTTGAGTCACATTTTTTGCTAGCTATAGCGTTAGAACTGCAGTTAATCCAATAATTGATAAGGATATTTTATGAATTAATGCAAAATAAAGACTTGTATTCATTCATTCATTCATTCATTCATTTACTCACTCTTTCTCTCTCCCTCCCTCCTTCCCCTCCTCCCTTCCCTTCTCTCTCCCTCCCCCCTCTCTCTCCAAACTTGTTTTTTCTTTCTGAGTCATGTTTGCCAGATCACATAGTGCAGTGGTCTCTGGCCATATGGCTTAGTTTTCATTTTTCTTTTATCTGTTAGTGCTGGGTTATGCAACAGTGAGCATTGCCCAGAAAAAACTCTTTCTTTAAAGATAATCTCACCCTTACCTATAATCAGACAGCACTTGTTGTTTTTTTAATTGTAGCGTACATATACATATGTTATAATAGAAGTGCTTTCAGCTGTGGACAACACCTGGCCAGTCCTGCCTGGACTTGGAAACTGAGCTTTGGCTAACAACTGAATAGGAATCATTATAAGCATGATACAGTTTACTCCCAATCAAGCTGTGGATTTTACAACTAAAGTAATACATGTTTAAATGGAGCATTACATTTAGAATCCAAAAGGAAGTCTTCGTTCATCCCCTTCTCAAAACTACTATGGCTAGATCCATTCTTATTGGACAATTTTCATCCAGTATTCAATCTTTAGGGAAGATTTTCGAGAGAGTAGTTATGCAACAATTTCAGATGATCTTAGATTAAATGGATTGTTTTACAGTCTGGTTTCCAGCATGGGTATGGGGGTGAAATACTATTGGTTGTGGTTTTGGATGACCATTGGTGTCATCAGATGTGAGAAATGTATCCATCCTTACAGTGGCTTTTGATACCGTCCACCATGGTATCTATCTGGATTGGTTCTGAAGATTGGAGATGGTCAGCTTTGTACTGTACTGGTTCTCTTCTTTCCTCTTTAGGGCATGGGTGTCAAATTCATGGTGTCACATTGCAGTTATATGATGTTTTTTTTAACATTTTTCCCTTTCTGGAGCTGGGGTGTGCGTGGCCTGCATGTGACACATCCAGCCCTTGAGCCACCAGTTTGACACCCCTGCTCTAGGGAAAGTTACAGTCAACATTGATTGGAAACAAGAGGTCATCCTTGGCCTCTGCTTCTCCATTTCTGTTTAACATCTGCATGAAGTCGCTGGGTGAAATTATCCAGCATTATGAGATGAGGTATCATATTATCCCATTTTACATCTTTGGTCCAATAAACTAAACAGTGCTGTTGATGTTAATTCCCATACTGTAGGGGTTTGACTTGGAGTGGTAGGTTTCAGCTCAAACCCAGCACAATTGAGTAGCTTTGGGTCTTACAGTTTCCATTTTTAGTTCTGGATAAAGGGAGACTGCTCCCAAATGACCTGATATATAATCTGAACTCAGATTGAAATCCTGATTCTTGGACCCACAACTCCTGCTCAAAGATCAGTTGGCAGCCATGGCCAGGAAGGAATCTTTGCATATGTTGTTATGTTGTGTGCTAGTTATGCTCATTCTGGACAGTGAGGTTGAGTCATTGCCCTTGTCACCTGTCAGATAGATTCTTGTGATGTGCTTTACATGGAACTACCATTGAAGACCATCCATGAGTTGCAGTTGGTGCAAAATGCTACTCTGCAGGAGTTATGTGTGCTTCTTGACCAGCATATATTACAGCTCTCAGACAACCCAAGCTGCATCAATTACCAATATGCTTCTGGGTTCAATTCAATGTGCTGATAATGACCGATAAATCCCTATCTGGCATGGGACTGGAATATTTGAAAGAACTCGTCTTCATAGGGAGCTGCTCTGGTCTATCAAGAGAGGTATGTTATGGATCCCTATCTGGCATGGGACTGGAATATTTGAAAGAACTTGTCTCCATAGGGAGCTGCTCTGGTCTATCAAGAAAGGTATGTTATGGATCCTTTCCAGGATTGGGTTCTAACTTACCTTACAGCTAGTTCACTTCCTCCCACACCACGTGGTTGTGTGAGCATGTGCAGTGCTGAGAAACAAGCAAAAAATGGCAAAATAATTAAAATTAAAAGATAAAAACAAGATGGTGGTGCATGTGAAGTGGCAAACACCTGGCTTCTATGCATATGCAGAAGCAAAAGAAAAAATATTCCCTCAAATTCCACTCCCCTGCAAATCCCACAAACCCAAAAGATGGCAGCATTCATGGACTGCCACCAGATAACTGGCTCTGTGATGTCACCATCGGTTTATTCCTGGTTCTACAGAACCAGTGCAAACCCAGAAGGAAACCACCTCCGATTTTTCTAAAAAGGAGTGTTAGATGATAAAACTCCCCGGGTTTTTTGCCTTAGTGCAGTAATAGGCTGCTGTCCCCACCGGGGGGAGGGACAAATGGAGTGGGAGTAGTAAGTTTATGCACTATTTATTGACTACTTAATAGTTTTTTATTGTCCTTCCTTCTCTAGTCCCTTGATCCTTAATTAGTTTTAAAATAGGAACAATGTACTGTGGGTTCAGTACAAAACTTAAAATGTTACTGTGCTCCTCAACACATACTTTTTGTAGCTACTCACATAATGTGACTTACTCAACTGAAAAAAGTCCAAGCACCTATTTGAAAACTTATCTTGGTCAGTAAGCCACTCCCATCCAGTCACATGACCTTTAAGCACCCCCAGTCACATGGTTGTCAAGACACTCCCACCTGGTCACATGACCATCAAGCCACACCCATAAAATAACCCATGCCCACAGCATAGCAGTAAAAATTTTGGCAGCCCATCATTGTTTTAGCACCCTGTCCATCATTCCCTATAGCTTATATGTGTGATTCTGCTGACTTTCAGGCCTGAAAATATGGCTTAGACAACTGGTAGTAGCAGAAAGTTGCTTGACTATTTGTATTCAACGTGATGTATTTATTGGATTCTCTTTGTTATTTTTTGTGCTTTTAATTTGTTTATATCTATAGTGTTATTGATTTGCTTTTTGTTTTAGATGCCATTTTAATTGTTGTGAGTTGCTCAAATTCAGTCAGGTGAGATGGGCAGCTCTACCCATTGAATAAATAAATACAAATTATTTAGCTGCACCATTCTCCCTGTGTTGCTAGTATATTTGAACTGAAGTCACTCACAGATTATCTTTGTCTGCCTTGTCTGTACAGATGTATTATGAATATATTATCTTTGTATGATAGAATTCCAACCTTGAAAGTTTACTAGACAAGAAAACAACTCACAAAGTTTGCCCAGAGTCCATGTAAATAGGCCCATTATTTACAGCTTTCATATTACTGTCTTTATCAGTAGCAACTTTTACTTAGGAGTATTCAATATTAATTTTTGTAGCTAGCACAGTGGCTCAGCCTTCTAGGGGGTTATCTCCTGCTTTCGTTCCTTTTAAAAAATGAGAGCAATTATTTGCGCTTATAAGAGCAGTGGGAAATGCAGCCTGCTAAAACAAAAAATAATATGAACAAACAAAAATCAAATTATCCACAGGCAAATTAGAGAACAGACACAGCCCCAATGAATACTTGGTCTAACTACCCTGCTGCTGACCTCCTTTTAAAAACTCACCATGTGATTTATTTGAATGAATTAGTTACCTTGTGCAGAATATTTTTAGAATGACTATTCTGAAAGCTTGAAGGTAGAAGGAGAAACAGAAGGATTTTCCAGGATGTGTCATTTTATAGTTAAAGGTTCAACATCCTGTTCTTGCAAAGGATTAGATTATCTAGGAACAGTTTTAATAAAGAATAGAATAGAATAGAATAGAATTTTTATTGGCCAAGTGTGATTGGACACACAAGGAATTTGTCTTGGTGCATATGCTCTCAACGTACATAAAATAAAATATACATTTGTCAAGAATCATGTGATACAACACTTAATGATTGTCATAGGGGTCAAATAAGCAATGAAGAAGCAATATTAATAAAAATCTTCGGATATAAGCAACAAGTTACAGTCATACAGTCAACATGGGAGGAAAAGGGTGATAGGAATGATGAGAAAAACTAGTAGAATAGAAGTGCAGATTTAGTAGAAAGTCTGACAGTTTTGAGGGAATTATTTGTTTAGTAGAGTGATGGCGTTCGGGAAAAAACTGTTCTTGTGTCTAGTTGTCTTGGTGTGCAGTACTCTGTAGCGACGTTTTGAGGGTAGGAGTTGAAACAATTTGTGTCCAGGATGCGAGGGGTCAGTAAATATTTTACCCGCCCTCTTTTTGACTCGTGCAGTATACAGGTCCTCAATGGAAGGCAGATATAGTGGTACCTCAGTACTCGACCACAATTCGTTCCAGAAGTGTGGTCGAGAACCGATTTGGTCGAGTACTGAATTTATTTATCCCATAGGAAATAACGGAAATGGATTTAATGGGTTCCCAGCCCCTGTTAACTCGCTGGGAACCAATTAAATCTATTTTCTTTATTTCCAATGGGATAAATAAATTCGGTACTCCAAGCTGCAGGAAGGGTGGGGGCTGCTGCGATCCTGGCAGCTTCAGGGGGCTCCTTTCTTCATTGCTTCCTCTTATTACCTTTAAGCAGCTGCAAAAACTTTCTCTTTCCCGGTGGCTGCAACGGCGGTGGCTTCCCTTCGAGGAGCAACTGAGCTGGGAACGTCACGTAATGAAGGGAAGCTGCTGGAGCGGCGGCAACTTCTGAGATGGCTCCGGCGGCTTCCCTTCTTCACATGACATTCCCGGCGCTGTTGCTACTTGAAGGGAAGCCACCGCTGGGAAGGAGAAAGTTTTTGCAGCTGCTTACAAGTAATAAGAGGAAGCAATGAGGAAAGGAGCCCCCCGAAGCTGCCGGGATTGCAGCAGCCCCCACCCTTCCTGCAACTTGGAGGAATTATAGAACTCCTCAGCCCCCTGAAGCTGCTGGGATTGCAGCAGCCCCCACCCTTCCTGCAGCTTGGAGCTCTTAGAGAGCTCCTCAGCCCACTGAAGCTGCTAGGATTGCAGCAGCCCCCGGTGGTAACATTTCGGATAATGAACAAAATTTTCTCTGGCTGTTCGGTATCCAAATTTTTGTTCAGATACCGAAGCAAATTTTTGCCGAAAATTTTGTTCGTTATCCAAAATGTACGAGAACCAAAGCGTTCGAGTACCGAGGTACCACTGTACTTGGGTATAATAATAATAATAATAAAGATTGAAGTATATAACTGTATTTTTTTTAAAAAAATTGTGAATGTGTTTAACTAACAGGGTATTTTTAATAAGGTTGAACAGATCTAAACTTTTTTTACATCACCACAATGTAAAAAAGATGTTGAGATTCTAGAAAGAGTACAAAGAACAGCAATGAAGATGATTAGAGGACTGAAGTTACAAATATAAAGAATAGTTGTTGGAACTGAGTATGTCTAGTTTAAGGAAAAGAAGGACTGGGATGACATGATACCAGTGTTCCAATATCAAAGGGGTTGCCACAGAGAAGAAAGAGCCAGGGTATTCTCCAAAGTACCTGAAGATAGATCAAGAAACAATGGATGGAAACTAATCAAAGAGAGAAGCAACCTAGAACTAATGAGAAATTTCCTGACAGTGAGACCAATCAGTGGAATGATTTGCCTCCAGAAATTATAGGTGCTCCAAAACTGGAAGTTTTAAAAAAGAGATTAGACAACCATTTTCCTGAAATGATGTGCGGTTTCCTATCTGAGGGGGTTGGACTAGAAGACCTCCAAAGTCCCATTCACATCTGTTAAACTTTGTTGAAATTCTAAGCTTTTGAGGTGCACTAATTCTAAGCTTTTAAGGTGCACTTTTGAGGTTTGCTTTGTATTGCTAGGTTAGTACTATAGTAGTAATGTAGTACTAGTAATAATAGTATGTTTGTTGAATGGTAGATTGGCTAGCTTTGATCTCCTGCCTTCCATATTCTCTAAGGATTTACTCCATTTCATGAACAGCGAGTCTTGCTGACAAGCTAATAAGTTGTACCACATCCAGACAAATTCATGTATCTTCTTACCATATCTTGCTACTCTTATATTTGGAATTTGCCCAGGAAGTGGAATAACGACACAGAGACAGGAACATCTGGAAGGTCCCGCACCCTGGGTGCCAGCTTCCAGAACCTGGCCAACTGTCCACGGGATAGAACATCAGCAGCGCCATTTTCCAAACCAGGAACATGGCAGGCCAAAAACAGGGCATTAAGCACTAAAGTCCTGCCCACGAAGTGGTGGACCAAGCACATAACCCACTTGCTTTTTGATGACAATGAATTTACCATGTGTACAACGGCCAGGTTGTCACACCAAAAGTGGACGGTCCGGTTGGCAAACCTCTCCCCCCATAACTCTAAGGCTACAACTAGGGGGGAAAATTCAAGGAAGGTGGGTAAGTGACACCACCTGTCACTGAGTATTACCTCAAAGCCAAGTGAGCCAGCAGCATCTGAGTGTAACTGTAAATCTGCTTCTAACAGAAGCTCTTGTCGCCAGAAAGAAACACCATTAAAATGGTGTAGGAAAGTCTGCCAGGAATGCAAATCATCCCTGGCACCAGTGTTCAGACGCACCCAGTGATGGGGCAAGCTCAGGCCCTCCATAGCGGTGTAAATCCTGTGCAGAAAGGCCCTGCTGGGTGCAACCACCAGGCAAGCAAAGTTGAGAAGCCCTAACATTTCTTGTAATTGATGTAAGGTCACTTTATTGCTCAGCAACATTTCATTTACCTTGAATCGCATTTTTTTCAACTTATCGTCAGGCAGTCTGCAAGATTGTGTGATGGTGTCTAATTCAATACCTAGGAAGGTAATCCTGGAGGCGGGCCCTTCAGTCTTCTCTGGGACTAAAGGTACCCCTAAGTATGAGCATAATGTCTCGAAAGCAGTCATCAATGTAGATCATTGGGACATGCTAGCGGGGCCCACCAGCAGAAAATCATCTAAGTAATGAATGATAGACTTCGATCCCATTTGCCTCCTGAGTGCCCACTTGAGAAAGGTATTAAAACTCTCAAAGAGAGCGCAGGACACGAAACACCCCATAGGTAGTGTCTGGTCCACATCTCGAATTGGAAGCCCAGGAGCTCGAAGTCATCTGGGTGGATGGGCAAGCGCCTAAAAGTCAATTGGGTGTCGCTCTTGCCCATCAGGCCCTCATTGAAGGAGCTACCACTCTTCTGGGACAAGGCACGGAGGAAACAGGGGTAGAAGTTTTCCTTTTAGGGGCCATAGTGAAAGTTGGACTATTAATATAGGCCTCTGGGCCTAGTCTAAAATTTCCAATAAATAGGCCGGATCAAAGGGTGGAAAGCTGGCCTCTACTACCACCCTCAGGAACCAGATAGGCCTAAGACAAGGCCCCCAAAGCCCAATGCCTTCCTCCAAGGGTAAATGGATCGGGCTCACTCCAACCCAGGGAAAAAGAGAGACCGAAGACCTGAAGTGGTGAAAGGCCTAATTTGGGCCTATGCAAAAGGGAGCCTGGTACCTCTGAGGGGGCTGTATTCGCCCAGTCTTGGCCCAAGGGAACCAGGTCTGAAAGGCCTGAGCCTCCCACCCAAGGCTAAATCAGGCCTTGCCTTGGCCCCGAAATGGGGAATACCAGCAAGGGGGCTGTAGGCCTCACAGGCCTCAGACCAAGTAAATAAGGCCCAGTAAGGGGACTAGGACCTGTAGGGCCTCAAGCCCCTGAGAGAAGGCCGAAAAGGCCTGAGACCAAGAAAAGGGGGTGTGCATCAGGCCCAACCAACCCAAAAGGAAAGGCTGAGCAAGGGGGACTAGGAACTTCCGCCCCTCCCTCTATGCTCCAAACCATGTGATGAGGCCCATGAATAGGCCGCGCCATGTGGAGGAAGATGGCGAACAGGACCAAGAGCCTGTTCACATCAGAATAGCCGAGGGGAAAGGAGGAGGTCGCTTCAAGCCGCCCTTAAATAGGGCAGCTCAGGACCTCCTCCCAAGCCCAGGAGGCAGTGCACCAAAATGGTGCACTGCCAAAACCTGACATTCCACCAGCCACCAGAAGCCAGAGAGTGCGCAAGCACGCAGACGCATCTCTCCGGCTCCTGGGGCAATTTCCGCCTGCATTTTAAAACACCGGACATGTATTAGTTTCCATTATTTTCTCACAGCTGATTAACTGTTATGTTGGTTGAAATAACTTAGTCTTAAATAATCAAGATGCATTTGCTACTTTTGTTAAATTGTATTCCCTCTCCCCTCAAATATTTTATTGGCTACAAACGAAACTACAGCAGTGTAAAATTTGTGTAAGACTGATCACTGAAAGAGAAAATTCATTTCAGCATCTAATATGAAATCAAATGCCATCCCTCGTCCAGTTTAATATAATGACAAATTGGCAGTCAGTTTTCTGATAATAATATCATCTGCATTCTGTTTCATTTTACCCGTTTATGAATAGGAAAATACCATTTTGTATCATAAAATTGCTGGAACCGAGTCAAATCTCTACATGTTTTCTGTCACAGAATTTCAAAGGCAAGAGGACATTTTATGATATTTTCCCAATCGATCCATGTTTTTCCAGACAAGCATTGCATTTCAATAATTTTTTTGAACTTTTTTAAAAAATAAATAAAATGGCAGTGATTTTTCCTCTTTCTTGAAAGAATGGTATATGATCCCAGAATTGTGGAAATGCTGTCCTAAAAATTTATAAAAGATCATTCATATGTAGTTAATGAAAACAATAGTTCACAATTTTGTTCCCTCTTATTTGAAAAATTCTGAGATGACTATTTAACTGAAAGCAAACACAGTCCAAACAGTACAATACCTTTCTCTTAGATATGTTTGTTTTTAATCAAACATACAAGGCAAACATCTTTGGCACTAACGAAATAAAGTCCACACTAATAGAAATGCCTTTCTTTAAATGTTGTTTCTAAACTCTATTTTGGTCAAACAACATTTCATTAATTGAGCAGTTAACATGTTTCTTCAAATGCAAACACTCCTAAATTCACTGTTACTTTCAGCTGATAAATATGGCAGGAAGACAAGAGCTTTGTTTGCAATCTGCAAACTGTATTTTTTTTAAATTATCACACTAAAAAGCTAAAAAGTCTCCATACTTAAGCCAGTTTCTCACTCTACATGTTGTTTTGTCGGAATTAGAAAAAGTGCTTTTTTTTTTAAAAGCAAAATCACTTTTGCTAAAAAGTGTAAAACTGAATTAGCAAAAGCGATTTAGAAATTGTTAGTATTTTCATCCCTGTAGATTTTTAAGAAGAGACTGAACAGTCACTGGTCAGAAATGGTACAGGGTCTCCTGCTAGGGCAGAAGGTTGGATTAGAAGACCTCTAAGGTCCTTTCAAATTCTATTTTAATTGAGTGATTTGCCTTGTCTTGCCCACAGCTTTGAAATTTCCCAGTGGTCTTCTATTGCAATAGTTACAAGCTGTGATCCTTCCTGGCTTTTGGAGATGGGTTTGATGCTGTTGTTTCCAGAAGACTTGGGACCATTAGCCATGTTCTTTGAAATGACATCAAGTTGACATGGCATCACATTTCTTTCATGCCTATCTACTTTTCGAGAGTAACCCCTGCCCTGTCTAAAATGTAGGATCTTAGCCTAGGAAAGTTCAACACACTTGGTTGTAACACTATTCTAGGTATTAGCAACTTGGGCATAAGCATCCCTGAAAATAGTGAGATGGACTTTTGAGTAGGTCAGAAGAAGATGCTGCTGATAAACCTGCAATCCTGTGCCCAGTTAGCCAGGAGTCAGTGTTATTAATAATGGGTTAAACCCATTCATGGGTTTAATAGGTTTCAGATTTTTGAATTTATACATGAGTATCAAATTACTGCTTGAATATTACAATAAGAATAGAATAACAGAGCTGGAAGGGACAGAGTTGGAAGTCTTCTAACCAGGGGTGGGCTGCTGCCCAGATGGGAGGGAATGCAGTGGGGTAGCGAAAATGGAGCTCTACCCCAGAGCAATCAATTTGCTCAGAAAGATGTTGAAATAAAATGCAGGGTGTCCTGCATAAGCCATGCCCACAGTGTGGTAATGAAAAGTTTGGTAGCCCTTCACTGCTTCTAATCCAGCCCCCTGCTCAGGCAGGAAACTGGAGCACCCTATACAAGGCTGTCAAACTTGAGATTTGCAGGCCAGATGCCTCATGCGCTGACCACGCCCACCCCCATTTTAGTGAAGGGGGGAAAGTCACAATATATCACGTGATGAAACACCTGCCTTATACATTTCAGACAAATGTTGTCCAATCTCTTCTTAAAACCTTCCGGTGTTGGAGCATTCACAACTTCTGAAGTAAGCTGTTTCACTGATTAATTGCATCCTAGCTGTCAGCAATTTTTTTCTTAGCTCTAGGTTGCTTCTCTGCTTCATTAATTTCTACCCATTGCTTCTTGTCTTGCTCTCAGGTGCTTTGGAAAATAGTTTGATTCCCTCTTCTTTGGGGCAACCTCTGAGTTATTGGAACACTGCTATCATGTCATATGGGAATTTTTTCCCATGTTGGTCTTGTACATATGTATATTTTGTATAGTGTATGTTGCTTTGTTTTAAATTAATTCAATAAAAAATATTTTTTTAAAAAAAACTCAAGGAAGCTCACCCAAATTCTTTTCTACCTTTGAATGACTGAAGGTACTTGGAGCCTTTTCCTATTTATCTGTGACTGGATTTTTTATTTTAGTGAATTAGCCTTTCAGAAATACTTTTCTGTGATGATTTTATAAACATCATTTGAGGCATAATAAATACACTGAGCACAAATAGCTTTTGTGATGTACCTCAAATGAAGATTTTGTGTGTATTTTTAACAAAAACGAACCTTTCTAAGATTATTTATTTATTTATTAGGAGTTTGGGGTTGACGTTGTTTTTCAAAAGCTTTTTCATGTCGGGAGACTACGTGTAAGTTATGTGTAAACTTCACATTTATTTTTCTTTTGGTACTATGGGAATGAAAGGATTGTAATCATCGACATTCCTATGTGAATTATTATTGCAGAACCCCTGCTGTTGAGTTAGACAGAATTCACCCATTTTATGGGACATTAAAAAACCAAAAATCAGAAAGGAAAATACTCAGCTAATTAGTGTTTAGATGAGGAACAAAGACAATGGAAAACAAAGAAGTGGAATGGCAGAGGCTTGGGTAAGAGAAGGTGCCTTCCGTTCCAAATGTTGATTGTTCTATATGGGCGCATAAACACTCTCACATATGCGCACGCATGCACACACACACACACACATTTTTTCCTCCGTCTGATTTATTCCATTTCATTTTCCCCCTGTTTCACCCCCCCCAGTTTTTCTAATTAGTTTTCTAAAGCCACAATCACTCTCTTCTTTTCAAACTGTTGAAATCCAAAGGCTCCTATTAGAAAACGGAAGATATTCTAAAACGCTCTTTTAAATTATTTCCCAGGCGATCAATATTAAGAGGCGTATGGTAATTCTCTGGATTATTCTGGGAAATTATTTGCGTCTCCTTCTTTTTGCTCCAAATGACAGGATAATCTAACTAATAACAGTTCGGGCTTTGTAGGCAAAACCCATTTATTTGGACAGACTGACACCAGGGCCCATGTTTCAGGTCCCCCCTACGGAACACACAAAACCAGGCACAGGCTTAAATCACTGCAGGAGTTTGTATTTTCTGCTCAACCCGTCGTGCTGGTTTCCAATGGGCAATGCATCATGCTGCTGATATAAGAGCCAAAATGAAGACAATCAAGCTTGGGAATCCACAGAGAAGTATTCATGCTGGGCACCATTTGTTTCTAATTGCTCTTGTAAGTTATAGTTTGAGATAAAGCTCCCAAAATGGAATAAGCACAAAATAATAAGCAAGTTGGTTTCTCTCTCTCTCTCTCTTTTTAGGCTGACAGAGGCATTTAATTTCCCCCCCCTAAGAGTCAGTGTGTTCTTCTCTCTGGGGTCCTGCATTCCAACTCTGCTCCCCTCCTCTCCAACACCAATTGCTTCTTCTCGAGCCTCTTCTATTCCGTCTCATAAATAAAGAGTCAAAATATTTGCTGGCTTGCCATTTCAATTCATCAATTTGTTTGCATTGCAAATGCAGGGAAGCAGTCAGCTTGTCATCTTGAGTGCCTGTAATTTAGTAGTTCAATAAACTTGGTTTGTGGAAACGTTTAGTGTTGAAGCAACTTTTGGGGTGCTATGCATTTCTAGGGGAAAATTGTATTCAGGAAAGAAATATGATGGCTGGATTTCTAATTGTGTCTTTCTGTATGTACACACACACACACACACACACACACAGAAACACACACAGAGAAATACACACACATACAATATATAATGTGTGTTTGTGTGTGTAATGCTCAGGTAAACCTAAGTCCAAAGGTAGAAACCATCAGCAATCTAGTCTTGATTTATGGTTTGTGAAAAGTGGTTAAATGCTTTAAAAGCCTTCCATATTTAAATATGTAGCCGTGGTGACAAACCCTCAGTGAAACGGGTACATGAATCTTCTGCCTAGCACTGTGTTCAGCTTTCAATAGCAATGGCAGACACATTTTTATATGAACTTTCTCCTTTTTTTTAAACCAAAAATCACAGAGTTTATCCCATCGAGTCCAAGGCTACTTACTTGGTGAGATAATTCAGATTAAATTATCCTGGACAGGAAGACAGATGGCTGTCTAATCTGCATTTAGGTTTATACAATGAAAAGGAACCTAAAACCCTACAGGTTAATTTGATTCCAGTATCAACCTGCTCTTTTTTTATGTGCAAGCACTGCTCTTAGATCAGTATAAAGTAGTTTCTTTGAATGTGGCTGAATTTTGTTATACCACATGTAAAATCAGGCAAATTTTAACTGCCCACTGATAACCCACCACCAACTGGAATATATTGTTCTTTTTGCCTTCGATTTTTGGTTTTGTTTTACTACTATTGTTATTGCTTTCAATGCTTTTGTTTGTGGTACTGGTCCATGACCCTAATAAAGATAGATAGATAGATTGATTGATTGATTGAAGAGGAAAAAAATACAACAGCTGTTTTAATCATGCATAGCCCTTACTCACTTCCTAAGACTGTAGCATCCAGAATGGAGGCTAATTCATGACCACAGTTTTTCCAGGAAGCACCCAAGGCAGCATTAATCCTCTTGTTCTTTGCTCTCTGCAGTGTAGAGGCCTCTGACTTCTTCCATTATGACTGCCACATATTTTAATAAGGCACTTGAGAATGTCCCATGAGGCCTACTTATGGTAGAAGGCTTAAGATCTCCATGCACAGTCTTAAGGAAAGACGTTTTAGTCTTAGGGTAGATTAAACCCCCAGGCTAAAAATAATAACATGCAGCTGTGGATTAAACCTCTTGATTAAGTATACATAATGTTATAATCTTCCTCTCTAATTTTCAATTGTAGTAGCATGGGCCATTGCATCTAACCCTCATGCATTTTACATTGGACGAACTGTTCTGGAACTTCATTTATTAATTCCTGTAGAGCCCAAAGTAAGGCTAGCTAGCAATGCTTGGTTTCAGATAAAAGGCATTTTCCTGAACACAAGCTACAGAAGAGGAAGCTTGATTTTTATTTCATTATTTTGTATAAACATTGTTGCGATTTATAAGTCACTAGATTCCAACAAGGCTCTGAGTGGCTTATAAATGATAAAAAAAATGAAATAATAAAAATAACCAAACCCAATAACAATCTAAGCATTAGTACATTAAACAGTTTGCAGTGACTATTACTTTCAGCAGATTCTTTAAAAAAGACCTTCTGGATTATCTAGACCTCCCATTGGTTCTTTTTGGATAGACTGAAAGAAAATGATGCCAAAGATAATATAGGAAAAGGGACGGCAAAACTTGAGGGTGGAATCAAGAGAGGAATCAGCCTAGAATCACTATGTAATCGTAAATGGACAGAGTACAATCCCTCTTGAATTTCACTGAAACTTACCTAGCACCAAAAGGTGTTAGCTGTAAGGTGACAATGTATTTAGAGCAGTGTTTCCCAACCTTGGCAACGTGAAGATATTTGGACTTCAACTCCCAGAATTCCCCAGCCAGCAAATGCTGGCTGTGGAATTCTGGGAGTTGAAGTCCAGATATCTTCAAGTTGCCAAGGTTGGGAAACATTGCTTTAGAGAAGCTCTCACAAAGGTGGTTATTATTCAGGGAAATTGTGAGGCATTCCTAAATACTACTATTTTACTGGAATAGATGAGAATGTTTGAATGAGGAACGCATCATTTTGGAATTTAGAGAAAGCTTTTTTCACATTTCATAAGAGCTTGTAAAGATTAGAAAGATCTTCTTCAGGAACCTTGAACCAGCAATGGTAGATTACTCAAGCTTCTACCACTTATGTTTGCCCTCATTAATTGTATATTAAATCTGAATTTACACTATGAATAATGTTTTTCTCCTTCAACCAGGGAACATTTTATTTCATATTCTGCACTTCTTTCCGTTTTGCCCATATTCATGCAAGATCCCACAGGCTATGAATTCATTATATGCATAAATATTAGTTGAGTGACTATGTATGAGTAAGTTTAATGCTCATGATTACTCTATACCTACAATAAAAGGTCCCTGTTGCCTGGAGTTTTAAAGACATGAAGAGAAAAGTACTTTAATCTTTTCTTCTAGGTAGAATACTTCACTCATATCCAACCACTGTCTGGAACTGCTACACCGACTAAGCAGCTCTTCTCAGGGAATAGGAACGAAATTAAATGAAATGATATAATTCTGGAAAGAGAGCCATCAGAAGTTAGTCAATGCATAGGCAAAGCATTTGCAGTATTATTTTTTTCCTGCTTCTGTAGACTACATTTTCCCTAAGTACATGGCTCAACAACACAATAACTTCTGAAATTGGAAACTAAGGAGTTGGTAGATGGTTGGATAGTCAGGAAACTGCTGACTGAAATAGCCTCAACAAACATTTGAGCAAGGGCTGAACGTTGTGTGAATTTCTCCCTAAATGCCTTAAGATCATTGATTTCAATCTAAATCAGTTAAAAGCTTACTGTTTGCTAAATGTAGCTTTAAAAAGTGCAATATACAATTGAAAGAAACAAAGGATTATGGTCAGGATTTGAAGAAAAACAACTGTTCATTTTGCATCGTCAAATATTCACTACTCTGCTTTTTAAATTTGCTTTATTATAGTACAGTGTTCCCTCGATTTTCGCGGGTTCGAACTTCGCGAACAGTCTATACCACGGTTTTTCAAAAATACTAATTAAAAAATACTTCGCGGGTTTTTTCCCTATACCACGGTTTTTCCCACCCAATGACGTCATATGTCATCGCCAAACTTTAGTCTGCTTTTAATAAATATTTTTTAAAATAAACTTTAATCAATAAACATGGTGAGTAATAATCTAAATGGTTGCTAAGGGAATGGAAAATTGCAATTTAGGGGTTTAAAGTGTTAAGGGAAGGTTTGTGATACTGTTCATAGCCAAAAACAGTGTATCTACTTCTGCATCTCTACTTTGCGGAAATTTGACTTTCGTGGGCAGTCTCATAACGCATCCCCCGTGAAAAGCGAGGGAACACTGTACATGGGAACAGCCTATTGTAAAGGAAAAAGTTTCAGAAACAAAACTGGTCAAGTGCTTGATATAATTTCTTCAAGAAATTATACCTATGGGACCGCCTTCTGCCCCATGAATCCCAGCATCTGGTTAGGTCCCACAGAGTTGGCCTTCTCTGTGGGGGCCCCAGCCCTCTGGAATTAGCTCCCCCCAGAGATTCATACTGCCTCAACCCTCCTTGCCTTTCGTAAGAACATGAAAACTTATTTATGTCACCAGGCTTGGGGTCATTATATCCCAGTGTCAGGCCAATATGTGAAGTCAAAGGCTGGCCTGACACAGTTTTGGTAGTAAGGAAAAAACAGGGGGGAGTGAGAGAGTGACAGATTTATGCCATGCAGCACACATTCCTTTACGCAGAATCCAAAGTAAACTGAACACAGGAAGGAATTAGAAATCCCTGCATCGGATTTGTCCTCATGTCTGCACTTGTGGGTGTGGGGATGGGAGATGAGCTTTTGACCTGGATGTAATCTTAAGGAACCTTAAGTTGGAATGAAATATGCAGAATCCAAATTGGCTTTGTTAATAAATCGGATCCTACGCTAAAAGAAAATAAGACGTGGAAGTTGATTTATTCTCTCAGATGCTATTTGCTTCTCTGATACCCAGCCTCTGTCCTCTGAATGTTTAGTATATTTGGTTTGTATTTGACTGAATGATTTTTGATACTTAACTTTTAAAATGTTTTAGACTACTATTTATATTAATTGGATCCAATTGTATTTTGTACACTGTTTTATTGTCAATATGTTGTGAGCCGCCCGGAGTCCACAGAGAGGGATGGCATACAAATCCAATAATAAGTAAGTAAGTAAGTAAGTAAGTAAGTAAGTAAGTAAGTAAGTAAGTAAGTAAGTAAGTAAGTAAGTAAGTAAGTAAATAAATAAATAGCAAAGGCAATTTAATCATGCCTAACATGATATTATATTCAATGTGACTTCAGTCATAGCTAATTGGTTATGGGTGCATTCATTCTATCTTAGTTTTAAGTGCCTCAAGTTTTTCTTGGATTACACCACTATTATATGAGCTGCATTAGCTCCAAACATGGTTCTAGGTTCCATTCAAAGTGCTGGTCATCACCTTCCTCACATGGCACAAAACCAAGTTATGTGGGACCACCTACATGCAAGAGTCCCTGGCCTGACCCACAAGATCTGACAGGGTGGGTGTATTCCAGGTTCCCTCTATTAAACAAAGTCATCTTATAAGATGAAGAATTATATTTTCTCTATCAAGGTGTCTACTTTATGAATCAGTCTTCATCCCCTAAGATTCAGAAGGCTTGTCCTTCTTAATTTTCTGAAAGACTGAGAAAATCTTACTTTCCCCCCAGATTGCATTGTATTCATTGTCAGAAACACCCAGGCACTTCCAGGTTGAAAGGTTTAACTGATGATATCATGTTGCCTGGGCAACACCCAGTTGGGATCTCCTTTCATGTCCACAGCAGAAGCTGGAATGAAGAAGGGAGTCCATCATACTCCAAGGCAGTATGGACTTGCTGTTTGTTAAACTAGTGTCCAAACCATGCGAGCTCCATTTTCCCCAGGTACTCGATCACTAGTTCAGCCCAATATAGGTATTGTATGCATTTGAATTTTATGCTGCCTGGGTCATTGTACTATGACTATCTTAATTCTTTGGCTTTTGTTTAATAATTGAGGTTTTACTATTATTATAGTTGGTCATTGTAAACTTCCCAGAATGTTTATGTAAGATGGCAGCCATATATACAGTAGATTTTCTAAGTGAAGAAATAATAGATATGTTCTCTTTGCTTAACATTGTACATCCCTCAGTTCTTTGGCAATCTTGGAGTGTGACGTTATAAATACTTCAAAGTAAACATATTTAAAGAATTTTAGAAATGATTACAATTATAAATTAAACTTGGATGCCACCTGACTCCCAATCTCTCTGCGTGGTTACAGCAGTAATCCTGTATGTATTCCAGGCTTTTCTTAAATAGAAATATCTATGATTATTACAAACAACTCCGAAGCCTGCATTATTTCTTTCTATGCTATAAAATTTTAATAAATAAAATCTTCCTCCAAATCATCTAAATGCGTATTTTGTCTATTTAATATTTTTCAAGTTGTCAAGGGCAGCAGTTGCAACTGAGATAGCTTACAAATTGGATTAAATGAAATGATAAAATGGAAGTCCACTCTAATTTCCATCTTCACTCAATTCAGTACAGGAAACTAGCTATCATCTGCTAGTACTGTATGTCTTTTATAGGGGGAAATCACCACCCCTGAGTTGTCTGACAAATGAATAATGTTTGCACTAATATTTTTATTTCAGTAAGGGAAAGAACTGTTTTCCAGGGCAGGGTTCCCCAACCCCCAGTGCATGGACTGGTACTGGTCCATGGCATGCCAGAAACTGGGCCAAACAAACAGGCAAAACCCCATCCATGGAATGCAGGCAGCACATGAAACGATGCCATCTCTGGTCCATGGGGAAAAAAACACCTTCTCATGGAACTAGTCCCTGCTGCCCAAAGATTGGGAGCTGCTGCTCTAGGGTAAATAACCTGTTGTATAAGCCAGTGATTTTCAACCTTTTTTGAGCCGCGGCACATTTTTTACATTTTAAAATCCTGGGGCACACCACCAACCAAAATGACACAAAATGACACCCTAAGACACTCTCCTCTCTTTTTCCATCCCTGTCTCATCCCCACCCTTGTGTGTGTGTGTGTGTGTATACACACTCGAACAATTTCCAAAAACAGGTGAGGGCTGGGTTTTCCCCCTCTCTTATCCTTGGGTGCTTTTTATCATATGCTTTAAATCAAGAGTCACTTCTCTCTCTCTTTTGTTTCTCTCTCTTTCCTCTCATTCTCTGTCTCAATCATTTTCTCATTTCTCTTTTTTTCCTCCTCCCCCTTTTGCTCATTTCCCTCCCTCCTTCCTTCTTCTCCTTTTCTCTCTCTCTCTTGCTTTCTTTCTCTCTGACACTTGCTTTCTCGCTCTTTCTATCTTTTCTTTCTCTCTCTTGCTTTCTCTCTCTCTCTCACTCTCTCTCTTTCTCTCTCTCTTTCTCTCTCTCTTTCTCTCTCTCTTTCTCTCTTGCTTTCTCTCTCTCTCTCTCACTTTCTCTCTCTCTCTGCAAAAAGTTGCGAGACCGGAACCTGAGCTTCCTTCTTCGCGGCATACCTGACCATGTCTCGCGGCACACTGGTTGAAAAACACTGGTATAAGCCAAGGCAGAAACCCAGCAGATAGCAAATGGATATTGGCTATGCCACATATATTGTGTGGAGCCCTTTTTACATTGCTTCTGGATTACCACCAATGGATCTGGAAGCAATTGTCAACACAATTGCTTATTTATTTATTACTTAGCCAATTAGACTCTAAAATTTGACAGAATTTTGAAAAGTCTAGATTCTATCGAATCCTTTTGATCGACTACTGAATCAAACCGATTCTGATCATCAGTAAATGAAGGATTTAGAAATGATTGTTGTAAATCTAGAGATTTTAAAGCTATAATCCTTGCTGAAATGAAAATAATAAATGTCCTACTAACTATTTCTTCCTCTTCTGAAATCAATATCATGGCTTTGGCCTTAGCTTTTAGCTTGCAAATGAACTATTCTCAGTAGCCCAATCAGAGTTTTAGGGAGGTGATCTACAGTATATGTTAGTGGGAAGAGAAGACATAAATAGCAGAAAGATTGAAAACATGTGGGCTGCTCAGGAAAGATCTCATATATAATATACCGTAAGTAAATGAGGAAAAATGGTTGGGGTGTTTCTTATTCTAAATCAGTGGTTTGGGGTTTTTTGTTTTTAAACTTGGCTAGTTTGAGATTGTAGACTTCAACTCCCAGAGTACTCCCAATTTTGGGAGTTGAAGTCCATACATTACAGTCTATGGAGAGGGGCGGCATACAAATCTAATAAATAAATAAATCTAATAAATAAAATAAATAAATTTAATAAATAAATCTAATAAATAAAATAAATAAATCTAATAAATAAATCTAATAAATAAAATCTAATAAATAAATAAAATAAATAAATTGGCCAAAACACTGTTCTAAACTAGTGCTATATTCAAAGTCAAGAAAAATGCAATGCCAGCTATAATTGAGGTTGGAATGGGTCGTAAAGGAGTGGACAGAGATAAATCAATCCAGAGGTGAGTTCAGGATCCTTTTGCTGCTGGTTTGCACAGTGTATGTCCTCCATAGGATGCTGCAGGTGCTCCTGATTTGCTGGTGCTGGCCAGGCTGTGAGTGGAAGATTCTGACCCTTCTATTGATTGTCACATCTGACAGCCGGCATATAAAAAGGGGCTGTCAGATGCGACTGAGGTAACTTTTACTATGGGTTGTTCTTGTTGTTACTTTGCAATGAAGTTTAATTGCTCTTCGCTCTTGCCTGGGCCTTTGTCATTCATGATGTAGAGACACAATATACACAGCAATCAAAAAATCCAAGATGGCTGCACCCATAGAGACTTTGACAGAACCAGCTCAATGATGTCATCACCGGGTTACTAATGGTTCTAAAGAACTGGTTAGAACTGGTTGGAATCCCCTCTGAGTCAATCTATAAAAACTGATATGATACCTCAGTAGGTTTCAGGTGTCATGAAATGCAGGCAAACAATTGATTCTCTTCTTCTGTTCTACCTAAGCATCACTATCACCATTGCGGCCGCCACTGTTATTGTTATTTCTGCTAGAGACAGGGCAGAGCTGCCAATAGAATTTAGAAGTTAGAACGATTTAACATATTTGGAGACCTTGGAGAATGGCAAGCCTTCAGTGCCAGCTTCTGCACAAGATATAATTGAGAAAATATACTTTCCCAATTTCACCTGCAAAGATTATACGGAAGATAAGGGAGTAGAAAACAAGAAGAGCAAGATTGTTTAAAAACACTCAGGCAGTTATTGAACATCAAGGAGTTAGAATTTTCAGGTTCATGACCAACCCAAAATATGGTTTTGGCCAGAATCAGCAAATGGCAATTCCATTCGGTCAGTCTAAATGGCATTCTTCAATTTCTGAGTTTGTTCATGCAGGTGTGAAAATCTGAAGACATATATAGAAGTTGGACCTCCTTCATGATGTACGATATGTTATCTCATGCTGAATTTGTCACACTGTGTATTAACAGCCTCCAAAGACATCTAGAAACATTCAGTAGTTAAATAGTTAACTCTTGTTTGTTACTGTAGCTCCTCCCTTTCTATGATGTATACCTGCTTTCCTCACTTCCTTTTCTGTACAGGAAGAAAAGGCAGACTCCATCTTCCTTTACAAGTCTTTACAATGTGAAGACGTCCTTTATGCCTGCTCCAGGCATTTTTACTTTTTATACTTTTCTAAATAAAAATAACTTAGTTTAGAAGATCTCCTCGCAGCTTATTTCCATCGCCTCCGTGGTTAGTCTCATTTCAGCTCATGCGGGCTGATCCTAAGTGAGTCTATTCTGCGACAGAATTTGCATTGCTGCATTGGTTTCAGTAACATGCCAGCTATTCTGCAGTAAGCACTTAATTATTTGTGTCCAATATTGATTTTCTCACACCTAAAATTAACCCTCTTCAAAAGACTGGATATCATGGCTAATCAGGCTACAGATAACTAAGTAGCATCACAGGAAATCCTCAAGTTATGACCATAATTGAGCCCAAAATTTCTGTTGCTAAGCTAAGTGAATGTTGTCTTTTTAATGACCTTTCTTGCCACAGTTTCGTGAATCCCTGCTGTTAAGCTAGTAACACAATTGTTAACTGTTGCTTCCTGATTGACTTTGCTTGTCAGAAATTTGCAAAAGGTGATCACATAACCCCAGGACAATTTATGCAATTGTCATAAATACATGGCAGTTGCCAAGCATCTGAATTTTTATCATGTGTTCACAAGGATTGCAACAGTTGCAAGTGTAAAAAATTATTATTGTGTCCAATACTGATTTTATCACACCTAAAATTAACCCTCTTCAAAAGACTGGATATCATAAACCACTTTTTCCAGAGCTGTGGTAACTTTGAATAGTCATTAAATGAATGGTTGTAAATCAAAAACTACCTGTACTCCAGAGGTGGGTTTCAGCAGGTTCTGACCAGTTCTGGAGAACCAGTAGAGGAAATATTGAGTAATTCTGGGGAACCAATAGCGGTTCCCAGTGAAGGGCTACCAAAATTGTTACTACCACACTGTGGGTGTGGCTTATGCAGGACACCTGCATTTTCTTTAAGTGTCCAGTCAGTAGCCCACCCCTGGCAGTTCCCCAGAACTATTGGTTCCCCAGAACTACCACCTCTGACTGGCCCCACCCCATCTCTTCTCTGCCTCCTAAGTCCCAGCTGAACAGAAGGAAATGGGGATTTTGCAGTATCCTCTCCCTGCCCCGCACACCAAGTCACGCCCACAGAACCAGTATTAAAAAAATTGACTCCCACCACTGCTATACTCTCAGTAGGAAACCCACCTTAGAAGACAAATGGACTACATATGATATATAACTGTATCTGTAGCACATTCCCACATGAAGGGAATCACGTATATATGGAAATATCTTGATGAACAGCAAGGATATAGAAACATAGAAACATAGAAGACTGACGGCAGAAAAAGACCTCATGGTCCATCTAGTCTGCCCTTATATTATTTCCTGTATTTTATCTTACAATGGATATATGTTTATCCCAGGCATGTTTAAATTCAGTTACTGTGGATTTACCAACCACGTCTACTGGAAGTTTGTTCCAAGGATCTACTACTCTTTCAGTGAAATAATATTTTCTCAGGTTGCTTTTGATCTTTCCCCCAACTAACTTCAGATTGTGTCCCCTTGTTCTTGTGTTCACTTTCCTATTAAAAACACTCCCCTCCTTAACCTTATTTAACCCTTTAACATATTTAAATGTTTCGATCATGTCCCCCCTTTTCCTTCTGTCCTCCAGACTATACAGATTGAGTTCATTAAGTCTTTCCTGATATGTTTTATGCGTAAGACCTTCCACCATATCTTATTTATGATAAGAAGAGATTTAGCATGAAACAGTTAAACACAGAACATTAAAAAAAACCTTTTGAGATTTTCTTGAAGAAAAAAATGCAACATATTTAAGTCAATTTGGATTCAATTTTTTTTAAAAAAAGAATGACAGTTAAAAATAATAACAATGTCAACCATTTTAAAAAATTGCCTTCCGAGTGTGAGCATCTTAAAGCTACATACAATAATCAGAAATGCATTCTTCTCCCCTCCTTGGTACTTTCTTTCCATTCCTTGGTCTGACATAAGCTAAGCTGCTTGGTTTTAGGTTTCATTACTGTTGCTTCTCTGTGAGTCTGTCTGCAAAAGCACCAATAGGCTTGGCACAGACTCAACGTCTGAGCAATTTCTTGGCTGACTGTGCAAAATATGATATACAGATCCATACTGGCAAGTTAATTACTTGCTGTGTAAATAATGCTGGGATAAATGGGTTTCTTCTCCAAAACACTGTCTCGGTAATTCCAGCATGTTCACAAATAGGATATAAGGTTCAACACATTAAAAAAAAAAAAACCAAAAAAAGAGCAAAACTAGACAAGGCCCTGAGGGAAAATAACCCCATGGCCCATAGAATGAAATAATAAGCTGCATTACAGAACATGTTCTCACATCAGGTTGCTTAGAAATAAATACCTCTGTTGAGCAAAATTTGTTACCAAGGAAAGATTCATAGAATTGCACTCTTAAGAGTTTCCCTTCGAATAATCAGATTCCTTCCTTACTGTAATGACAGAAAACATTGAGGAAAAGTTTTGAAGGGGAATTTTTTATGGGCCTTCAAGTTGTTTTCAACTCCCAAAGACCACACGGTCCCACGCCCATTTGCACTCTGATTCTGGTGGCCCCTGTGAGTACAGAAACATAGAAACATAGAAGTCTGACGGCAGAAAAAGACCTCTAGTGGTCCATCTAGTCTGCCCTTATACTATTTTCTGTATTTTATCTTAGGATGGATATATGTTTACCCAGGCATGTTTAAATTCAGTTACTGTGGATTTATCTACCACGTCTGCTGGAAGTTTGTTCCAAGGATCTACTACTCTTTCAGTAAAATAATATTTTCTCATGTTGCTTTTGATCTTTCCCCCAACTAACTTCAGATTGTGTCCCCTTGTTCTTGTGTTCACTTTCCTATTAAAAACACTTCCCTCCTGGACCTTATTTAACCCTTTAACATATTTAAATGTTTTGATCATGTCCCCCCTTTTCCTTCTGTCCTCCAGATTATACAGATTGAGTTCATTAAGTCTTTCCTGATACGTTTTATGCTTAAGACCTTCCACCATTCTTGTAGCCCGTCTTTGGACGTGTCAAATAAATTCTCAAGTAGCCTTAATGACAATCAGAGAGCTAACAATTGACCTCCGATGGCTAACAATCAGATCACTATAAAGAATATAAATCCTCCTATTACACACCATTCAGTCAGAACTGAAGAAGCTTCTTGGATGAGAAGTGAAGTATTTTTCAATGAAAAAAAAAATCAAGAAAAGCCCACTTGGGAACAACCTCGCCCACCACACACACACTTTTGGAACAGTCATGACCTGGATTATTGAGGTTATCAATAAACATTTACAGGTTGCAAAGCACCCTTTCCAAACCTGTCGTAACTTCAAATAGTTGTTAAATAACCAGTTGTAAGTTGCAATATATTCAACCAACTCATTGCATGTACATGGATCTATGTACAATGATGCCACTGATCATGAACGGGAAAGTCAAGAGGCAATTCCTTTTAGTCCGATAAGTACTGACAGTAAATCACCCACAGAATGAAACATAGAAACATAGAAGATTGACGGCAGAAAAGGACCTCATGGTACATCTAGTCTGCCCTTATACTATTTTGTGTGTTTTATCTTAGGATGGATCTATGTTTATCCCAGGCATGTTTCAATTCAGTTCCTGTGGATTTACCAACGACGTCTGCTGAAGAGTCCATTATGACAACTGAAACTGTTCCTAATTTTTTTTTTAAAAAAACCCTTTCTACAATAATTACAGTTTTTCCTTTGAACCAGATTGCTGTCTGAAAAGTCCCTCCAAAATAAAGATGCTCTGGATTGTGTACCTAAAAAAGGAAGGGGTTTGGGGTTTTTTTTTTGCAAAGAATTTCATGATGAGTGTTATGGTTCCTGGCTATGAGATTTTTTTTTAAAAAAAGACTTTTCTTTCTCAACAGATAAACTTCCTTGATTTTCTGCTGGCATTTCCAGGCACATGGATGCACCTGTTTCAAGAATTCTCCGTGTAACAGAGGACATCTGGGAAAGCACAAAAGACCGTGTGTCAGGAAGTGAAATAAAGCAGAGGGTTGATGGTAGTTCGAATTGACTCTGATGGCAACTGCTGTGAGCTGTCCAAACAACTGGGGGGAAATAAGTGTTAGAGGACAAGGAATTCGTTTACCCAGCATTATTTACACTCCAAGTCAGAGTACAGATTTATTTTCTTATTACCAGCGGAAAGCAACAGGCTGGAAATTTGAACCCATCATAGCACTGAACATTTATAATTATCAGTGTTTATTTCCCATTGTCTTGTTGATCGTTTTCAGCTGCTCAGAGAAAACTGATAGTTAAATGTTGTATGTGTTTTGTTAAGGCCTCTATGTATGAGAGAGAAATAAAACCATTCTGCCAAATAAATGCTAATTCAACAAAAGCTGAATTGTGTGACCTTTGCAAATTACACAGATTTGAATATATTTGTGTACATTCCTTTATGTTGTACTTGAGAGTCAACTGCTGTGTGATGGGCGAAAGAGACCATGTAGGGCAGTTGTCACAGACCTTGATAAGTGATTTTCTGTTGATTTCTTATTGGCTAGAAAACTGCTTTGAAATATTCTTATTGAAGAGCAGAATCTTATTTTTCTTTGCATTTTCAACATAGCTAATAAATCCACCCAGTAGAAGAGATATTTTAGAAGAATGAAGTGGAGAACAAGTATTCCTAGAGGTGGTGAAATGGTCTAGACCAGAGGTGTCAAACTGGCAGCCCGCAGGCCCAGCTCCACAAAGAGAAAAATGTTGCAATATGTCACATGACACCATAACTTTTACACCGATGCTCTAGTCCAAGAGTGGGATCCTTTTATGATTTGTAGACTTGCTGGCTCCTGTATTATGGAAGTTGAAGTCCACAAGTTATAAAGAGGCCATTGATCCCCACTTCTGCTCTAGACTCTCTGGTAGAATCCTCCCAAAAATGCACAGATACAATTTCAGACACACACCCGTTTGAAAATTCAAAACAATGTTCTTTATACCGAAAATGCAAATAAACAGAGCACTCTTTTTGTATAGCAAAGAGCACTTGTCTCCAAACAAATTGGTAATTTGTACAAGTCCCTTATCAGTTCTGTGATACTTAGCTTGCAGCTGTGAGGCAATTCACAGTCCTTTTTCTTTCACAAAGTGAAACACACTTTGCTCTGGGTTAGTTTCAAAGCAGGGAAAAATCAGCACACAAAGATCAAAGTCAGCAAAGCAGTCATGAAACACAACGATAAGATAATCCTCCACAATGGCCAAACCCACAGGCTGCTATTTATAGCAGCCTCACTAATTACCACAGCTCCACCCAACCACAGGTGGCCTCATTTTCTTTGATAATAATCTCTCAGTTGTTGTTGCCTGTGCATCGCTCTCCGCATAGGTGGCTGTATCATTAACTCTTGTTCTGAATCCAAGGAGGAGCTAGATAATTGATCTCCTTCTGAGCTGTCTGCCCCACTCTCCTCCTCCCTGTCACTCATGTCTCCTTGGTCAGAGGAGCCTTCATCATCAGATTCCACTGGGGGGGGGGCAACACAGGCCTGCAGCATGTGGATGTCTCCCCCACATCCACAGTCCTTGGGGCAGGAGTAGGGCCAGAGCTAACCACAACAGACCCATAGTGGGAATTTGACCATCTGTATTTCTTTTTAACCTAACTCACCTCTGACTGACTTGGATTTGCTGGTTATGCCAAAGTATATTAGTATTATATGTTTATGCCATGACCACGAAGTGTGTTACATCATAGAATACAGAACAATAATGTACTTGGTGATATACTTCTCTACCTCTTCACTCCCACTCATATGGTTATCTGTGGTCAGAGATCTGGAGTAATTTTCATGCAATGATATAAAACAAGGGGTTTTAAAGATAGGCTGAACTGAAAACAAGCTCTTTTTTCTACTTAAGAGTGGAAGAAAAAGAAAATCAACTTTAATGATTCATCAGGGTGTGTGTAAACTGTTTTATAGATATAGTAAGGAATATTGTCAACACATATCTCTGTGCTAGATAGCAATTGTGTCTTTGTAGTTATATATAATTGCTGATTAAAGCTAGGCTGATATCAGTAGATATTTTCCACAGGTATTTCCAAAATAAATAAGTGTTTATGACTAATCTCGCTTTATCTATGTATGTATATTTATTCAAGGCCCCCATGGTAATATTTAACTACTGATTATGACTCTTTGTGTTCTATTTTGTGTGCATACCGGCACACAGTATGATCTGTGGAAAGGTTAATAAAGACAATGAATTCCAAATGAATGCAGGAGAAAGCAAATATTGAACTCATAAATATGAGTATGGAGACTAGAGATTTGATCTTAAGAGGAGCTGTTTGGAGAATATTACCTATATGACTAGTTTTACCAATCTAATTAGTGAAGCATCTTTACAATTGTATATCAGCCATGTTCAATTTAATTGCCTGATGGCAGACCCAGGGCTTCTGCTACCAAATGGAACCTGAAACCTCCTTCACTGCATCTTTAGTTCTACAATAGAAGGATTCTTGTGCAGGTACTAGCACATGGAGCTGATTAGTTCCAGCTCAGCTGCTGCTCAGTAGAAATTGCTCTAAGGAGAATTTCCAGCGAGCAACTCCCATCTTGTCATAATTTCCAGCTGTTCAGAGTCCCCTTCTGAAGCCAAGTCATTGGGTATCATATTTGAAAAGTTGCTTTGCTACTCTACTGAACAGTGGTTGGAGTTTTTGTTTTTTACCCCATCTCCAAAACAAAACAAAAATAAAAAAGGGATGGGGAAGAAGGCAAGAAAGAGCTAGAATGTTGACTATACCAATTTTGTGCACTCATCCAAGAGTGCACAGGGTCTGTCTAAAGGGAAGCAATGGAGACATGTGGCAGTCAGTAGAAATGCTACTGACTTAGAATAGAATAGAATAGAATAGAATGGAATGGAATGGAATGGAACGGAACGGAACAGAACAGAACAGAATAGAATTTTATTGGCCAAGTGTGCTTGGACACACAAGGAATTTGACTAGTGCATATGCTCTCAGTACATAAAAAAAAAGATACATTCATCAAGAATCATAAGGTACAACACTTAATGATAGTCTGTGTTCTGTTGGGCTCTCTGGTAGACTCCTCCCAAAAATTCACAGGTACAAATTTCAGACACACACGTTTGAAAATTCAAAACAATGTTCTTTATAATGAAAATTCACTTAAACCAAGCCCTCTTTTGGTATAGCAAAGAGCACTCGTCTCCAAACAAACTGGTAATTTGTACAAGTCCCTTATCAGTTCTGTGATACTTAGTTTGCAGCTGTGAGGCAATTCACAGTCCTTCTTTCACAAAGTGAAACACACTTTGCTCTGGTTTAGTTTCAAAGCGGGGAAAAATCAGCACACAAAAGGTCCAAGTCAGTAAAGCAGTCACGAAACACAACGATCAGATAATCCTCCACAATGGCCAAACCCACAGGCTGCTATTTATAGCAGCCTCACTAATTACCACAGCCCCACCCAACCACAGGTGGCCTCATTTTCTCTGATAATAATCTCTCAGTTGTTGTTGCCTATGCATCGCTCTCCGCATGCGTGGCTGTATCATTAACTCTTGTTCTGAATCCAAGGAGGAGCTAGATAATTGATCTCCTTCTGAGCTGTCTGCTACACTCTCCTCCTCCCTGTCACTCATGTCTTCTTGGTCAGATGAGCCTTCATCAGCAGATTCCACCGGGGGGGGGGGGGGGGCAAAACAGGCCTGCAGCATGTGGATGTCTCCCCCACATCCACAGTCCTTGGGGCAGGAGCTGGGCCAGAGCTAATCACAACAGTCTGGGTACAAATAAACAAGTCAATCATATTAGGAACCAGTCAATATAAATTCTAGGGATGCAAACAACAAAATTAAAGTCATATAGTCATTAGTGGAAGGAGATGGGAATGATGATAAAATTAATAGAAGTGCAGACTTAGTAAATAGTTTGATAGTGTTGAAGCAATTATTTGTTTAGAAGAGTGATGATGTGGGAAAAACCTGTGTATAGTTGTTCTGATGTGCATTGCTCTATAGCGTCATTTTGAGAATAGGAATTGATACAGTTTGTATCCAGGAGGTGAGGTTTCTGTTTTTTGAGGGGAAGGAGTAAAAATAGAGGGTTATAGGGAAGGTCTCTGAATAAGGACTCTAAGTATCCAAAGAAAGTCAGCTACCTAGACAGCTTTAGGTGGAAAAAGTCACTAATGATCTATTAAGGTTTAAAACCAATATGCTAAAGACAGGAGGGCTCTTAAAAACTTACAGTACATTTTATACAGTTCTTAAAAACGCAACAACTGAGTGTTCAGATTATAATTTTTATACTAAAGTAAAATTAGTAAAAGTAAAAAGTATGCAGACATATTTTATTAAGTATATTTCTCTGTCAATATGTGTTCAATCCATATAGACTGAAAGGGCTTGCATGGCTAACAATTGCTTGATATCTGACCAATACACTATTTGTTATACTCTGATTTAAAAGGAAAAAAAAGACTTATGATAGGATAGTGATCTCTGAATTAATTATATCTTTATCCCCATTATATTTCACACTTGCAAAATACCTTTATTCTTTCATTAGTCTCAAATCAATATTTAGGATATCTTACTTTAAAGGTCAGACTCTAAAATCTCAAAATTTCCCTAAGTCTATCAACTAATTAAGATACTGCATGGCTTTAAGCAATTAATTGATTCCTTAAGTCAATTTTTCAAATTCAGTACTAAGGACTCTCTTGCTACAGTGTTTTCTTTTTAATGATGCAGCAACTTTTTTTTTTTTTTAAACTTACTCTGCTGTTTGGGAACTGGATCTGTGGAATTCTACAGAGTTCTATCACATATTGTAAACTCAGAAGACCTTTCTTTGACCATTATGTGGAACAATTGTTAGAGTCAGCCCAAGATTTATGATTACTGAATGCAAAACAGCAATGCCATCAAAACAGTATCAGCGTTCATAGCGTAAAACCCAAGCCAAAATAATATGGCAACATTTCAAAGTCTATTCTTATCCCTATGAGAGAAAACATGAAACATTAATAATAGCATAGTAAATAATTGGCAACTTGCTTCCCTTTTGCTCATTTCAAGATATATCAGTATAAGGAGTGAGAAATCTGGGATGTTACAAGTATCTACAACAATGGTACTCTTCATGCTGGTCATTTGTGAGTCCTCGGAAAGGGGCGGCATACAAATCTAATAAATAATAATAATAATAATAATAGTAATAATAATAATAATAAGTCAGTACAACACAGCAAACGAGATCACTCTGCTGGATTTCGTATTTTATCACCAGTCGGGCACTTTCCAAGCACCTAGGACTGCGTGATGTAGCGGCGAATTATGTCAGCCGATCCCAGTAAAGCAGCCTTTTGCAATTGACAGATGGAGATTTTGTCAATTCCAATGGTTTTCAAATGTCCGCTGAGATCCTTTGGTACTGCGCCCAGCGTGCCAAGTACCACTGGGACCACTTTCACTGGCTTATGCCAGAGTCGTTGCAGCTCGATTTTTAGATCTTCGTATTTCACTAATTTCTCTAGCTGCTTCTCCTCAATTCTGCTGTTCTCCTGGGATTGCGATGTCGATGATCCATACTTTCTTTTTCTCCACGATCACAATGTCTGGTGTGTTATGCTTCAGAATAATAATAATAATAATAATAATAATAATAATAATAATAATAATAATAAAAATAATAATAATAATAATAATTATTATTATTATTATTAATTTGCCTATGGTAACTGGAAGTTGTATTTTTTAATAACTGAAGGACCATACATTTCTTATTAGTTCATGGCAGGGCTGGTCCAACTAAGAGGTGACAATAGTGTTCTAATATTTCAGAGGTTACCACAAAGAAGAGGGGGGGGGGGGGTCCAACTGATTTTCCCAAACACCTCCAAGGCAGGACAAGAACCCATCTCAAAGAGAGAACCAGCCTACCAGTAGCACTAAGGAAAAAATTTCCTGACAGAACAATTAATCAGTGAAATGGCTTGCCTCCAGAAGTTGTGGATGCTCCTATGGGGGAGGTTTTTAAGGAGAGATTGGGTGACCATTTGTCTGAAATTGTTATTCTGCAATATCATTTTTACTGAATGCTCTGCATTGCAAAACTATTTCTGATCAAGATCATTAGCCAGTCATCATGGAGTCTTTACTTATTTATCATATTTAAGCCATCATGAAATTGCACATTTACTTGCAAGGAAAATGACATAAAGTAATGAGTTGTAGTAGTGTGAAAATACAAGGACTTGACTCCAGGTGTTCTGATTTTTATTTTTAATCTGTAGAGGTGGTGAGAGAGTGTTTAATGGTTAATCACATACCAGACAGTCAATTAATTCTTTCAGCTATGGTGTTAAAAAATCATCAGGTACTTTGTTCAGGGTCTAAGGCAAGTACTTCGATAGCTTAGACATTGCTTTAAGTAAATTGGAAGATAATGCAAGGATAAAGTTGGCATTAGTGGCAGTAATTTCAGAGAGGATCAAGTTAAAGGGGCCACATAACTGCTATATGCGGGTCTTCAATTGCTAGCCTTCAGCTTAAGTAGTTCTGCAGAATGAGTACAAAATTAATGTAACCTAGCTACAGGCTATGATGTAAATAATTAGGATACAAGTTGCTGTTAAGATGAAACATTTGGGGCTGTTGTGGGCAGTAATGGGCAGCCAAAATTTTTACTGCCACACTGGGTGTGGCTTATTTTGTGGGTGTGGCTTGATAGTCATGTGACTGGATAGGAGTGGCTTCGGCCATGTGACCAGGTGGGAGTGGCTTGAACAATCATTATCATGTTAAGTCCTTGACTTACAACGTCACCAGTGTCGCTCTCTGGGGTGACAATTTGCTTCGCATTTCCTGCACTCTCCTTCCTGGGTCCCCCCCCTGCCTCAGGCTGGGTAGCTAGGCAAATGGGTGCCGATCAACTGTTGAGAAAAGAGGCGGGAGGAAAAGGGCCTCCTGCAACTCCTGCTGGTGCTGGTCTCCCTGCTGCTTTCTGAGCAGAAGGAGGGGGATGGGAGGGGGGATAGTCAGCTGGAACTGGGCACACACTTCATTTCTGCCAGTGGAATTGTGTTCCACCCCGTCCTGCCTGCTGCCCATCCCTGGTTGTGGGTTATGTCAAACATACATTGAATTCAAAATCCATCAACAACTACAACTTGAGGTTTTCCAATTATTCTTTCTCTTTGAATTCAGCAAGGCATATGAAAGCTCCTATTTTGCAATTGCATCAGAAAACTATTAGGTCACATGGGGTTAAAACAAGCTTTTAAATCTACCCCCGTCCTACCTACCCATCTATCATCTCTCTCTCTCTCTTTCTCTCTCTCTCTCTCTCTCTCTCTCTCTATCTCTCTATCTATTTCCGGAGAGGGGTGGCAATCAAATCAAGTCAAGTCAAGTCAAGTCAAGTCAAGTCAAGTCAAGTCAAGTCAAGTCAAGTCAAGTCAAGTCAAGTCAAGTCAAGTCAAGTCAAGTCAAATCAAATCAAATCAAATCAAATCAAATCAAATCAATAAATATCATCCACCCACCCACCCATCCATCCATTCAATTTATATCAGGAACTTTGGGCAGTGAAAAAAATAAAATAAAAATATCACATTTCATTAAAACCCAAAAGTTATGGAGGTCTCAATAAAATATCCCAAATATATATACCAAAGGTCCATCAAGTAATATTTTAGTCTTAGTCTTGATGGAAAATCTAATCCCTACCCAAATTTCAATAGAGTTGGGGGAGCAGGTCATCCATATCTTTGGAGGGAGAGCCTATTTCATAAAGTAAGTGCCACAACAGTAAAGGCACATATTCTAGGATCCACCAGGTGGCATTGCTTCCCTGACAGTACATAGAGGAGTTTCATCCATCACATCTGGTGGTAGAGGCAACAAGTACTTAGGTAACCTTACAAAAGTACCTTAGATCCATTCCATGTAGGGTTTTATTGGTGATAACTATCATCTGGAATCGCACTTGCAAACTGGGAGCTAAAATAGCTCACACAATAGACCAGAGCAGGGAATCAATCCCACAAAAAGGATGAAACTACTTTAATTGAGATAGTCTGGTTGTGCTGTACCTCCTCTTCCTTTCTCTAGTTCATTGAATTAGGGAGGTATCTCCCTGAGCCAAATGTTATCTCATTCTGGATTGAAAAATGCTTCAGCCACTGTTGCTTACATAATCAGTCAGTCCTGCAAATCTCTATCAGGCTACTTTCTTTACTCTCTAGATATAACGGTATTATTTCATGGACATTATGTAGTGCAATTCATATTCTCTATCAGCTCCTATACTATCCAAATGGTGGTTCCTGCTGTTGATGGTGGAAGATTTCTTGAAAAATCATTCATTAACTTACATACTCTTGGATGTGAATTAATGTGGAATGTCTAAAGCTATCATATCTCATCAAAATAGCCATAATCATGTTTTTTTTGAAGCTGCATTACTGTAAACAATGCTGTGAAGAACCAGTCTAATCTAGTAGCAAACGCACCAGGATAGAAAGCAGAAAACTGAGTTCTAGTCCTGCATTACTATGAAAGCTGTTTGGGGAATTTCAGCAAGTCATTCAGTCTCAAACCATGATGCTTAGACAAGAGTAATATTGGGCATTGGTAGCTACCTGATACTCTCCTTCTTATAGGATGGAGCTAACCTCGAAGGATGGGAAGACACTGCCCTTTGACAAATCAGGACTGAGTCTGATTTAATAAAATTTCCCCCTCTGGCTCGGTTCCTCCTCTTTTGATGAGGGACAATGGTCAGACTCCATGTGCAGTTCCCAAACCAGTCAACATATATGCAACCACTGAAAGCCCTCCGACTGGATCAAATCAATAAGCACAGGGAGGGACTCTACAAAAATGGGCATATCAGGTAGGTACCAATGCCCATTCTCCATAATCCTGATCCGGCAGCCATCCACTGGTGCAGTATGACATGAGTGCGTCTCTTGGGTGCAGGCAGAACATCATTCTGCAGACCACAATCCAGAAACAACTGGTTGGCGGAATCCTGAAGGGACTGGTTGGTACCAAGGCTCCAGGGGCCAGATCGGGTGCAGTCTTCTTATGTAAGACAGAAAGGATTAGGTGGGAGCAGAATGCGCATATTCTTTAATGGTCAAGGACTGAGTCAAAAAGGGGGAACTGAGGCAGAGGGGGGAATTTTATTATATCAGACTCCATCCTGATTTGTCAAAGGAAGACACTATCAGTCCTGATAGTGTCTTCCCATCCTTGAAGGCTAGCTCCACCCACTATGGAAACAGCAGTGTATAATTGTGTGAAATGAGCAGCACATACATTTAATAAATAGATAAAAACAAGCTGCTTTTGTCATTACCAAAGGATCAACACTTAGTTGATCGTGAAAATGCTAGGAAGAAAAAAGAATGTATAAAAATGTATAGAATACTATGACCTGTAACTTATGGAATAATAATAATAGTAGTAATTATTATTATTATTATTATTATTATTATTATTATTATTATTATTGAAAAATCAACAGACGATCCAAAGTGCAGACTCTGTAAAGAAACAGATGAAACAATCGATCACATACTCAGCTGCTACAAAAAGATCACACAGACTGACTACAAGCATAGACATGATGCTGAGGCACAGATGATCCACTGGAACTTGTGCCGGAACTACCATTTACCAGTGGCAAAGAACTGGTGGGATCATAAGCCCGAAAAAGTGGTCGAAAATGAGCAAGCAAAACTACTGTGGGACTTCCGACTTCAGGCTGACCGAATTCTGAAGTATAACACACCAGACATCCTGATGGTGGAGAAAAAGAAAGTATGGACCATCGACATTGCAATCCCAGGAGACAGCAGAATTGAGGAGAAGCAGCTAGAGAAATTAGTGAAATGCAAAGATGTAAAAATCGAGCTGCAACGACTCTGGCATAAGCCAGTGAAAGTGGTCCCAGTGGTACTTGGCATGCTGGGCGCAGTGCCAAAGGATCTCAGCGGACATTTGAAAACCATCGGAATTGACAAAATCTCCATCTGTCAATTGCAAAAGGCCGCTTTATTGGGATCGACAAACATAATTCGCCACTACATCACAAAGTCCTAGGTGCTTGGGAAATCCAGCATAGTGCTGTGTTGTATTGACATAATAATAATAATAATAATAATAATAATAATAATAATAATAATAATAATAACAACTACTACTACTACTACTACTACTACTACTACTACTACTACTACTACAATTGTAACATAGCATAATTGCTGCACAGCAGAAGCAGTGAGCTAGAAAGCTAATTTAGCATCAAAATAAGCCAGGATTTCTTTTTTAGCCCTTCAATTAGCCATTGTCCTATAATTTTAGGGGTCTTGAATATATAGCCAGGATGAATTTCCTGATGATTATATAAAGCTCAGTGTTGCAAAACAATAGGTGAGTGAGGTTGAATGAAGGATGAAACCATCTGCCATCCATAGACTCTGCCCTGTGGGGAGTGTTTAGATTGGGAGGGCCGCTTTTGAGCATTATATCTTTCCAGTAGGGCAAAGCACAATTTTCTAACCTTTGTGTTGTTGTTGTTGTTTAATTACTTTGTAACTTAGTTTCGTTCCATGAGGGTAGTCACAAGAAATGCCAGAAACGTGGAAGGGACACGTGGCTATATAGCCCAATGCATTGGAAACTTTTCTGTTGCAGATGTGTCTCCAGTGAACATGGGGCCCCTGTTAAGTCCTTGCTTTTTTTAATAGAAGAAATGTGCCAATGTGACTCCAATCCTGAGTAATAGGCTTTAATAACAAAATGCATCCGACTTACCTGTTTCTTTTAGTCTGAGAACATTGAAAGTGTGCGAGAAAGAAGAAAGCTTGCCTGGGTTAGCAGAGCAGTAAGTTGTGTTAATATGGGACACTGTGGAACTAACTAACTAATATCTATGATTATTCAAAGAAGAAGAAGAATAAGAAGAATTTTACAATATAGAAGACTTTCTCAGTGGAGAGATTTCACTTCCAAAGAAAGCCCTTTATGCTCATTTTGAGTTTATAACCTCAGCAGGAGGGAGCCTGTTTCCTGTGGAGTTTATAATCACTTCAAGGGCAAATTGTGCAGCTTTGAGACACAATTGGCCAGATGGGTTGCTGTGCACCATGAGTGAAAAGGACAGCGACAAATAAAATAGGGATTAATGCACTGTCCTGGAACCGCTACAATTCATTCTTTTGCAGCATATCTGATATATATCCTCCTTTGCAGGTCTCCTTCCAAAATATAGATACAGATGTTTGGTCAAAATAAAGTTAATGGACTCAGAAGAACTACCGGTAGTCCTTCACTTACGACTGTTATTGGGACTGTAATTTCCATGTCTGAGTGGTGCAGTCATTGACTGAGTCACACCCAATTTGACAATGCTTTTTTGATGGGATTATTAAACCAATTCAGCAATTCTAAGCCTCCTGGAAAGGTGACTAATGGTGATCAATATCATAAATACACACCTCTTGCCAACTGTCCAAATTTAGACCACATGACCTCAGGGATACTGCAAGGATTATAATTATTATAATTATTATAATTATTATAATTATTGTAATTATTGTAATTATTGTAATTATTGTAATTATTGTAATTATTGTAATTATTGTAATTATTGTAATTATTGTAATTATTATAATTATTATAATTATTATAATTATAATTATAATTATAATTATAATTATAATTATAATTATAATTATAATTATAATTATAATTATATAATTATTATAATTATTATAATTATTATAATTATAATTATTATAATTATTATAATTATTATAATTATTATAATTATTATAATTATTATAATTATTATAATTATTATAATTATTATAATTATTATAATTATTATAATTATTATAATTATTATAATTATTATAATATAATAATAATAATAATAATAATAATAATAATAATAATTTATTAGATTTGTATGCCGCCCCTCTCCGTAGACTCGGGGCGGCTCACAACAATAACAAGAACAATGTAAGAAGAAATCTAATAATTTAAAAAACACTAAAAAAAACCATTATTAAAAGCAAACATACACACAAACATTCCATATATAAACTGTATAGGCCCGGGGGAAATGTGTCAGTTCCCCCATGCCTGATGGCAGAAATGGGTCTTAAGAACTTTACAAAAGGCAAGGAGGGTGGGGGCAGTTCTGATCTCCGGGGGGAGCTGGTTCCAGAGGGTCGGGGCCGCCACAGAGAAGGCTCTTCTCCTGGGTCCCGCCAAACGACATTGTTTAGTCGACGGAACCCGGAGAAGGCCAACTCTGTGGGACCTAACCGGTCGCTGGGATTTGTGCGGCAGAAGGCGGTCCCGAAGGTATTCTGGTCCGATGCCATGAAGGGCTTTATAGGTCATAACCAACACTTTTGAATTGTGCCCGGAAATTGATCGGCAACCAATGCAGACTGCGGAGTGTTGGTGTAACATGGGCATATCTTGGGAAGCCCATGATTGCTCTCGCAGCTGCATTCTGCACGATCTCAAGTTTCGGAACACTTTTCAAAGGTAGCCACATGTAGAGAGCATTACAGTAGTCGAACCTCGAGGTGATGAGGGCATGAGTGACTGTGAGCATAAGTGTGAGGACCAGTCATAAGATCCTTTTTTAGTGCTATTGAAACTTCAAAGGTCATTACATGAATGAACACTACCTAGTCTATTTTTCAATCTGGTTTACCACCTTTGTGTGTCCAGTGTTGCTCATCTGCATAACAATGGATAAAGATAAAATGTACCTTAGCAAGGTGAATAATGATATCTTGTTAAAGGGATAATATTCCAGCCCAGGACTTCAGGTTGACAGTGTGATTGTATGACACCTATTCAGGAACTGTAATGACTAAATGGCATGAATGTTTGGAACTGTATGAATTTCAGGAGAACGAAACATGATTTCAGATGCAAAGACATTAATATAGCTAGAGTTATCATCATTCTTTCTTTTTAAAACAAATGTCTATGGAGATCTTCAGTCATCCAGGTCATGTTTGTCCCAAAGATGCTTCTTCAAGTGGCAAATGGCTTTTCTGGTTTTCCTTTGAAGATGTTTTGCTTCTTATCCAAGAAGCTTTTTCAACTCTTCTTAGACATTTAGATATGCACTTTGGGATGAACTTCAAATGGTGAGGAAGTATGAAGGGATTTTGAAAATTACAGACCAATCTCATTATGTTATGTCATCTGCAAAGTCAATCATAAACCAATCCATTATCCTTCACTTAGAGTCAAACAACCTATCTCTAACCAGCAGTTTGGATTCAGAAAAAAATTGTCCTGTAATCTACAACTCCTACACTTCAGAAACATTTGGACTACACAACTCGACCAGGGTAAAGCAATAGACAAAATTTATATAGACGTCTTGAAATAATAATAATAATAATAATAATAATAATAATAATAATAATAATAGTAATAATAATAGTAATAATAATAATTTATTAGATTTGTATGTCACCCCTCTCAGAAGACTTGGGGAGGCTCACAACAACAATAATAACAGTGTTACAATGAAACAAATCTAATATTAAAAAACATCTAAAACCCCCATCATTTAAAAACCATGCAACACATGCATACCAAACATAAAATATAAAAAGCCTGGGGGAGGTGTCTCAGTTCCCCCATGCCTGGCGATACAGGTGGGTCTTAAGTAATTTGCAAAAGACAAGGAGGGTGGGGGCAGTTCTAATCTCTGGGGGGAGTTGATTCCAGAGGGCCGGGGCTGCCACAGAGAAGCTCTTCCCCTGGGGCCTGCCAAATGACATTGTTTAGTCGTCAGGACCCAGAGAAGGCCAACTCTGTGGGACCTTATCTGCCACTGGGATTCGTGCGGTAGAAGGCGGTTCCGGAGGTATTCTGGTCCGATGCCATGTAGGGCTTTAAAGGTCATTACCAACACTTTGAATTGTGACTGGAAACTGATCGGCAGCCAGTGCAAGCCATGGAGTGTTGGTAAAATGTGGGCAAATCTGGGAAGCCCCACGATAGCTCTCATAGCCGCATTCTGCACGATCTGAAGTTTCCGAACACTTTTCAAAGGTAGCCCCATGTAGAGAGCGTTGCAGTAGTTGAACCTCGAGGTGATGAGGGCATGAGTGACTGTGAGCAATGATTCCCTGTCCAAATAGGGCTGCAACTGGTGCCCCAGGCGAACCTGGGCAAACGCCCTCCTCGCCACAGCCGAAAGATGATGTTCCAATGTTAGCTGTGGATCGAGGAGGATGCCCAAGTTGCGAACCCTCTTTGGGTAATGGACGGACAGATGGAATTGTCCTTGGGCCTTTGATTCAGTGGTACACAACAAACTGCTGTTAAAACTACTCTTATGGCATTGCCAGATCACTGTGCAAATGGATAGCTGCATTCCTGTCAAACAGGCAACAAGTAGTCAAAATAAAGAGTATCTTATCAAACCCTACACCAGATAACAGCGATGTCCCCCAAGGCAGCATTCTAGGAAACTGCTCTTTTTCTAATATACCTTGTGGTCATATTATAAGCAACTGCATCCTCTTTGCTGATGACATAAAGCTATTTAACATCACCGACAATACTGCTGCCCTACAAAATGATCTAGACTATGTTTCAGAATGGCCAAACAATTGGCAACTTCAAATCTCTACCAACAAATGATCCATCATTTGGTAACAAAAACCAGAACACCAAATACAAAGTAGGAGAATACGACCTCATAGATGACCCTTACTCTGTCAAGGATCTAGGAGTACTTATTTCAAAAGATCTAAGCCCTAAAGCTCACTGTAATAGCATTGCCAAGAAGGCATTAAGAGTTGTTAACCTAATTTTGCAAAGCTTCTTCTCCAGTAACATTGTCCTACAAACCAGGGCATATACAACCTTTGCCAGACCAATTCTCGAAGGCAGCTCCTCTGCCTGGAATCCACACTGTATATTGGACATTAATGCAATTGAATGAGTTCAGAGGTATTTCATGAGAAGAGTATTCCATTCCTCTTCTCACAATAGAATACCTTAGGCTTGGAATTTTGGAACTATGCCACCTATGGTCTGACCTAAGCTTAGTACACAAAATTCCTGCTACAATGTCCTACCTGTCAATGATTACTTAAACTTCAACTGAAACAATACACAGACAAACAATATATAAACTAAAAGTAAAGTACTCCAAACTTGATTGCAGAAAGTATGACTTCAACAACAGTGGTCAAACCCTGGAATGCATTTTCTGACTCAGTTATTACATCCTCAAGCCCACCATAACTTTAACCTGAAACTGTCTGTTGTGGACCTCACTCCGTTCCTAAGAGGTCTGTAAGGGTGTGTGTGTAAGTGCACCAGCATGGCTACTGTCCCTGTCCTATTGTTCCCATTTGTTCATACTAATTTCTTATGCTTATACCTGTTTAGAAGTTATGTTTCTATGTTATGTTTATACTTATACTTATTTTCTCATACATGCTTGACAAAATAAATAAAGAAAAATAATCAAAGAAAGAAATAGATTTCCAGAAAAAAATTTCAGACTGCAGGAACCATTTGCACTTCACTTTCAGATGCAGACAACATAGACTCATTCCCAACTGCCTGCACCTATCTTCAAAAGCGAAGGGACACAGGGCAGAAAAACATCCTGCAGAAAGCACAGCTCCAACTTCTCAAAGAAAGACTTAGACATTTTTTTTTCCAAAAAATCAATGACAGTTTTGTTTGATAGCTTTTCCGAATGTATAAACTTTTAGTGTACAAGAAATCCTTGATTTATGACTGTTCTTTACACTTGGCTGTGCCTACAAAGGCTTTGGGCCTGCTTCTCTTACTATGTTTCCCAGCTCAGTCCATTACCTTTTCCGTAGTTCTCCATTTGTGATCTGTGAAGGTGCTGAAGAGTGGGCCTTAAAGCTGGGCTCGGCTTCCCAGGCACCTTATTACTCCTCTTAGTGGCCCGTGAAATCACTTAAGGACTGCAACAGGAGAGCAGATATTGTGGTTGTTAAGCAACACGATGACATGGGTGCCTCACTTAATGACCACCATAAACTCTGGCCATAATGGGCAGGCACTACTACAGTTGTAAATCAAGGACTGCCTATACAGATTGTACACAGGTAGAATGGTATATACCAGGGGTGTCAAACTTAAGGCCTAAGGCCCTTAAAATTTGGCCCATGGGGCCAGCCTGGAAATAGCAAAGGACCAGCTCACAGTGCCTCTGGCAGCCAAAGTGGGGCATGGGGGGGGGGGCACATGTGGCTCCCATCAGCTTGGTTTGGCCTGAAGCACTTTGCCAACCAAAACAGGGCATGGGGAGGGGCATGTGGTCCCTGTGTGAGCTGCTTTGACAGGGAAAGTGCTGCAGGAGCCTCTCTAGGCTGAAAACTGGCTGTGAAAACATCCCTCCTGGCCAGCTTGAGAATTGCAGTGTTGATCCGACCCACAAGAAATCCACTTTGACATCCCATTTCTACACTGTTAAACCTGAGAAAGTTCTTATAAATTCAAATGGTCTAATTATTTATGCAAATTTTCCCAGTGGAGACTTTTGTTTCAGAAGTGACCAACTCTTTCTCATGTTAAATTTCCAGAAATATACCTTATCTCCGAATGCACCCTTTCTAGCCAATGCTTTTTTTGTATGTATAGATTTGGAAAAGAAGAAAAAACATTAGTGAACATTCTTCAGCACTGTTGTCTGTACCACAGCAAGCTCTGTTTAGCAGATCAATTAAAACATGATGGGAAAAGTAACTTATAAAGCCTTAAAATACAATAATATTTCTTTTACTCGTTATTGGATTCTTCAGGCATCTCCAAAGGCTTTTCAGAATGAATAACAAAGACCAAAGAGAACAAAAGTTTCAAGACACATTTTGGTAAAAAGAAGAAGCAAATTGTGACTGAGACTTTGTTCTACTGAGTCTATTTTTTAATCCTCATGAACATATTTCTTCTTATTTCTAGCAGTGTTTTAACCAAACCAGGAGATTAAAAACATACCTACCCAGTAGAATTACTTAAAAGTGGATTAGTTTTATTTTAAATACAATTTATGACCACAAAGGGAACTAGAATTCAGATGGCTAAGCAAGGCAGTTGTTAAGTGAATTGTAGACAATTTTATGACCTTTTTGTCATGGTTGTTAAGTGAATCACTGCATCTGCTAAGTGAATCAAGCAGTTGTTATCAAATCTGGCTTCCCAATGGATTTTGCTTGCCAAAAACTGTCTGAGAAGATTGCAGATGGTGATCATGTGAAGCTGGAATGCTGCTACTATATGTAAATACATATAGGTTGCTAAGTGCCTAAATTTTGATCACGTGACCATGGGGATACTTCAACAGTTGTAACTGTAAGGATTAGTTGTAAACTTTTTCTCAGGGCCATATTAACTTCAAATGGTCACTAAACAATTGCTTGTAATCTTGCAACAGAGAGGATGCAGCTGAGGTGACATGACACTTATCCAGATATTAACAATTGAGGGGTGCATAATTCATAACTGTTCCACATATCACTATGCAAATGTTGCTGTGGTGATTTTGGTTTTTTTCTTTTAAATTCCTGCCACAGAACAAATATCTGCACCAAAGGCATGATCAACATGACTCAGAATCAATACAAGTTCGGTCAAGTTGTGTGTATAGCTTCACTCTAAGGGCACCTTCTCACTGTAGATCAGTGTTTCCCAACCTTGGCAACTTGAAGAGATCTGGACTTCTACTCCCAGAATTCCCCAGCCAGTGAATGCTGGCTGGGGAATTCTGGGAGTTGAAGTCCAGATCTCTTCAAGTTGCCAAGGTTGGGAAACACTGCTGTAGATGTTTCTGCTTTAAGGGTTGTGACTTGCTGAAAAGTAAATAGTAAACCCTACGCACACCTTTCTCTGCGGCAAAAAGAGATGTCACAAGGAAGGAGAGTATGTGTGTGGCTAAGTCTGCAAAGGAATGTGCTCACATGGAGTGCTCAAAGGCCACATTTAGAGTTAGAAAACGGGACTCAGTTGCTTTAACTATTTTTAAAAATATATCAAACGTACTCTAGCTACTGATTTTAAAGTTCATGTTTCTTAGACGTGAGTATGAAACAATAGCAGATAAATAAAGGCCTGTGGTTTCCTACTGATTGCATATTACTTCATATTTCTATCTATAAGAAGAAATTATAATTTTTGAAGATGTAGAAACTGATATCTTATTACAAAGCTTTAGAGGCACCACTTAGGAGGTTTGGAGTGTTCTTTTGGTACAAACATTTATTTCTAATGGCTTATAAGTTTAGAATAGAGATGTGCCACTGCTCACTCAGTTTCGTATTCCCCAAATCAGTTTTGATCTGTTGTTTATTGTAGAAGTGTAATATCACATGTATGTTACATGGTACTCAAAAATATATATTTGTGTGGTGGATCTTGTTTAAAGATAAGCGTGTGGCTTTTAGAAACTTTTATAATAAGTCCAATAGTATCTTAAAGCAGGCTTTTCAGTTACATCTGGGTATAAAATTAAGGAACTCTGAGCAATGATCTTAAGCCAAGTTTCCACAAATTAAACTACAGAAATAAAGGCAAATTCATAAAAATGTTCAAAGTACCTTTATGGTTGGGTAAGAACGGGAATATATTGCAGCTTAGATGTAGTTAAATGAAAAATTGTAAAGAACATTTTGTGCATACAGGTAGTCCTCAACTTATGATCACAATTGAGTCCAAAATTTCTGTAATTAAGTGAGACATTTGTTAAGTGAGGTTTTCCCAATTTTACAACCTTTCTTGCTATAGTTGTTAAATGAATCAATGCAGCTGAGAAGTCAATAATCCAGTTATTAAGTGAATCTGGGTTCTCCATTGACTTTGCTTGTCAGAAGGTTACAAAAGAGGATCGCAGCAATGGTGAATAAATATGAACAAATTGGCAAGCCTCTGAATTTTGATCACCTAATTATGGGGATGCTGCAAAGGTTATAACTGTGAAAAACAATAATAAGTCACATATTTCAGTCACTAAAATAACTGTTGTATTACCTGTACATATGAATACCCCCGAGATAACGTATCTAATAGTGCAAAGGTTGGTGAAACAAATATTATAACTATATTAAAGCTATAAGAGAAAGGCTAATATGGAGCTATATTATATGAATGGACAAAAATAGGTTCGCTCTAACATTGTACAAAATAGAAGGAAAGAAACTGAGATTATCAATCTCATAAAACAAGGAGCAGATGGAGTAATAGACCCAGCGGGAGAAGGGCACAAAGTACATTCTTAATTCTCTAACTATGGCCCAAAGTGCCATCAGATTTATATTTCTAAGATGCCCGGAGATGTAGTACATCTAAATCAAGTTTTTCATTCCTGCACTAAAAGAAAGCTGCTTCTTGGAGCACCAAAGAGCCTAAATTGTAACATTGAGTAACAATTCCTAATAGCGTCTTTTAATGGCTTTCAGTGGAGATGATATACAGCTCCTTAGGTGCTGTTTTAAGAGTGATAACGGGAGGATTGTTGAAGATCCAAACAGTGGAAATCTTTCCTTAGCTACATTTACCAAGAGGCAATCGATGCTTATTTTTCATTTATTTATTCAATTTCTATAGCCATCCTATTCAACCAAGTTATTCTGTGGGAATTTAGAATTCTAAAATTCTAAAACAATAAAAATAATTTAAAAATATTTAAACAATAAAAGCATCCACAAAATAAATTCTTTCACTCAGTCTTTGCAAACAGCAATGGCTCACGCCCAAAATTCCCTAGACGTACCACAAACACTCACAATGATTTAACACAAATAGACTTCACTGAAGACAACACTGAAAAAGCATTATGCGGCCTAAAACCTTCTCTGTCAATCGGGCCTGATGGACTATGTGTGTACTTCCTAAAAAAAGTTCTCCACAGCCATAGCTGAACACTAAGCATAATCTTTGAAAAATCCTACAGGACCAGTTCCCTACCAAATCTATGGTCACTAGCCATGGTCACCCCCATCTTCAAAATAGTGTCCTAGTCTAGCAGAAAACTACAGACCTTTCTATGCTGCATCACATGCAAACTCATGGAATTAATCGTAAATCAATCCATTACCCTCCACCTAGAAACTAACAATCTACTCTGAAACAAGCAATTCGGCTTCAAGAAAAAATTATTCTGTAATCTACAACTATTACATTGCAAAAACATATGGACCACAAAACTTGACCAGGGCAAATCAATAGATGCAATTTACATAGGCTTCTGTAAAGCCTTCAACTCAGTGGTTCATGATAAACTACTTCTAAAACTGAAATACTATAGCATCTCTGGATACCTACATGACTGGATAAATATGTTCCTATCAAACAGACAACAAGTGGTATATCTAATCCTGTTCCAGTTGACAGTGGCGTACCCTAAGACCAACAATCTTCATGCTCTACATAAATGACCTTTGCAATCACATTACAAGCAACTGCATTTTCTTTGCTGATAATATAGAACTCTTTAACACTACTGATAGCACTACTACCCTCCAAAAAACCCTTGACTTTGTGTCAGAATAGTCAAACATCTGGCAACTCCAAATCTCAACCAACTAATGTTCTGTCCTACATATTGGCAAAAAGAATCAGAACACCTAATACAAGTTGAATAGACAAGACCTTTCAGACAGCCCTCAGTCTGTAAAAGACCTTGGAATATTCATATCAAATGACCTAAGTGCCAAAGCCCACTGCAACAACATCACTAAAAAGGCTTCAAGAATTGTTAATCTAATCTTATGTATCTTCTTCTCCAGTAATCTCACACAACTAATCAGAGCATACAAAACTTTTGCCAGACCAATCCTTGAAAGAGGTCATCTGTCTGGAATCCACATCACATTTTGGACATAAATACATTAGAAAGTGTCCACAGATACTTTACAAGAAGAGCTCTCCACTCCTCTTCTTGCAACAGAATACCTTATGCAACCAGACTTGAAATCCTAGGCTTAGAAAGTTTAGAACTATGTCACCTTCAGCATGATTTAAGCATAGCTCATAAAATCCTCTGCTACAATGTCCTCCTGTCAACAACTACTTCAGCTGCTAATAACCTACTCTTCAGGCAGGAGCTGTGAGTCTAGAAGGACTCCCAGATTGCATACCAGTCTTCTGGAATAGTGCCACCCATCCAGAGTTAGGGATGAAGGAATCTTGCTTCCAAAGAGTACACATTATCATAACCCTCTACCAAAACAGAAAGCTACCATAAAAATGTGGAAAGACATATGACAAGTTTCTGTGTTCCTCTATGGCAAGGGTCCCCAAACTTGGCAGCTTTAAGACTTGTGGACTTCAACTCCCAGAATTCTCCAGCCAGCTTAGCTGGCTGGAGAATTCTGGGAATTGAAGTCCACAAGTCTTAAAGTTGCCAAGTTTGGAGACTTCTGCTCTATGGTCTCAGACTCTCAAATGTTTTTGTTTAGAATAGGGCAGAAAGTGTCCATAGGTTGGCTGGTTATCTATCTATCTATCTATCTATCTATCTATCTATCTATCTATCTATCTATCTATCTATCTATCTATCTATCTATCTATTTAAATTTGTCTTGGCCTCTCCTACTTTTTTGTATACGTCCTATCCTTGACCTCGGATTGTCACTCAAAGTACAACGAAGAATAAGTGAGGCAATGAGTCTGAAAAAGGGTCACAGATCCTTATTATATTACCAGAATCTAGTTAGCCAAAGAATGGTTCCCAATTTGGAGCATTTGGCAACTACTGGCAAATGGAAGGTGAAGAAATTTAAAGAAAAGAAGTTACAATTTTTGAAACCTACAGTTATCTAGCAACACCACTCAAATTTTGAAGTGCCTTGTTTCATTTCCAAAAAGATACTCAACCAGCTGAAGAATGATGATTTTGCACTCCAGAAAACACAGTAAGACATTTGAGATGAAATGTTCACATAACATAACTCAACATTTCTGAAAAGCTTTAATGCACAGAAAAAGAGCATGAATTTGTCTTTGTTTCTTGTGCTTTGTATTCAGCACAGGTCTCAAATCTCAGGATTTGATTTTTCTTTTCCCTCAGAACAGGAGAAAACTCACTTTGCTAGCAGAAAAAAAATCATTGTATTACAAACTCTTCCCAATATTGGTGCCCTGCAGCACAGTGAAGCGATGTGTGATGTTAAAAGTGCTGAGCTTGTATTTAGGAGAAACCAGCAAAGGAGCCGCATAGGCTCTCTTCCTCATAGCTGAATGCTCCTCACATATTCTCCAATGCTTCACAGATGAAAATACAGATTCTCTTGAATACATTTAATACCTATATTATCATAACAAGGATCACTGCCTAAACACATAAACACACTCTTTGCGTATTGCTGAGGGCTGTTCTCCATCTGTTGTATACTAAACTGACCATAACAGTTTATCCTCTTTAAAAAGAAGAAGAAGAAAGAAAGAAGAAGAAGAAGAAGAATAAAGAAAGAAGAAGAAGAAGAAGAAGGAAGGAAGGAAGGAAGGAAGGAAGGAAGGAAGGAAGGAAGGAAGAATCTTATCGTATTTATTGTGCATAAAGGCCGAACCTCAAAAATATTGTTTTGCAGGAATCCTACCCAGCTTGAGGTAGAAATTGTGCATATGAGATGGGTCATAATGGTGATATTTTTCTCATGCTTGAACATCGCCCATAAGCACTTTATAAGGTCAAGGTGTAACCATAGTTAAAAATCCATTATTTTCTTACAAACAGAATTTTTGCTTGCACAAATGACTACCAAAGATAAATGAAATAAATTGGAGAACATACCTGCTGCTATTTTGCCTTGTTTCATAAATCCCTAGCATCATTTTGTTTGGTGCTGGAGAGTTTTGCCATGGTAGAAACAACCCCCCCCCCCCCCCATTCTGCCCCAGATAAGTTCAAACACTGAAAGAGAATTCTCTCAAGAAGAATGAGAAGGTTTCTGAAAATTCAGGACTCTTCCTGCATCTCAGACCAACCAATAAGGGGTGTCTATAAGCACACCATTGTGCCTACCATCCCTTGTCTAACACTCCTATTGTCCAAATTTACCTGTACCTACTTTGCTTATGTTTATGTTTATACCAATACCTACTATCTTGTACATGTTTCTGACAAATAAAATAAAATAATCTGGAGAGATATGGACCTTCTTTGCATATTCTAAGACTCTCTGGGAGAAAGAAATCTTTCCATTATTCAGTATATGAAATAATCTGAAAAATAAATTGCCAAGGAAGGAAGTCCTAAGGATACACAAAACATTTTTGTACTACAGTTAGTCCTCAACTTACCTCAATTGAAACCAGAATTTTTATTGATAAGCAATTTGGTGGTTATGTAAATTGCACTTTTAAAAAATGACTTTTTTTTTTGTGGCCACGGTTGATAAGCAAATCACTTCAGCTCTTATAAGAGAATCACGTGATACAAATCCTGATTCCCCTATTAATATTGCTTATTAGAAGCTGGTTGGGAAGATTGCAAATAGTGATCACATGACCCTGGGATGCGGCAACCATTCTAAATACATGCTAGTTGCCAAATAACTGAATTTTGATCATGTGACCATAGGAATTAGGAGATGATTGTAATACAAAGACTTGTCATAAGTCACTTTTTTTAATGCTATTGTAACTTTGGCCACCAAATACATGGTTGTAAATTGAGGGTTGACTGTATCTCCTTCACCTTTTAAAAACAATCAGTGGTCCTTTTGTGCCTATAAACCTATAAAAAGCTTGGAAGCTAGTCAGTAGAAAAACTAAAATTCCAAGAAGAAATTGGGAGGGGGATTTAATTTTTTGACAATTCACAATTTTCTGCTCCAAACATTATTTTATTTTTTTAAAAAATGTAGCAAATAATGGTTTATATGCCAAGGGTAGCTTGAGCTTTCTCATTGACAGTTTGTAATCAGCCTGTTGAAGCCCTTCTGATGTTTTAAAAAAATATTGCAAGAAATATGTACACTAGCTTGCTATAGTATAATTCTATACATGCCTAAAATACCTGTACCTAATAGGGTTATTGATGGTCCAACTTGTATTTAACGAGACAAATTAGTTAATGAAACAGCTTGCGTCTCATGGTTATGGGTACTCAACCGCTGGATGTTTTGAAGAAGAGATTGGACAACCATTGCACTGGGATGGTGTAAGGATCCTACTGGCCAATTCACTGCAAGACAATTTGCTACAGGACAATTTAACAATTCGATTTCATTATGTAAAATAATTTTAAAATAATTTTAATTTTTTCCATTAATATTTCATTCAGTCCCACTTTTGTATCCTTACGTTAATGATTCTATTTCACAATTTCTTTGATATTAGTGCAACTCTTGTCCAGTGATGGGCTCCTATGGGAACGGTCAGGAACCCAGTTCCGGTAGCAAAATTTGGAGCTCCACCCCAGAGCACCCAATTTGCACTGAAAGATGTTGAAACAAAATGCATAAGCCATGCCCACAGTGTGGTAGTAAAAATTTTGGTAGCCCATCACTGCTCTTGCCCCACAGCAAGTTGCTGTCCAATAACTGATGTCCTGTAGTGAGATGTCCATGGCAAATTGTCCTGCAGTGAGCTGTAGCAAGTTGGCCATGATGAATTGTCATATACTGCATAATTACAGCTGTTTGCCCAGAACATGTTATTGGCATTACTTGTGTACTGTTAAAATCAGAGGCGGGTTCTTCTTGGTTTGGACCAAATCGCCTGGACTGTTAGTGACTCACTAGTAATTTTGACATCATGGATCTGGTTCTGTCTGTGCCAGTCAATGTGCACTGGTCTGGTATAAGCTCAACTTTTCCCAGTCAGATAACTCAGCACAAGGAGATATCACAGATCATTTTATTACAGGAATTCTCACAATAACTCACAGTTATGATGCGATTCTTCTGCAGTATAATCTTTCCCATTGTGCAGGTAAAAAGAGGTTGAATTGACCCAGGCTCTAGGTGGAGCATCTACATACTGGCTAGCTTAGAGAAAGAGTGAAGACAAAGACCCTCTGGAATGTTCTCTCCAATTACCCCTCATCCCGAGTCAGAGCCAATAGGAATACACAAATGTGGTCACATGTGGAACTATATTACCCAGAGTGCAATTTCACTACATTTCCCCTAATGCAATATCTTAAAGAGACATGCCTAAATACAGTCCAACTATCTTTGTCTCTGTGGACAGCACATGCACCACCATATTTTTTTGGAATAAATTTGGAATTTATTTTTTGTGTGTGTGTTTGGATGGCTTCTCCCCATCCTCTGCTTTGAAGAAAGCTATCCCGCATGTGCTCTTCAGCTGTCTTTCAGTCTGAAACCACCTTCTGTGCATGCATGGAAGTGAAATTGCATGTGGGGAAGCGTGCGTGCATGCTTGCGAGCAGAGCAAGCAATTGTGTGTGAAAGGTTGCAATGCGTACTGGTACCAAAGGTAAGTGTAACCCACCCCTGGCTCACTTATAAAAAGATATTGACAAAATTGAACGGGTCCAAAGACGGGCTACAAGAATGGTGGAGGGTCTTAAGTAGAAAACGTATCAGGAAAGACTTAATGAACTCAATCTGTATAGTCTGGAGGACAGAAGGAAAAGGGGGGACATGATCGAAACATTTAAATATGTTAAAGGGTTAAATAAAGTTCAGGAGGGAAGTGTTTTTAATAAGAAAGTGAACACAAGAACAAGGGGACACAATCTGAAGTTAGTTGGGGGAAAGATCAAAGGCAACATGAGAAAACATTATTTCACTGAAAGAGTAGTAGATCCTTGGAACAAACTTTCAGCAGACGTGGTTGGTAAATCCACAGTAACTGAATTTAAACATGCCTGGGATAAACATATATCCATTGTAAGATAAAATACAGGAAATAGTATAAGGGCAGACTAGATGGACCATGAGGTCTTTTTCTTCCGTCAGTCTGCTATGTTTCTATATAATATTTTGGCTATTTTAGACCAATTACTGCTAAAATTCTCCATCCTGGATGCTCTGTACCTTGCATTCTCTGGGAATTTCAATAATCCCAGAAGCATACTTGGCCCCCCAAATGGTTCTCTTTCAGTCGGCTTTTAATTCTTAATTAATTTTAGTTCTAATGTTAATTCTGCCTTTTAAAGCCCTGTTAGCTGCCTTGAGTACCCACTTGAGTAGAGAGGGAAGGCCTCAGTAAAGAACCTTTTGTTTCACATGATCTATAAATTACATGGTCTCGTCTGGTAGGGAGAGCACTAATGTTTTATTGAATCGTCTATACATCTTTGATATAAAGTACACATTTTATTTTCAAACAGAAACATCCCCAGCCTCCAATACTCCCTTCTCAGACAGAAATAAAACCTACAAAGAATGCCTAGGCCTGTCATCATTTCGAAAAGAGCACACCATTATAATAATCATATCATAATGTAATACAGTATTTAATCAGGTTGCCTAATTATTTTGAATCATACATTATTAAGGCATTTATCTTTATAATCTTTAATGAACGAGGATATAATGAACTCAATATATACAGTATGCCTTTTTAAAGGTAGCAATAATACCAAATATTTAGCCTTTTCGTTTGCTATATTTTGCTTCAAGGGAAAAAGTTCCTCCATCAATACATTACAAGGAAAGGTTGGTGGGTGTTGAAAATGTAAAATACAAGGTGCGTGACTCGGTGTGCCTTTCTTCACTTTTAAAATGTGTATGTCAGTGGACAGGAACAACATATTTGTGTTGATTAAGATTAAATCGGATTAAATCAAAACCTGATTCTTTCCCCAAAATGTTTCTTGGAATGCAGAGACTCAGATGAAAAACAACAAAATAACTGGTGCCCTTAATTCTATAACTCCACAAAAGCAAAATAACTACAGTCCTATTTTTTTTTCAGAGAAAGAAAATGCCACAAAGGAGAAACGGAGGAAATAAGATGGAGTGGGAATGTAGTGTGATGATTGACAGCTGTAATCATGACAATGACAGGTTTAACCAGGATTCTCCAACCCCAGGGATTTGATGGAAGGATTTTGATGAGTTATACCATAGGGTTCTTTATTCTACAAGAGAAAGAAAGGTAAAGGTCTGTGAGGAAATTGTGTAGCCTAAATCCACTGTATGAAAAATGTTGACGGTTGAAATTCTTCTTCTTCTTCTATCACCATTTGCTGCAGGACCACTTTTAATGTATGGCAGGGGTGTCCATCAGAGGTAGGTTCCACTTACCCTTCCCCACTGATTTGCGTTGCTATGTTGTACATGCACTTGCTCTCTCCATTCACAAGTGAATGCACATCCCCACATGCAATTTTACTTTTGTGCATGAAACCAGAAGGTGGTTTCAGCCCAAAACACAGCTGAGGAGCTAATCAGCTGTGCTTCTGGTGAAGAAATAAAGGTCAGTATTAAACCGTGGGGGGACTCTTTTCAAAGCAGAGAACAAGGAAAACCCATCCAAATATAGGAAAATTCAGCAAAAATTCAGTAAAAAAGATGATGCCATGCATGGATTGGCACCAACAGAACCAGATCTGTGACACAAATGTTATGTCACTAGTGGGTCGCTAACGGTTTGTGTGATCTAGTCTGAACTGGGAAGAATCCACCCCTGGTGTCCATCATGCACAACTTTAAGACCTATGGACTTCAACTCCCAGATCTGCCCAGCAAGTCATGGCACTGAAGCAATCATGCTGGCTGGGCAAATCTGGGAGTTGAAGACCACAAGTCCACATGCTGGCTGGGTAATTCTGGAAGTAGAAGTCCACAAGTCCACATGCTGGCTGGGTAATTCTGAGAGTTGAAGTCCACAAGTCCACATGCTAGCTAGGGAATTCTGGGAGTTGAAGTCCACAAGTCCACATGCTGTGTGTTGGGTAACTCTGGGAGTTGAAGTCCAAAGGTTTTAAAGGAGGTACGGTTGGGCATCCCTTCTCTATGGTGTTCTCTGTAACTCTGGTACTTTATTTATTTTATTTATTTATTTTGTCCAATACACAATGACGGCTTTAGTGGGTATATATCTATATACACATATAATGTGTATATATATATAATGTCTCTTGCAAGACATTAAATTGTTTTCTATTTATTCCAATTCCCCATATCCTTTTGCAATGTTTCAGGTTTTTAGTTAGTTTGCTTGTTTAGGGTCCAAGAACATTATTTGCAGGTTAGTTTTGTTAGCACCACCATCTCCTCCCCCCAAAGAGAGAGAAGTTCCTGCTGCATTTTAGAAACATTCTCTGTCTTTCCATAACCCCATCCTACCTTCAAATCTGCAATTATCCTTATGAAATCTTGCAATGTTTTTATTTAGAACCAGGTTGTAATTTTTATAACTTTTTTTCTGGCTTAAGTTATGAACACAACATTTATTTGTACTTTCCATAACATCTTGATTTAGTTTCATCAAGCCTAAAATTAGAAACTTGTAGGGGTATCACTTTGAATAAAGCACACTGAAGCAATAGTAATTTATAACCCTGGATAGGTTGTAAGGGAATGACAAAATCATATTGTGTATTCTGATGTTCAGTCAGACTATAAAGTTAAGATCTGCATATTCTTTTCAGGGCCAATACAAACACTTTACAATTGTTTTGACTGAGTCTGGAAGAATGTAATCATACTTACTAAGTTATTATATTTTACTGTTTTAACTAAATACTTTTTTGTAATCAAAAGCTCTGCAACTTCAAGCTACCCTCTATCCACATAAGCAAAGATCACAAGGTCTGTGAAAAAGTTGGGTTGAGAAAATGATTTGGGCCACTTAAGTGACAAAATTCAATGGAATGACAGCGCCGGACTTACCCGGCAGGCAGGCTTTGCTGGAGGGACCGGGAGACACGGTCCCTCATGGCGGCCGCCATCTTGGATCCCGGGCGAAGTCTCGCGATGCGAGACTTCGCTCGGGAGATCGGGGCCTGATTGGCCAGGCCCCTGATTGGTCCGGGCGGGGCCTGCTTGCCCTATATAAGGGCGAGCAGGCCCGGGGCTCTTCCTTTTCGCCCGGACCAAGCTTCATAGCAGACGTTCGTTCGTCTGCTTGCGGCGGCCATTTTGTTTGGCGACCTCGTGCGAGGCGCCATTTTGTGGCCTGTGGGGGTGAAAAGCCTTCTCTCTTCATCAGCGGAGCCAGCATCGGCTGGCTCCGCTCCGGTTTGGAGCCTCATTGTTCTGATTAAGGGGGAGGGTGGTGCTGTCTCCTGGTGGCCTCGCGGGCGCGCGGGGGTCGCTGGGGATCGAGGCCTGGGATAAAGGCCTGGTGTTTTGGGCCTTGCTGCACTCGGGGATAGGGGGGAATTGGCTTCCCGGGGGGGTTTTGGCTCCGCTTAGGCCTGCTAATTGGAGCAGGCCTTGTCCCAGTGGTGCAGGGCCCGTTGGGGGAGGGCTTTGTCCCGCCCTGTTCCTTATTGTATAAAGATAGAATTTAGTGGCATGGCCCCTAAGAAGCGGCCAGCTAAGGCCCTCCAGGCCCAACCTGTGGTGCGGCCTAGGAGGGCTGCCAGGCCGTCTGCTCGGGCTCGGGCGGCGGCAGAGGGGCCCCCGGGGGGGATCCCGGTGGGGGGGGTGGCTGGGTTTATGCCCACGGTCCCTCAACCCGAGGTGTCCCCTTCTCTTTCCTGGGCCAGGGTCCTGGAGCGGCTCGACGAGTTGGAGAGGTGGAGGTCGGGGGCAGGCCCGGAGGGGCTTTCCCCGGCTGCCACCGCGGCTTGGGGCGCAGACCCCGAAGAGGAGTCGGCCCCAGCGGGGCAAGTGGCCCATGAAGTGCGGATGGCGGGCCCCGGACAAGCGGGCAGCACCGGACAGACGGGCCATGCTGGACAGATGGCCCAGCATGGGCAATGGTCATCGTTCCCGGGCCCAACCAGGATGGGCCCACCGTGGATGGCTTCGACCCCCTACGGGGCAGGTGAGGTTGCACCACATGCAGGCACATCTCCGCTCCTGCCCATTCAGGGTCCTGGGTTCATCCCGCCAGCTTTAGGGGGTGGCAACAGCTTCACGGGGGCTGCTGCAGGCACCTGCGGTCAGGTTTGGTCCCCGCCGGCTCCGCCAGCGGGGGCGCTGGGGGTGCCTGTCCCGCCTGGGGCGGGGGTGGGGGGTTGGATTCCTCCTCCACCGGCCATTATGCCACCGGTCCCATTCATGTACCCGCCGGGGCTTGGGGTGCTGGGCTCGGGGGCCACCACCGTGTGGGACCCGTTCGCCAGCATCAAGCCTGGGGCCATCCCTTGTGGGTTGCCCGCCACACCTTTAGGGTACCATCTGCACCCCTCAGTTAAGGAGGCAATCTGGCGGGGGGAATACGTTGATTTGTTCTCCCTCCTGAACAGGGAAGTCCCTAAACAAGATAAGGAGATTGTCCCTGGGGAGAAAGTGAAAAAGACAAAGGTCACGAAATGCTTCAGCTCGTGGCTGTATGCATTTCTGACCTTTGCGTCGGTGGTCATTCAGAGGCAGCCGGAGAGGGCCGCTGCCTTGTTGAAGTACATCGACCTGATAGCGAGGGCCCATTTCGAGTATGGGGGGACCATATGGAGGCACTATGACAAGGGCTTCCGTATGCGCATTGCTCATGAACCCTACTTGCCTTGGAATATGGTGGTTCCGGACCTGTGGTTCCAGGCCACTCATATGTCGGGGAAGGAGGGCTGTGATAGGACCGATAGCGGTCATTTTATGGAGGAGGAGCCTGCGACGCCCGCGCCGGCAAAGGCAGTGGCGGGTGCCGTTAGTAAGGGTGTCTCTTTAATTTGTCACGAGTTCGCTGCAAAGGGGGCGTGTTTTCGCCCCATTTGTCGGTTTCGTCACGCCTGCGGAGGTTGTGGGGGAAACCATTCCGCAGCCGTGTGCCCCCGCCCCAAGAAGGGGAGTGAAAAGAAAGGCTCGGGTCCCCCAAAGCCTCCCCCACCTGCTGGGGGAAAAGGGGCCCAGCCCAATTAATTTAGGGGTGCTTGAGGGTTGGTTGGGCGACTACCACCCTCGCTCGAGAGCGGCCGCTCTCTTGCTAGGTTTCGCAGAGGGATTTAGGATCCCTTATCAGGGTGTTAGGAAGGCCTTCATGTCTGACAACCTTAGGTCGGTTGTTGGTCATGAAGACATTGTTAGGGAGAAGATTGGGAAGGAGGTTGCCGAAGGCAGGGTCCTGGGGCCCTTTGCGGAGCCACCCTTCCCGAATCTTCGTGTGTCTCCCTTAGGTGTGGTCCCCAAAAAGGCGAGTGGTGAATTTAGGTTGATTCACCATTTGTCTTTTCCAAAAGGGGAGTCAGTGAATGATTTCATTCCTGACGAGTTGTGTTCGGTCCGGTATGCATCTTTTGATGCAGCCGTGACCATGGTTAGGAAGTGTGGGGTGGGAGCCCTTATGGGTAAATGCGACATTAAGTCGGCATTCCGGCTCCTCCCCATACACCCGGACGACTTTGAGCTGTTGGGCTTCCATTTCGAGGGGGGCTATTACGTGGACAGAGCTTTGCCCATGGGGTGCTCTGTCTCGTGCTCTCTTTTCGAGAGTTTTAGCACCTTCTTGGAGTGGGCGCTCAGGAGGCAAAGTGGCCTGGGGACGGTCGTTCACTACCTTGATGATTTCCTTTTGGCGGGGCCTGCGCATTCGGAGCAATGTTTTGCTTTGATGCGGGACTTCGAAGCCCTTTGTGCTCACTTAGGGGTGCCTTTAGCCTCTGAGAAGACCGAAGGCCCCGCCACCAGGATTACCTTTCTGGGTATTGAATTGGACTCAGAGGAGCAATCTTCCAGATTGCCCCTAGAGAAGTTGGTAAAGATTAAGCGGAAGCTTGATGAGGTTCTGGGCTGCCGGAAGGTGACCCTACGGCAGCTTCAGGAACTGGCAGGCATTCTTAATTTTGCCTGTCGGGTAGTTGTTCCTGGAAGGGCTTTTTCCAGGAGGTTGTATGATGCGATGAAGGGGCTCCGTTCGCCCCATCATCGTACCCGCCTTTGCGCCGGGGTCAGGGCTGACCTCGGCGTGTGGCGGGATTTTTTGGACAGATTTAACGGGTTGTCTTTCTGGAGGCACGAGCTTCTGTTGGAAGCTGAGTTGCAGCTCTGCTCTGACGCCGCGGGGACTTGTGGTTTCGGGGTAGTGTTAGGTGACCAGTGGTGCTGGTCGGCATGGCCTCCGGAATGGAGTGCCACCTCGTTGGTTAAGGACCTTACATTCCTGGAGCTCTTCCCCTTAATAGTGGCCTTAGAGCTTTGGGGGGAGCAGTTTAGGGACAAGACTGTGCACTTTTGGTGTGACAACCTAGCGGTTGTCCATGTGGTGAATGCCCTGTCCTCAAAGAGCGACAGGGTCATGCGGCTTGTCCGCCATTTTGTGCACAGGTCCTTGTCTCTAAACGCATTGTTTTTGGCTAAGCATGTCCCCGGGTTAGATAACGGGGTTGCTGATGCCTTGTCCCGTGGTCAGTTGTCCAGGTTTCGGACCCTGGCCCCGTGGGCCCGAGAACTGCCAGAAGCGTTCCCCAGCCACCTCTGGAGTCTGGGAGGGATTCAGAGTGGTGGAGAAGCGAGGCATCCCGGGCAATCTCCTTGTCTGTAGCACCCGGCACCCTCAGGGCATACCAGCGTGCAGGTAAGGAGTTTGGGGAGTTCAGGCAGGGCAGGGGTTACCAGCTTAGTTGGCCTGTCCCTGTAGAGCATTTGGCCGAGTTTTGCGTCCAACTTAGGCAGCGTGGCCTGTCAGTTAGGACGATCCGGTCCCGGTTAGCCGGCCTCGCCTTTCTGTCCAAGGCGGGGGGGTTTGCAGATCTTTCGGGTGACTTTCGCATCCGGAAGATGCTGGAGGGCTGGCTTAGGGAGCAAGCGGGGGCCCCAGGTGACACTCGTCAGCCCCTGACGGTGGAGCAGCTGTCATCTATCAACGTGGTTTTTGGCAGTCTGTGTTCCTCATTGTACGAGGCCCGTCTTTTCAGGGCAGCGGCTTGTGTCATGTTCTTTGGGGCCCTTCGGGTCAGCGAGGCCATGGCTTCGTCTCAGGCTGACACTTCGCTCCGGGCCTTCCAGTTCGCTGATCTGACCTTTAGGCAAGGGGGGGTGTCCCTTGTAGTGAGAAGGTCTAAAACGGATCAGCTGCACAGAGGGGTTGCCTTACAACTTAGTGCGGCCACCGACCAGTCGGTGTGTCCGGTGGCCGCCCTACGGCTTTATTGTGGTATGAGGGGGTCAGGCCAGGGGTACCTGTTTAGGCATTGTGACGGTACCCCTCTGACCCGTTTCCAATTCTGGGCTTTAGTATCTAGGGCGATGGCCCAGGTGGGCATGGATCCCGCCGGTTATGGAACGCATTCGTTCCGTATCGGCGCCGCCACTAGTGCGGCACTTTCTGGTTTCCCGGCCCATCGGATTCGGGAGATCGGCCGCTGGCGGTCAGCGGCATATTTGGGTTATGTTAGGCCCGCTGAGGATCCCAGGCAGGGCTTAGGCTAGGTAACCTCTCTGTGTCTGTGTCCTCTTGCAGGTCCCCAGGCTAACACGAAACCGACGGCGCTGCTGTGTGGCCACAGCATGATTTTCTGGGCCGGCCGCGCGGCAGCCAGGAGCGCCATCGGGACCCACCTGTCCCTGGGGCGGTGGGTCAACGTTACCTGGATGGGCCGGAGAGGTATGCGGTGGGAGGGTCTCCTACCGGCGTTGCTGGGCGGTCAGCATGGCGCTGCGCCCGGCAATATGGGGGGCGGCTCCTGGAGTCGCGCCCAAAGGGGTCTGAGTGGGCAGCGTCTTGTGGCCGCACCCAGGTGGCTGGTATTGCACTTAGGTGGCAATGACCTGTGCATGCTGGGAGGCCTGGCGCTGCTCATCCAGGCACGCGAAGACCTGCGAAGGCTTCGTGAGGTCTGGCCCGCCACGCAGGTGGTGTGGTCAGACATATTACCTAGGATTGTGTGGAGGGATGCCTCTTCCCTTAGGGCCATTCACCGGGCTAGGAGACGGGTGAATAGGGCTATGGGGAAAACGGTTAGAGAAATGGGTGGAGTGGTAATACCTCATCCCCTTATATCAATAGATAAGCCATGGCTCTACCGTAATGATGGCGTTCACCTGTCTGACCAGGGGAACGCCATCTTCTTACAGGACCTGCAGCGGTCTCTGCGTGAGCTGGCGCAGCTAGAGGGGGGAGTCGGGGGGCCAAGATAGAGATCTGACCCCCGCTCCTGTGGCAGGTTAGGGGCGGAAAATTGGGTGGTTTAGCAACCGCGCGTTCTCCCTTGGGCATCTTTGGGGATGATTGACAGGTTCTCTGCAAGCTCATGGAGGGAGTTTCTGCCTGAGCAGCTGGGGGGAACCTGTCTTTGGGTCCTGCACCTTTAATTCCCCGATTCGGGTTAGCCGGTGGGACCCCCCTCATGCACAGCATGGCAGAAAAGGTCACAGGTGACGGCCTGGCCCTCACCTGGACCTTGCATCGAGATACGCCCATGTGTTGCCCAGGAATGTTTACTGGCATAACGTCATTTCCGCCCCGGAAGTATTTGTTTGACCCTGCAGGTCCAGTTCCGGGTCATAGTTGTTTATGCTAATTTATGCAAAGTATTTGAATAAATTATGCAAATTTATGTTAATAAAAATGACCCAATTTTAAATCCAGCTCTGGTGTCCGTGTCGTTACTCCGTCTCTCCAGCAATGACAGCGCCGGACTTACCCGGCAGGCAGGCTTTGCTGGAGGGACCGGGAGACACGGTCCCTCATGGCGGCCGCCATCTTGGATCCCGGGCGAAGTCTCGCGATGCGAGACTTCGCTCGGGAGATCGGGGCCTGATTGGCCAGGCCCCTGATTGGTCCGGGCGGGGCCTGCTTGCCCTATATAAGGGCGAGCAGGCCCGGGGCTCTTCCTTTTCGCCCGGACCAAGCTTCATAGCAGACACCCGCCCGCCCTCCACTATTTTGCAGTGTGCTTAGGGGTCGCCCTTAGGGGGCCGAATGGGAATTTTTTGCAGTTCTGCCTTTTAGCTGAGCTGTTTTTTCGCCCATTCCACACTGGGGTGATGGCTGTGCGGTTAGGGGGTGCTTGCATTAATTAGGTTAATTGGCTTACCTTTGGTCATTTGGGTAGGCAGGTTAGGGGCGGAAAATTGGGTGGTTTAGCAACCGCGCGTTCTCCCTTGGGCATCTTTGGGGATGATTGACAGGTTCTCTGCAAGCTCATGGAGGGAGTTTCTGCCTGAGCAGCTGGGGGGAACCTGTCTTTGGGTCCTGCACCTTTAATTCCCCGATTCGGGTTAGCCGGTGGGACCCCCCTCATGCACAGCATGGCAGAAAAGGTCACAGGTGACGGCCTGGCCCTCACCTGGACCTTGCATCGAGATACGCCCATGTGTTGCCCAGGAATGTTTACTGGCATAACGTCATTTCCGCCCCGGAAGTATTTGTTTGACCCTGCAGGTCCAGTTCCGGGTCATAGTTGTTTATGCTAATTTATGCAAAGTATTTGAATAAATTATGCAAATTTATGTTAATAAAAATGACCCAATTTTAAATCCAGCTCTGGTGTCCGTGTCGTTACTCCGTCTCTCCAGCAATGCAATTTAGTAAAGCAGAAGCTACCCCATTCACTTGGACAAGGGAATTCAAATGATCTCAAATATTGGGGGGTTTTGGAGGTGGGGGGTGGATTATTCATTGGCTGAGTATTTTTAGGCTAGGCAGCTTTAGAACTGACTGCAACATGTGGAAGCTACAAATCTTCAGCAGATGTTAACAGGACTTTAGGATAATCATCCCCAGCACATGCTGAAGTATTGCCTGCAGCATTCATTAAAACTGTCAAGCTGGAAAACCTTTGGAGGAGGTTTCAAGCTGATTATCTTCATTGGGCATTATGGGCAATCCCATACCATTCACTGAAGTGGCCACTTGACAAGGAAGGCCCCTTCCTCTCAGTCTTCTCCAGTACCATGCATTCTATGGAAAAAGAAGGAAGAGAAGCAATTGTTTCAATCTTAGAAATAATGGATGCTTTCAAGCTTTCCCTGAAGCATAGTATCTTGTGAACTTTTATATAGCCTTAAGGAATAAGGTTATATATCCTTTTTATTTTTTGGAAAGTATTGATTTATAAAAATTATTTTGTACTTGATTAATGTTGAATTTATCCTCGAGAGAAAAAGTTATTGACTTGACTTAGGGTGGATCACTATAACCAACCTTGCAAGATTGTTAGGTGGGGAACCAATATTGTGCTTTTGTTTTTATTTTCCCTGTGTGAATTGAAAGAATGACCCTTTCCCCCAAATAATAGAATAGAAACAACATTCAATCATTTTCTATATTCAGTTTGGGGAAGGTAGTATGACTTGCAAAAATAGGAAACAATATAATATATAAGAAAATGCCTTCCCTTGTATATTGCCTGTTGGGAAGGAACCATCTCCAATGGTGACTGATAACATCTTACCAACTGCTGAAAAACTTTAGTTATTCAGTCTCTGAGGCTGAAGTCTGCAAAGGAAAATGTAATGGTTATACTCTGTTTGAATACAAGATAGGATAAATGCAAAGAAAAATATTAACCCCAAAGCTGCCATTCAGAGTTGACCCAACAGAAAACTAAAACTATGTACAGAATAAGTAATTGTTAATGGTTGAAGTATTCAGAAGAAAACTTGGTCTTGTGCAGATCCCCCCCCCCCCCAATTTAGAGTTTAGGAAATAATGTTTGAGTTTAGGAAATAATGTTTGAAACTTCTAAGAAAAGAAACTTGGCTTCAGAAATTAAAGGTACAAAAATTGTTAGAGGATTGGCAGTCTCTCAAAAGAAACTGGCTGAGGTTCAAGGTCAGATCTGGAGAAAACAGATTCAAGTTTTAAATCTTCCATATGCAGACGATGAGCAGCCTCTAGTGGATATTAATAGAAAAATATTTGGGGAGGTGTTAGAAGGAGGATTTGTTGAACCCAATCCACAAGAGTGCCATAAAAATTCAAACCTTCTAATAGACCAAACCCAATGGTGGTGCTATTTCTTCCAAGCTCTACATGTAACATATTAAACTTTACAGGCAAATAACTTCTCCGGAGATTACCAATATCTTTCTAGATTTGCTTTCCAAAGTGGTTAAAAAAATATAAACAGTAGAACCACACTAAATAAATGAGATTATAAAAATAAAACCTAATTAAGTAGTTTACATGTATTTTTCCTCTTATACATATCTAAAAGGTGATATAAAAAAATAATGAGCTACTTAATGGAAAATAGATTTTCAAATTCACGTAATAGTTGTTGTGGCCCGCCAGTTGCCAGCAGAGCTGGTGGCAGACTCAGATGTTGAAGAGGTTGGGGAGGAACCTGGACCAGTTCTAGAGTCTGGGGAAGGCTCTGATAGATGCTCTGCATCCGATGCAGAGATAGAGCCAGAGCTGTCTGACAGTTCTCAGTCACTGGAGAGGTCCCATGCTCAGAGCTCTTAGGAGAGGTGAACAATGGAGGACAAGGAGTCGACTCGGGAAGCAAAGCCCACATGGATGCTGAATGGCCCCTCCTTGGCTGTGTAATAAATAAAAGAAAAAGGTGTTAGTTATCATAGTAGGCAACAGTTCATATTTCTGAAGATTTTGCTCATCATGTTTTGTGCCACAAAGACTGCTTGCCAGAACTTAATTTGCAGCCTTTTGGCTGGGAGTTCATGGCCTTGTGATTATCACAAGAAACTGATAATGTCTATTACTGCAGTTAACTATTTGAAGGACTATTGGCTGGACTTTTTGGTGGCTGGATGCAATTAATTCACAAGAGGGAAATGAAGAGTGGGTTTTGTGACACGGAGCCTGTTTCTTACTTCTGCTAAGGCTGGGTCAGAACAGTAGTCTTCACAGTAATGTTGCAAATATTAAGAGCATTTTAGTGATGTCTGATTTTGAAGTAAATTATTTTAGGAACAAGTTGATACTCTAGCCATAGTGTCAACCAGCTGTTTGAGAAATAGAATTTTTTTCTCCTTTTCTTGATTTTCTTTTCTTTTACCCTTGTAGTTTTAATACATAAGAATTTAAGTAAAATTAAATTTCATTCAGTGGAATTTTATAGATATTTCTATTTGGGGATATATAGAATGATATTTTTGAAAAAGGGGATCTTTACTTATAATAGCTACCTTGAAAATGGGCAAGATCCTTATACATCATGAGCTGCTGCTCAATATTATTAAATTCCTGCTCCATTAGTCTGTAGGTTGCAGAACACTCTCCCTCATAATCTGGTTTTATGATGAGAAGCCAGACTTCTTATAATATTCAATTATTGTTAGATAGTCTACCAATTCAGTCTGAGAATTTAGAAAATGTTGTAGTGGTTTTGTTGGATATGGAAAAAGCTTTTGACATGTTATGGATTACATTTTTGGAACATGTAAAAAAATTTCTTTTTGGTTTTATTTCTTAGATGAAGCTTTTCGTTTGTATTTTTGAATGCATAATTAAAATTAGAAGCCCCCCCCCCCAAAAAAAAACCACCAAATTATACTGAACCATGGAAATTATCAAGGGTGTTCTTTTATATTTAATCTAGTTTTGGAAACTATAGATAAACTATAGTTTCCAAAACTATAAACACATCAATATCTTTATTAATAGTCCTGAGTATTTCAAATACTATATTTTCTTATTTAGATTGGCTGAAGATACCTATAATAATTAAAGGAAAAAATGAATATAACCTCACAATTGATACTAATCTTAAAAGGAATTTATGTTAAGTGCATTTAGATATTTCAGACAAACTGACTTTTTTTTTTGTGGTATGGCCAGACTTCAAGATTGTTCCTCTCAAGATTGCAATTTCCATACAACTATGTGGGTTTCAATTTTCAGTTTCCAATCTCACCATTTGTCATATTTATTCACTTTTGTTTTCTAGTTTAATAAAAACAAGATGGACTATGTGCTTTGGACTGAAATTATAAAGTCATTTCTTGGCACCTTTCAAATTTGGCAAATACTGGGCTCTAGATACATTCAGTTATATTGTATTTGCAGTGCTGAAGGCACAGGAACATATTTGGATCTTACTGGCGAAAAAATTCAATTCTGAATCTTGTAGAGAAGAGACTCTTTCAAAGAAGCCCTCTTTCAAAATGATGGATGAAACTATTTTCTGCAAAATTTTGGGCTTAAAAGAGGATTGTATTACAATCTTAATTAATTAAGGTGTTTTTTAAAGTCTTCTACTATTGTAGGTGAATCTAACCACCTTGCTACTCATTACTCTCTTCTTTTTTCTGTCACCTTTCCCAGTATTAGGGCTTTCTCCGGAAAGCTGGATCTTTGCATAGGGTATCCCAATTAGGATAACTTGACTCTGATCTTGACTGAGAATCTGGTCTTGATTTATATTGATTGATTTAATAATCCCTTAGTTTCTTTTCTTGGTTGTTCATGATATTCTCAAAACACATATATCATGTTTTTTCATGTTCTTTAAAAAAAACCCATTTTCTACTTGTATTTATTCATTTGTATTTGTTTTGGACTGGCTCTTCACTGGCCCTTAAAGTTTAACTTGTTTAAAATGTAGGTTGCATTACTTTAGATATATATATATATCTAGCTGATGAGGCCAGAATTTTAAAATTTCAGCTAAAAACATTTGATACATACAGAATATAGTTGTTGGCTATGAATAAATTAACTGCCTTGAAATGGTCCTGGGTTGGGCCTAGAGGCAAAAAGGAGCTGTGACGTTCTTTCAATATACCAGGGTGATCCGACATAAAAAACATATAGCCCCTCTCTGGTACAGAGCTGAGGGATCAAATCTGGTGGCTCAGCTGTTAATTCTCTGCCTTACAAGGCAGAAGCTGCCAGATCGAATCCCAGTAAGGGTGTGGCTAGCTGATGAGGCCAAAACAAGGCCGAAATGGTACCATCCTAGTCTCCCTTAATTTTAAAATTTCAACTAAAAACATTTGATACATACATACATACATACATACATACATACATACATACATACATACATATATAATATTTGTAGCTCTTGCATTTTTAATTTTTTCCCTCAATTTTTTCTATTTTTACTTTTTCTTTCAATGTAATTATAATTTTAAAAGTTCTATGTTTTAGAAACAGCCAAAAACATAGGTTATTGCTATTTGTTAGTATCAGACAATAATCAATAAGAGATAAGGAAATTCAGATTTCTTAGTTGACATTTTACTCTCAAGTTAAATACAGAATCTCAAAGTCAGTCCTAAATTTAGTAAACTGGTATTTATTAATCAGGGACTGAACTGAATCCTTATTCATATGAATTCATCCTTGGTTCAGAATAAATGTTTTGAACTACTACACATTAAAAAAACCCCTTTGTTTTTGTTTTGCCCAGTCAAAATAATTAATATTACAAATATGTTTGGCAGGAAGTACAGAAAGAATACTCCTTAAAGAAGTCTGTTTCTATATTTCCTTTATCTGGAAGAGTGGCTTTGGTGGTGCCTTAGTTTACTTTCAAATTAGGCAGGGGCTAGTGATAATTGTTAAGGATTGAAAGTCAATGAACAAGGGAAATAAAATCCATTGAGGAGCAAATGGATGCTTTAAGCAAGTGCCAGTCATGCTAATAAGAGTGTTTACCTGTGAAAACAATTTAATTCCACTTAGTATACTCTTATTTAACTACAGGTAAATACAATATTTTGCAATTTAGTAGTCAATAAGGTTTGCCTCACTGGTCTCTGGTTTAATTCAAATGCCATTTTATTTGTTTTCACTCATTCTCCCAGTATGTATACAACAGTATATATACAGTCCATATGTATTTATGGGCTCTAACTGTGCGTTATGTCTCAAATGGTGAGAGCGCTTACCTAAGTAAGAGTGAATCTATTCAGTATCCAGATCAGCAGAAATCACACTGTTGTAGATTTGACTGAGGAGTCAAAAACATTTTGGGGAAGATAGTGATGACAATACATTTTTGTACTATTGCTCACAAACACTGCATAGCTGTGATTGTAAAGTTATCAATAGATGAATTTGTTACAGCCTGTACCTTTAGCGATGATGTTAATATCTATCAAATATGCATAGCATAATGGTATCACAAATAATTATCTAAATACCTAATAGTTTTGGGGGGGAGGAAAATGGGGGAGGGGGAATCTGCCTACTAGGTATTTATATGGCTAGCATCCTTCGTCTGGTGAGCTTTAGCACATTATTTTATCCCCTGGTTAGGGCTTTAAAAAACCTTATTCTGAGAAAATAACAGTGAAAGAGCCAGCAAGCTGGGAACACTATTGGCACCTGGTTAAGGCTGGAAAGAAACTTATTTGGACCAAGTAGAGCAATGAAAAAAAGCTTCCAAAGACTCAGGACTGGAAAAATATTCTTCGGAGGAGTAACAATGAAAGAACCAGCAAGGTAAAAACTGGGAAGATTATGGCTGGAAAAAAGCTTTGAAAAAGCTACATTCAGAGTATAAGACACATTCAAACTTTCATCCTCTTTTAGGGAGGAAATAGGTGTGCCTTATACTCCAAAAATACGGAAATATTGTGAGAATGCCACCTAGTTAAGGTGATGGGTTCTATTAGGACCAATAAGCTTTAATTGAATCATGGCAAGTTCAATATTTTGCAGTTCGGTAGTTTGTAAGAACAAGAATTGCGGACTTTTAACAGTACATAATTTGAAGACAAAAATAAAGTGTTACCAATGATAGCCTTTCTTGGATAGGAACAATTTAGCTACTATTAGTTGTATATGAATATCTTTGTATTAATATTTGTTGATTGTGCTCTCTCCACACATTTGGTCCAGGTATTGCCACCAGAGCACAACTTGTAGCTACATTATTGACTGGATATTCTACTCAGTTTGAAGTTTGCCATGTTATAATAGTTGAGCATGTGTCTTCACTTTGGTGGTGCTTATACTCTGGAATTGCTATATTTATTGTTTTGATTGTCCAATTTTAATCATTTCTAGTGTAAACATCTTTGAAGTATTATTCTATAGAAAGCAGAAAAAATTTATCATCATCATCATCTGTCATTTGCAATGCTGATTTTTAAAGATATTCTTGATTTTTATTTGTTCTTGTCTATTCATACCTTCCCAGCTAAAAAGGAGATTTAACTGTTAGTACTGTAGTCATTATTTTGCTTGATCAAAAATGCTATATAATTTTGAAGACTGGATGGCATCTCTGCAGTAAAAGCCATTACTCACTCTATTGCTTTATATGCTTTACAGCAGGTGTTGCCCTGGTCTACATCAACTACTGGCCCTGAGCTGTTCAGGACTGGGCTGTGGAAGTGGCATGCATTCTCTATTTGTGTGAGTGGTGGGTACATGTGTCAGTCATTCGCATGAATAGAGCTATGCATACATGTTTTCTGGCGGTTAACAATCATCCCGTCTCTCCTCCCTGCCAATAGGCAAAGCTGGAAAGGTTGAGAAACTCTGCTTTACATGATACATTTGTAATAAAGGGAAAGTATAGTAATTATCATTTTATGTTTATTTCCCAAGAATTCTGCGATACATAGGAACTAATCCAGTAAATTGGTCTCTATCTATCTATCTATCTATCTATCTATCTATCTATCTATCTATCTATCTATCTATCTATCTATCTATCTATCTATCTATCTATCTCTCTCTCTCTCTCTCTCTCTCTCTCTCTCTACCTCTCTATCTCTCTTTCTGTAAAACATCTCACAAATATTTCAGCAGGTTCTGACCAATTCTGCAGAACTGGTAGTGAAAATTTTGAGTAGTTTAGTGAACCAGTAGCAGAAATTTTGAGTAGTTCAGAACACCGGTAAATACCACTTTTGACTGGCCCTGCCCCCATCCATTCTCTGCCTCCCGACTACCAGATGATCGGAAGAAAATGGGGATTTTGCAAAACTTCACCTGGAGCAGGGAGGGAATGGAGTTTTTGCACTATCCTTCCCCTGCCGCGACCAACAAACCACGACCACCGCAAAACTAGTAGTAATTTTTTAAAAATCCCATCACTGAAACAACTGCTTCCTTTGTTCAATATCCTTTGAAATGCTAGATATTTCTTCCTGTTTTCAGCTTTGGGTATTTTATAAAACAGCTTTGACACTTACCTTGTAATTCAGTACAGGATGTCTTTATATACCGCTTATAGTAATACAGCTCACTTTGGGTGATTAACTTAACCTCTAGCTCTATAAGCGCCTGGTTACATTAGCATACCTTTCAAGGAATAGTTACAAGGCAAGAAAATTGCCGGTAGGATTATTTGCAACTAGAAACCTGTGAAATGTAAAATAAAATGGAAGACTATAAAGTAAAACATCAAAGCCGCCTAAAATATTAATAGCTGGTGCTCCAAAAAGTAATTTAGAAGATTGCATGAAAGGGTGAAAATTAGTAATTTAAAAACGGATAGGCTTGGATAAAATAAAGGACGTAGTTTAGAGCAAACAATAGATCATGCAGATTCCCTTTGAATGCAATATGAAAAGAACATAAGAAGCCAGAGCAGCCTTATCAGTTGAAAAATGCTTGAGTTTGAAATGCAAGACCAACCTGGCAACTGGAGCTGTATTAATGCAAAAGCCAAGCTGGCTTTCCACAACTTGTTTATGCTACATCGAGAAGTAAAGTGGAAAGGAAGATCATTAACATTCATACTGTGCAAGCTAGAAAGAACCCCTTTCTTCTCTTATTAAGATTTTTAAGAGAAAAGGATTGTGGAACTTCACATATTCTTATTTCCCTTCCCTTTCTGTATGTTTGTGTTTTATTTTGTTCTACTTTGCTTTATTTATTAAACAAATTTATATAGCTGTCCAACTCATATGCAGTGATTCCATGTACAGTGGTACCTCATGATATGAACCCCTCATCATATGAACTTTTCGAGATACGAACCCAGGGTTCGGAATTTTTTTGCCTCTTCTTACAAACTTTTTTTCACCTTACGAACCTGCAAAGCCGCCACTGAGATGCCCCGCCTCCGGACTGTTGCAAGCCAAGCGCAGGTTTTTGCGATCCTGGGATCCCCTGAGGCTCCCCTCCATGGGAAACCCCACCTCCTGACTTCCATGTTTTTGCAATGCTGTAGGGAAATCCCAGGAGGGGAATCCCAGGATCGCAAAAACAGGCGCTCTGCTGGGCAGAGTAGGGGGGACAAAAATAGGAAGAAAAGACTCATGAAGCTCAAGGGAGGAGAAAGGTGTGGGGGAGATGAGCAGAGTAGGGGGGACAAAAACAGGAAGAAAAGACTCATGGAGCTCAAGGGAGGAGAAAGGTGTGGGGGAGATGAGCAGAGTGGGGTGGACAAAAACGTGAAGAAAAGACTCATGGAGCTCAAGGGAGAAGAAAGGTGTTCGCCTCAGCTTTGTCTGGCTGCCACTTTTTTTTTTTAAGCCTTAATATTTTGGATTCTCCTAATGGGCTTGCACGCATTATTGGATTTTCCATTGATTCCTATAGGAAACATTGTTTCACCTTACGAAGTTTTCACCTTACGAACCTTGTCCCAGAACCAATTAAGTTCATAAGACGAGTTATTACTGTATGTGTATTTTTTGTACAATGCTCTAACAGAGCAGCAGTTTCAGCACTGCTTTCTCAGTTAATTTGAAGTTCTTGACTATAAACCAGATAACTTTGAAAATCCAGTTAAAATTCCAACATAAAGAGCACCAAGAAAGAGTTCAGAGAAGAGCAATAAAGATGATTAGGGGACAGGAGGGTAAAACATATACAGTAGAGTTGAAGGAATTGAGTATGCCTTATTTAATGAAAAGAAGGACTAGAGCTAACACAATAGTGTTGTTCCAATAACTAAGGGGCTGCCACAGAAAGAGGGGGTTAACTTATTCTTATTCAAAGCACTTGAAGTCAGAACAAGAAGCATTAGATGGAAACTAATCAAGGAGAGAACCAACCTAAATGAATGTAGAACCTTAGTTAGAATCAATATGAATGTTTTATTTTTGAATATATTTGGGGTTTTAGTACTAGTTTTATGTTTAGGTTTCTCTTTGCTGTATTTTGCATTGTATTATTATTTTTGTAAGCCGCCCTGAGTCTGTGGAGAAGGGCACCATAGAAATCCAAACCAACAAACAAACAAACAATAAATAAAACTAAGAAGAAATTTCTTGATTGTTAGAACAATTAATCAATGGAACGACTTGCCTCCAGAAGTTATGGGTGCTCTAATACTGAAGGTTTTTAAGAAGAGATTGGACAATCATTTATCTGAAAAGGTATGGGGTCTCCTGCTTAGATTAGAAGTCCTCCAATGTCCTTTACAGATGTTATTCTGTTATAAAACAATTTGTCTCTTTGATTATTATTATTATTATTATTAATATTATGTCAATGCAACACAGCAAATGAGATCACTATGCTGGATTTTGTATTTCATCACCAGTCGGGCGCTTCCCAAGCACCTAGGACTGTGTGATGTAGCGGCGAATTATGTTTGCCGATCCCAGTAAAGCGGCCTTTTGCAATTGACAGATGGAGATTTTGTCAATTCCGATGGTTTTCAAATGTCCGCTGAGATCCTTTGACACTGCGCCCAGCGTGCCAAGTACCACTGGGACCACTTTCACTGGCTTATGCCAGAGTCGTTGCAGCTCAATTTTTAGATCTTCGTATTTCACTAATTTCTCTAGCTGCTTCTCCTCAATTCTGCTGTCTCCTGGGATTGCGATGTCGATGATCCATACTTTCTTTTTCTCCACAATCAGGATGTCTGGTGTGTTATGCTTCATAATTTGGTCATTTTCATTTTCATTTTCACTTTCACTTTCACTTTCACTTTCACTTTCACTTTCACTTTCATTATTTTCATTTTCATTTTCATTTTCATTTTCATTTTCATTTTCATTTTCATTTTCATTTTCATTTTCATTTTCATTTTCATTTTCATTTTCATTTTCATTTTCATTTTCATTTTCATTTTCATTTTCATTTTCATTTTCATTTTCATTTTCATTTTCATTTTCATTTTCATTTTCATTTTCATTTTCATTTTCATTTTCATTTTCATTATTTTCATTTTCATTTTCATTTTCATTATTTTCATTTTCATTTTCATTTTCATTTTCATTTTCATTTTCATTTTCATTTTCATTTTCATTTTCATTTTCATTTTCATTTTCATTTTCATTTTCATTTTTTCATTTTCATTTTCATTTTCATTTTCATTTGTATGCCGCCCCTCTTGATGTCATTTTACTTGGGGAAAGCCCACTTTCCCACACTTATCAGTATCCTTATTGAGGTTTTCTTGAGGGGAGGAAAAGAAAACTTGGTTTCAGTGAGAAAACTCCATAAAGGTATATGTCAGATGAGCAAGATGCAAGATTATGCAGTTGTTTCTTGAATCAGTGCCTAAGGGGTCTCATAGCTCTTTCTTGTTATGGAATGGAATATAAAAAGTTTATGGTTTAGCAGCAAACAGAAAACTGCCTCAAATTGTGTCATCTTACACTTCAGAAGAGAATGACAACTCTCGGTAGTGAGCTGATTGATTTGAAGTCTGCCTCACAGAATTAGAATCTGGTTATCTACTGAAATGCTATTGGTTTGGCAACATTTCAACTTCTCGTTCTTTTTTTCCTTCCTATCTCTGAAACTCTATGGAACTGCCGGGAGATTCAGCAACTTCATTGGGAGGAAGGTCTAAACATTTTTCATGGGAGTTTAGAGTCATATAATTTATAAAATACAAAACTTGGGAATGCTTTGCCCATAGATTTTTTTTTATTTCTAGGGGAACATAGTTAAGTAAAAATAAGTGCTGATGTAGATTGACAGAATGTCTGTGGAGCTTCTTAGTCATCCAGGTCAAAGTTGTCTCAAAGGTGCTTGTCCAATAAGCAGCTGGATTGTTTTTTTTTCCTTGAGGAGGAAGAAGAAAATATTTTGCTTCTCATTCAAATAGCTTCTCAATCAAAACGCTTCATCAGTTCTGATGGGGTGCGGTGGGGAATGGAAGGATACAGTAGGTACTGACAGTTTAGAAGAACAGTTACAGCATGGCTAGTCTAGTGAAGAGAAGGACCAGGGGTGACATGATAGCAATGTTCTAATTTTTTGAGGGGCTGCCACCACTGTTCCCTCTGTGTGGCCGCGTGGCTGCGCACCCACCACCCAAAGCTGCACAGTCGGGATGCAAAGGGTGGAGAGAAAGGAAACGTCATGGCTCTGGCAACACAAGGCTTTTACTTGGACAGCTGCTTCTGCTCTTGCTAGAGCCTAGCCAACAATGCCCTTCAGCCACCCAATTGGCATCAGGCGGAACCAATCACGGCTCCTCCTCTATGCAGACACTGGGAGAAGGGGCGGGATGATAGAATGGACTTTGGGGAGGTAAAGTGGATTAAAACACGATCTATCTCCAAGGGGAGCTGCTTCAGGTGACCGTGGCTTTTTCTCCTGCTCAGAAATAGAAGTCCCTTCCAGCAAGCCAGTGATATATTTTACAAGTAAAATAAGTTACCCATTTAAATTTGATTCATTTCTAGTAACAGAAGAGGTAATTTTGTAATAAAATGTTACTTCAAATGGGAACATACTTAACCCTGTGTAATTAAACTTTTTCTTCCAACTATACTTATCATCATACCCAAGAGGATTGTTAATATGAGTCCCACTGACTTGTTTAAAACAATACAAAGGTTATGATAATATTATAATAGTATGAATTTTGGCATTAATCATTTGTTCTACATAATTAATATGAATATATTTATCTTTTTTGAAAGAGTGTGGTTTCTTCTTATGCAAGATAAATATCATCTTGTAGAAGAAAGATTTTACAATTACTGATTGAGTAACCCCGAATTATTATTTACTGATCTACTGAGATAGCAATAATTTTAACTTATGAAATAAAGTATGTTTTAAATGGAAAATCTGAATATTTAATTAAAACCATTTTGGAAGAAAAAGAGACTAGACTGCCAGCTGTCAGGAATGGTATAGGGTCTCCTGCTTGGGCGGGGGGTTGGATTAGATGAGGGGTACCAAACTCTCAGTCCGCCGGCCGGATGTGTCACCTACTAGTCATGCCACCCCCGGTTTATCAAAGGAGGGGAGTCACGATACGTCACCTGATGACAATGTGATGCCACAGGTTTGACACCTCTGGTCCAGATGATCTACAAGATTCTTTCAAATTCTGTTCTATTCTGTTTTTCTGTTCTATTCTGTTTAGAATGGATGGTGACTAGATAAAAGGATAGGGTTTTTTTTTAAAAAAAGAAAAGTATATGAATACATGCAAGAATTTTGAAGACTTAAAAGATTAATGTACAATTGAAATCAGATATTTTTCTTTTGGGATTAATGGACAGGCAACCAGGAAAAAACTCATGGAATTTTATGTTTGTATATGACAACTGTAGAGAGATTACTTTTGGCTCAAAAATTGAAAATTTTGATTCAATTCACAATACAGAAATAGTTGGTGAAGATCAATGGAATTAGCAACTATCAGAAGGTGACGTCCTTAATAAAAAACAAAAAAAATACATTTAGGATCTTTCTTTCTTTCTTTCTCTCTCTCTCTCTCCCCCCGCTTTTCTCTTTATGACTACCGCCTGTCTGCAATTTGGCAGTTTTAATCTCACTGGGCTCAAGGTTGATTCAGCCTTCCATTCTTCTGAAGTGAATAAAATGGGTATTTAAATTGTTGGGGGCAATAGGCTGTACAGAAGGCTGTAAAGCACTGTAAAGTACAGTATATAAGTCTAAGTCAGTGGTTCCCAACTTTTTTTTTTGGTCATGCCCCACCTAAGCCTCTCTAAAATCCCAAGGGCCCCCCCCATGACATATAATCCTTATTATTCAAAAAGTGAACTACTCATATGGAGGAAGCCTAAAAGGCCATTAACTTTGTTTAAACAAGGATCCAATTACCCCATTCAAAATCAAATTGCCTCCCTGTGGGATGTGGGACCCACATTGGGAACCGCTGGTCTAAGTGCTATTGCTACATCTCTCTCTGTCTCTCTCATTCTCTCTCTCTCTCTTTTCTGCGTTAGGTTTTGTTAGTTTTTCTTATTTTTAAGAGTTTCAAGCAAGCAAGCAAGCAAGCAAGCAAGCAAGCAAGCAAGCAAGCAAGCAAGCAAGCAAGCAAGCAAGCAAGCAAGCAAGCAAGCAAGCAAGCAAGCAAGCAAGCAAGCAAGCAAGCAAGCAAGCAAGCAAGCAAGCAAGCCATCAAGCAAGCAAGCAAGCAAGCAAGCAAACAGAAAATAATAGAATAGGCATTTTTGAAACTCCCTAACAGTGTCTCATTTCAGCTTTTGATGAAAGGAATGAGATACTATATCCTGGTAAGCTGTCATTTTTCATCAAAGTAATGCCTTAATATTCTGCATATTAGGGATCAAATGATGGATGATTTTATGGAACATTGCTGAAAACCCATCTCCTCCCTTCTGTCATTTCAGGTGTTTCAATACAGTAAAAGCAAGATTTTCTCTAAGCTATATTTTTTGTCTTCAATTTCCCTGGGGTTCCTCAAAAGGCTGTCAGTGGTTCTACTTTTATCCAACTATTCTCCCATGGACTACACAAGCAGAACTTTCTGGTGTTTTATTATTGCTCTCCTTCTATTTATAATAATTTATATTAGGATTGAGACATTTTTGGATGCTCAGTATGCCAATGAAGAGGAAGGAAAAGAAGAGTCACCTGCTGTTTTGATCGCACAACTTTATTTTGAATGGAAAAGATAAAAGGCTACTTTTAGATAAGTGAACCACACTATTCAGAAGAGTGAAAAGTGACATAACAAATAATAGGCATACTTGTTCTTGGAGATATCACATTAGGAGGCCATTTGACTAGATTTCTTTTCATAAATTAGATGCTTTCCTCTGTAAAATTAAATGGAAAAATGTTCATGGAGAGAAAGATTGAAAGCATTTTTTCTACTGAAGGCTATACGACTCACTGCTCTGTTTATGTGTTTATATACTGTATTTTTCAGAGTATAAGATGCACCTTAGTTTTGGGGGAGGAAAATACAGAAAAAATAATTCCCTGATTGGGGATAAGAAACAGTTTCTGAAACACTTCACATCTCCCTCTCTCTTCAGAGAGAAACAATGAGAAAATCAGGCAAAGAAATGATTGCTTTGCTATCAAAGCACAGAAGATCGCTTCATTCATTAGCACTTCAGTAGGGCTGAAAAAAAGATGGATGATCACTTGCTAGCAAAGCAAGGAAGTTTGCTTCACTGTTAGCACCTCATTAGGGCTGAAAAAAACCTCAGTCGATTGTCAGAGGGAGCAGCAATGAAAGAAATAGGCAAAGGAAAGATTGCTTAACTAGCAAAGCATGGAAGATCATGTTAGCACCTTGTCAGGGCTAAAAAAAGCTTAGTAAATGCTACATTTGGAGTATAAGATGCACCCACATTTTCAGCCTCTTTTAGGGAGAAAAAGGTGCATCTTATACTCCAAAAATACGGTAAGCCATACAATCTAGTTTCAGGTAATTTTTTTTCCCATGTCCATTTTCCCATGCTTCAGTGAAATAGAGAGTGCACTGGATTGTACTCTAATTAAATCCATTAAGGGGAGTTTTCAGGTGGCAGATACTGAAATACATGGAAAAACAGCAAGGTAGAAAATTTGTGGGCTATGTTGTCTGTCTTCTACTTCCTTAAAGTTATATGAGACACTAGAGCTAAAATCCCTCCTCCAGTTAGTCAATAGGTAAGTGGTACCAAGGTCAGAATACCCTGGGCAAATCCTTTACGTAGAAAGCGAAAGGAATCTACAACTACCTCGTTTCCCTAAAAATAAAATCTCTTCTGAAAATAAGCACTAGCTTGATTTTTACACATGTGCCCAATATAAGCCTTACCCCAAAGTAAGCCCTAATTAAGACCCCACCGCTCTGGAGTGCACTGGGTGGGGTGAGGTGCACAAGCTAGGGTGGGGATGGGGGTAGAGATGCCTTACTTACTTTTGAATAGTTGCAGCCATGCCCTAACAGTTGCAGCCATAGCCCACTCTTTCTGCAGCCACTTGCTGCCACTTGCACATGTTGGCCCTGGCCTCCATTTTGCTATCAGAGGCCTTCTCAGAAAGAGCTCTGGAGTGATAAATGGGCTCATGTGTGTCACTCTACAGCTCTTTTATTGATTGAAGAGGCTATCCTGAAGGTCTTTGATGGCAAAACAATGCCGTAGGCACCGTTCATGAGCGATGGCAAGCACTGCAGAAGAAGTGGGCTGGCAGCAGGCTCCTGCTGGGTGGGGCAATTAATGCTACCACCACGAGGTGAGTCAGTGCAAGACATCCCGTGAAAATAAGATCTATGTATGTATGTGTGTGTGTATATATGTATATATATATTTTAAAATTTCAGCAAAAAACATGTGATACATACGCACACACATTATATATACATATATATAATGCCAGGGTGATCCAACCGAAAAAACATATACGTTCCTAACAATGTTAACTGTGATGACCTGGGATGAAGGCACAAAGGCAACACAGCAAGAGAACCAGTATGAGTCCCTTTATTGGCACCAACTTTACTCCCAACATTCCTTTTACCCTCTGACCTGGAGAAAAGCTCTCTGGCAAACTGCAGATACTTCAGTCCAAATGCTGTAAACAGAATGACTGCAATCAATCACTCCAGCAGGGCAAGATAATAAGTCCCACATGGAAAGAATAATTTCAGCAAGGCAAGACAAGACAAGAACACAGTAGCATGGCAATAATTCAAACAGTCTAGAGGAATGCCAGGAATGCAGGCCACATTCTCACCATCAGATGAATTCAGCATTTGTTTCTGACAAACGACCCTCCCAACTGTTTCCCCTTTAAACTCCATCCCCAAGTGTGCCTTGTGAAGGGAATTGGGGCCCTTTCCTTCCTCATAAGCCACACAACCCAGTAGATAGATATACAGTAGGTAGTCTTTGACGTACAGCCATAACTGAGCCCAAAATTTATGTTGTTAAATGAGATATTTGTTAAGTGAGTTTTGCTCCAATTTAAAACCTTTTCCTGCCACAGCTGTTAAGTGAATAATTAAGTTGCAGTTGCTAGGTGAGTAATGGTTGTTGAGTGAATCTGGCTTATCCATCTATTTTGTTGGTCAGAAGTTTGCAAAAGATAGAGCATATGATCCCTGGACAATGCAACTGTCATAAATACGAATCAGATGTCAAACCTCCATATGTGACAGTAGGGATGCTATAGTGGTTGTAAATGTAAAATATAGTCATGTCACTTTTTTTCAGTGCTGTTATAACATAAGTGAATAGTCATTAAATAAACTGTTGTATAAAGTCGAGTGCTACTAGTATTGTGTACTGTTATATCTTTCCTGGGTGTGCTATTATGCATTGGCTGCCGATCAGTTTCCAGTCACAATTCAAAGTATTGGTCATGACCTTTAAAGCCCTACATGGCATTGGATCAGAGTACCTCCGGAACTGCCTGCTACCGCACGAATCCCAGCGGCCGATAAGGTCCCACAGAGTTGGCCTTCTCCGGGTCCCGTCGACTAAACAATGTCGTCTGGTGGGCCCCAGGGGAAGAGCCTTCTTTGTGGCGGCCCCAGCCCTCTGGAATCAACTCTCCACAGAGATTAGAACTGCTCCCACCCTCCTTGTCTTCCGTAAACTACTTAAGACCCACCTATACCGCCAGGCATGGGGGATTTGAGACATCTTTCCCCCAGGCTTATTATAATTTATGTTTGGTATGTATGTGCTGTTTGGTTTTTAATTATGATAGGGTTTTTAGTTTTTTAATATTAGATTTGTGCCATTATAATATTGTTTTTATCGTTGTTGTGAGCCACCCCGAGTCTTTGGAGAGGGGCGGCATACAAATCTAATAAATTATTATTATTATTATTATTATTATTATTATTATTATTATTATGTTCTATCTTTATTATAATTGATTCAGAGGTAGCCCTGTACAATGTTATTTGGACAAAATTCCTACCATAGATCATAACGGGAAAGCATAAGAGTTTCTGCCTCTCCTTTAGCTTTTGGACACTGCCTTCTGAGGACTAGTGAACCAGTAGTAAGCTCCCTTCCATGTCTCCTCCCTCCATGTTGGAAGGATACAGAAGAAAGATAAAATTTCCAAAACTGAATACTTAAAAGATAGAAGAATTCACACTTTCACCTTCTGTTGTAAGTTTTAACAATCACGAAGTGAATTGTTGTATAAAGTCAAGGACTACCTGTATTGTGTACTACTATTTCTATAACCTTTCTCGGGTGTTTTCTTTCTTGGCTATAATAATGTCTACTCTATCTACCTATCTACCTACCTTTCATCTCTCTCTCTCTCTTTCTCTCTCTCTCTTTCTCTCTATCTCTCATCTATCTATCTATCTATCTATCTATCTATCTATCTATCTATCTATCTATCTATCTATCTATCTATCTATCTATCTATCTGTCATCTATCTATCATCTATCTATCATCTATCTATCTATCTATCTATCTATCTATCAATCATCTATCTATCTATCTATCTATCTATCATCTATCTATCTATCTATCATCTATCTATCTATCATCTATCTATCTATCTGTCTATCTATCTATCTATCATCTATCTATCTATCTATCTATCTATCATCTATCTATCTATCTATCTATCTATCTATCTATCTATCTATCTATCTATCATCTATCTATCTATCTATCTATCTATCATCTATCTATCTATCATCTATCTATCTATCATCTATCTATCTATCTATCATCTATCTCTCTATCTATCTATCTATCTATCTATCTATCTATCTATCTATCTATCATCTATCTCTCTCTATCTATCTATCTATCTATCATCTATCATCTATCATCTATCTATCTATCTATCTATCTCTATCATCTATCTATCATCTACCTATCTATCATCCATCTATCTATCTATCTATCTATCTATCTATCTATCTATCTATCTATCTATCATCTATCTATCTATCTATCTATCTATCTATCTATCTATCTATCTATCTATCTATCTATCTATCTATCTTGTTTATGACATTTTCCTCCCATTTTTGGAACAGTGATACAAGTTCCACTTTGCACGCCTGAATGGCCCACTCATTTTATTTGCTGATTATTGTATCATGAGCCACTTAAAAGGATCTAAGATGAAACTTGCTGGATGAAACATAAGGCTTTACTAGTACAGCATCTTGTGTTTCACAGTTGCCAGCCAGACGCCTAAGGGAAGCCCACAAGCATGAAGATAATCATGCTCTCCCGCTGTTGCTGTCCAGCAAGGACATTCTACCATTATGATCTGTCCTCCCTTTGATACTGGAGGTAGTATTGTTAATATATTGTAGAACAAATATATCTAGTTTCATATAAAATGATGAAAAGTTACAAAAATATTTTTCCCATTTCACTTTCCAACTTTCTAATATTAGCAGCCAAACTAAGCTTGGCTGTCATCTTAGTCAAGAATTTTTCTCTGAAGTTATTGTTTTAAGTTGATGATGGGTTCTGTTTTCCAACTAATTTGTTATACAACTTTCCTCATGGTCAACTTTTTCTGTTTTTTCAACTCAGGGTACTTTCTGTGTTAGCAGAATTTGTCCATTTATATATATAAGCAGAGTAATGCAGGAGGACTAGATAAGATATCAGAATCTGTTGTGGCAGTTTAATGAACCAGGTAAATGAATGAATACATGTTTGTATAAAACAGTAGTTTACTCTTCAGTGAAAAATATCTTCAGTCTTCTATTTACAGGAATTTTACATCAGCTATATTCAGCTTACTTACAAGTAGATATTCAACCAATCCAGGTTACAAGTAGATACAAAACCAATCCAGGTTTCTAGTAGATACTAAACCTATCCAGGTTTCTTCGTATCACTATCTCAGTTCTACTCAATATCTAACTCATGCTCAAACAGCTCCAGCTACCATCCACTGCAAACGACCACCAACGACCAACAAACAACAAGGGAATGATGAAGTTGATCTGCATATTATAATGCTCTGGCCCAATCACATTGCAGTTCATACCCAATGACTCAGCATTAACATATTTTACATTCTACATTACCTTATATCATAATACATTCTTACATTTCACCTTTTATTGTACTACAATGAAGTATCACCCAGGATTGCTATTTCTAACAGGATTTATGAAAGAAAGTATTGAATCCACAGTGTTGAGACTTTTAACAAACTGAATTTAGTTTAATAGCAATAGCATTTAGACTTATATACTGCTTCACAGTGCTTTACAGCCCTCTCTAAGTAGTTTATAGAGAGTAAGCATGTTGTCCCCAACAATCTGGGTCCTTATTTTACTGACCTTGGAAGGATAGAAGGCTGAGTCAACCATGAGCCTACTGAGATTCAATCTGCCAAACCTCTGGCAGCCGATGATCAGCAGAAGTATCTTGCAGTACTGCACTGTAACCACTGTACCACCAAGGCTCTTAAATATACATAGACTTGAAAAATGCAGGATGGTCAAATAATTTTCAGGATATATCATCAGAGTAGATCAAAACAAGCTTGAAAGCAACACATATACTGTACATATTTTGTACATTTTCATGTAGCAAACCTCATCAATGGGAGTTTCTAAGAAGACTGAACAGTCACTTTTTGGGACAGCCACAATTTCACAGATTGAAATGGAATGGGACAGTGACGACGAACCTATGGTACGGGTTCTACAGTTGGCACACGGAGCCATATCTGCTGGCACATGAGCCGTTGCCCTAGCTCAGCTCTAATGTGCATGTGTGTGCTGGTCATCTGATTTTTTGCTTGCACATAGGTATCTGAGGGCATTTTTGGCCTCCAGAGAGCCTCCGGCCTGTAGTTACCAGCTTCTTCTCTACTGCCCTTTTTGTGGATAGGAAAAACATTGGCCATTCTCCAACCTTCATTGAATTATGGGTGTGGGCACTCACACATGGGCGACATGGCACACACACCGTCTTTTGGAATCCGAGGAAAAAAAGGTTTGCCATCACTGGTATGCCAAAAGGGGAATGGGGTCTCCTGCTTGAGCAGGGAGTTGGATGAGAAGACCCCCAAGGTCCCTTCCAGTTCTATTTTGATTGATTGATTTTTCTGGGCAATATCCCATCAGCTTTATGACTGATAACTGCTGCTATTATATTTTCTTCTGCCCCTTAAAATATTCCCCTCCCATTGGTCTTCCAACAATTGGATAATTCATGGTAGAGATAAAAAAAATGAGTAGAATTATACACATGTACACATGCACGTACATGTACATATACTGTACATATACATATACAGGGAGGGAGGAAAGAGAGAAAGAGAGAGGGGGGAGAGAGGGAGGGGGAGAGAGAGATTAGATTATGACATATCTATAACATTTTTTTCTTTATAGATGTTTTATTTTTCTTCTTTCCATTTTTCCCCTTTTGGCATGCACATACAGTATATATGTGTATATGTGTGTGAATGTACACACACACACAAACACACACACAAAGAAAAAGGTTTAAAAGCAAACTTTTGCTTCTGCCATAATATATCTGTACTAGTTCAGCCTGTCAACAAGTCTGGCATCTATCTGCAGTTGGAGGGCAAAGTTGTCTTCACCAGCGACTCTTCTAATCTCTAACACAGATTATTACCAGCAAGCCAAAATCCTGGGAGTTTATGACAGGTGGATTTGTCAGGGAGTCTCCTGTTTATTCCCATAAGAAGGCATACTTGTCAGATCTAAAGAAAGCTGGAAATCAAAAATAACAAGCAGTCAGAAGGTGGAAGGGTGAACTTTTCATCTTTTAAACATTCAGTTTTGGAAATCCTATCTTTCTTCTGTATTGTTCCAACATGGAGGGAGGAGACCTGGAAGGGAGTTTACTACTGATTTACTAGTCCCCAGAAGGCAGTGGAATAAAACCTGCATTTATTTTTAATTTGTAATAAGACTCTCTCCATTAGATTTAGTTAAATTCCTCTGCAAGTTTCTTTGCTGAGCAATCTAGAGGTTGCCACACTGTTCATTCCTATTACAGTAGAAGAGTTGCAGGAGATATATTTCTAAAACTCTATTGACTGATGAGATTCAGCGGGATTGAGGTCATCTATGATATCTGTTCTGTCTGGGTCCCCCCAGACGCAAACACCAATCAAAAAGAGTATCCAGACACACTGGTAAAAAGCAAAGGCAGTTTATATAATTCAAAGCAAACACAGGTAACAAAAACTGTTCTTACAGACAGGAACACTATGAAGCTTCACAGAGGTTTCACGAAGGCGAGGCAATAAAACAGGATTCTTGCTGGCAACAACAACGCTGGAGATAATAAAACCCACGCCTCCCCCAAGTCTTCCAGACTTCTAGGCCACAAGCCAAGATCAGAGACGCCAAGGATCGAAGCAAGGTCACAGGACTCCTAGTTGATAACTCTCCACAAGACTGTAAGGGCCTTTTCAACCCTGCTGAGGAGAACCACACCCAAACCCAGCTGTTGCCAATTCAGGGATGGAAATACCTTTCTAATTGGCCCCGTCTTTGAGCTGCTCGTCGCTGCCTCATGTCTATTATAGCCTGTGCGTCTTCATCCAATGAATCCAGGCTACTAGCTGGGGAGAGAGCCCCCCCGGGGGTCTCAGGCTGCTCTCCCTGCTCCTCTTCCTGACGTTCCTCTCCCCCGTCTGCCTGGTCCTCCCCCTCCTGTTCACTGTCCTCCTCCTCTGGGCATGGATCCGGCAGAGATCCAGCCGGTCCCTGAGGAGCCTCAGGCTGAATCACAACAGATATCTAATTTCTAGGCTTTTTCTTCAACTTATTTTGTCCAAAAGCTAAAGGAGAGGCAGAAATTCTGATGATTTTCCATTATGATCTATGGTAGGAATTTTGTCCAAAGCAAAATGGATAACATTGGACAGGGCTACCTCTGAATCTTGAAGCACAACATAGTTGAAGCCATTCCATTTTGCCATCTCTGACTCCAATTTTAATTTGACTTTCTCCTCGCTCTTCCCATAAGCGTCATCATCTCCAAGGCATGTCTCTATCAAGTGGAGAGCCATATAAATTGAAGAAACAAACAAATCATTTATTGATTTCCAGAAGGAGAAGAAACAGAGATGTCTATAGTGAGGCAGAACAGTGAGAAAATTTATCTTGCATGAGCAAATATATACAGATAGCTTTTGACTTATAACTGCAACTGAGCCCAACATTTCTGATGCTAAGCAAGACAGTTGTCAAATGAGATTTGTCTTATTTTATGACCTTTCTTACCACAGATTTTAAATGAATCACTGCAGTTTTTAAGGTAATAACATGATTATTATGTGAATTTGGCTTCCTCATTGACTTTGCTGATCAGACAGTCACAAAAGGTGATCATATGACCCTGGGAACACCACAACCATCATAGATACAGGGCCGTTGTCAAGTGTCCAAATTTGATCACATGAACATGAACATGCCGTAACTGTAATAAGTGTGAAAAGTTACATGTCATTTTTTTTCAGGGCTGTTGTAACTTCGAATAGTCACTAAACGAGTGGCTGTAAATTGTACTTGGATATTTCTGGATTCACTCCTAATTCCCTGATTTTGTTTTTTAGCATACTCTAGGTAGCCCTAATCCATACCACATTGCTTGTATTGGGATATGAGATATTTGTCTAGTGTTAAACATTGAACTTTGTAACACTAAAACAGTGAAACACAGCTCTTAAAACAGATTGCTAAATATTGGCATTTCATTTCTGATCACCAATTTCTTTCTGAAAAAAATTGGAAGGAAGGATTGGGCATGTTATTTTCATTTACTGTTAATTGAGCAAAAAGGATTTCTATCTATCTATTAGGTAGATAATTTATTTGTGACAATTTACTAAGAGCTTGGAAGATGTGGGTTAGAAAATAATATTTTTTTATTTCTAGTAGGTAAGAAAGGTTGGGCAGAAGTAATTCATAGTTGCCTAACTATTATTCTTACAATTGATCTTAATAGGTGGAATCATTTTCATTCAGAAATTATTCATTTTGGAAGCCCATTTTTTTCCTGCAATTCAGCAGAAACATTGACTGCAGCATAAAAGAGCAGGAGGAATGTCCTCTTCAATTTTATAAAATGGCATTCTACTGATATTTCATAATCTCTGCAGAATTACTATTTCTTTCATTTTGTATATATGAAAAGACTGTAGGGCAATTTTACACCTGCATTAGAAAGGATAATTTGTTGGTAACACAATATATATATATATTCCACGGAATGTTATGCCCATAAGATATTTCCCAGAATTATCTTTAAAATGAGCTGGCAAAAATAGAGGTGTAAACACAGGATTTACTGGATCAAAGACAGTTTGGGTTATAGTATGGTAAACATGAGATTATAATAACTCTGGACTTAATGACCCCTGAGTGTGAAGTTAAAAGTGCATGTTTTCCTAGCAATTCTAGAAGAGAAAAAATCTGAACAAATTCTGACCAAGTTTGACACAAGAGTTAAGCTCTTAGTTTCTGATCTCAAACTAGCTTTTACCAATCAGCTTTACCAATCCTAATGATTTTATTGCTCTAAAACCAAATTTGAGACAATAAATCTCCCCTCTTTTATTAGAAAATGAGAGAAAACAGTAATAAAGTAAAGTAGAGTTAGTAAGAAGTTCCATAATTTACACACACATAAAAGATTAAGAGAAATGCTGGATGTTTCCTCGACTGTATTCTGGGGTACCTTACGAAGCAAAATAAAATAAAATAAGTAAACATCATGAATTTTATCCCTCTTAATTAACATTGACTGGTCATTGTGCAAACACTAGTGACATTATTTTTCTTGGGTGGTCTGAGTGAAAATACAACTAGTGGCTAGTGCACTCTTTATTGCATAGCAGTTTAAGCTAATTCTGATGAACATGCTGAAAATATGAATTGAATGAAAGTTCTACCATGTCACCAAATGGAAAAGTCCATTCATCCCCTGAATTTGGCCCACATAGCATTCTATGATAATGATTGCACCTTTGGGTACTGACCCTTCTCCTGTCTGCTCCCACTCATCTGATGGTTAGGGACTTAGTAATGTGAAGATGAAGACTTGATAATGGTCTTTACCAGGAATAATTTTGTTGGAGATTTTGCTCCTAGATTGTTCTTTCAATACTTCATTCTACATAGCTAATGGTCACAATGGGTGTAGTCCAACAAGAAACCTCTTTGCTACTTGTTAAATCAGAGGCTGGAGGCTCGGGGAAAGGCTAATAGTTCTTTATTAGCATTCAGGAACAGCTGAAGTGACCAGCTCGATGTACAAGTGAAATTGGGAAACAAGTAGCATAACCCGCACCTTATATACATGGTTACTAGCACAGGGATTGGTGACAGTGTTTCAAGACTTGGCGCTGGAGCTTCCTATTGGCTGAGCCCGGAGGCTCCTCATTGGTCGCGCCCAGGCTTCCCATTGGTTGTGCTAGCAGGCTGCTTATTGGTCGCCCTGCTCCAGTCAGCTATCACCTTTATTATACAGCTTGCAAACATAACAGCCTTTTAAAAGAACAAACATAACACTACTTATCTCTAGTAAGGAAGTATTTAAGTTTTGATTGGGGTCTCTTTTCAGATGAAAAATCATGCTCAACCCTGCTCTCCTTGATTACTAGAATTCTGCTTTGGACCTGCCAATCATTGGTTTCACTGGAACTAGACAAACAAAGCAACTGCAGAATCAAGCATATTAAATGCTGACTTAATGATGCATAATTTTATTAAAGACATGTTTTGATTTTATAAAACCAAGCTGAGTGCTTTTATATGACTTTTTGGAGGAAAATAATATAATTCTGTGCTCCAGAAGAAACATGGGATCAGGTATTAGCTGATTGAAAATTGTTTTGTCCAAATGTAGAGGAAAGATGAAAACAAAACATTCCATGGGACAAAGTGATAAAACTGTTCAAAGATCCAATTTGCAGATGTGAGTAAAAGGCAATTCAGTTGGATCTCTCAGTTCAGGATTGTCAATCTGGGTGAAATTATTAATATCATGAATTGCTTTCTGTTCTGTCTGGGTGCCCCCAGACTTCAACACCAACTGGAAAAAGCAGCCAGACACGCTGGTAAAAGCAAAAGCACTTTATAGTTTGAAAAATAAACACAGAGAAAAACCTGTTCTTCCCAACAGGCAGGCTATGAGACTTCACAGCAGAGTCCTGATGGCCAAACAATACAGCAGACTTCTTGCTGGCACACCCACCACTGTAGAGAATAAGACCCACACCTTTTCCCCCCAAGGTTTCAGTATTCAAAGTCACAAACCAGAATTCCAAGACGCCAAAGATCACAGCCAGGTCCCAGGACTCCCAAAGATAATACTCCACAAGCCAGGAAGGGTGGGTCTGCCTTTTCAGCCTTTCCAGAGAGCACCACACCCAAACCCAGCTGTTGCCTCTTTAGTGCTGAAAGTACCTGGCTAATTGTCCCCTTTGTTGTGTTGCTCTTCCCTGCTGGAGATCGATGATTGCTTGTGCATTTTCATCTAAGGAATCCAGGCTGCTTGCTGGGGAGAGCTCCCTCTCGGGGGACTCTGGCTGTCCTCCCTCTCCCTCAGCCTGAGATTCCTCCTCCCCGTCTGCCTGAACCTCCTGTTCCTCATCCTCCCCCTCTGAGCAGGAAGCCGGCAGAGGATCAGCCGTTCCCTGAGGGGCCTCAGACGGAATCACAACACTTTCTATCCAACTATTGATGAACTTCTTCTGTACATGCATGAAAAGTATTTTTCTCCCCTAAATTGGATCATTTCTCCTAATCTGATTGATTGAATCTGACTCAAAAAGCTGTGATCTTTATTTCTAGATTAAACCTGATTAAATAAGATATGACTTAATCTTTTTGAGTTCAGGAATGCATTTTAATGAGAAATAGGTAAAAAACATTTGAAATACTATTATCAGATTTTTTTTTAAAAAAAGCAAATATCTTTATTACTATACAGAATATTTTTTCTGAGACAAAAAACCAACAGTACTGATTATGGAAATGGTGACTTGGCTGTATAGCACTTAATAAAAAATGGATGCCAATTTAAATATGCTTTGCATTTAAGAATGCCCATGTGATTCATTGGAAAAGTAATGATTCAACTATGGACGTGAAAACTGTGCTTAAAATGGCACAAAGACCATTGAGCAACTGCTCAAATTAAGACCTGTAGGAGGCTTTTGTACAATTGTAACACTCCAAGCTAAATGATTACCAGGTTTTTTTTTCCTTGCCCAATGACAGGGGATCCCCAATTTTGGGGACTTGTAGACTTCAGGTTCCAGAATTTCTAGGATTTCAAGCCTTAAAAATTGCTAAAATTGAGGATCCCTGCAATAGGAGATTACAACAATGGCAAACCATGAATGGTGTCAAATCCTGTCAGGAATACACAATGCCTGGAAGGATTCCATACAATGAATCGATTCCTAAACAGCCTGGGGAAACTGTTCACTGCACCTCAAGTGCCAACAGGTTGTTTCAAGGATGGGGGTGGGAGTGGGGAAACACAACCCAGGAAAGTTAATTTTGTGGTTATCAGATCTGTTTGTTGAGCAATTTAATGAGTGAGACCCATCCTTCAATCAAAAAGCTTATTTCTGAATTCGTACAACTTATTGAAAGGAGAGTGGGAATTTATTTTCTACCATTAATTTAACGGGTATGGAGAGCTTTATGAATTATAAGCATACTGATAATTGGTTGTGTTCATAACCATTTGTCTCCCAATCTGCATTGAAAAGATATAAAATCTTGTACATCATTTGGTTAAGTAAGCAGTGTTCCCTCTAATTTTTTGGGGGGTGGGCGGAAAAGTATAGTGTCTGAGCGGCAACCCCTTTGGGACTGGGCGGCACAGAAATAATAGATAGATAGATAGATAGATAGATAGATAGATAGATAGATAGATAGACAGACAGACAGACAGACAGACAGACAGACAGACAGACAGACAGACAGACAAACAAACAAACAAACAAATAAAAAACCCACCCTGTTTTGCCTTAGAGAATTTCAAAATAAAATACTGTACTGTGTGTCTATAACAGTGAGCTCATAATAGGGCAATTCTATCAATATCAAAATGCCACTTAAATAGTTGAGCTAGTTTCAAACTAGATTTTGATTTTCTTTCTCTCTTCCTTACTCCCATTCTTTTTCTTTTTCTTTTCCTTCCTCTCTTTTTCTATCTGTTTCTCTCTCTTCCTCTCTTTCTCTCTCTCTCCTTCCCTCTCACTCTTTCCCTCTCGGCTTCTGGGCAGGTTTGGAAAACTCTGAGTTGATGATGATTTTTAAGTGAGCGATTGCTCACTGCTCAGCTTAGAGGGAACTATGTAAGTAAGAGTTCTGCTTGAGATTTTTTTTTGCTTTCTAATCACCTTTGTTTATTATAATAATTACCTTTAAAATAACTATGCCTTTTTGAAAGAATAAATGATATGAATCACTCCTTGTGCTAGGTAAAGTATAAAGCTTTTCATGGAAAGTTATGTGCTAAAAACACTTTTCTTTAGCTATGAATGATCTTGCAGAAAGCCATGTCTTTTCAATATAGGCAGTAACATGCAATTCTACGTCTTTAGTTTGACTTTTCATATGATTGACATGTCCTGCCAAGACATTGAATTTTATCCATAAGTGTAACATTACACGGACTTGTTTAATCTTTTATATTCAATTGTTGAATATAGAAGAGATTCAGGTTCCAATTCAGCTATTAAGTGCAAAGTCACTGGGTGATACTACACCAAACACTGTCTCAATTTATAACTTGTAATAGTATGTGAGGAAAACCTTGAGAAATGCAGCAGAGAGACCTGTCAGATAAGACAGGACACAGCTTGCAGCGGCATTATGGGCAGAAAAAGAGTCCTAAAAGAGACCCTCACTAACTTCATAAACTGTAGAGGAGAATGGTGGAAGATTTGTATTTTCATTCCTGCAAGATTTTGGAAACCTGACAGTGAAGTAGAATTAGCTCATCTCATTTTGTATCCTTTATCTGTTCTACCTGGGAAGGTGACACAGCTTTGGGATCCAGTTGGAAGGAAAATATTCTGTGCAATGTCTAGAGGAGAAGCAAAATGTAAAGCAGGAATACACAAAAGTGCACTGCAGTTTGGGCATCCCTAACTGTCTGATTCAGTTCTGCAACCGGACGAGACTGACACAGACTTCAGAGGATAATCAGAACTGTAGAAAAAACAATTACTGCCAACCTGCCTTCCACTGAGGACCTCAGAGTCCACGGAGAGGGGCGGCATACAAATCCAATAAATAAAATAAATAAATAAAATAAATATACTGCACAAGTCAAAAAGAGGGTGTGAAAATATTTACTGACCCCCTCACATTCTGGATACAAATTGTTTCAACTCCTACCCTCAAAACAATGCTATAGAGCAGTATTTTTCAAGCAGTGTGCCGTGGCACACTAGTGTGCCAGGAGACATGGTCAGGTGTGCCATGGGGAAATTAAACATAGGTCCCCAAACTACGGCCCACGTGCCGGATACGGCCCACGGAGGCCATTTATCTGGCCCGCCACCAGCCGCCTCCATCCGAACATAAACATTCCCCTCACAATCCCTCCAGCTATCAGCAACAGGAAGAGTGGAGGCACAGGGAACGCTCATTGACCAATTACCTTCTAGGATTCATCCTGACCACTCACGATGAACCAATAGCAGGATTCCTCTTATCCACACCCAGGAAGGTCCCCACTCAGGCTGCCGCACACTTGTCATTGTGTGGCTGCGGCAAGTAGTTGAAGCTGCTACTCCTCCCCGTGGTCCTGATTTTTAATCCTGGTCAGGACCTGAGGTAAATGTTTCCACCACTAGATGAAGCCTCAGCCTCAGCTGGTTATATCTATCCTGATGGTGTATTTAGATATTTGACCGTTTTCTTTTTATAAAAGACCCCTGCAGAGGGTGATATACAATACATCACAATGTGTTAGAATGTCATTTTGTGTCATATTGGTTGGTGGTGTGCCTCAGGATTTTGTAAATGTAAAAAATGTGCCGCGGCTCAAAAAAGGTTGAAAATCACTGCTATAGAGCACTACACACAGTGATGGGCTCCTACGGTTATGGTCAGGTATGCAGAACCAGTAGAAAAAAATTGATTCCCCCCCCCCTTTTTTTCACTTCTGGGCTCTGGGTATGTTTTTCCTATCGCAATAAATGAGGTTGAAGGTGTATAATTTTAGAAGAGCTGTGTGTGTGTGTGTACATACAAATACAGTTTACATAGTAGATAATGTATATTTTTGTGTGCCTGTGTGTAATATGTATGTACACATATGGCATACATACATAGAATTAAATAGTATATTTTGGATGCTCAGCAATAGTAAATACCGGTAGATAGGGAAATTGTATCTGTTTGAGATGAGGAGAGGCCAGGCACCCTAACCCTAACTCAAACTGTTGACATGAGTGACGTCAAGTTGGCTATCTTTAAGCCAGTCACATGACCTTTAATCCACCCCCTGGTCACATGATCATCAAGCCACTCCCACCTGGTCATATGGCTGGCAAGCCACAGCCACAAAATAAGCCACAGCTACAGTGTGGTAATAAATTTTTTTTGCAGCACTTCATTGAATGCACATCAAGACAACTAGATACATGAACAGTATTTTTTCCCAAATGCCAGCACTCTGATAAACAAATAATTCCCTCACTACTATCAAACTATTCATTAAGACTGCATTACTATTACTATTAGTCTTCTCATTATTCCTATCACCCATCTCCTCCCACTTATGACTGTATGACTGTAACTTGCTGCTTGTATCCTTATGATTTATATTAATATTGATTATTTCCTGATTGTTTATTGCATCCTATGACAATCATTGTTGCACCTCATGGTTCTTGACAAATGTAACTTTTCTTTTATGTACACTGAGAGCATATGCACCAAAGACAAATTCCTTGTGTGTCCAATATTACTTGGCCAATAATGAATTCCGTTCTGTTCTGTTCTATTCTATTCTAATTCTATTCTACCTGTTATACTGTAGCTCAGCTGTGTCTTCAGGAAAGGATGGTCACAGATATTAGCAGATCCTCAGCAATGTAACTCATACCCCTTTTTACAGACATCAAAACTCAAACGTCATGTGCTAGTCCCCAATCATAGAACACTATGCTACTTTATTCCAAGTTTTTAACTTTATTTTACACATAGAGGTGTATATTGATGTGTGAACATGGTAGCACTTGAGTTTCATTAATTTTAATCTACTATGCTACTTTTATTGTTCTGACAAAAGCACTGAGTTTCTGGTGAAGCGCACAGAAGTTTCCTGAAAAAGATGTTCCACTCAAACATAATTCCACTTATTGCAGGAGTAAAATGAATGAAATTCCGCATATAAATCTCCCTGAGCTAAAGCAAAACCAAAATATAAATATGATAAATAAGTACATACCTCCAAGTATGCGTTTCTTGAGCTAGAAGCTGAGTACCGATGGAAATCTGCTCTTAAATGATTCTTCTTAAGATTTGCTTAAGATCTGGGAAAAATAGGCAGAAAAATTCAAATGAAAAATGCATCCTGGGATCACTGGGATTTTGACTGTAAATAGGAGAGCGTGATAATACAGTATATCCTATTCCTCACTTCCTATGATTACACCTAATTCTATTTGTTTCCAATCATTTCCATCCAGCATATAAGCAAGCAAATTACACTGGGATATTAGAAGGCCATTTCCCGTACGTTCTAAAGTTTAAGGGATGGAGGGAATCAAAGCAAATAATAAATTATTATGTATTATTGTTTATTCATTTAACTTTTCAAAGGCAAAAGCTTGTATAGCCATAACATACACCTAAAGTAATACACCTAAATGTCTACAAAAGCAGAACAAGGTTTCTGATAAGGGAAGATAGTTTAGCTATTTCCAAAATTAATGTTGGATACATCCAGAGACACATGGTTTAGATTCTGTCACTGTGAAAGTATTTTTGGACCAATGTGCATGAAAACTCAGTGTTCTTACTGCTTCTTTGATGTTCTTGGCCATTTGCAAGTAACACTCTGTTATCTTTCTCCCACATTTGCACAGATGAAATGACCCACTTGAAATTCTCTGGAAGGAGGATGAGAAGAAAAAGGGGGGAAAGCCTCCTGAGAGTGTGATTCAAAAACATTGTCTAAACACACTCTTGCAGTTCAAGGTCATGCATCTTTATTGTAGTAAAAGTTAGTTTTTGATAATAATTTTAGATTTGCACATAATATATAATAATTATTATGTGACATAAAAGTTAGCCAGAGAGTAATCTTGTCAGGACTTGCCAATTCAATTCATATCTAGGTTCAATCTTTTGCAAAAAATAACATGCAGATAGGAATTCTTGTTGATTATGCCTTGGAATTAGTGCATATTGATTGCAAAAGCTCTTATGATAAAAGGGTATGGACACTTTATCAAGAGCCAAAATAATACTTTGAAAATGTATAGTTAATAGATGTATGTGAACGACCTTCCTACATTCATATCAGGGGCATCCATAGGACCTTTTAAAAAAAGTGAAGATGTTCAACACAATCCCACAATCAAAACAACACCCCATTTTTAAGTGTGTCACATCCCTCTGGATAGACATTACATTTTGGATATTTTCATTTTTCATTTTGACCAGCCTAACTTTTAAAAATTAATTTCAAAGTAAAGGAAAACTAGCTTTGAAACAGCTTCTTCTTCTTCTTCCTCTTCTTCTTCTTGTTCTTCTTCTTGTTCTTCTTCTTGTTCTTCTTCTTGTTCTTGTTGTTGTTCTTCTTCTTCTTCTTCTTCTTCTTCTTCTTCTTCTTCTTCTTCTTCTTCTTCTTCTTCTTCTTCTTCTTCTTCCTCCTGCAAAACAATATTTTTGAGGTTCAGCCTTTATGCACAATAAATACGATAATATTCTTTCTTTCTTTCTTTCTTCCTTCCTTCCCTTCTTCTTCTTCTTCTTCTTCCTCTTCTTTCTTTTTCTTCTTCTTCTTTCTTCTTCTTCTTCTTCTTCTTCTTCTTCTTCTTCTTCTTCTTCTTCTTCTTCTTCTTCTTCTTCTTCTTCTTCGAAACATAGAAGTCTGATGGCAGAAAAAGACCTCATGGTCCATCTAGTCTGCCCTTACACTATTTTCTGTATTTTATCTTAGGATGGATATATGTTTATCCCAGGCATGTTTAAATTCAGTTACTGTGGATTTATCTACCACGTCTGCTGGAAGTTTGTTCCAAGGATCTACTACTCTTTCAGAAAAATAATATTTTCTCAGGTTGCTTTTGATCTTTCCCCCAACTAACTTCAGATTGTGTCCCCTTGTTCTTGTGTTCACTTTCCTATTAAAAACACTTCCCTCCTGGACCTTATTTAACCCTTTAATATATTTAAATGTTTCGATCATGTCTTCTTCTTTCTTCTTCTTCTTCTTCTTCTTCTTCTTCTTCTTCTTCTTCTTCTTCTTCTTCTTCTTCTTCTACTACTACTACTACTACTACTACTACAACAACAACAACAACAACAACAACTACTACTACTGCACCACTTCTCATCCTTTAGATGACCACAGCAATAGAGCTGTGGTTGCTCAATGGAAATGATCTCAATTTTTGCTTTTCCAGTCCTAGCTCTGTGGGCTCTTGTAATTTGCCTCAGCTTATATCCAGCTATCTATTCAAAAGCATATTCTATGGAAGTAGATAGATAGGTATCACTTTGGTAAGAGACAAACTGGTGCTCTGTGCAGGCAGTCAGATTCCCGATAGCTCTAAAAGCCTTCCCAGTTGCAGTGCCCACTTACGAGACAACTCCGGGAAGATGTGGGAGGGAGGAAGCTTGGTGATGCTGGAGGAAGAGCTGCTCGTCTTTCTCTCAGGTGTGAAACTAGCTCACCCTCCTGTGACACACCTTGGGAAGCATGCAAGCATTTGTATGCCGTCCCGAGTCTCCGGAGAGGGGCGGCATACAAATCTAATAAATAATAATAATAATAATAGGACATAATAATAATAATAATAATAGGACATAATAATAATAATAATAATAATAGGACATAATAATAATAATAATAATAGGACATAATAATAATAATAATAGGACATAATAATAATAATACTAATAGGACATAATAATAATAATAATAATAATAATAATAATAATAATTATTATTATTATTATTATTATTATTATTTCCTATAACAGGGTTGATACTTTGGCAAGCCAAACTACTACTCTGCAATAACATTGTGGTCTCCTGGCTTCTGTAACAATGCCATATGCTAATCATAAGCACAACCATACTAGGGAGTAAAACTGAGCAAATGAATTAAAGAATATAAAGAAGAATGTCAGAAGTAAAACCTCTATTTCCTCTCTTCTTCATGGGTATTTTCTTCCTTAAAACATATAGCAATCTGGGTCATAGTCTGGTCAGAAACATCTGGTGCATAGCTATCACAAACATTCTATCTCCAAGGCTGCTTGTTAGCACTTTGCAGAATGAAATTGAAGAGAAGGATTCCTGCTGATAGCTAAGTATACTGACTGGGATGGGATGAAACTGTTGAAAGCTTGCCCTGTCATGCTGGAACTGTCCCACTCTATATCTCCATAAAATAAGCAGCAGTGGTATAGATCTTTTCCAGTATACATACATCAACCCCACCTCCCCAGTGCAAAATAGGTTATTCTATGTCTAATTTCCTAAACAAAGGACTGCTTTCGAACTTGTACAGGATTGCACATTTATTTCTTTTTTTTTTTTTCAAGCAATGGCATTCCAAAAGGATTTGCAGTAGGAAATCCCTCAACCTTTAGAAAGAAAAAAAAAGTATCTCAAGTGAGACTAGGCTCCTAACGTTTATGTCAAAGTTCACCTGGATTAAATACAGAATGATTCAAACAATGCCATTCAATATGTCAGAAGACCTTCGCTTGTGCTCTTGCTAAACCTCATGAGACTTTATCCACGCATGGAAACAAATACAGATGTGTATACAATTTTAATTTGGGATCAGGTTTTAATTCTTTGCTCATCCTCCCACCTGTGAGCTGAATTGCTAACCTGAACACATCGTAAAGTATCCTCTATTTTGCCTTCTGAGCAATTAGAGTAGCCTCACTCTAGATGTTCTTTTAAGCAAATAAATGTTGAGCCTAAGAAACAGCTGAGTTTGAAATCTCACCCTTGTCTTACATTTCCCCAAGCTTAGGACCCAGAGGAACTAAACACAAAGTTGGGAAATCTCTTCAACTATTGCTGCAATTATTTTAAATCTGGTGGGCTTCTTTCCTGCAGCCAGGGACCTGAGCTTTCCAAACTGTTCTTTTCCTTAGCTTCCTAAGAGATATATCAATGAGCAATTATTGAAGAGGGCTGAGATTTTTAAAAAAATAAATTTTCTATTAAAATAAATAAATTTACAAAATTAAAAAAATAGGTGTGTAAAGCTGATCAGGAGTATAATTCATCTATAGTTGTTTTATGTTAAGAAAAAGATAAAACCCTAAAAAAAACCAATATAAAACTTCAATTTGTCATACACCATCAGTTGCAGAGGGAGATGTTAAAAAAACCCAACAGGGATGACCATTGTCCTTGAAGTTCTGTTCATTTTTTAATATGTTACTCTATTAGCCCTTCAATGTAAGCCAGGTCAGGAAACAAACTCCACAAGAAATACTTTACTGATAAACCATATAATAACAGAATCTTAAAAACCTGACATCACATTAATTTTATATTATAAAAAGGGAGCTACAGTACATTATATCAGTTGAAAAAGGGTTAACATTTTCATCCCCAGAACATTTTCCCACTAAAACATAAGCATGTTTTTTGCAAATTGTTACAAATCTAGGCACACAGCAATATTGTTCCAAAGAACGTTAGAGAGAAGACCTTTATCAACCAATTCAAGTTGTATAGTATTAAAAGCAAAACATATCATATTGGGAAAAATGAGACTTTTTTTTTAAAAAAAAGGTGGGATGGGGAAATCACATTTTGTGTGGCCAAACGTATTTTGTTACATAAAAGCCTGATGTATTCCTTCATGAAAAGCTCTACAGAAAAAGCAGAATTATATAAACAGCTTATACAATGTTATCCATGTAAAAACATCCGTTTCTAAAATGAGATAAGACTGACATTCAGCACAATGTATTGTTTGAAACTACTGCAAGCGAAATAACAATACCTTTTAATATTCTCCTTATTGAGTCTCCAAAAAATACTAAATCATATAAACGTGTCAGATAATGTGAAAATATACAAAAAGTAACCATTTGCACAAATGAAAAGTGCTGTTAGGGAGAAGCAGACTGAGCCACTTAAGTATATGTTTTATATATATGTGTGTGTGTGTGTGTGTGTGTTTTCGTAGATTTTCATGGGTACAGGTATGACGGTCCTGGTATATTCGGGTTTCTTCCCGTGTAGGATTTGGAAATTTTTGGCGACGTTTCGATGAGGTCCCACTCATCATCTTCAGGCTGGTGTTTCTGTCCTTGTTCTAAGGCAAACACTGCGAGACCTAAGCTGCCTTCCTTCTATAAATACTGGTGGCTGCGTGTGGTTTGATGGCTCAGCAATTGCCTGCTGTGTAGAAACTTCCTGGTGAGTCAGTGGGGAAACATCTGGGGTCGTTGATGTAGCTGAAGTATGCTGATTAGTTAATGGTTGTTGATTAGGCATGATATCCTGAGTAGTTGGAGCTTGCAGGCTACTTGATTGTTTTGCAATATGTGTTCTGAGTTTAGTTTCTGTTTTTATGGCTGGGTTACGTTTGAGGGCTGGTTTCCAGATGTCTGGTAGGCAGGAGGTATCATCCTGCTTGTTCATATTTTGGGGATGTTTTTCTATCTCGATGGCTTCCATTATTACGCTACAGCAAAAGAATAATAATGGAAGCCATCGAGATAGAAAAACATCCCCAAAATATGAACAAGTGGGATGATACCTCCTGCCTACCAGACATCTGGAAACCAGCCCTCAAACGTAACCCAGCCATAAAAACAGAAACTAGACTCAGAACACATATTGCAAAACAATCAAGTAGCCTGCAAGCTCCAACTACTCAGGATATCATGCCTAATCAACAACCATTAACTAATACTTCAGCTACATCAACGACCCCAGATGTTTCCCCACTGACTCACCAGGAAGTTTCTACACAGCAGGCAATTGCTGAGCCATCAAACCACACCCAGCCACCAGTATTTATAGAAGGAAGGCAGCTTAGGTCTCGCAGTGTTCACCTTAGAACAAGGACAGAAACACCAGCCTGAAGATGATGAGTGGGACCTCATCAAAACGTCACCAGAAATTTCCAAATCCTACACGGGAAGAAACCCGAATATACCAAAAATTTTCACGGGTATATGTATGTAGATTGTTCTGAGTTCGGGTTTTGCCCTGTGTAATATTTTGCATGTCTATGCGACGTTTCGGTGAAATCACATTCACATTCTTCAGCCTGATGATGGTGAATGTGATTTCACTGAAACGTCGCATAGGACACAGGGCAAAACCCGAACTCAGAACAATATACATACATATATATATATATATTGCATGTTCTGTTCATTTTTAATTTTTGTTATATTCTTATATAAAACAGCAACATGAACTTAGCAAGTTCTTCAAAAAGAAAAAGACTAAAATAAAATAAAAATCAACAGAGGTCTTTCTTTCTAAAATAAAAATACCGCCTCAGCAAATTATTGTAGATAATGTTGCGCCTTTGATGTCAACCCATCATGTCAGATTGAAATCCCTGACAAACAGCATATTGACATAGCAATTTTTAATTCTGTAGGAGAAAGAATTAGAACTCAAATCAAACAGAAACTTGTAATTACCTCATCTGCTTTTAGTTAAAAGAAAATAATCTCTAACATTGTGAATGCAATGTGCACTCAACACTGTACATTTAGAGGTTACAAATTTGCTAAAAATAATTGAAGCAGTGTATGCCTTTTAAATGTCAATGTTTTGGAAGATATTTTGTTGTGGTTCTTTTGTTACAAACTAAAGCGATGGAATGTCTAATACAGCTTTCTGCTTATCTCCTCTTATCGGGCTTCTCTTTTATGACCATGCAGATTGGATTCCATTTCACTCTTCAGCTCATTAGAAAACTTTTTGATGTCTCATCTTTGCTTATTGAGTAGTCATATTGCTGAATGGCCCACAGACAACCAGCCACTCTGCTTGTGAAGACTGAAGATCATCAAAAGAAGTGGAGCCAATTCCAAACCCACATCAGGGATCAACAAAGAAAAGAAGCACTATTGAAAGAGAATTAATGTGCTGCAAGAGCCTTTGATATGCTACTATAATAAAATAAATGAAGCTAAGTGTCAGTATTTTTAAATTTCCCAAGGCTGCAATCATGCCATGCAACAAATAAATATGTATATACCTTCATCGCTCTCTCCCCCGCCCCATCTGAAATGATGCCTGAGAATATGGAACAGCTTTGCCTCAAATTCATTACATGCAGCCATTTCTTTATGATCTCATAACAACATGTTGTTGTTGTTTTTAAAAAAATCAATGTTCTGTTTAAATCTATAGTGAAAATAGTCTCAGTGAAAAATAGTCTTTCTGTTACTTACTTCATTTTCATTTTAAAGAAACATTCTGACGAGGTGTATAATTCATCATATTAATAATGGTGTGCATTTCTATTTTGAAACTATGCTGGGACTAGTACTGTCCTTCATTACTGTTCTGTCGGGCTCTCTGGTAGACTCCTCCCAAAAATTCACTGGTTTAGTTTCAAAGCGGGGGAAATCAGCACACAAAAGGTCAAAGTCAGTAAAGCAGTCACAAAACACAAAGATCAGATAATCCTCCACAATGGCCAAACCCACAGGCTGCTATTTATAGCAGCCTCACTAATTACCACAGCCCCACCCAACCACAGGTGGCCTCATTTTCTTTGATAATAATCTCTCAGTTGTTGTTGCCTATGCATCGCTCTCCTCATGCGTGACTGTATCATTAACTCTTGTTGTGAATCCAAGGAGGAGCTAGATAATTGATCTCCTTCTGAGCTGTCTGCCACACTCTCCTCCTCCCTGTCACTCATGTCTTCTTGGTCAGAGGAGCCTTCATCAGCAGATTCCACCGGGGGCAAAACAGTCCTGCAGCATGTGGATGTCTCCCCCACATCCACAGTCCTTGGGGCAGGAGCTAAAGATAAAGGCCAAACCTCATATAAAAATGTCTCCATGTTGCAAGAATAAATAAATAATGTACATGTTCAATACATTTCTTTGATGTTTCTCTAGAGAAAGGGAGAGAGAAGAGGAGGAAGGTCCACAATCCCCTCTCTAATTTTTTTTAATTGTTTCCTGCTAATTTTGCAAACTGATGTGAAATTACACCTCCAACTATGGCAGAGGGCAGTCAGACAAAACCAAATCCAACTTATTTCTTGTACAAAGAGGCATCTTGAACATTGAACACGAGTTGTTTCATAGAAACTACTTTGAAACTTGCTTTATGATTGCCTGAATATATGTATTTACAGTCATGAGAGGAGGTATTTTTCCATAAAGATTTGTGTCCCATGGAGAAAATAGACAATAGTTAATAGGACAAAGCCCCTACTCAAACTTTGAAAGGTGATCAACATTTGCAATGGACAATGCTAAATCAATAGTTAGATGGTCTATCAAGTTGTCCTCTGCTTTCACTTATCTTCAGGGAGCAGAATCATATTGACAACTCTTTGAATTTTGAGCAGAATTTAAAGAAGCAGACAAGTCATTCAGAAAATTTAAAAATGGAGTTACAGTAAATATGCTCTATTAGCCTCAATGGAAAACGGAACAGAGTCACTTCTGGTGACTCCAGATGATAAGTCAATGCCATTTCTAGTCACCCTTTAAATAGATGGCATGCTCCACTTTCTCTTCTTTAATTCAAAGTCTTCCATCAGAATGCCTGGAGCAGTTTTGATTTCTATTGATAACTGAGTACTATTGTACCAAACAGTTCAAGATGGCACAACAAACAACAATTATTCATTTTTGTTAGCAGGCCCTTCAAAAACAGTGAAAAGTCACCATAGAGTTACATACTGTGAAGGAATCAATATTGTCACTAAAGGACAGTTTATTGCTGATAGTTTTAAAAAGAAAAAAAGGCTATTGCAATAACATTTAACTTAGAAATGTGATTTAGCTTAGAAAAACTTCTTTTAGACTTTTATTCTACCATAGGCTCATTAGACTCTCATGAATCATTAAAGCAGATAAGTTGTGAATAACAAAAGTGAGCAATTTATAAAAGGTAAGGTATATATTTCTTCCACTGCATATAATTATAGCCCCTTTGTGTTTGCCTTTGAGTCTTGATTTTTGAAACTGTGTTTCTGAATTTTGTTAAGAAGAAAGTCTGGAATATGGAAAACTGACTCAGGAAAGTATGAGATAATATGAAAAGTTTTTAGTTTTTAAAATGAATTATTCTTATGTTGGAATTGCTAATACAAACACCAAGAACTAGTCAAAAATGGTAATTGTAAAAAAATTCCTCTATAAATTAGTGTATGTTTCATAAGCCAGTTTAACAAAATGGTTATCTGTTTATGTTCAAGTGTGCATTTGAATTCAATACACAAACCGTATGAAAGGAATAGGTAGTCAAAGATACATTATAGAGATTAGAAGTGACTTTTTTATACATGTCTCTGAAGTCTATATCTTATATTAACACAATGGATTGTCAGATTTTTCCATTGTTCCACTTCAAAGCATGCAATTATATTGCCTTAATTGGAAGCAGTGATGTGTTTTCACCAAGAATGTTTACTTGCATTCTGACTACTGAAATATAAATATGGCATCATTTGCTATTTTTGCTTTGTTGCTTACATGAATTTTTATATGCAAACAAATATTTGAAATAATGTATGTACTGTAATCTCAATTCAAAATATTAAAAAGGAAAATATCAAAATATATGTTTTTTGCAGATCTCATCAAGTCCCTCTGCTGTAAATAATCAATTTTATCAAGTCAAGGAAGTAGATAATAATATGATTTATAACCCTGGCAGTGCATTACTTCTTTCAGTTTTGTGTAGTTTATGGGAATTCAAGATATTACATTGCATACTATGATACTATCTTTTCTTTGTTGTGTGGACAATAAGTCAACAATGATCAAATAGTCAGATCAAATGCTACTAGAAAAGCTTGCCAAGGAATTCAGAACAGTATCAGTTTCATATGAACAATTCCAACATTTTAGATGAACATCAAGTGTTTCAGAAGCTTCTTTCTAAAACTTAAAAGCTATCTGTAGCCCTTGAACTTGAAGTACCCTAATTTGAATTTATTTCTCTGAGGTTTTTTTGTCTGGATCCTGCTGAAATATTTGTAGCTGCGGCCAATCGAAAGAAAAAGAAAGGATGTGGCTGATGTTATGTTAGGGATGAATCTGTACCAAAGCTCAGATAGCTTTTTAATCATAGCCCTGATGCATTAAAAAATCAATTTAAGGCTTGTCCAAACTATATCTAGTTGCCTATCCAGAGAAAGGGCAATAATTATTTTAAAAATAAGCCAATAAGCCAGATGTCTCTCTGTTGTTTGCAGGAAAGGCATTGGATTCTGTGGATTGGATTGCTGCTGGTTTGGACCAGTTCTTTAGAGTCGTAGCAGAAAATTGCTACTGCTCACTGAAGCGGCAGGGATGACCAGCAGTCCATGCTCCCAAGCTGGTCCTCCAGTTGCTGTGGCTTGTCAAAAATACCTAATGAAGGGCTGCAAAAAATTTTACAACCGTACTGTGGGCATGGCTTATTTTGTGGGTGTGACTTGCTGGCCACATGACCAGGTGGGAGTGGCTTGATGATCATGTGATGGAGAGGGCTTAAAGGTCATGTGACTGGCTTAAAGGTGGCCAACTTGATGTCACTCATATCAAGCATTAGGGTTAGGGTGCCTGGCCTCTCCTCACGTCAAAGAGATACAATTTTCCCTATCTATTTACTATTACTGAACATCCAAAATACAGTGGTATCTCTACCTAAGAATGCCTTTATTTATGAACTTTTCTAGATGAGAACCAGGTGTTTAAGGTTTTTTTTGCATCTTCTGAAGAACCATTTTCCACTTACAAACCCGAGCCTCTGAATCTATAACCAGAAAAGGCAGGGAGAAGCATCCGTGGAGCCTCTCTAAGAATCTCCTGGGAGGAAATAGGGCCGGAAAAGGTGGGGAGAAGCCTCTGTGGGGTCTCTCTAGGAATATCCTGGGAGAAAACAGGGTCAGAAAAGGCAGGGAGAAGCCTCTATGGGGCCTCTCTAGGAATCTCCTGGGAGAAAACAGGACCTCCACTCTCCCTGTGGTTTCCCCAATCGCACACATTATTTGCTTTTACAATTTTTCTATGGGAAAAATTGCTTCTTCTTACAAAATTTTCTATTTAAGAACCTGATCACAGAATGAATTAAGTTCGTAAGTAGAGGTACCACTGTATACTATTTAATTCTATGTATATATGTCATATGTGTACAGTACATACATATTACACACAGGGACACAAAAATATAAAGTGTATTGTATCTACTATATAAACTGTATGTGTATGTACACACAGAGAGAGAGAGAGAGAGAGAGAGGGAGGGAGAGAGAGAGAGAGAGAGAGAGAGAGAGAGAGAGAGAGAGAGAGAGAGAGAGAGAGAGATCGAGATCTTCTAAAATTATACACATTCAATCTCATTTACTGTGATAGGAAAAACATACCCAGAGCCTAGAAGGGGGGGGGGGGGAATCAAAATTTTTCTACTGGTACTGTGTGCCTGACTGTGCCCGTAGAAGCCCATCACAGAAAATACTCCTCTGTGCATACCGAACACTGCAAAATTCGGTATGGACCTGAATTGTGCGGGTTCGGTTCACCCATCACTAGTGCTGTTATAACTTTCGACCCTAAATAAATGAAATGTTCTAAATCAAGGACCACCTGTATAAAAATGTCTTTTTAACCAATAGTTTGTTACAAATAGACTGATATCACTTTCTCATTTATGACAAATAAACCATTAAACCGTGTATTTATTATAAATGTTTTTCTTTACTAATTTTACATCAAGTTAAGAACACTTTGTGACACCCCTAGACATAAATGATAAATTCTTCTTTTGATTTCATCTTATTGGATGTCATTAGTAAAAACAAAACAAGAAAGTCATTATAAATGACTTACCAGATTTCATACAGGGTTTATTTACACAAGACACTTTCTTTGTGAAAAGTGAAATAAGATAACATTAATATTAGTTTTGGAATATATCCTGCAGTTAGCTAGACTATAATATGAACATAATTTTCTTTACTTTATTATATTTATTATTTACATTTTGTGTTTAAATTTAAGCTTACTCTACCCCCTATTAAGCCAAGAGCCTTATTTCCCCCTTTCTCCCTTGGGAGCTATGTTAATTTCTGAGCATAATTTAAAATAGATGGATTGCCATTCGCATACTCCTGTATTAAGTGTCATTAATTATGCTGAAAGGTACATGAATTCTTAATAATTACCTAATTATAAGTCACCCTAATGCTTTTTATATGACAAGATTTTTCTTAAAATATAATTTCTGCTTAATGCACATCTTGAACCAAATCTTATTGATATACCCACAGCAATTCTTGCAAAGCAAATTTATAGTGTAGCTTATATTTCTATATGCCATATTAAGTTAACAAAAGAAAATTCCAATAGAGAGAGAGAGAGAGGGAGACTGCACATGTATTTGAAAACTTAGAATAGTTTCAAAACTTCTCATGAATCTAGTAATAAAAAAATGCTTTCATTTGCTGAGAATCCTCATATGGACACTTCACCTTTTAAAATATAATTCATAAGGGTTTTTTAAAAAGATATTTGAGATAATGGCTGTTTTCAGAAAAAAAATCAAGGTGATGGATTAGTTAATTAGTTGATTTAAAGGCACTCATACAAGTGCAAATTTTGTAATCAAAGCAGGCAGTACTTGTATTATATATGAAAATTATACTGTATGCAATAGTGTTTCCTCACAAAGGAAAAACTTAATATCTAAAAATAAAATAAACGAAAATGCTGCTCTGTTTTTGCAGGACTGTGGCTTATTTCTTTTAAGGCAGATTCTGCCAAACTATTCTCTATTTGACCAGAGCAACATTTCTGGACGTGTCTTTTGTTATGTGGTTTGCCTATTTTTTATTTTTTTTAAAAAAATATACTTTTCATATAATACTTTGCCTTGTCATGTCTCTTTTCTGTTCTTCATCTGATCTTTCTTGTAGGTCAGGTTGTTCTCTTCAGTATTCAGCAGGCCTTTCTGGTATGTTAGCTTCAGTGCAAATTCTTCACTGTTCTTTATAGGAGCATGGTAGTTTATGTGGTTAGGATACAGTTGTACCTTTACTTATGAACTTAATTCATTCCGTACCAGGTTCTCAAGTAGAAAAGTTTGTAAGAAGAAGCAATTTTTCCCGTAGGAAAAGCAAATAATGTGTACGATTGGGGAAAGCACAGGGAGGGTGGAAGCCCTGTTTCCTCTCAGGAGATTCCTAGAGAGGCCCCACAGAGGCTTCTCCCCACCTTTTCTGGCCCTGTTTCCCCCACGAGATTCCTAGAGAGGACCCACGGAGGCTTCTCCCTGCCTTTTCTGGCCCTGTTTCCTCCCAGGAGATTCCTAGAGAGTCCCATGGAGGCTTCTCTCTGCCTTTTCTGGTTACAGTTTCAGAGGCTCAGGTTTGTAAGTGGAAAATGGTTCTTGATAAGAGGCAACAAAATTTTCAACAACTGGTTCTTATCTAGAAAAGTTTGTAAGTAGAAGTGTTCTTAGGTAGAGGTACCACTGTAACGTGTTGGAGGTTAGCAAGCCCATGTTCTGTATGGTGGGTGAGCTCCTGTCATTTACTACAGCTCCTTGACAAAGACATGAAAGTAAGTCCTACAGGTGTCCCTTGGGCACTGGTGATGTCACTGGCTAATTCTTTCAATCCAGAAGTATCTTAGCTAACACCTCCGACATGAATGGGATGGATCTGTCCTTCATATATTTTCCCATTTTCTCCCCTTTCCCCCTTCAGCTGTTTAGTTATTTTTTGCCCGCATATTTTCTTTGATAAGTAGGGTCTGACAATATTGCTATGTGAATGAAGGGCATGATTCATTGTCATTATTTTCCTGGCCTTCCTATCCAGGGCTTTTTTAAATTTAACTTTTATTGAAATACATAGATCAACACAATATATGAAACAACACAAAGATATTTTAAAAAGAAAAGAAAGTTGGACGAAAGTGAGGCTAATCCTAATAGCGGTTCTAACTATGTTAACATTCTATTACAACTCGTATTCGATAGGTCATATACACCTGTTTTGTTGACAATAAAAATCCTAAATCATATAAGTAATCTTTTTTTACAATATATTTGATTACCAGGCAATAATACATGCATCTCATGCTGGGCTGCAATTTGGGGGTAGCAGCTGGGTGAGGTGGGATTGGCCACGAGATCCACAGTCTACCTGGGACTTGTCTTGTAGTAGGGCAGGGATGGGGCATGGGGGGCTGCATTTTACAGAGGTCTGGCAGCTTTAGTGTCTCTCCACATTGTGCTGATGGATTGGGGGGGGGCAGATCTTTTCCCCTTGCTGCTACAGCAGCTCCAGAGACTCGATCCCTATCTCATCTCCTCCTCCTACTCAAAGGCATGAGCACATTTTAAATTGTTGCCACAGGCAGAGCCCAGAGGAGCCAAGCCAGTCCCACGGGGTGTGAGCAATGGCGCAGCAGAGGAAATTTCTTTATTATTTATTTATTTATTTATTTATTTATTTATTTATCAAATTTGTATGCCACCCCTCTCTGCAGACTCAGGGCAGCTAACAACAGTAACAAAACAATATAAACAAATCAATATTTAAGTTAATTTAAAAAGAAACCCCAATTTAAGAAACCAATCATACATACAGACATACCATGCATACATTTTTTATAAGCCTACGGGGAAGGGAATATCTCAATTCCCCCATGCCTGATGACAGAGGTGGGTTTTAACGAGCTTACGAAAGGCAAGGAGGGTGGGGGCAACTCTGATATCTGGGGGGAGTTGGTTCCAGAGGGCCAGGGCCGCCACAGAGAAGGTTCTTCCCCTGGGTCCCGCCAAATGACATTGTTTAGTCAACAGGACCCGGAGAAGGCCAACTCTGTGGGACCTAACTGGTCATTGGGATTCGTGCAGCAGAAGGCGGTCCGGGAGGTATTTGTAAATTGGTAAACTCACTCAAAAATATTACTGGTATTAAAGTACAGCCTTTGCGCACATGCCTCTTGCTTGCTTTCTCTCTCTCTCCCAGCCAAAAAAGTGGCCTCTGCAAAAAGAGCAGCTCCTGTCTGAGTGAGGGAGGGAGGGAGGGAGAGAAAGAGAGAGAGAGAGAGAGAGAGAGAGGGAGGGAGAGAGAAAGTGAGAGGCAGGTGAATGCAGGCAGTGACAAAAGACTTGTACTTTAGTAATACTTTTGGGTGAATTTTACCAACCCCCTCTGATGTGGCACTGTGCAAATCCCACGGAACTGGAAATGCACTCTTGCCTGCGAGGAGGAGCAGCAGGCGAGGTAGCAATCGAGGCTCTGGATCACCATGGTGTTGGTGGGGAGATCCTCCCCCCACCAATCCGCCAGCCTGATGTGGAGAGATGCAAAAGTGTCTTGTCTTCCTCAGGATCTGCTTCCATGCACTTGTGGCTCAGTGGGCGACTCTCTCAGTGGGCTCCATAGCAGGCCCGTCCCATTGCCTCAGCTCTTGCCACAGCTGATCACCAAGCCATGTCACTGGGCATGAATTAAATCACAGCACAATATCAGCCTAGGTTCATGGGGCATGTTCCCTTCTTTATCCAGAAAGTAGTTGAGGAGGAGCCTTATTTCAGCACATGTCTTGAAAAGCCCTATTGGGCTTAATATCAGGACATGTCCTATTTTGGGGAAAATATGGTAATAGAACTGAAATATTAAAACTTAATTTCATAAAGTAGTTTTTCAAATCAGCAAAGGCTCTAATGACAAATCCCAAGAGAGGGAAAGGAGGCCAATTATTTATATTTTATTTTCTTTGTTCCATTCAAGTGATTTTTCTTTTATCTTCTAGTGAGTTAGACAATGAAAGAATGGGAAACCATGTCTATGGCTTCTTAATACTGCCCAATTGCTTTTTCCCCAGATAACTATTTTTTGAAGGGCAGGAATGGACATCATTCTGTAGTCATCTTTTTTCTTTCACCAGATAACTATTTTTGGAGAGCAGGGATGAACATCACTCTGTAGTCACCTTTTTCCTTTGCAAATAATGACTTTCAGTCATGGCTTCTAGCAATACACTTGTTTCCCTTACTGTATGTTTCCTCAAGAATTCCCTTTGATTTTGGCTGCTGTGCTTTGCTTCGTTAAAGTCAATTCTAGCAGTATATTGGTTACTATGCAGAGGTAAGAATGCCCTGTCAACTAAATCAGTAGTTGTCAAAGTATCTAATATCAAGTACAGTGGTACCTCTACTTAAGAATGCCTCTACTTAAGAACTTTTATAGATAAGAACCGGGTGTTCAAGATTTTTTTGCTTCTACTTAAGAACCTGAGCCCAGAAGAATTTCCCAGGAAATTTGAGAGTGGCACGAAGGCCTGGCCAGTTTCCTGCCATTTTCCCTTTAATCCCAGTCATTTTAGGCTTTTCTGGGCTGCCAGAGGAGCCTTTTGATGGTGCTTAAGGAGGCTTTGGCAGCCCAGAGCGAACGAAGCATTTTCCTTTCTCTGGGCACTGCCTCAGAGTCCCTCTTTTATTTTTTAAGCCTTGAAGTTTTGGATTTTTTTTTATTCCCCTCACCTTACCTTCTTCCTTCAGCAGTGACTGTCCTCCTCCTCCTCTTCTTCCTCCTCTTCCCACCCAAATTCCAAGCTTTTATTTCTTTCCTAATGGGTTTGCACGCATTATTGGCTTTTACATTGATTCCTATGGGAAAATTTCCTTCTACTTAAGAACGTTTCTACTTAAGAACCTGGTCATGGAATGAAATAAGTTCTTAAGTAGAGGTATCACTGTAACTGAGAAATCAACGAGAGTTTATCATTATTATTTTTAAAATCACAGGGAATCATAAATAGTTTAGGAAAAGAAAACAAGCATCTAAAAATATTTTGCTAGGTTTTCAATTACCAACCTTCTACTTAGAAGTCAAATGGTGTACCAATTGCACTACTATAATGTCCTCGTTAAAAGTATCTCTAAAAGACACTAGAGACACTATGAGGCAGGAGTAAACTTGTTCTTCAGGACAATGTTCTTCAGGACAATCTGTTTCTAACCTCGTCCTTCAAGCTTTCTTTCCAATCTTACATATAGACAAACAAGAGAAAGAGAGAGAGAGAGAGAGAAGAAGAAGAAGAAGAAGAAGAAGAAGAAGAAGAAGAAGAAGAAGAAGAAGAAGAAGAAGAAATATATGTGCTCACTACAGGTTTTTTTTCAGGAACAGAAAAAAAGTAAGACTAATGGTGATTTGGGCTGAGAGAGCCTGACTGTCATGTCTAAGGTGGAACTCATGGTCTCCTACTTTCTACCTGGTACCATTGGCTAAGAATCTTGCAAAGTGTCTCAGTATGCATAGGGTTAAGCCAGGTTAGAATTAAACCAGCATGTAGACAGAATGCAGATTAAAGGTGCAGTGTGGATATGCCCCTTGGGTTGAATTTGAAAACTCACCATAATATATTTTGTACAATGTTTATTTGTTTAATGTAGATTGTCAATTTCTTTTTCTTTTTCTTCTGAGGGCTTGATTCTCTTCAAAGAAATATATAGTATTACTCTGAGATGATATTTTGCAGTGTTAATATATTCTTAAGAAGTCTCTCATAGTTCTCCACAAAATATGGGATACATCATGCTTGCATAGGGGTAAGGGAAATGTTTATTTTAATGTCAGATTACCTAATTCACACTTCTGCAGCCAATACACAAATGCAAACAGCTATAATTTGTTATTTCCAGTTCTGTGAATTTTGTTATGAACTTATTTGATACAAAAGCTTTGAAAAATACACGCAAGCATATATAGACACAAATACACCTATTCATGCATTAAGGGGAAAGAAATAAAATGCTTGTGAATATAATAAAGTATATTGGTATTATTATTGGCCAAAATAATGGAGAAATATGACAGTAAAATATAGTTAAGAGAAAAAGCACATGAAAAGGTTTTCATGTGGAATGGAAAATTATAACTTTATTGTTCCAATAATACAATGCAATTGAACTGGCTTGTAGGTAGAAACATTTGCAAAATTGGTCTCTTATTACATATACAAAAAATGCAATTTCTATGTGATCCCGAATTTCAAACCTTTTTTTAAAAATCCCAACAAACTGTATTGCTAAGGAATACTATTTTGATTTAATTTGTGTAATCATCGGTGTCACAGGAGCAGGCAATTCCCCAGATGACCATTATTGTTGATCGACATTTTATTCAAAATGTATAAAATGGATATTATCTGTTTAGAAAAAGAAATATACATTTGGCATTTATGGTATTATGAGCGATGAAAGATGAGCATAACTTCCAAGCCAAAGCAAGAGTACACAGCTTTAAAAAGAATAGCAATTTTGCGGACATTATACCAAGCTTAAAGAAGAGTTACAAAATAAAACAAAAAGAAATCAAAGAAAATAAATGAAGAAAAACAAAAAGCAAATTGGTGAAATTCAGCCTTGAGATTTTGGATTATAGCAAATGGTTATAAAAACACAATTTTTGAAACATTGACATTCACTCCCCCACCCCCTTTCTAGCACAATTGCTGCTGCATTGTGGAATAATATGAGCATTTTGACTACTGAAAACAATGTAAAAACAGTTGGAGGGTTAGCTGTATGAACTATAAAAAGATTGGACTTGTAGAGGCTTCTGCAGAGAAGAAAATAATCAATCACAGAAATCTTGATGAAGTGCTGGAGTGTACTTATATGTATGTCAAGAAGTGATGTATAAATGGAGTGCATGTACGCATGCTATGTGTGACCAGTATAAATGGAAGTGTGTGTTTATATATAGTTGGCAGTGTGTCAGTGATGAGGAAAGCATGAAAATAAAGAAGGTATTTCACACAAGTCTTATCTTTAAATTCACATAGCTCTACAACTGTGACTTCCATATTACTTAAATGTTTTAAAACATACATTTTTGGAGGGGAGGTAGGAGGTTGCAGGAGAATAATCAATCCACTGCTAGATAAAGGCTGGATAAAGTGACTGTTTTTCAACTTCCCTGTCTAAGGCTGAGGAGCAGGGACTGACCCAAAGTTATCCAATTGGCTTTTTACCTAAGGAAGGAATCGATCTTTCCCATTCCTAGTCAATCAGGTTTCCTGTCTTTCTGGGGAGGGAAGGGAAGAAAAGGAGAGTAGGGTAGGGTAAAGTAAGGTAGGGTAAGGTAAGGGTAGGATAAGGGAAGGGAAGGGAAAGAAAAGGAAGGAAAGGAAGGGTAGGATAGAGTAGGGTAAGGTAGGGCAAGGCAGGATAGGGTAGAGTAGGGTAAGGGAGGGGAGGGGAAGGAAAGGGACAGGAAAGAGGATTCCTAGTTTGCCTTGATCTTTTGAGATTCCATTCCTGCACTGAACAGATATTATGGAATAATACAACTCAAAGGCAAGCTGGCCAGAGTGTCAGTGATTTGAAGGCAAGAGAGAGAGTGGTTGAGAAACATTATAGTGTTTTCTATTGTGGTGGGCAGGGTACAGTATATTTTTGCCCAGACCTGAACAGGGAGCACATGGCACTTCTGATAGACTGTTTCCTCTGCTCAGTCAATGAATCTGACCACAAATGGCAAGCTCTGATGTTTGATATTTGTATGAGCTTTGTGGACTTGCAAACATGTAAATATTCCCATGCTCGTGGCATCCTTATGTCTGAAGAGGTATGGAAGCAATTTAAAAAGCCAAATCAATTTTGGACAAGTATCCATAGTCTATGGTGGTCCGACTATTATATACCATTACTATATCAATGATAAATGATCAACAGAACAATGTCAAATGGAGAAAAATGAGCATAATTTAGATGGAGTAATACAAGAAATTGTTTAGTTTTGATGTCATAACACATGATCAAACTGGAATGTTGTAATGGAATTACACATTGTGTGATGTTCAACTCACTGGGTCAAGATGCAGCTGTGTTTAGGCTCTTCAGAACAGATGATATTTTAGTCTGTTCATATGAAGGTAGATCTCTGCTTTTAATTATAGAGGTCATGACACTATTTGTTTTCTTGTTTCGGAGCTATGCCTTCCAAGTGGCTTAACTCAAATCTCATTGTTAGGACTGGGTGGATTGTATTGAGATACTTCATCCTGCTAAGGAGCATTATTCTGTGCCGTTTGCTGGAGGAAATACCAATTTGTCTTCAAATTTTACTTTGTTCTGACCAAAATGGACTCTCTGCATAAGCAACTCATGCGTCCAAATCTTCTTTTGCCAGAAGAAACAAACCAATGTAAATGCTGCATGATTAAACACATGACACTGTAGATTTTTGCAAGACACTTGAAAGGGTGATTTCAATTGTATAAGATACAATAAAAATTCTGGAATTATTAATATTAATTTAGCAGGTGACAGGCATCAGTCTTTTGGATATAAGCAATGCTATCAAGTAGCTTTCATGGCGTCAAGTAGTTTTTCAAGAAAAGAAACTGAGAATAAATTATAATCTCCTCCATTTGTCTGCTCCTCCAAACAGCTGATTGGTGTATTTGAAATAAGGGCGAATGTGTAAAGATTTATGGTCCCCACGTTTCCACCAGGAATCCATAGACAGTATGGTAACTTTTCTTTTATATCCTTGGAGTTAGTTTGTAAAGAATTATCATTCATGCTTTCATTAATCAGCTATTTTGTTTTGTATAAAGTGTGGTTGCTTAAGGGACAACACTCCTTTCTAGATGAGCCATTCTTGTGTTTCTATTGTAGCTTCATAATCAGGGCATCACCATTTTTACAAGAAAATAAATTGATAGTAGGAAGCAGCTTCTTTCCCTCTGTTATTATGGTTGATAGAGTCAGACAACTCATCCCTACGAAAAATCTGAATTCACTAAGATATACAACTGCACTCAAGTCATTTGTTCTGCAGCATTGATTATGTCTGCTGTATTCGGGAAGTGGGTACATTTTTCAATCTGTCCGTGGCATTTCCTAGACAGACTTAGCTGTTCCTGGTGGTCCACTGTGGCTACTCATTGGGCCACTTATTTGGGCTGCCAATTAAGGCTCCTGAGGAGCTGGACTAGAAGGATATAATTGGATCACTTTGAATCAGATTGCAAGAGAATTATTCAAGTCACTTGGGAGAACGGCTTGGACTGAGGACACCTTAGGAAGTGGACAGGCCATCTGCCATTTTTGTGTGCTCTTTTGGCAGTGGCAGTTTTGGACTGGTTGGACTAGTTTGGGGGCATTTATTTATTTATTTATTCAGTCATTCAGTCATTCAGTCATTCAGTCATTCATTTATATTATAGGATTGTAGTTTGTATGAGCATAACATAAATAGTAAATAATGATAAAAGAAGACATTAGTACAGTAGGCACAATGGTGCGCTTATGCGTGCCCCTTACAGATCTTTTAGAAAAGGGGAGAGGTCAACAGTAGACAATCTGAGGTTAAATCTTTTGGGGTTTGGGGAAAAAACACAGAGTCAGGTAATCAGTTCCGGGCGTTGATCACTCTATTGCTGAAATTGTATTTTCTGCAAACTAGTTTGGAGCGGTTTATGTTAAGTTTGAATCTATCACATACTTGTGTGTTGTTCTGGTTGAAGGTGAAGTAGCCACCTAACAGGAAGGACATTTTGGTATATGATTTTATGAACTACTGTTAGATCAGATCAGAGGCAATGTAGTTGTAAATTATCTAATTGCAGTATTTCAAGTCTGATAGTGTTAAGGTATTTTGTTGCGAGAGGAGGAGTGAAGGATTCTTCTTGTGAAATATTTCTGGACTCTCTCAATTGTATTTAGGTCTGATATGCAATGTGGGTTCCATACAGGTGAACTGTATTCTGGTCTGATAAAAGTATTGTAAGCTCTGGTTAGCAATATAATGTTTTTGGAGAAGAAGCTACATAAGATTAGATTAACAACTCTTAATGCTTTTTTTGCCAATGTTGTTACAGTGGGCTCTGGCACTTAGGTCATTGGATATGAGTACCCCAAGGTCTTTGACAGAGTGAGGGTTGTCTACATGTTCATTTCCACCAAGTTTGTATTTTGTGTTCTAATTATCCAATCATGTAGTGGTCCAGAGATGCCCCCATTTCCTGCTCTGCCATTTCCATTGCTGGACAATTGTTGTCTGGTATTGATGCAGGGGGTCTGGAAATGTGGGCAATGACAGGGCAGTAGTAGTAATAGTAGTGGTACACAATAGATTACTGTGAATCCTCTTCTCCTGTAGCAGCCACTCATTCTTCCATCCCATGACCTAAGAAGAAATGCTATTATGCTTCTCAACAGCTCAGGGATTGAGAATTAGATCGAGGGTTACACTTTTGGTGAAATATGAGACTGAAGAATAACTGAAGGAATGTATAATAAAATGGGATAAAACTATAATACACAGATGGACAAATGGGAAAACATGTGGTTGAAAGGATTAAAATCGACATTATATTCTAGCCTTAAAGAAAATGTTTACAGGAAGATACATCTCTGGCATTTGTCACCGGAGAAATTGTACAGAATATATAAAGGTTGGTTTTTTTAACCTTTCTGAAAATGGGAACAACTTGTAGGGAGATTGTATCATTTTAGGTAGACCTGTAAAAAAATCCAAAGCATTTTGAAGAACTGGACTGTGAGTCTCCTATTATGGCCACAGTAATTCTTTCTTTCTTTCTTCCCTTCCTCTGGGGAGAACTTGATGGTGGTGGGGTGCATACAGTGAACTGGGGTCAATTTGATGGTGGTGGGCTGCATGCAGTGAAGGGCTATCAAAAATTTTACTACCACACGGTGAGTGTGGCTTATGCAGGATGCCCTGCACCTTCTTTCATCATCTTCCAGTGCAAATTGGGTGCTCTGGGGTGGACCTCTCTTTTCCCTACTCCGCTGCATTCCCCCCATGCGGGCAGTAGCCCACCCCTGGGTGCATGGAATGGAAACCCTTGCCAATTGGTGGAAGCTTCGGGGAAGGGAGTCTTTAGATGTGAATGGGAGTGAGTGTGTTCACACACACATTGGAAGAATTGATGAGAGTAAATAGAGGAGACTGCCTCTGCTGGTGGGTGTTTGTAGCATGTGTGAATGAGGTGAGGAAATTGCTGGGTACTCTGATGATGCTAATTGCTGGTATAGGAAATAATCAGTCTGAGCCTGAGGGTGGGATCAAACACATAATTAGATTTGAGTCTCTACACTCCTGTGAGTGACCTAAATCCAACCTCCCTTGAATTCCATTGACTTTTATCTGGCACCAATTTGCCTTGACTGTTAGTAGTTCAGATTCTGGACTCTATACAGTAGATAGCATGAAATACTGTAAATACATAGTACTTTTGAACTTTATCATGAAGCGATGGAGAAGCGATGGAGGAAGAGTAGGTCTGAATCCGATCGAACACTTGTAAGAGCTTTTATTAAGACTTACAAAGTGGCGCTCAAGGCGGCAAGATGCGCGTACCATGCCGCCTTGATTGCATCAGCGGAATCCCGCCCGGCCGCTCTGTTTAGGGTGACCCGCTCCCTTCTTAATCAGGGGGGAGTTGGGGAGCCCTTGCAGAGTAGTGCCGAGGATTTTAACACGTTTTTCGCTGATAAAGTCGCTCGGATTCGGGCCGACCTCGACTCCAATTGTACAACAGAGTCGACTGACAACGAGTCAGTCGAGGTGACTGGGGCACGTATTTGTCCACCTGTCTGGGAAGAGTTTGATCTGGTGACACCTGATGAAGTGGACAAGGCCATTGGAGCTGTGAGTTCCGCCACCTGTTTACTGGATCCATGTCCCTCCTGGTTGGTTTCGGCCAGCAGGGAGGTGACACGGAGCTGGGCCCAGGAGATTACCAACGCTTCTTTGGGGAGGGGAGTTTTTCCATCACTCTATAAAGAAGCGCTTGTGCGCCCCCTCCTCAAGAAGCCCTCCCTGGACCCAGCTGTCCTTAATAACTATCGTCCAGTCTCCAACCTTCCCTTTATGGGGAAGGTTGTTTGAGAAGGTGGTGGCACTCCAGCTCCAGCGGTCCTTGGAAGAAGCCGATTATCTAGGTCCCCGGCAGTCGGGTTTCAGGCCCGGTTACAGCACGGAAACCGCTTTGGTCGCGTTGATGGATGATCTCTGGCGGGCCCGGGACAGGGGTTTATCCTCTGTCCTGGTGCTCCTTGACCTCTCAGCGGCTTTCGATACCATCGACCATGGTATCCTTCTGCACTGGCTGGAGGGGCTGGGGGTGGGAGGCACTGTTCTGCAGTGGTTCTCCTCCTACCTCTCTGGCCGGTCGCAGTCGGTGTTAGTGGGGGGTCAGAGGTCGACTCCTAGGTCTCTCCCTTGTGGGGTGCCTCAGGGGTCGGTCCTCTCCCCCCTGCTATTTAACATCTACATGAAACCGCTGGGCGAGATCATCCAAGGACATGGGGTGAGGTATCATCAATATGCGGATGATACCCAGCTTTACATCTCCACCCCATGCCCAGTCAACAAAGCGGTGGAAGTGATGTGCCAGTGCCTGGAGGCTGTTGGGGCCTGGATGGGTGTCAACAGACTCAAGCTCAACCCGGATAAGACGGAGTGGCTGTGGGTTTTGCCTCCCAAGGACAACTCCATCTGTCCGTCCATTACCCTGGGGGGGGGAATCATTGACCCCCTCAGAGAGGGTCCGCAACTTGGGCGTCCTCCTCGATCCACAGCTCACATTAGAACAACATCTTTCAGCTGTGGCGAGGGGGGCGTTTGCCCAGGTTCGCCTGGTGCATCAGTTGCGGCCCTATCTGGACCGGGACTCATTGCTCACAGTCACTCATGCCCTCATCACCTCGAGGTTCGACTACTGTAATGCTCTCTACATGGGGCTACCTTTGAAAAGTGTTCGGAAACTTCAGATCGTGCAAAATGCAGCTGCGAGAGCAGTCATAGGCCTACCTAGATATGCCCATGTTTCACCATCACTCCGCAGTCTGCATTGGCTGCCGATCAATTTCCGGTCACAATTCAAAGTGTTGGTTATGACCTTTAAAGCCCTTCATGGCATCGGACCAGAATATCTCCGAGACCGCCTCCTGCCGCACGAATCCCAGCGACCGATTAGGTCCCACAGAGTGGGCCTTCTCCGGGTTCCGTCAACTAAACAATGTCGGTTGGCGGGCCCCAGGGGAAGAGCCTTCTCTGTGGCGGCACCGGCCCTCTGGAACCAACTCCCCCCGGAGATTAGGACTGCCCCTGCTCTTCCTGCCTTCCGTAAACTCCTTAAAACCCACCTTTGCCGTCAGGCATGGGGGAACTGAAACATCTCCCCCTGGGCACGTTTAATTCATGCATGGTATGTCTGTATGTGTGTCTGTTAGCATATGGGGTTTTTAATATTTAAACATTTTAAACTTGTCTGATTACCCATGATTTGTTTCTACATGTTGTGAGCCGCCCCGAGTCTTCGGAGAGGGGCGGCATACAAATCTAAGTAATAAATAAATAAATAAATAAATAAATCATGGCTCCTGACCTCCTGCATCTGACATGGTAACTTAGGATATCTGGTTGAGGACAGGTGGCTTCTGGGTTTGGAAATCTAGGCAATGTGTCATGGGGGGTAGAACTATTGAAATTAGATTGGCCACATCACTTCTAACCTTTTGTAAGGTCCTTGGGCTCCATTGCTGAGGGTCCATTTTTATTCTCCTGTCACCCAGGGTTTCTAGTTTGATTTTATATTATTTATTATTGCAGCTCTTGGATTTATATTTTTGTACTGGATGTTTTATTTATTGTTGTGTGCTGCCAAGAGTCCCCTTTGGGGAGAGGAGATGGAAAGCTACATAAATTTGATTAATATATAAATAAAAAATAAAGTAAGTTTATGCTTACAGTAAATGCGTACACAGAATAGAAGGAAAATAAAACCTGTCATAATACAGAACACAACAGCATACCCAGTATTAGGAAGGATCTGTACTATAGCATTCCCCAGGCAATCAAGTCAGTTTATGAAATATGCTTTTACAGAAAAGAAAAAAAAATGATCAAGGGGATCCAATGAAGATATTTGTTGCACTGTCTGAGAGATGAGACTGTTATGAATTTTCTAACTGTACTTTCTTATGCTGCAGTTTTGTGCTTAAGCCTTTCTTGCAGTAGTGGATTCTAAGTCCTGTTGCATCCGATTTACATGAACGATGCTTCTGGGCATGCACAGAAATGTCCTGGGTGGGTCGGCGGAGCCTCCTGCCGCTGCCGCTACCGGTTCGCCGAGCCGGGCCAAACTGGGAGCAATCCACTGTTTCTTCCTTGTATTGTAACATTATCTTGTCAAACAATTGGAAGTAAAGAACAAGGCTAATAAAAAGGAAAGGAAATTTATAAATGAGGAAGATTCAGCAGAATTCATTTTGAACTCTCAGCACCGGAATATATTTCCTTTAAAAAAATTACACTAAATGTCTATAAGAACAGATAAAGTGATTTGCTAAATACTAGGCATTATAATCGCATCTTATGAAGGAAGACTAATGTTGCTAAAGAAAAGGAAGCAGAAAATCTCCTTTTTTTTAATAAAAAAAAAAATCTTTTTCACTGTTCATTGCGGCTGCTTTTTTTTTTTTTTTTTTTTTTTACAAAAAAGCTATTTTTACTCAGGGATTAAGGGTGCTTAGCACTGTAGTCAAACTACTATCTTAAAAGCTTGCCCAATTCTCCAAACAAGCAGAGGCAGCTGCCAAAGAGCAACAAGTAATGGGAAAATTGTGATTTCTTGCTATGAATCCTCTGCATGTCTGGAGATGAGTGTTACTTCTTTGGTGAGTCTCACAGCTAACGCCATTGCACTTACTTGCTGCCTAAGGTGCAAATTATTTTTCAGTTAGCCACACCTTCATGTCTCTAAACCAGTGGGTTTTTTTTTCAAACTTGACAACTTTTAGGAAGTGTAGATTTCTGCTTTCAGCATGCTGACTGGGGAATTCTGAGAGATGAAATCCACATAGTTGCCATATTTGAAAAACACGAATCTAACAGAATAGCAAGTTGGAAGGTGCCTTGGAGATCTTCTAGTCTAACCCACTGCTCAAGTAGAAGACCTTATACATTTTAGATAAATGGCTGTCCAACATGTTGTTAAAAATCTTGTCCTCACTGTCAGAAAATTTCTCCTCAGTTCTAGGTTGGATTTCTCCTTGATAAGTTTCCATCTTTTACTTCTTTTCCTGACTTTAGATGCGTTAGAGAATAAATTGGCTCTGTTTTCTTTTCTTTGTCCATTTAGATATTTGAAGACTGCTATCATGTCAACCCTTAGTCTTTCTCTTTGTTAGACTAGACATACCGTGTTTCCCCGATAGTAAGGCAGTGTCTTACTATCTTTTTACCCCCAAAAGCCCCACTGTGTCTTACTTTGGGGGTATGTCTTACATTGTCCCGGGCACCCGGGGCCGGCTCGTCTTCGGGCTGCTCCTGATCGGCAACCTGGACCCGTCGCCTTCTTCCAAGCTCTCCAGCGTCCAGCGGCGCCGACAAAGAGACGTCCAAAGGCGCACCCTTGAAGCTCAGCGACATCGGCGCCGAGGACAAGTCCAGCTTCAAGCCTTACGGAGGGAGCTCGGGCGGTGGCGAGAAGACGGGATTCCGGGTGCTGAGCGCCACCCGCCCGCCGTTCATGCCAAGGACAGGCAGCCCCAGTTCCAGTGCCTCGGCCTGCTCGCCCGGCCTCTTTCCCGGCGGGGAGAGCAAAGGCGGCGGCGGGAGTAGCGGAGGCAAGGCGGAGGAGAAAGAAGCGGCGGATAGCTGGCGAGCCCGGGTAGCTCATGCTGGCCGGCGGCGGCAGCGGGAAAACGGTCTGGCCCGGCTTGTAAGGGGAGACGGGCGCCACCAAGCCGGCGGAGCCCCGCCTTGGAGCCCTTGTGGCTTTGGCTCAGCTCGGCAGAGAGGCCGCTGGAAGAAGCCAAACGGGACGCGCCGTCGGATGTGCCCTTGCCCCTTGGCTTCTTCCAGCGGCCTCTCCACCGAGCTGAGCCAAAGCCACGAGGGCTCCAAGGCGGGGCTCTGCCGGCTTGGTGGCGCCCGTCTCCCCTTACAAGCCGGGCCAGACCGTTTTCCCGTGGCCGCCGCCGGCCAGCATGAGCTACCCGGGCTCGTTAGCCGGAGCGTACGCCGGCTACCCCCCGCAGTTCCTGCCGCCGGGCGTGGTGCTCGACCCCAGCAAAGCCGGCGGCGGGAGCAGCGGCAAAGTGGCGGGGTCCAGCCCTCTAGCCGGCGCCTCGCCAGCTATCCGCCGCTTCTTTATTCTCCGCCTCGCCTCCGCTACTCCCGCCGCCGCCTTTGCTCTCCCCGCCGGGCAAGAGGCCGGGCGAGCAGGTCGAGGCGCTGGAACTGGGGCTGCCTGTCCTTGGCGTGAACGGCGGGCGGGTGGCGCTCAGCACCCGGAATCCCGTCTTCTCGCCACAGCCCGAACTCCCTCCGTAAGGCTTGAAGCTGGACTTGTCCTCGGTGCCGATGCTCCCACTCGTGCCGCAGCCAGAGCCGCGCCACTTCGGCCAGGGACGCCTCCTCGCCCGCCGGGTGGCCCAAGCTCTGGGTGCAGCGCGCCACTGCCAGCTGGCACCAGGATGCGTAAGGGAGACTCTCCTGGGCGCGCAGCTCCCTCGCTTTTAGTACCGTGTTTCCCCGAAAGTAAGACATATGTCTTACTTTCGGGGTATGGCTTATATTAGCCAACCCCCCTGAAACCCCCCATATGTCTTACAATCGGGGGGGTCTTACTATCGGGGAAACACGGTACCTAGTTCCTGCCACCATTCTTCATATGTTTTAGCTTCCAATCCTCTAACCATCTTTGTTATTCTTATCAGCACTCTTTCTAAACATCTCTTTGTGTTGTGCTGACTGTTGTGTCCAGGGGACAGTTAGGCCTTGTAACCGCCCCACATTCCTTGGGTGGGAAAATACTGCAAGGTGATTGGTTGGCTCAGCCTGGCAGCCTGGCATATATATAGCTGCCAGGCACGGCCATGTTGTTCTGTTCTGTTCTGTTTTGTATAACCGCTATATCCTGTTTAATAAAGAATTGTTCCTACTTCAAGTCTGCAATCCTTCACTCCGCTAAGGATCTAACCCTGACAAAAATGGGACATAGTATTCCAAGTGTGGTCTAGTTTTATTTAAAAATGAAGCCAACAAGTGAATTTTGACTCCTATCTCATGTGGTTGTGAAGAGATAAATTTCAAGTACAGTTCAAAATACATACGAAGTTAACTTATAGGAAGTTAGCATAAGAAGTTATCAGGGAAATTTGGAAATTGCTAGTTCTACAATATTTCAGTTTGTAAGTAATGCAAATTATATTATGTGGTAATAGCCAGTATAAAGCTAAGATCACAACTCTATCATTCACATATCAAGGTTTTGGTTTGCAGCACTGCTATTTATAGGGCTGATCTATCTAGAACTATATCAAAATTATCACAAATAAAGAAAAACAGTTCTTTGGAAATAAGTGAAGTGAACAAAAGCAATAGCTAGATCAATTGGCAAAGTGTACTGTGCAATCCTATACAATTTATATAATCCTTATACCAAGTATATCCTAGAAAGCAATAGCTGCCCCCCCAAAAATAGGAAAGTGGAGGGTGAGAGGGAAATAAACTTCTTGAGAAAGTTTGAATGGACAGTTCCATTTCATCCAGGCAGACATGTCACAATTCTGAAAAACTTAAATATTTTCTTTTTAAATGCTCCCTTTACACTATGGTGTTATTTTTTTTAATTGTTCAATTTACTTGAATTCTCTGGACATGTCAATAAGTAAAAATTTAAATATACAATAAAGTCTAGGATAAAAATATGAACAAAATAATTGTAGCTTTTAGAAAGCAAAACACATACGTGAGAAAAATGTTTAGAAAACTTTAAAAAACATCTCTCACACACACAAAAAAACACACACAAAAATAAGAAGTCCTGTTACTGGAAAGATTAAAAAAAAGTTAACAATAGCAAATGTTGTTGTCTAAATTACATCCATTGGTTAGTTTTTATGCTATCTATTAAATACTAAATGCTAATTCAAAATTTCCAATGTCTCAGCTGGATATAATGCAAGGGAAACTAATGCCTCAGTCCAGACTATATCCCAGGAGTACATATTCTACCAATTTAATTATGTAATGTATAAATATTAAAGAGCATAGGAATATTATATGGAATATTATCTACATACTGATAGATACTAAACAGCATAGCAAATAAAACAGAGCTTTATGGAACCTCTTAATATAACTTACAACCTTGCCAAGTATATTAATTTTTTTCTGGTCCATCATCCTCTTTAATCTCATGCCTAAAGGATGAGTTTCTGCTTGTGGATCATTGCCTCAAAGAAGCACTTAATCTTTATTCAGTCCAAGATGGATTGTCTGGATCTACTTTCAATCCATGGTATTCTTATTAGTCATCTCCAGAATCATCATTCTTCTCAACTTCATTCTTCCTTTATCTATGTCTTAATCTAAGGAAATAACTTGACTTGCTCATAATCAATTCTTGAATTCACTAAGCATATTGGTCGACATTATCTCCATGTTCTAAATATTTCACATTCATCCAGATTTTTAAATTTTCATTTCTGTTTTCACAATAAACTCTTCCAAGTTATTTTTACTTTCTGTGAAGAGAGTGATATTGTCTACATATTTCAACATGTATTTCAGCTTCAGTTTTTCATTCCAGCCGTGATCTCTTTTAATCCTACCATTACTGTAATATGTTTACTGAATAAATTAGACAGATTTGAGGACATCTATGTCTCATCCCTTACCTATCTTGATTCACTGTGGGGGTTTTTCCCCCAGATTTACTTCTTACTAGCTTCTTTTTCACTTTAAGTCTTTTGGAAAAAGAACCAGATGTTTGGCATATCCATTGACTTTAATGTTTTCCACATTTTGGAATAATCTACAAACTCAAAACTCTTGCTTCAATCAAAAAAGCAAAGGTAAATTTCCTTCTTATATTGTTATCTCTGCTTTACTTATGTTAGCTATTTTACCTCATGTTCTTCTGGCTTTTTCTTGAACTTGCCTCTTTATTTGGCATTTCTCTCTCCACATATTTCTTTACAAGATCTTCTTTACAAGATCTTAAATAAGACTCCAAAATTGAAATAGTAACCTGCACATTATCCTTCATCCTGTTTGTTTGATATAGGTATAGGCATCAATTTTCCATCCAATTGCTAGATTATATATAATTTTGCCATATTTATTTATTTATTTATTATTTGATTTTATTTATTTGATTTTTATGCCACCCTTCTCTTTAGAGTCAAGGTGGCTTACAACATGTTAGCAATAGCATTTTTAGCAGAGCCAGCATATTGCCCCCACAATCCAGGTCCTCATTTTACCCACCTTGGAAGGATGGAAGGCTGAGTAAACCTTGAGCCGGTGATGAGATTTGAACCACTGACCTACAGATCTACAGTCAGCTTCAGTGGCCTGCAGTACAGCACTCTACCTGGTGCACCACCCCGGTTCATCTACATTTATTGATATAGTGCTACTAGAACTTTGATTGTTTTTAATCTGCAATTTTAAAAGTTGCAGAAATATTTTGCCTGTGCCTGCTCCTTTCCACTTTGGTCCACTCTAGTCCATTGTTTTTAATACCTAATTTGCGGTAGAGTCAATGCCTGCTCCTTTCCACTTTGGTCCACTCTAGTCCATTGTTTTTAATACCTAATTTGCGGTAGAGTCAATATACACTATTTCTGTAAATGTTTATGCCATTCTATAATCCCATTTGTAAATGGTTTCGGGGTAATCTCTTCTTTCTTTTTAAGAAAGAAATTTGCTGAAGAAAGGAATTTGCTTACCTGATTATTCTTCTATTTTTCTGGAAGTTCCACAGTTGGGTTAAAATTCCTTTCCTTTTCATTATTGACAATGTTTTATTTTGATTCTTGTTTTGTATTGAAAATCTCTAGTTATCAAAGAAACTTGTGGTCCAGGGATTTCACCCTCTATCTTTGTTTGGTCCCCATGATCACTTGTTCTGAAAACTATTTCGATCTTTTTCTTCTTTGAAATTTTGGAATATTCTCCTTCTTAGAATAAATTAGGAGAACAAAATGAATAGATATGCAAACATTTCAAAATGGGCAATTGGGTGTTGTTGTTTTTTGCCTTTTCTATTTGCCTAATGGTGAGATGTGAAAATATTTAAAAATGTGAGATGTACAAATGATCATCCACATGATATTTGTCTCACAATAACCCTGTCTCAATGGTCAAAAGCTAAATTAGCGGCCTTATTTTAATTTACCCACAGCTACAAATCTACCCATTCATATATAAGCGATATTTGAAAGAGCTGAAGGCCAATTTTCCTCCTTTCTTTCACGTCTTCTTCGGAGCTTCAGTTCACCCATTTAGCTCAATTTTGTTCATCCATTCAGCATCATTTTTCTTCTTTTTTTTAATCATCTCGATTTTACTATGCCAGAAAACCGAATCATTTCTGTCAAGTTGAGCTCCTATCTGGGGTTTATAATAACAGTTAATTTAGTGCAAACTAAAATGGTAATTGAAATCAGTTTAAATAATTGTTGCAGTGCATTTAAGTAAGAGAAAATATGTTTCACTATGATGGGGTGGGGGAAAGGCAATTTTATTCAGAGAATATATAACAATTAAGCATAATAGTCCCTCATTTTATTAAATGGATTTCCCTTGAGAAATCCAATTAGGTTCTGACAATATGTCAGAATAATCAAGAATGTGGGGAAATGAAATTTAAGCCTTGATCCTTTATGGACTATATCATATCTCAACCTCAGTTCTGAGACCAACCAGAGATCAAATTTGAGAAATCATTATTGCCTAGAAAGTAAAGTGAAGGAGAATTTTAATTTGTACTGAAATATCTCATTATTTTTCCTGTTAAAATGAGAGCACAGTTCTACTCTTTTTGACTACCATAACTCCTTGTTGTGTTGGATTTGAGACCTCTTGCCTCATTCCAAATTTCATCCATTGATCTCAGAGATAGATGCTTTACAAGATGGGGGAGCAAATTTATGCTTTACATTTCTAATTTCTTCCTCCTCCCCCTCTGGTGAATTTAAAATTACAGCAGAGATCAACAGACACATTTATCTATTATTAAAAACTTAATAGAGTTCCAGGTCTCTGATGAGTAAGATGAGGGGATTCTCAGCAGAAGCTGTGTGATATAACAGTTGTCATTTATTAAAGATTAACTGAGGAAAGTAACCTGACAGCCTGCTATTAGACAGAAGGAGTTGGCCACCATAGGCAGCAGGACTGAAAGAGGACAGGAAACAGATGAGGGCAGCTGTGATGCATCACACAAGTTTTCCTGTGCTCCTAAGATAACCTTTCTTGGGTAAATTAAAAAATATCATCCTCTTTCTGTCAGGAATGTGTTGAATAAGCCTTCTGAAATGAGAAAAGTTGGGGCCTTAGTCTCTTCAAGACTAAGATTCATGGTCTAATGCTAGTGGTGGTTGCTGGACCAATGGAAGATACCACCTCACCCCTTACACATCCTGTCCCCTCCCTCCCCATTTTAATTATAATTCTATTTTTATTGCTAGTATATTTATTTCTCATGGTTTTATTGCTTTTAATGTTGTGACGAGTAAATTTAAGAAAGAAAGAAAGAAAGAAAGAAAGAAAGAAAGAAAGAAAGAAAGAAAGAAAGAGGAGAAAGCTAGTCAACTTGTTGTGGCAAAACTCAGTTGCCAGTGGAGACCACAAGGAGATTGCGTAACTCAGGTTTATTTGATGCATGCATCAGGTTCAGAAGATGTAAAAGCAATGTCTGAACAATGTGGATTGTTTTTCAGGGCTCTTTATACATTTCCAAAGGAGTACAAAAACACACACAATATCAGCCAATCAGATACTAGTTGTCAACGTTTCCTTATACAGAAAGTTAAAAAAAGGGTTATACAATGTAGAAGATGTGGAATGTACAACAAAAAGGAACTTGCGGATGGTATGTGGGTTCATGCATGAAGCTTTGTGCCTTGAGAGCAGGTGGCAGATCTATCTATACAAAGCCATGTCCTTTTCCTGTAGCACAGCTATATTCTACCAGATGCAAGGCATAGATTATAAACACAAAATGTACTTTTGTATTCTAAATGTCAAGCATAACTATATATGTGGGGCATAGGTCAAGGCTTAAGAAATGCAGAATTTGGGCTAGCACTAAATATGAATGTATATCTCAGGCTAGCTTCCTCAAACTGTCAAGGAAGTGTTAGAAGCAAGGCTTTCTTTAGAAGTGGAAATAGATGGTGGTATAGAATAACTAGAAATTTTCCTGCTCTTCTTCCATTCCTAGAGTGAAACAACCAAGCACAAACAGTGATATAGCTAGAGATTATAATCTAATTTTACATAGCTTCTTCTCTGGCAACATTGCACTGCTAACCAGAGCATACAAAACATTTGTTAGACCAATTCTAGAATACAGCTCACCTGTCTGGAACTCGCATTGCATATCAGACATGAATACACTTGAGAGAGTCCAGAAATATTTCACAAGCAGAGTACTTCACTCCTCCGCTCCCAACAGAATACCTTATTCCACCAGACTTGAAATGTGCTATTAGAAAATTTACAATTACGTTGCCTCCAGTCTGATCTAATTGTAGTTCATAAAATCATATACCAAAATGTCTTTCCTGTTAATGACTACTTCATTTTCAACCGCAGCACTACACGAGCACAAAATAGATTCAAACTAAATGTAAACTGCTCTAAACTCGATTGCAGACAATAAGACGTCAGCAATAGAGTGATCAATGCCTGGAATGCACTACCTGACTCTGTGGTTTCTTCCCCAAACCCCCAAAACTTTAACCTTAGATTGTCTACAGTTAACCTCTCCCTGTTTCTAAGAGGTCTGTGAGGGGTGAGAATAAGTGCACCATTGTGCCTACCATCCCTGACCTACTGTCCTATTGTCCTTTTTTATCATTACTTTTTACTTATGTTACGTTTATACAAACTACTATCCTATACATGCTTTACAAATAAATAAGTAAATAATAATAAAAAATAGAGGCTGAAGCTATGACCTGGCTGGGTAAGATCACCCTGACAGATGAACTAAGCAGCACTTAGGTAGAAATGTTTTGCTTGACTTATTTAAACAAACTCTGTGTGTCCTCTCGTTTTGTTCTTGCCCTGTAGAACTTAAATTCTAACTGTGTGACTCTAAACTTTGCATTTATTTATTGAATGTATGTAGTCACTCATCTCAGTCTTATGATTTTGGGCAAAACCAACTATATGCATAAAAGCAAGAAATGAAACATTACATAGGAAGCTTAATCGATTATGTCTCAAGTACTTAAAATAACCTATATCGGGGTGAAATTCAAAATTCCCCCCTACTGGTTCTGTTGGCATGGTTTGCAAAATCCCCATTTTCTTCCTACTCCCATGGAAATGATATTGCAAAATCTCCATTCCCACCCCACTCTGGATCCTGCCAGTTGTGATATTTGCTGGTTCTCTGAACTACTCAAAATTTCCACTACCGGTTCTCCAGAACCTGCTGAATTTCACCCTACCACATACACATCTGTAATATATAGTGAGTATCTCTCAAGACTTCCAGTATTTATTGTAAATTAGAATATTGATCACACTGTAACTCAGAATGTAAATATAATATTTATGTGGGGTGTAAAACTGTAAGCTTCTGAGTAGGATCCTTATAGTTTCTGAAGTGCTGATCACATTAAAAAAACCTCCCTATATTCAGACACAGAGCGCTAGTTGTGTACCTGATGTGTATATTTCAGAATTGATATGTATATTTACTTGAAAGTAATCCCGGTGTAAATATCTGATTATATATTAAAGCAGTCCAGGTTTCAGTAAGAGCAGAAGAAAGTGAAGATAAAATATTGCTCTGATTATTTGCATAAAATCTAGAGTTGTGGATATTTTTTGTACTTCCTTTTTTCATTCCCCTGCCTCCAAATTTCACACACCTATGCAAAACATTGGTAGAAGTTTTCAGTGTCCTTTTTGCAAAACAGAAACAATTTGTATGCCTTGCTTAGTTGTCTTCTAGGGACAAATGCACGGTCAGCGGCTTAAACCGCTGACAGAAATTGCCCCCGGAGCCGGGCTTTTGACATTTTTAAAAGGTGATGGACTGCCTCTCTCCAGGAACTAGAGGTTATCACAACGTCGGGGATTGGAGAGAGGATGCCCATGGGACTCACCGGATGGGCAAATTTCCCTTGGGGGATTGGAGGGCGAGCTCCTCCTACATGCCAAGGGGCGTGGCTCGGATCCAGGTGAAGGTGGCTACCTTCACCTGGTTCAGCAAGGAGTTATGCCCAATGTTGCCAAGGAAGGTTCTGGCAGGAATTTCCACCCCATTAGTTTTTGGCCTCTGCAGGTCATTTGTTATAGTTGAATTTGAATATTTAAATGTACGTATTTAAAGTTACGTTATTTAAATTTATGTTAATTTAATAAAGTGACCCTATATTTAATCCATACAATGTCTCAGCATCTTTACTCCGCTTCCGGGGTAATTTTCTTTGTGACTTTTCTCAGCTGGATAGGATAAAAATATAACAAAAATTCTGAAATGGGTGAAAACATTCAGGTATGCAGAATGGCTCAGGTGCTGGATCGGATTCTTGGCAAGTTGTACATCTAAGGAATGTGTGCAGAATTCTATCAACCTTTTAGTTCATATATTACCTTTATTCATATCTTCTAACCATTCCTTACTATTATCTTAGAACAATTATTACATTTCTTGGCAAGATCTAATTACCTTACATACTTCTTAAGGTTGAATGGTTCAGATTGACAGAGGACATTGAATTGTTCATAAGCCTAAAGGTGAAAAATAGTTAAAACAAGTTCCAAAGGAACTTCAAATTCTTTGTTCAAAGGAATGCCACCTTGTTCTGTTCTCATGTTAATCAAATGGCTTTTCTACACTTAAAAAAAATACAGCTATTTCTTCTGAACCAAAGGAATCTCAAGTAACAAGTAGAAAAGAGCCATTTGAAGCAGGGAAAAAACCAACAATAACCAATTATTATTATTATTATTATTATTATTATTATTATTATTATTATTATTTAGATTTGTATGCCGCCCCTCTCCGTAGACTCGGGGCGGATAACTTGAAATACATTGCTTTTCCTTTTGTATCTTCTGTCCTTTCCCCCCCTCTTTCATCTTGATTATGTATCTTCCGTAACAGTAACTGTTTTTGATTGTAAAATGATTTTTGTCTTATTGCAATATAACTTTTTGTGCCCTGAACCATTTATGCAAAAATCTAAATCTAAATCTAAGCCTAAATCTAAATCTATTTGTAAATTTTCACAGATATAGGTCAGTATCGGGTTGCTACCAGAACAGGGTGGTGGTGGTGGGGCAATGACGTTCTGGTAGCAAAAATGGAGCTGTACACACAGCTCTGGGTGACAGGCACAGGCACAATGTGCACATGCACATTGGAGCAAGATTTTGCTTCTCGGCATGCGCAGAAGCAAAATCTCACGAGAGGATGCGTGGCATACAAATCTAATAAACAAACAAACAAACAAACAAACAAATAAATAAATAAAGTGATTTTCAGTGATTTTTTTTTTGCTTCCGCACATGCATTACATACATTACAAAACAACTAATGTGCATGCATCAACTGCATCAACTACTCAAACTGTTACCTCACCAACTAATCAGGATGTTACAACACAGCCAACCAACCCGCTTGCAGCAGCTGAGCCAGTACTCCACATTCCCCACCAGTATTTATAGAGGGACGGCAGCTCAGACCTCGCTTTGTTCACTCTAGCATGAAGCCAAAAACACCAGTCTGAAGATGATTCAACAGAAAAACACATGCACACACACACACGCGCACACACACATATTTGTTTTCATAGATTTTCACAGGTACAGGTATGAAAATCTTGGCATATTTGGTTTTCTTACAAAACTTTCACAGGAAGACACCTGAATATGCCAAAACCTTCACATATATATATATCTCACTATATTCATCTCATTTATTTCCATCCTTAACCTTTGGGTTTCTTAACAGACCCATTAACTCCTTCATTAAAAGGGAGGGGGAAATGGAACTTACAAACAAATTTCAAAAGCTGTTTGATGGCAATCACATCTGTATTTATCTGTTCTTCTCAGAGATATTATTATTCTATTCAAATCCATTGTAACCTGCTTCATTACACTGCAATGTTGTATATGAATCAGGAAATTAATCTCTGTGTATTCTCATAGGCTAATTTGAAAAGGCAATTTTATGAAGAATGCAGGAGAGACACAGCAACTTCTAATCTAGATCAAGATTGTTCTTCCTTCTTACATTTAGATGAGAAGTAATAACTCATGTCAATATAGAAGCATTCCAAACATCTAGGGCAGTAATTTAGGGTTTAGGTATATGGCTTATTTTTTAAAAAAAATGTGTTAAACTCCAGTGACCTTTTTATTTTATTTTATATTGATTTTATCGTAATTTCTTGGTTTAATTGTTGTGTGCTTCTCCAGAGTTATTGAGAGTTGAACTGCATACAAATTTAATATATTTATTATTAGTCATCTCACTTAATAATATCGACATGAAAGAGCTGAGGCAGGTTTTATGAAGGCCCCTGATTCTTATGCAAGAGAGTGACATTTTGTAAACAAGTGATAGATAGCAGAAAGCTTTGAGGCCAGCAAAATATCATCCAAAAGTTTATTAACTTGAAAAGATAGGAAGGAAAGGCTAGGTTTTGAACTCTGGAATGACATAAATCTACTGCAGTGCCAATCTCTTGAAGATTGCTATATGATAATTTATTCTCATGTGTGGCTTCCTAATTCTTTGTTGTGGAACTGTTGATCTAAACTTGTGCCTCTTTGACAATGAAGACCGGAGAGAGAGAGTCGGAGTTTATAGTCATGCCTTGAAGCAATGCTTGCAATGATTCTCCAGAACCTAAGACAGAAACTTGGTTAGCTTTACTTGGAGAAGGGGAGGACTGAAACTGGGCTCATGTGCATGGACCAGGATTGGGTTCTAATTTACCTTGCCACCGGTTCACTTCCTCCCAGACTGTGTGGCTATTTGTGCATTGCGTGCCACTCAGGGGCATGCACGCAGTGCTGGAAACTTTAAAAAAAAGCTTCTGTGCATGTGCAGAAGCCAAAAACAAAATGGTGGTGCCTATGTCCCTGTTCAGTGAGCGGGGGGGGGGGGGGAACTGTTTGAACTTGGAGCACCCCAACTCTGTCATGGAGGGCTCAATGAGCAGAGTTGTTTCCTAATCAATATGACAGTAAGTGAAAATAGCCCAAGAACATTGTCCTCAAGGAAAGTTTTTTTCCACTAGGTTGCAGGAATGAGCTTTTTCGTTACAGTTCTGATATATCAAATTAGAGACTATGCTGGAGACGCAACAGCATAATAAACTGTAATTTATATTGCTGTACAATAATTTAATAAATATGTTCAGTAAACTATCATTACACACACTAATAAAAATGAATCATTTCTCCATAATTTATTGCTGATTTTTATAATTACCATATCTGAATAGTAGTTTTCCATTAAAACACACACACACACCAGGAAACTAGTAATATAATGCAGAAACCATGTACGCTTTCCTTCATCTGTTGCAATTGTAGAATTCAGCTGAAGGCTAACATCTGAGCCAATCCTCCCTTTGAGGTGGGAGGAGGGATTTAGATTTCAGACTGGAATGTTTCTGTACAGAAACCCAATAAATTTGAATTTCTGAGAACAATGAGACTACTGCCAGTCCCTCTGTAAGAGGATCTGTACACAAACCGAGATTTTATCGGAAAAAAGATCTTTAAGACTCCTGATTCCAGTTTGAATAATGGGAGGAATCTTATCTTCTTTTCTTTTTGTGTTGGTTGAAAGCAAATCCTGTTGAGTGAGTTTCCACACATCCCTAGACTTATCCTCTTCTAGGTCAACTGAGCATTGCCAGCCAAGAAAAAAAAACATTCTGAAATGTTAAATTGGAACTTTCATTCCCAGACATTTTGAGATGGAACAGTAATTACAGGCAGAATGTAACAATTTTCAGAAAATCATTGCCCTGCAGTCGGGCAACTTGCCATGGCCAGTTTGATCTGTGCACAAATAGCAATTTTATCACGGGAAGACTCCCAATTCTAGTTTGAACAATGAAAAGAATCTTCTTTTCCTTTTTGTGTTGGTTGAAAGCAAATTTTCAGGAAAAAGTTGCCCTGGAATGGGGCAACTTGCCATGGACAGTTTTGAATATTATTGAATATTTACAATATCATAATAAAAAAAACAGGCCACAGGACAACTTGCCGTGGGACAATTCAACAATTCAACAATTTTATTTAAAATGTTTATTTAAAATGTTTATTTAAAATGTTTTTTTTAAAATATGTTTTATCATTTGCATTTCATTTTGTTCCTTCTTTAATGATTCTTTGATATTATGTAACTTCTTTTCATGGAAAGTTGTTGAGTTGTTGATGAGTTGCCTGTGATGAGTTGTCGTTCATGTGATAAACCCAGCTATAGTGTCTGAAAAAGATAACTGTCTGGGCTATCTTCTAAATCACTTTCTTACAAGAACACAAAGAGATCTTCCAGTTAATTTACTGCTTAGAGATTGTGAATATTGTTGGACTTAATTCCTTCCTCTCAGACAACAAGAGAATAACCAATAGATAGATGGATAAATTCAGTTAAAGGAACAATTAATGCATTAAAAGGGCTGAAGAACCAAGTTAGGGAGAAATCACCATGGAAGTAATCTGTTTACTAAGGGTTACTAAGAGTTGACAATGCTGGCATGAGACACAATCAACCAATCAATCAATCAACCAACAAATCAATCAATCAATCAATCAATCAATCAAACAAACAAACAAACAAACAAACAAACAAACAAACAATCAAACAATTAGAATTTTAGAGGGAGATTTTTTGTATTGGACAAAATGAATGAATGAATGAATGAATGAATGAATGAATGAATAAATAAATATCTCTTTTTATGCTGCATATTTTTATTTATTTAAAAAATGTGTCTACCAAATAGCTCATAATGCCAAAACTGGCTCTGGTGTAATAATTCTGTAAACAGAGTTCTTTTATTGAGGAAACACGAAGAAACAGAAAATAGAGGAGTCCTTGTAGCTGAATGCATTCAGGAACATTACTGATTTTTGGTTTCATTTTATTAAATAAACTGTTTCTGGAGCATTCTCCAACACTCCAGAAAAGTTTTTGAAGTTGAAGAGACTATGAGAGGACAGCAATAATAATGATCACATCATCAATCCCTTATTCTGAGGGAACATGAACCATATTAGGGTCTATTCAGATTCAGCCTGGATTATTGTTTAGATTATTAATATGATGCTCAACCCATTTCAACAGAATAAGAACATATCAGGAGACAATTCTTTGTTATGGAATTATAAGAACCACCAGAAATGAGAAATAAAATTAACAGGCCTTTTCTTGCCAGAATACTGCAGTGTCTGGAACATATCATTTCCCCCCCAACAGATGGCAAGACCATACCAATTATCTTTGAAGATAATATGTATGTGATAGTAGCCCGTATTGTCTCCTTCGGCAAGAACAAAAGTGATGAAAAGCAGATCACAAGAGTATTCTCTCTGGTCTCCAGAGTTTTGTGAGCCAGAATTTGGTGCCCAAAATGGCACTCCTATTTATGACTTTGATTTGCTTAACTTTGAAATGTCCACTTTCCTGATTGCTTTCTTGGGACAGCAAAAGTAACAAAAGTTACATTAGGGAATGAATTTTTTTTTTTTAAATGAGCGATGTCTTATTTGAAGCACCTACTTTCACATGTGCATCTTGTTCAAAATCATCAGTGCATATAAAATAAACCTTTAATCTAAGAAAAAAGATTTACATTGTTGGCATAGATGACACACAGCACTTCACTTAAATTATTCCCGCAGAAAGGAAATTATGGATCATTATTCTCAAATGAACATAATTACCTTATTTCTGGATAAATTACTTTCTTTCTTTCTTTCTTTCTTTCTTTCTTTCTTTCTTTCTTTCTTTCTTTCTTTCCTTCTCTGTCTTTCTGACATCTCTTATTTATAATGTCATATAATAATCAATTTTCAGAAATTATTTAGTTTCAGTATTTAGTTCTCTGGCAACACTCTGTCTGTGAAATTTTCTTGCAGAAAGATCACTAGAGGTCTATGCTATCCACTCCCAGTACTAAGGAAAAGCTTAAAACAAAACAAAATGGATCCCCAGGCAATTCCCTAAGATATAGATTCTAGAATTACTGATTAAACAGCATCAGGATGAATCTAACTTGTACTCAGATAATAGATTATAGACAGCTAGATAGATAAACAGACAGACAAATGCCTTAAAGACTTCTTGGCCTTGAGCGTCTTAGTTTTCTTGGCAAGAGTTTCAAATTAGTTTGCCGTTGCCTACTTCCTAGGGCTAAGAAAGTGACAGGCCAAGGTCACCCAGCTGACTTCGTATTTAAAGCACAAAGAACTCAGTCTCTTGGTTTCTTGCTTAATGCCTTAAAGTGATACATAAAAAGATGAGATTGTATAAACATTATATATTATTTTTGTATCGTTCCTAGAATGGTATTGTTAATGGCAATATTTAAATAACATAATAAATCAAATTTATTTATTTATTTATTTATTTGTTTGTTTGTTTGTTTGCTTGCTTGCTTGCTTGCTTGCTTGCTTGTTTATCTATCTATCTATCTATCTATCTATCTATCTATCTATCTATCTATCTATCTATCTATCTATCTATTTATTGGATTTGTATGCCGCCCCTCTCCATAGACTCGGGGCGGCTAACAATAATGATAAAAACAGCATGTAACAATCCAATCCAATACTAAAATAACTAAAAAAAACCTTATTATAAAAACCAAGCATACATACAGACATACCATGTGTAAATTGTAAAGGCCTGGGGGAAAGAATATCTCAGTCCCCCCATGCCTGATGGCAGAGGTGGGTTTTAAGAAGTTTACGAAAGGCGAGGAGGGTGGGGGCAATTCAAATTTCTGGGGGGAGTTGGTTCCAAAGGTCCGGGGCCACCACAGAGAAGGCTCTTCCCCTGGGTCCCGCCAAATGACATTGTTTAGTTGACGGGACCCGGAGAAGGCCCACTCTGTGGGACCTGACTGGTCGCTGGGATTCATGCAGCAGAAGGTGGTCCCTGAGATAATCTGGTCCGGTGCCATAGTGTGGAGATAAATAAAGTAAGTACCCGCAAAGGGTTAATGACAGAAAAAGTTTTTGGTAGCTACAAGTCTTCAGAGAGGGGCGGCATATAAATACAATAAATAAATAAAATAAATAAATAACCCAATCTTTACCTAGTCTTGCACCACACGAATGTTTTTCATATTTCTTGTCTTTCTTTTCTCTCTGCTGGAGATAACTATTTGCCCAATGTAGAAAGTGTGAACATCTATTCAATGGTGCACAGTTCAACTTCCAAAGTGTGTCTGGAGATGTCAAATAAAATGAAACTGAAGATAATGCACAAGAAGCACAAACCCTACATTAGGAAACAAAATCAACAGTCAGCAATCTTTTTATCATTGTTTTTATTAGCACACTACCGGTATCTAATTAACAATGCAATAACGATGCAAATATTTTATTTAAAGAAATTGTAGAAGCATGCTTTGAATGCTACTCAAAAGATTGATATAAAAATAATTAAAATACAGGGTAATAAAATGGTTCCAAATGAAAGGATTATCTTGATGCTGAAGTGGTGGTAGGTTATTGTTTCTTTCATTACTGCACACATTATTTCTTAAAACGATGGTGCAGTAGCAGACCTAACAACTTTGTACTACTTGCTGCTCTTCCATAGCATTGCCAAGCTAAACTGTAAACCGTTAGTAATACCTGGGTTTCTATATTTGGACTCCCCACTCCTATTGATTACCTGCAGCAAAGAAACAGAGAAGTGATTCATGAAATGGAGGAAGGAATGCTATTTTCGCTCTCATAATGATTCTGATCAAGATCATTGTACCAACCTTGCTGAAGAAGTCTCAGCAAAAACACAAGGTTTCTTTGGGTGTGAATGTGAAAGTGAGATAGACAAAGAAAGAAACACAAAACAAAGAATATTGAATCACCATGTCTTATAAAATGAATTACCGGTATGTTATTTCCAGACTATGTTGACAAAGCTCTCTATTTATATATCTCTGGAATTTTATCACTCTAGCATCAACATAGCAAGAACATCAAGGCATCATTTCCGTTTCAGGATGGTGATACATTGTTGAGCATTTTTTGAACTTCCCCATCTCACTTCAACATCAGCACAAATTTAAGGATTATTTCAATCATTTGTCCCACTTTTCCACTTCAGTAATCTAGTTGAAGGCTGATTGATTTGTTCTGTAACTGGAAGATCAATTCTCATTAGGGTTATATTTTAAGCTCATCCTTTGCACTCATACAATCCTAATGCTGCTTGCTCTCTCTTCTCTAGTTTAATTCTTACACATATGTTAGGAAAGAAGCAATAACAGTTTGATAAGAAAGGAATATTCATTATTCCTTTCTTATCAAAGTTTGCTGGGTATTTTTAGAGCAGTGGTATTGGCCTTCATCGCAAGCCAAGGACTGTTGGCAAGCACATCACAGACTTTCATATCAATATGGGGGAATATTAGAAATCCATGTCAGTTCTAAATGTATAAAATAAATAACAAGTTGTTCTCTCTCTCTCTCTATATATATATATAGCAATAGCACTAACAATGGCACTTAGACTTATATTCTGTTTCACAGTGTTTTGCAGCCCTCTCTAAGCAGTTAAACATATTGCCCCCAGCAATCTGGGTCCTCATTTTACCCATCTCGGAAGGATGCATGCTGAGTCAGCCTTGATCCTGATGAGATTTGATCCGCCAAATTGCTGGCAGCCAGTGATCAACAGAAGTACCTGCAGTACTGCACTCTAACTACTGCATCAACGTGTGTCCTTCTCTCTTTGAATATGTGTGTTTCCTGAGAGAACCATTCAGCTTTTAAAAAGTAACATGGTTCTTTCACAGGGTTGTCAAATAATTTTGGGAGAACAATTTATGTCCAAAGTCTGCTTAGTACCCTTGAGTATCCTGAGAGTGATTCCGGATATTGAGTATAAAATGCATTTTATTTTACAATATTTCTGGACGTTGAATATAAAAATGCATTTGACATGGCCTATTTTTCAGTGATCAATCAGATGAAATGGAGAAGACCACTCTAAAATATCACTACTTCAAAGAAAATACCCTATCCTGGAAGCTTGCAACATTCAGACTCACAGAACTTCCTGACAATAGGAGGTCAAGACCTCAACCACACTACTCATTAATTGGTAATTAAATACTTGCTGTGGATTTTATTGTTTCCTCAGTGAAGATTTTTTAAAGTTACACTGTTTTGTTATTATTGACTTTTCTTGATTTCTTGCTTTACTCTCAGTATTATGAGCAACTAAAGCAGTAAATCGTGGGGAGAAAAACCCAACCTCTAATTTTCATAAATTAAAGCAAAGATGAATTATTGTATTTCACGGAAGTTCATCTGACTCAGATATTTTAAAACTAAGTTTCCTAGAACTAACAAAGAGAAGAACCTTTTTATTTCTTTGTAGATCGTTACAAGAAAAAAGATGACTTTTTCTTTTAAATAAAAAAAAGATAAAGAATGCTACATTAAATAATCCCGAACCTTGGTTATCAAAATATTTTAAAGTTGCCTTTCCTGTCTGTTATTCCCAACACAACTTGTTTGAAATGCAATTAGTGAGCAAAGTTTGAAAAGTAACTTTGACAATTCCGCTCAATGGAAATATATATTACCATTATAGTGGTCTGAGAATGTCATGATTTTTCCTCTGGGGCTAAGAATTATCTTTTAGTATCCTGATAGATCATAGATGGTAGGTTATTATAAAATGCTGACAGATAAGACCGTGATTTGTGAAAGCTGCATATGAATTTTACCTTTAATTTCTGTTAACATTTGACAGAGTGTCATGATGTGGAAACCCAAGCGTTCCCTCATATGCAGCATGAGGCTGACTACCTTGTATGCATTTCTCATTTATGGATAACACTCATAGACCTGCTGACACAAAGCTTCAAAATGAATATTCCATCAGAAACTAGTGGGAAGATATATAATCTCTCATTTCATAATAATAAACCACACACAAAAAATGGCTAGGTGGGCAAATATTTGTTTTAATTGAAAGAAGAAAAAACATGTTATCTGTTCTCTCTGGACATTATATTTATATTTAATACATCTAAAAAGAAATGGCTGAGAATAATAATAATAATAATAATAATAATAATAATAATAATAATAATAATAATTGTTCTGTCGGGCTCTCTGGTAGAATCCTCCCAATTATTCACAGGTACAAATTTCAGACACACACACATTTGAAAATTCAAAACAATGTTCTTTATAATGAAAATTCACTTAAACTAAGCCCTCTTTTGGTATAGCAAAGAGCACTGGTCTCCAAACAAACTGGTAATTTGCACAAGTCCCTTATCAGTCCTGTGATACTTGGCTTGCAGCTGTGAGGCAATTCACAGTCCTTCTTTCACAAAGTGAAACACACTTTGCTCTGGTTTAGTTTTAAAGCAGGGAAGAATCAGCACACAAAAAGTCAAAGTCAGTAAAGCAGTCATGAAACGCAACAAACGATCAGATAATCCTCCACAATGGCCAAACCCACAGGCTGCTATTTATAGCAGCCTCACTAATTACCACAGCCCCACCCAACCATTGGTGGCCTCATTTTCTTTGATAATAATCTCTCAGTTGTTGTTGCCTATGCATTGCTCTCTGCATGCGTGGCTGTATCATTAACTCTTGTTCTGAATCCAAGGAGTAGCTAGATAATTGATCTCCTTCTGAGTTGTCTGCCACACTCTCCTCCTCCCTGTCACTCATGTCTTCTTGGTCAGAGGAGCCTTCATCATCAGATTCCACCGGGGGCAAAACAGGCCTGCAGCATGTGGATGTCTCCCCCCACACCCACAGTCCTTGGGGCAGGAGCTGGGCCAGAGCTAACAACAACAACAACAACAATAATAATAATAACAGCCTAAAGTAATCATACTGACAACAGGAATCTTTCTGAAAAGTATTCATGACTCTAATTCTCAAAGTCGTAAAACATTGCATCTTTGGGGATTCCCTCCTCCTCACTTTGACCCACTTTTTTTCTGAGATATTTGGGTGTAGAAAGTATCTAGGAGTATGACATCTGCTGGCAAGTTCCCAGATCAAACAATGAGTGAGCTATGAATCTGGGGGGTCTCCTTAGATAAGCCTTTCCCCAAGTCTCACTTTCTGAGTTGCTCTCCTTCCCCTGGGCAAGGAGGAATCCAGGTGCACCATAACAGGGGAGGAAAGATATTTTGACAAGTTTGTGGTGGGGGGGCATGCAAGAAGAGTCATGTTCTCCTTCTGATTTGTTTGGCTAGGATATTTAAAGGAACACTTTCCTTTTATCATTGCATCTGAATTCTCCATTTGCCGTTTGGAGATTTCAATCACAGTAACATACAGCTACATGTGAAGGAAGCTTTCTCAGAATATTATAAAACAAAAATGGGAAAATCTGGCAATAGACTTAGCCTTGAATGATACCTATCCCACACCATAAAATCTTATCCCTGAAGTCTTTCCAGGCCTCCAGTGATGACAGCTAATGTACCTACAAAATGTCCTGGATCTTTTCCTATTATGAATCAGGCAACAAGATTATTGGAATATAGAATTAGAGTATCAGAAATGATTGTTGCACAGATTCTATGATCTTGACATAACACCCAACCTTCACCTGCATGGTTAGAGGCTGACTATGAAGCCTGAATTGTCCTCAAACTATACTTTAAGCCAGTGTTGGCAAACCTTTTCAGCAATAAGTGTTGAAATGGCAGCATGCACATACATGGGGGAGTGCCGGAAACCAGAAGAACAGCTCCCCAGTGCTCACATGCATGGAAGCACCGGAAACTGGAAGAGCAGTTCCCCAGTGCATGCATGCACACTCTTCTGATTTCCAGCAATCCCCCACATGTGAAGATTAGCTGTCTGGCATGCAATTGCATGCTGGAATCTGGAAGAGCAATGGGCGGTGGCTGGCGTGCCTGGAGAGATGGCTCTGTGTGCCACGTTTGGAGCACGTGCCATAGATGGGCCATCACTGCTTTAAACTGTAATAAGTTATAGCAAAAACTGTTTCAAAAAGAATCCCTTGTTTAAGTGGGTTGAGGGAACAGGGTGCTTCCAACCACAGACAGGGTTTATGTCATGGCCCCATCAGAGGAGGATTGAAACCAGGACCATTTGACAAAGATGATACACCTTCCTCGGCATGTCTCTGGAGATTCTCAGTCATTCAGGTCATGGTTGTTGTTATGTCAGTAAAAAGAAATAAAGGCAAAATTCGCTGATTGGTTAAGACACAGCTTGAGTTTAGAATGCTGCCAAAAATAAACGGTTGTCAGAAATATTCATGTGCAAAAGAAATAGTATAAATAGGGCAATGGATTAGCCATCGCCCTTGTTGGGAGTTGATTGTCGGAGAGAGCTGTTCACTATAGTATGTCTTATGGAATAAACCTGTTGAACCCAAAGAAGTCTCTGGTGCAGTGATTTAATAGTTGTCCCTTAGGTGTTTTTTTCAAGAGGCAATTGCACTTTCTGGCTCAAAGATGAAGAAGCTTTTTGGATAAGAAGCAAAACACCTTCAAAGAAAAACCAGAAAGCCTAGTAGCCTCTTTAAAAAGCACATTTGGGTTTTACTTGGCATGTTTGGAGAAGCCAGGGGCTGAAAATGCTGCTTTCCCAGGCTTCTCAGGCATTGGTGGAGGTAGTCAACTGGATGGAGAGCTGCCTGCTTTCACAGACACAAGGGGAGGATCAGTTGCTGACAGGCAGTGGTGCTGATAGGTAGTAGATTCCCTCTGAAGAATAGCTGCCTCCCCCACTCGCTCCAAGGGCACAGAGTGTAGGCAAGCTCAGAGAAGGTCTGCAAGCAGTGAAGGGCTACGGTGGGCATGGCTTATGCAGGACACTCTGCATTTTCTTTCAACATCTTTCAGTGCAAATTGGGTACTCTGGGGTGGAGCTCCATTTTTGCTACCCCAATGCGTTCCCTCCCTGTTTGTGCAGTAGCCCATCCCTGGCTGCAAGGCTACTTGGTTGCCCCACCCCTCCTCACAAGGAACATTTGGAGTAGCTTGAGAGGCTGTGGGAAGTTAGTCTTCGTTAGGAACAATTGTTTGTTTTGACTTTTGCCTTGCTTTGACTTGTGAACTGCTTTTTGCCTTTTTGCAAAGAAGACTGCCTCCTGCCTTTTATTTATTTTATTTTATTTATTCAATTTTTATGCCGCCCTTCTCCTTAGACTCAGGGTTAGCAATAGCACCTTTTAACAGAGCCAGCATATTGCCCCCACAATCCGGGTCCTCATTTTACTCACTTTGGAAGGATGGAAAGCTGAGTCAACCTCGAGCCAGTGATGAGATTTGAACTGCTGACCTGCAGATCTACAGTCAGCTTCAGTGGCCTGCAGTACAGCCCTCTACCTGCTGTGCCACCCGGGCTCTTTTGTCTTGTATCTTTCCCTTGCCTTCAGGATTGCTTTTTGTCTTTTGCCTTGCCTTTTCCTTGCCTTGAGAACTGCCTTTTCCAGTGTATCTTGTCTTTGCCCTTTGCCCTTTTCCAGTGTATCTTGTCTTTGCCTTTTGTCTTCTTCCTTGAATTTGCCTTGTGGACTACATTTTATCTCATGGACTTGCTTAGCTGCGTGGACTGAGAATCTGGACCTTGCTCTGTGAGAGTGCTCCTATTCCATAGCCTTTCTTTTCTTTTTATATGTGAGCTTTTGTTTGGCAGACTGAGGGTGGCTACTTTCAAGATAGTTTACCGTGGAGCCTTACTGGTTGTTGGAAGGCTGTTTGTTGGAACATTTACTTAGAGAAATAAAAGATTCTCTAGAGGCCTGCCTTGCCTTGGCCACCAACTCATAATAGTTGGTAGGCAAACCAATAAGAAAGGAAGATAATGAGAATCTGGATGGAGGTGAGAAAAGGTAATTCAATTCAATTCAATTCAATTTATTAGATTTGTATGCCGCCCCTCTCCGAAGACTCGGGGCGGCTCACAACAACGATAAAAGCAATATTATAATGGCACAAATCTAATATTAAAAATAACTAAAAACCCTATCATAATTAAAAAAACAAACAGCACATACATACCAAACATAAATTATAATGAGCCTGGGGGAAGATGTTCAAATCCCACATGCCTGGCGGTATAGGTGGGTCTTAAGTAGTTTACGAAAGGCAAGGAGGGTGGGGGCAATTCTAATCTCTGGGGGGAGTTGCCACAGAGAAGGCTCTTCCCCTGGGGCCTGCCAGACGACATTGTTTAGTTGACGGGACCCAGAGAAGGCCAACTCTGTGGGACCTTATCGGCAGTAATATAGGCAGTACTCTAAAATGAAAAATAAAGACATCTTTTTGAAAGAATCACTATGTGCATTTCTTGATTTTGGGAGGCCAACTGTTTCACTTTGTATTTTTCAATTATTTACATTTTTTAAATGAAACTAAAAGGCAGCCAGCATAACTTCAGACTCCGAATTAGACATATGATGATGTACTTGATTTCTTTAGGTGTTAGTCACTGCCAAGAAAATATTTTTTTGCCTTTAGGCAAAAATAAAAATAAAATAAAAACATTAAAGGGCTTCCAATTTGATGGCATTACAGGCATCTATGCTGAGCCACAATGATGCCAAATGTGCATTGTGATGTAATAACATATTTGCATTATTACATCTCACGTGGGGGTAGAATTTGTAGCACAATTTCTTCATTTGCCCTCCTCACACTCAAAGCAGGTGCCAGCAGCAATATGTGAACAAAGAAGCACACTGCTTGGAAAAATTATAATAGATGAAAAGAGTAAAGAAGGAAAAGCATTTTTTTTCTGAGAGTGGGACAGAATGCAGTCTGTATTCCCAGGAGGGAGGGAATCCATTTCCAGATGCAGCTCAGTTCAGTGAAGAAAAAAAAAAGTCTTTCTTTAATAGTTCTCACTGCATATATGCTTGTTGTACACAGTATGGTGCTTCACTTTGGCAAGATTCTGTCTATAGGTGTGGAATAATAAAGAAAAAAAACTTTTAATGGAAAAAAAATAAAGACATCTTCTTGAAAGAATCACTATGTGCATTTTTTGGTTTTGGGAGGCCGGCTGTTTGACTTTGTATTTTTCAATTATTTACATTTTTTAATGAAACTAAAAGGCAGCTAGCATAACTTCAAACTCCGAATTAGACATATGATGATGTACTTGATTTCTTTAGGTTTTAGTCACTGCCAAGAAAATATTTTTTTGCTTTTAGGCAAAAATAAAAATAAAGTAAAAACATTAAAGGGCTTCCAATTTTCCCCACACAAAGCTACTGACATCTCAAAACTTGTCATTCTTTTTCCAGTAACCATTTCTTGTCTCCTCTTTTCCTATGAACTCCACATCCTTTTCCTAGCACTCTTTTCTCTAGTAACTGTTTTTTTCTGCCTTTTTTGATTCATTGCTCACTTCCTTTCATTGCCTGTGGAGATAGATAAGAGGAAATAATGTCATGTGGACTGTTAAATCTTCCGATTCTGTCTGTACCCCAACAAGCAAGTATCCATGTGTCTACCAAAGTATTTCTCCAGATCGGCAACTTGAAGATGCATAGATTTCAGTCTTCAGTTCTGAGAGATGAAGTTCACACATCTTCAAGCTGCCAAGTTTGAGAAACACTTGTCTGTAAACAAGGCAGTCTTGGGAACATAGTGACATGGGAATGGATACCAAAAGACTGAAGAAGGAGAAAAGTGAACATGCACAAGAGGATAATAGGTATTTAAAAAAGGTTTTAAATAGGGAATATTTGAATATTTCATTTTGTGTTCCTTGTAGGGGGAACTTTAAAAAAGCATTATATAATCATGCAGGAGCAAATTATTTTGCATATTAACCTCTATGTAACCTAAATCCATAATGGTATGAAGCCCAACTGTTTGTCATTTTTGAGCCTTATTCTGGGCTCATGTGACGCCTCCATTGGCATTCTAATATTATCACTGTAAATCCATGTAGCCGCTGCATCGTTTTTATAACTTCATCGCCATTTCATTATCACCTTGATGCAGCCAGAGGCAAAAAATACCATTTGCACCTTCCAGGGTGGGATGAAGTTAAATTCAGTCTCACCATTCTTTTTGTAAGGCAAAGCATTACACAGCTGGCATTCAGCTCTCAGCAGAAGGCATTTAGCAGAAATGTTTGTCAAATTTGATTTATTTAGTATTATTCAGATTTACAACTTGAAGGCTTTTAAAACGATGTGTGAATTCTAGAGAGACACTTAAATATTCTTCCTGTTTTGTCTGTATATTGTTACAGTCAGTTCTACTTTAAGGAGATTTAGTCATAAATGTTTTGTCATGTACACTAAAAACAGGTAAGCCCTTCGAAACAATTTTCTACCTCGCATTTTCCATTTTTCTTAAATTTCAGCACTTATTATTATAGATTCCAGTACAAATATAAACTAACACAGAATATGTAACATGAAACAAACAACCAAACAAACTCATTTTTAATTGTGTTAGTTGTTTCACATTTTTACTTATTTATTTGAAAAAATTAATGTGTCATGAGGATTTGCTAAAAGAAAAAAATTCTAAAATGACAACAGAAGATTAAGTTCAAAAGTGTAAAAAAGTTAAATATTAAAAATGTTTCAAATAACCTGATAAAATATGTGCACTATTCAAAACAGCATTATTTGTTAGATATGGGGCTACAACTGAAAAAGTCTCATATATCTGTTAGTACGGAAATTTTCAGTTTGCTCATATAGGAATTAAAAACTAGGATAGGGGATCTGAATTGAATTCGTATTTGAAATCTGTGTACCAAATCTCTGATGATTCCATATCCTCTCAATTACAGATATAAGCCTATACAATCAAGAAATCAAATCAATCATGGCTGAGGACCATGCATTTTTAAAAAAAATTTAAAAATTGAAGAAGCAATATAAAAAAGAACATTAACGTTTTTCAACTTTGTTTGAAAACCCTCCAAACCTCTTCCTAATTTGCAAGTACGTGGTATTAGGAAAATGCTTTGAAACAAAGTTTATGTTCATACTAAATATGTATATATTTCTAGTGATCACATTATTTCATTTTGGAAATAATTTTATTAAGCTTCTCAAGATAGAAAATACAAAACAAAGTGAAAATAATGGGAAAATAGAGGAAGGAAAAGGAAAGAGGAAGAGGAGGGAAAAAGGAAAGAAAAGCATTGACTTCTGACTATTTTAATCACAGAAGAATAAAATAATAACATTACAGCCTGATTTCCTTTTACTTTAAAATATACAGTGGTACCTCGGTTCTCGAACGCCTTGGTTCTCGTACATTTCAGATACCGAACAAAATTTTCGGCAAAAATTTGCTTCGGTATCTGAACAAAAATTTGGATACCAAACAGCCACAGAAAATTTTGTTTATTATCCAAAATGCTAAAAGATCTGAGGGGACAGGGTGAGACGGAATGGGAGTCGGAATCCAACACACCCAACCTGGCCGCCCACTTAACAGCCTCCCAGTCTCTAGTCTAAGCGCTCCAAGTTGTAGGAGGGTGGGGACGGCTGCAATACCAGCAGCTTCGGGGGGACTCCTTTCCTCAGTGGTTCATCTTGTTACCTGTAGGCAGCTGCATAAACTTTCTCCTTCCCAGCAGCAGCTTTCCATTGAGCAGCAGCAGCGCCGGGAACATCAGCGGCTTCCCTTCCTCATGTAACATTCCCGGCGCTGCTGCTGCTTGAAGAAAAGCCGCCGCCAGGAAGGAGAAAGTTGGTGCAGCTGCCTACAGGTAACAAGATGAACCACTGAGGAAAGGAGTCCCCCCCAAAGCTGCTGGTATTGCAGCCGCCCCCACCCTTCCTACAGCTTGGAGTGCAAGGGTGTAGGAAGGGTGGGGGCGGCTGCAATACCGGCAGTTTCAGGGGGGCTCCTTTCCTCAGTGGTTCATCTTGTTACCTGTAAGCAGCTGCACCAACTTTCTCCTTCCCGGCGGTGGCTTTCCTTTGAGCAGTAGCAGCGCCAGGAACATCACATGAGGAAGGGAAGCCGCTGGTACAGCGGCAACTGCTGAGATGGCTCCGGCAGCTTCCCTTCATCACGTGACATTGGCAGCTGCACCAATTTTCTCTTTCCCGGCGGCGGCTTTCCATCGAGCAGCAGCAGCGCCGGGAATGTCACGTGATGAAGGGAAGCTGCCGGAGCCATCTCAGCAGTTGCCGCTGTACCAGCGGCTTCCCTTCCTCATGTGACGTTCCTGGCGCTGCTTCTGCTCGATGGAAAGCCGCCGCCGGGAAAGAGAAAAATGGTGCAGCTGCCTACAGGTACAAGATGAACCACTGAGGAAAGGAGCCCCCCCGAAACTGACGGTATTGCAGCCGGCCCCACCCTTCCTACAGCTTGGAGTGCTTAGACTATAGAGCGCCTCAGATATTTATCCCATAGGAAATAAAGGAAATAGGGGCTGGGAACCAATTAAATCCATTTCCATTATTTCCTATGGGATAAATCAATTCGGTACTTGACCAAATCGGTTCTCGACCACACTTCTGGAACGAATTGTGGTCGAGAACTGAGGTACCACTGTATATATATATTAATATTTCTATAATAACTAATATATCTAAGCAGCAAAACCCAAAGCTTCATTTATTTTCCAGAAACACAAAATCCAAAAGTAATTTCCAAGTAGAAAAAAAGTTGGATGTGTTCTTTTCATTGATTAAAGCAGTTAATTGAACCATCTCTGCTAATATCATCAGTTCTTCCAGCCATTCATCCATTTACAGATATTAAAATATCTTTCAATTTTTGCCCATAAAGCATTGTTGCTGCTGTCAACATATAGGGTAGCAAAGTTCCATTTTTTTCCAAGTTCTTTTTCTGTTAAGCCTAAAAGAAAAATCTCTGGTTTGATTTTTATATTCATATTAAGAATATTCTGTATTAAAATATGCATCTTACCCCAGACAAAGATTTGCTTTGTATTTGCTTTGTCGCAAGCCTACCAAAGATGCCATAACATTATTTCATGGTGGATTTTATAGAAGACAGAAAGCAGACAGTCAACCTTCCAAATAGAGTAAAAGTGTGGGTATTTTAGAATGGATAATGTTATTGTTGTTGTATTTTTGAAAAGGAACCCAAGTTGAAAACTCCATTTATTTATTTGTTTGTTTGTTTGTTTGTTTGTCTGTTTGTTTGTTTGTTTGTTCGTTCGTTCATTCATTTATTTATTTTTTATGTCGCCCCTCTCCTTAGACTCAGGGCGGCTTACAACATGTTAGCAATAGCACTTTTTATCAGAGCCAGCATATTGCCCCCACAATCTGGGTCCTCATAAGTCCTCCATGAATAATATCTATTGGCTCTTTATGTGAAAAAGAAGAAACAATAAGTATTTAGATTGATGATGATGATGAAAACTGATAGGTAGACAGACAGACAGACAGACAGACAGACAGACAGAGATAGAGATACAGTAGATAATAGATGATAGAAAGATGAAAGATGGATGGATAGATAGATAGATGATAGATAGATGGATAGATAGATAGGATAGATAGATAGAACAAAAATAAAAGATAGATAGAATAAAATATAGATGAGTTATGTGTAAATTCAGCAGGTTCATAGTAACAAATCTGCATTACTAGCACTTCTTCAGCTGATTTTACATTTGCAAGCTAATAAAATATTTATCCTTTGTAAAATAATCTCTCTCTTGCTAATCCAGCTGACATTAACATATATTTGCTAATTATTTTCAAAAGCACTAGTTCACCTTTAGTTCCCAGCAGAGATCAAAATACAGCAGAATACAAAACACAAATGTGATGATTTCTTACTTTAAAGGACAACTTTTATATATATGTATACAGACATTTTATTCTTTTAACACTGTTTTGGGGGAAACTGTAACAGGCTACCACAGAATCAAGGGCTAATTCACTGCAGGATACTAAGTGGTACAAAATTGCCCAAACTCTTTAAAAGAAAAAAAAAAGAAATCTGTGGATGGGAAAATAAACTATAGCCTAAGTATCAGTAGGGGTTCCATTCAAAATAATAACAAACCAGTTCATACCTAAAAGAGGAAAAATGCTATCTAGGAACCTTTGTACTGCTTTTCTTAAAAAAACAAAACAATACACAGTAATTGCTTTAAGTGTCTCAAAAGTTATTTCTCTGTTATCTAGTTATTGATAGTTTTATATAAAAATTCCTTTGCTGAGTATTGTTGGTTTCTTCTTGTTTTCCGAAAAGAGATGGACTTTGATTTCTACACATATAATTTCAGTTCTGTTTATTTCTTTTTCTTTTTAAAAATTTCTTTATTAGTTTTTTTCTAAGATAGTTTTTCAACTTCTTATATAACTGAAATGAATGACCTCGAACTCCCACAAAATATTACTCGAACTAACATTTCAAATTTAAAGATTGCTGCTTGGGTTAACAAATAAGAAAATTGGCATGAGCCAAATTAGTTTAATAATGGAAAAGCTACATTTAACATATACAAAGCAATCCTACTGAATTGTTCAATAAGTTTCAATATTTGTACCATCCAGCATAATGGACACAATGGTGGGCTCAGTGAGAAAATTAACTTTCAAATTGCCCCGGAAGCGGAGTAACGACGCTGAGACAGTAGCTGGATTTTAATAATGGGTAACTTTATTAATTAGCATAAATTTAAATAACATCAATTTGAATAACATCAATTTAAATAACGTAATTCAAACGTTATAACAGTGTAAACAGAGTCCAATTGTTGGGGGCCAACTGTTGTAACTAATGGGGCGGAATTTACCTGTCAAAACATTCATAGACAACATTGGGCATAACTCCTTGCTGATCCAGGTGAAGGTAGCCACCTTCACCTGGATCCGACACACGCCCATAAGCCTATGGGAGGAGCTCATCATCCAAACCCCGAGGGAAATTGGATAAGGTGAGTCCCATGGGCATCCCCTCTCCAATCGCCACACCTATAGTTCATGGGGAGAGGCAGCCCATCATCTTGAAAAGATGCCCAAAAGGAGAACGCGCAGTTGCTCCTACTGCCCATTTCCACCTCTAACCTGCCATGGATCGGGGGTCAGATCTCAATCTTGGCCTCCCGACTCCCCCCTCATCCTGCACCAGCTCAGCAGGGACCTCTGGAGGTCCAAAAGAAACTGGCATTCCCCTCCTAAAGGGAGAATGCGTCAGCTCAGGAAGGCCTGGGCCTACGACCTGATCTAGGGGCTGCCCACTGCCCTACTAACTTTTGTTCTAAAAACAAAACCGTCAACTCTTCACGGGCAGAAACCTGTTCTCCGCTTGCCGTAGCCGCTATTCCCATCCCATCTAGAGTCAACCCGACTGCCGTAACCAGGTTACAGCCGTACTTACAGTTCTAGGGGAGACTAAATAGCCTAATGCTATACCGGAGGTACAATCCAAGCACTATGCTTGGGACACAGAGTTGGACACCGGTCCCAGGCTTGGCAGCCACTGCCAAGCCCTCAGAACAGTCCCAGGTCATTGCCACCTTGGCAAGACCCATACATGGGAAAAACAGACAGGACCTACCGGTCTTCAGGACACAACCAGTCACATTCTGGCCAGTGTCAAACAGATAGTGCTGATCACCACGTCAGTGAACTGGGTGACACCAAAGGTGATAACTGCCCCAGACAGAGGTTAGAAGAAGCTCTTCAGTCACAGCATCTCGTCCAGCCGGATAGATCCTGCTGCTGGCCCTGTATCCGCTGCGATTCCTGACTTTGGAGCTCCTTGGGGTTTCTCCAGTCAGCAACCTAAACAAAAGATAGGTTAGCTCCACAGTAAAGAAGGGGGGCAGGGAAACCTTGTATATGCTGTGGATGCACAGCCAGACCATCCCCCCAAGCCCCACAGTGGTACTGAAACATTGCCACCTTGGCAAGATCCATACATGGGAACCATGGCAAAACCTATGGATCCTCAGGACACAACCACGCTCCTGGTCTGTGCCAAAACAAATATTGCTGAACTCCAGCAAACTGGGCTGTACCATAAGGGATAACTGCCCCAGCCAGGGGTTAGAAGAGGCTCTAAATCGCACATCTCAGGCCAGCCGGGGGGACCTTGTCCACCTGCCCTATACCACTGCGATCCAAGCCCCCACTCGGAACTCAATGGGGCCTCTCCCAGCCAGCAACCTAAACAGAAGGACAGGTTAGCCCATGCAGTAAAAAGGGTGTGGTGTGTGTGGAGGGTGTGTGTGTGGAGGGGGCACCCTGTGCATATTGCGGATGTAACAGAATAATAATAAGCCCAGTTCACAGGCCGATAAGGGGATCTATGTACAGGGCCCCTCACCGGTTGGCGCAAAGAGCTCGTGAAGTACCCAGCAAAGAAAACGAATGGCCTTAATGGCATTTATACCCACCAAAGCCAGAGGGGCTAGGGCCTAAGAAGGGCAGTGGGCCAACCAGGTGGCAAGGGACCACCGCCCCCTACCCCTCACCAACCATCTGGCGGGGCCTGCAGGCTGCGCCACATGGATCCAGCATTGGTGAACAGGCACGCAGCCTGTTCGCTTCAGGAGGCCGAGGGTGGTGGAGGCAGCTAAGGTAACATTCTCCTGGCCCTTGGGACTCCAGAACCAGGTGCAAGGGCCGAAACGGCCCATCCGGTGAGGCCTGTAGGCTGCGCCACGTGGTCCTGAAGATGGCGAACAGGCTCAGCAGCCTGTTTGCTTCAGGATAGCCGAGGGCAAAAGGAGGAGGTCCGCTTGAGTCGAACTTCCAGTTTCCCCCCAGAAGCCAGAAATAGGCATTAGCAGCGGCTCCCAGCTCCGGGGGCAATTTCGGCCGGCTCTTTAAGGTGCCGGCCATGCATTTCTGATAAATGATAAGGAATAAATAGTCTATTTCTAAAGCTTATCTTTTATTTTTAGCTGTTTGTTTATTTTTAGCTGTTTGTCCAATTTATATCCCATCTTTTACCATAAGTTGGGATATATACCAGTGAACCTTTGTATTTCCCTACAACTTGAAAAAAATATTCAGGATGTTACAGATGCCTAGGAAAACTGTGGATTCTTCTAAGTTCTCCTCTCATTCCTTGACCATCAAGAGCACAAACTCAGAAACCAAGGTGGTTCAAATAAATACATGTGTATCTTATTCTAACTCTCTATGTAATACTATTAACAGTCAAAACAAATGGACAGTAGATACAGAATTCAAAATGGACTGGATTTAGATCTTTGCGAGCATGAAGGGACTGGCGGCTGATCGCATACCTAACTCCTTCCTCAGGCTCAGCCTTTTAATCTCATACATTGATATTACCTCTGGGCCTATTTATGATTAGAATCTTTAACTCAGAGAAAGCCAGTTATTGGTAAGTATGAGGGACTAAGGATCAGATTTCAACTTTTCTATGGAAAAATCTTGACAAATCACCAAGATCTGTATTTAGCAGCACCTACAGTGTGAAGGTACCTCAAAGCCCATTATGAACATCTAGAGCAATCCTTTAGGTCCAAAAGACAATATTGAAAGGTTGTGTGCTGTGGTGGAAACGTTGCTTTTCTAATCTTCTCTATTTTAAGAGGGAATGAAGAAGAAGGAAGGAAGGACAGTTCTTGGAGGGAGCTAAGGTTTTATCGAATCAGGGGAAAAAAAGCAAAGATAAAGAGAAGAACAAAGCGCCAACCCATGTTTCTACTTTTAACAAGTCATGTAATCAATAGGATAAAAAAATAAACCACAAGTCATAGGAATGGTGTTCTTCATTATTATTATTATTATTATTATTATTATTATTATTATTATTATTTTGGGTTAAGTATAAAACATCATCAACTCATGACAAAACATTATGAACTAGATAGCAAAAATCATTTGGGCATACTTTCTCTATTGAGGTTTAGTTAGTATTATAAATTTTACCTTACTCTCAGTTAAGTAATTGTTTCTAATGAAAAACTAAGAGATTTTGCTATGATCACTGTATGGAAAGGAAGAGTTAATTTTTTCCCCTTAGCTTAGATTTTCTATCCACACCTGCTTCAATACTCAAATTAGCAGTTCTCCCAATTGAGACATTAATATAACCTGTCTTTTAGTCCTAACTAGGACTGACAGAATAGACTTGATCCCATATGCATTTGTTACACATGTGTTCACTGTTATCTCTAATATGTCCTATTTCCATATGGATTGTTAAGGGAAAAGTCCTTAAAAACTCATGGTATTAAATCAATACTGGCATTGATATTATTTAGGACATTGAAAACAAAACAACACAAAACGCCTCTACTGTTCATCTGCTCCTGCCAATCAACAGTACAATTTATCTCTCAAATTCACAATGAAGATCAATCCATCAGGACTTCTATTAAGACTTTCTCTTATCTTAAGAGCAACCTATATCAGACTTGCAATTGAATAGAGAGGGAGAGGGAGCTATAGCTATTCTTTCCTAGATACTCTTGAAATACTCAACTGATTGGCAGGGAACATTTGGTAGAAATAAAAGAAGAATGCCCTTACATTTCGTTTGCTTCATTAGTTACATTAGTAGAGGTAAAGTTTCCCCTCGCACATACGTCCTAGTCCTTTCTGGCACGAGGGGCAGTGCATTCATCTCTGTTTCTAAGCCAGAGAGTCAGTGCTATCTGAAGACATTTCCATGGTCATGTGGCTGGCATGACAAAATGCTAAAGGCACATGGAGGGCTGTCACCTTCCCACCGAAGAGGTCCCCATATTTCTCCTTGCATTTTTATGTGCTTTTGAACTGCTAGGTTGGCAGAAGCTTGGACAAGTAACAGGAGCTGCTGAACTGCCTACCTTCTGATGAACAAACTCAGCATCTTAACCATTTAGCAAGAGGGAACACCAATAATTATGTAAAGTAAAATATAGATACTAAAAATAAAATGTTTCTGAAAATGAAAATATTGATAAAGTCCTTGCAACATGTAACATCCTGATAAGATTTGTTATTTGCTTGGCCTTCCTGGATCTAATCCACAAATAGAGTGTGGCGGACAAATTTGCTGTTGATTCTGACTGCATTCACGGATTCTTGTTTAGAGAAGCTCAGTAAATAACAGGATTAAGGACGAGAAACATGACCTAGAGTATTCAAGGGTTAATAAAAGCCACAACTGGGTCATGATCAGTAGTGACTCTAAAATCCTTCGCTACTGGTTTGTGTGTGTGCTTGCACATGACACTACTGTATATGCACAGAAGTTTTCTGAGCATGTGCAGAAACATCCTGGGTAAGTGGGCGTAATTTCCCGCTGCCTGCACTACTGGTTTTAAGAACCGGTCCGAACTTGAAGCAACTCACCGCTGGTCATGATGCTACTCTTGTAGATTCTAGTTTGATCACCTTCCCTTTAATACTTGTTCTTTAATCAAAGAGAAAAATGGAAATTGGAAAGATCTAGCCATTGTGGGTCATGTTTATCACAATGAACTTTTGCCTATATAAGAAATAGCATCCAGCAAGAAGGAAAAAAAATGAAATTAACTTGAAAGTATTTACTAAATATTGATCCTAATGTACTTATTCTTTTTAAAAGTCTGGTATAATTTTACTTTTGTCAGTAAAAGTAAAAACAGATCACTTGCCAGTATCATGCTTATAAAGAAAAAAGAAAGTGATAGGCATTGGATTGTTAGAATTTGGAGTATTACAAATGCCTGTGTTTATATAATGACAGAGGAGGGAAGGAGATGTTGGCTCTGTCATTATTCTTCCCTCTCAGGGCTAATGGGGAGCGAGTTTAAAATTGCAGGCGGATAGAAGATGAAAAGGAGATAATAAAATTAGAACCAAAAGTTCTATAGGCTGTATGTTGCTTGATCAAACAGAAATGTAAGCAATTAACCAGGGTCCACTTTGATAAACGGAAGAAACCAGACTGCCTGCCTGAATTGTAGGGTGGTGTTCGGTGTTGTTGTTGAACAGATGGCAGATGTCCAATCAATTGTAAAAAAACAAAAAAACAAAACAACAACAACAAAAACCCAAGAGAGAAAGAAACATTTCCTTCTTTTAAAAAACTGAGAAACTTCCCCTTTGAAATGCGGAATGAAGAATGCCAAGCCTGCCCCGTGATGAGAGAGCTAAGCGTCTAAATCACTAATCAATTTCTTTGGAATTGGACTTTCCTAAGGACAAAAGTATACACACAGGAGCGCGTCTAGACCTACTCAGCCTGCCTAAGAACCAGCTTTGCGTAAGATAAAAGGTCAACTCAAGGGTGATTTAATAAAGTCTAGCAAATGATGCCAATGAACAAAATTTCCAATTATCAGCAGCCATTCCAAGAGGTACAAAAGGTAGCTGCTAAAAGGCTGCAATTACAAACAATTCCTTACTACTCTCTTTAGATTGTATTTCACTGAGGCCGGGAAAAGATCATACGGTCTAAGATATTTAAGGAAATTGCTCAGGAAAGCAAGAAGTGTCTGAGTGCTTTTTATTTTTGAGTGTAGATCTACTCCAAGCATTACTATCCTCTTGTAGGATTAACTCTATTGTATCTTTGTTTTATCTGCTTGGATCCATCTGTTTGGTGGGATGGAGGATCAGATGTATAAGGAAAGGTAAGAGGTTAAATTTGCCACAAACATTTTTTCAGCTTTGTTAATACAAAGCATCACAACACATTTAATATTGGAGTTATCTGTGCAAACTTGGATATACGGTGGCACAATAAACTTTGAAGAAAATAATCTTGGCAATGTTGCATATATGTAAAAATAAGGGGTTCTTTTCCCTTACAGGAATAAAGCATCAGAAAGTCCACTGAAATAAAACTGGCAACAGGAACAAATTAAACCTTCACAGAAGATCTCCCTCCCCTCTCATAAACCTATGAGGTTTCAGTAGTAACGTAACTCTTGAGATACAGCACACTCCTCCCCCCCTTCAACAAGATTCAAAGGGTTATTTTCAGTTGAAGAAAGAAGTCAGGAAAGCAGCCAGAAGAGAGAAATGACATAATAACAAGTGACTTCGACTATCCTCACAATGTCTGGTTAAATTTACATCCAGTACAAGAAAGAAAGAGAAGGAGGGAGGAAAGACTCAGGGCTGTGCTTCAGGACACGGTTTTATGGAGCTGATTAGAGGGAACACACCTCTTGACTCAGTCATGAATGCTGTAGGTTCTTGAATGAGGGAAAACTCTCTGAGAGTTAATGAGCAATTTATCTATCTATCTATCTATCTATCTATCTATCTATCTATCTATCTATCTATCTATCTATCTATCTATCTATCTATCTATCTATCTATTTCTATCAGGTTCAGAATGATCTGGACTCCAATTGGGCAATTCAGACCGAGGCGACAGGGACAGATCTTAGTTCCATCATTTGGGAAGAGTTTGAACTGGTAACTCCATGGGAGCTGTGAGTGCCTCCACCTGCCTACTATCTCTCTCTCTCTCTCTCTCTCCTCTCTCTCTCTCTCTCTCTCTCTCTCTCTCTAGCCAGCCAGCCAGCCAGCCAGCCAGCCATTCATCTATCTATTTATTTGGACTTATATGCCACCCTTCCCCGAAGACTCAGGGTGGCTCACAACAATACAAAAACATTATGAAGCCCAATTATAAAACTAATCTAAAAACCATACCACCACCCTCATCCACTTCACAGTCATGCTAACGGCTGGAGCAGAGTGTTAGAGCTCAACGGCTCCAGGCCTGCTGGCAAAGGTATATTTTTAAAGCCTTCCAGAAGGCCAGGAGAATGGGAGCAGTGCGAATCTCGGAGGGAGTTGGCTCCAGAGGGTCGGAGCTGTCACAGAGAAGGACCTTCCCCTAAGGCATACCAGACAGCATTGCTTGGCTGTTAGGATCCGGAGAAGGACAACTCTGTGAGACCTGACTGGTCATTGGGATACATGAGACAGGAGACAGTCCTGTAAGTAACCTGATCCTAAGCCATGTAGGGCTTTCTAGATAATGACCAACACTTTGAATTGCATTCGGAGACCATTTGGTAGCCAATGCAGCTTGTAGAATGATGGAGATACATGTGCAAACCTTGGAAGGTCAATGTCAGCTCTCGTGGATGCATTTTGGATTAGCTGCAGTCTCTGAATGTTCTTCAAAGGTCGCCCAAATTATGTGGAATTTTTAAAAGTTATCAGATAAATTGCAAAAATTCATACAACCATAAGATGTTGCAAAGGGACAAAGAATATTTCATCTGGTATCTGCAATTCAGTGGTCCTATAAAATATTGCAGCCTTCATCCAGTAGAGTTGTGAAAAATAAATATGAGGACTCCTCAATTTAGCAGCTGCAATTGGGACCGGCAACTCAGTCATTAAGTGAAATGTTAGCTAAATGAAACCAGGACGGTTCCATGGTTTTATTAACCATGATCTTATTTCAGCTTTCTTTTGCTTTATGAAAGCTGTAATGCAAGGATTTTTAGTAAAGTTTCATCATTGTTATAACTGAAGAGTTTCTAAATGGTTCCTGAACAAGAATCTGTAGCAAACAACAGCCAAATTTATACTCAGGCTTTAAGATAGACAATAAGGAACATTTTACTTATCAATGCCTACTGTCTTCCAGTTCTTGTTGTAGACTAGGGATGTCAAACCTGTGGCTCACCAGCTGGGTGTGTCATGCACATTTTTACTTAATAGAGTGAATTGCCAAGTGTCTAGCTTCATTCTAAGTTTCATTGTCCAGTTGCTTTGAATTACTAGTGGTATCAAATTCAAATTATATATAAAATCCAACATGGACAAGCTTAATTTCAAAAACAAAGAACTCTAAGAAAACAAAGACAATGAAGAAATTACTTAAAAAGAAATCATAAAATATTAGGAAGGTGGGATCCCTTCCAGTCATCAGAAAGATATGTTAACTGAACCACAGATTAAGTATATACACAGATTAGAAAAGTTAGCAAGTGAATACCTAGTTAATTAGCAAAATCAGGCAAATTATTTGAATATTTCTTTTAAAGCATGGAGATGCAACCTGTTTCAGATGGATTTTTGCAGTTCTCTGAACTTCAAAGCTCATACCTGCATATCACCTGTGTGGGTTCATTTTTTCCCTTTATTTTTTAAAGCTATAAAAGTGATGCATTAAGCCTCTGGTAAGCTTAACACACCTCTTTTATTAAAGACATCCCCCTCTCATGTCCAAAAGGCTGCAAAATTTAGAAGCAGATAATTGGCTCTGGATGCAATTGGATCATTAGAAGATAAAAGTGTGATGAAAGGATCACCAAAGAATGATTGGGAGATTGCAAAAATACTTAATAATTTCTCAGTATTGGTTTCCATTGCAGAAGATGGGCAGCTATTTATCTAAATCTGCAATAAGACAGGCAGACAGACAATAGATATATAGATGATAGATAATGGATGATGGATGATGGACAATGGACGATGGACAATGGATGATAGAGTGATAGAGTGATAGATGATGGGTGGATAGATGGATAGATAGATGTAAGATAGATAGATAGATAGATAGATAGATAGATAGATAGATAGGAGAGAGAGAGTGAGAGTGAGAGTGAGAGAGTGAGATCAACCGATAGATGGACAGAATGTAGAAATTCTGAAGAACTGTCTGCTTAAATGGGAAATCTAAATCCCTTTAAAAAAATCATCCGGATGAAACAATTTCCTGAATTCTGAAGATGTAGTAGCAGGCTGAGCTCAGAGGTTGCAAGATGAAAGAAATGAATGGAATTAGAAACTAGTCATTGCAGGATACTAAGATGTCTGACTGCCTTCACAATGTTTATTGCTCTTATATCATTTTCCAAGCAGCAAAAGAGAACAAAGAGCAACAGCATTTTTATTGTTGAATTCTCCTCGTCAATTTTTAAGAATATCCTGTTGATACAATCTAGATGAGATCACGTACCAGCCAGGGATAGTGTCCTACAGCATCCTGGTGATGTGAACTGGATGAGATCATATAGGTATGCAAGTCTGCTTGAGGTAGACAGTTTGCTGCACACAACCTCTACATGACCTCTATCTCTACAAGAAATCTCTTATAAACCCTCTGGTTTTCACAAACCGTGGAATGGTTTTTTGACTTGAAGTCACTACTTGGTATTCTACCATCGATGTTCTTTGGGAATGCCTTTACCTGATGTCTTTTTTTTAGCACCAAGTATAAAGTAGGAACTTCACTGCCCATGGCCTTATTTGCAAATAAACTGGGAAAAGATAAAATAATGAGACAAGTTCTATACTGCCACTTCTTTGTTGTTGCAGGTTTGAGGTGTTTGACTAGAGAAGTCAACCCCCTTTCTTTCAAGGGATTAGATATGTAGTTCAAAGTGTAATATAAAATTCATTGCATTCAAAGAAAAAGCAATCCTTCCTTTTCCATTTGTGGTAGCCCCTTTCCAAAACGAATAAGTACAGAGGTAAAAGTAGAGTTGATCCAAATCGCAATTATTGAGAAATGTTTCTCCATGCAATAAAGTTTCAGAAATGGGTGTGACTCTGAGTAAATCCTAATATGATATTGGTTTGCATGTTTTAAATTATTTTAAGGCAGGCGTGGGTTCCAGTTTTCGTCGCTGCCAGTTTGTTCAGTGGCACACTGCATGGGTCCCCATGCATTGTGTGCCATGCGCTCATGCACAGTGCTAAAATATAGCTTCTGTGCATGCATAGAAGCAAACCCCCCCCCCAGCTTCTGCACATTCGCAGGAGCAAAAAACAAGATGGCAGAAACTACACCACTGCCAAGACACCCAGTTTGGGGGACATGGCCTGGGTCACTGGCTGCCAAGTTACTGCCGGTTTCATAGAACCAGTCCGAACCGGGAGGAACCCACCTCTGCTTGGCACACAAGAGCACATAAAGAAGACATAAAATTAACTTTAACAGCAGAGAACAAAAGAATTATCTCATGGCAATGCTAGGCAAGCAATTCCATTTAAGCAGAAATTCCTGAACTTGGGGTTTGTTTGTTTTTTGTTTCTTTCTTTTTTTTTGGCATTCTGAAAATCCAAGGTTTAAATCTTAGTTGAGGGGAGATGGCAAGCTCATTGTTTCACAGCCTTTCATCCATCAGCTTTCTGCTGTTTCTTCCTTGCAATTCTGCCATCTTTTCTGAGACTGCATGGGATCTTTTCCCTCCTGCATGAGCAGGAACATTGTAACACCTGGGGCAATGCTCAAATTTTGAGCATTGCATCTGTCTGGGTTTGCAGCTGAAGTCTGGGATCCTAGGAAGTTGATGAATATGGAATGTGGCTTACCTGCTTTGCCATTACAAATGCGGTTTGTATTCCAGAAATGGTGTGCAGGCAGGATGCAAACATAGAAAATGCTCAGATAAGCATTCTTCTCAAGCTACCCAGAAATCTTCAACTATCCAAATGAATGAAATGCAAATACCAATTTCAGCTAAGCAACTTGAGAAAAGGAATGAAATACAAAATAAAACAAAACCAAGAGGAATCCATTAAATGTTGCCCCCACTTCAAACATTGCTTTCTGTGCCTGAGTATTATAAGGTAAATAGTTCCTTTGAATTATTTTCATCCATAGGCATCCTAATGGCTTAGACAAATAGACCTGTTTGAGATTGGCACATAAAACTTCCTGGGCTGGTAAATATGCTTTCCTTCCAATAGTTAGTAACCTCAGGAGATATATTAAGATCTGAACATGCACTCTCCTCTGACTCTGAGAGTAGCTTCTGCATATTATGAGTTCAGGAGGGTTAAAGTTAAGGGTTGAAATGCTGCCCAGATTTTTCATGGTGTGCAGATAAACAGAGAAGATGAGTCTCCAGCAATATTGATCTGGCACTAAATTAAAAAGAAAGCCTTTAGCATTTCACTGCTCCCTCTTCTCTCAAATATCCATCATTTTGTTTCAGCCATCATTTCTGTACCTCCTGACATGCTACCACCTTCTGCCAAATCTGTATGTCTCCATGTCTGCTCTTAACATATCCCCGGCTCCTTTTTCCCCTTTATGATTGCACTTTTTCAGTTATATTGCCTTTGTTCTGCCGCTTTAGCAGTTTTATATGGAATAGAATAGGATAGGATAGAATAGCACAGGACAGGACAGAATAGAATTCTTTATTGGCCAAGTGTGATTGGCCACACAAGGAATTTGTCTTTGGGGCGTATGCTATTGGTCTACATAAAAGAAAAGATACATTTGTCAAGAATCACTTAATGATTGTCATAGGGTACAAATAAGCAATCAGGAAACAATCGATATTAATATAAATCATAAGAATACAAGCAACAAGTTACTGTAATACAGTCATAAGTGGGACAAGATGGATGATAGGAATGATGAGAAGACTAATAGTAATAGTAATTCAGCATAGTGGTGAGGGAATTATTTCTTTAGCAGAGTGATGGGATTAAGGGGAAAACTGTTCTTATGTGTGCACTTGTCTCTCTGTCTGTACACATATATGTATAGGTATAGGTATAGGTATACCTCTCCTCCCCCATCTATCCCAGTGGCTGGTCAGATCCCATAGAGTTGGCCTTCTCCAGGTCCCATCAGTCAAGCAATGTCACCTGGGACTGATGCGAAATGCTTTCTCTGTGGCGGCTCCAACTCCCCCTTGGGGATTTGCATTGCCCTCACCCTCCTGGCTTTTTGAAAGGTTTTAAAAACACATTTTGCTGGCAGGCCTGGGGCCATTGAGCATTGACACTCTGCTGCGACCGATAGTATGGCTGTGTTTGGAATGAATCTGGTTAAATAGCTTTAAATGTAGGTGTTTTAGATTTAGATTTTATACTTGGTTTATAAATTTTGTATTTTGTATTGATTTTATCTTGTAAGGCACCCTGACTCCCCTGAAGAAGGGCAGCATAGAAATCTACATACACATACACATACACATGCACATACACATACATACATACATACATACATACATACATACATACATACATACATACTGTATTTTTCGGAGTATAAGACGCACCGGAGTATAAGGCACACCTTAGTTTTGGGGGAGGAAAATAAGGAAAATAATTTGCTTTCCAGATATTCATCTGGCTTGCATCATTAGTGTGGCCAATTTTAGCACATTTTATTCCCAGGTTAGGGCTTAAAAAAAACCCTTATTTGGAGGGAGTAGCAAGGAAAGAGCTTGCAAGCCAGTAAGAGCTGGGAACATTGTTAGAACCTGTATAGGGCTGGAAAGAAAACGTCTGAGCAAGTAGAGCAATAAAAAAATTTCAAAGACTTAGGGCTTGGGAAACATTCTTTGCAGAGAATAACAATGAAAGACTTTGCAAGCGGGTAAGAACTGGGAACATTGGTAGCACCTGGTTAGGGGTGGGAAAAACCATTTGGAGCATGTTAGAGCAATGAAAAAAAACCTGCAAAGACTTAGGGATTGGAAAACATTCTTAGCAGAGTGTAACAATAAAAGATCTTGCAAGCTGGTAAGATCTGGGATCATTGTTAGCATATGGTTAGGGCTGGAAGGAAACATTCGGAGCAAGTAGAATAATAAAAAAACCTACAAAGACAGAGTTTGAAAAAAACCTACAAAGACAGGGTTTGGAAAAGTTACTCTCACAGAGAGTAACAGTGAAAGAGCTTGCAAGTGGATAAGAGCTGGGAACATTATTAGCACCTGGTTAGGGTAGAAAAAACATTTGGAGCAAGTTAGAGCATGAAAAAACCTGCAAAGACAGAGCTTGGAAAGCATTCCTAGCAGAGAGTAATAATGAAAGAGCTTGCAAGCAGTAAGAGCTGGGAACATAATTAGCTCCTGATGAGGGTTTAAAAGAAACTTACTTGGAGCAAGTTAGAATAATGAAAAAAACCTCTGCAAAGACTTAGAGGTTGAAAAACATTCTTCGCAGACAGTAACAATGAAAGAACCTGCAAGATAAGAGCTGGGAAGCTCTTAGCACCTAGTTAGGACTGGGGAAAAAAAACTTCGAAAAAAGCTGCATTTAGAGTACAAGGTACACCTGAATTTTCAGCCTTTTTTAGGGAGGAAAAGGGTGCATCGTATACTCTGAAAAATACAGTATATACATATATATGGTTACATATTTTTGCTGATAAGTGAAAAGGAAGGTGTGTAAACACACACACACACTTTTCATATTATCTTCTTTCACTACTGCAATCTATTAAGAAAATGAGTGAAATTAATCAATGTTACCACTGTTATCTAAACTTTTCAGTCACTGAATAGTAAAGTAATCTAGATGAAACTAAGAGCCAGTTTTGTGCATTGGTTAAAGCATCAAAAACAAGGAGACTGTGAGTTCTAGATCTGCCCTAAGCATGAAGCCAGTTGGGGCACTTTGGGCCAGTCACTCTTTCTTAACCCTAGGAAGCAGGTAATGATAAAACGTTCCTGAAATTTTGCCCAGACATTTTCTAGGTGTCAGTATTGATTTGAAGGCACAAAACAAATAAAACCTTTATTATACTCATAAACCAGCGTGATATGAACAGTTTAAAAAAACCCTAAACAAAATCAAATCATTATGCCCCAAGCAGCCTTTCTTAACCGGTGTTCTCCACATGAATAGGAATATAAGGAGAACATCCTATAATGCAAAAAAATTAAATAAAATACAAGTAGCAATTCATTATCAGCTATCACCTTTATGGACTTTTATAAAAGTTTTATATAAATTATATAATTTCGTAGAAATCTGTACACTAGTAATTTGAACCCAGAATTCGATGGAGTTATACTGATTATTTGGCAAACTTAATTGATTCCAATGATAAATGAATATAGTAACTAGGATGACAAGATACTGCCACATTTGTGACTTTTCGAGCTCTTAATTGCAGGTGAGATGGGAAGGGTGAATGGTATGGTGGACTCTCTGGTTCTGACTTAAGTAATTGGAAAATTGTTTTTATCGTGTTTACAAATTTCAATCAGAGAAACGCTGGCAGTAAATGTCCTGACTTCTCTTTATAGCCAATTATGAAACATTTGATTGATATGAATCTTATCTTGATTTGATTACCTTCATACTTCAAATTTCTGGATCATGTCTGAATTTAAAATTATTTTTTATTTCATCCCCATATTTCAAACTTCATGAAGAACTCATGTCTAAATGAATAGTTTAGTGGTAGAATTTCTCCTAAGTTAAACTGCCTCTTCATGATCCTTGTTGTTTTCTTGCCATCAATAGAAATAAATTGATTTCCTAGGGCCATCTTTAGCATACTAAAAACAAAAAAACAAAAAAAAACCCCAACCCAACCCAAACTTTCCCAATGTGAATCATGGCATAACCCTTTCCTGCAATCTATATGGAAGTATGAATTAAATCCATCTGTGTTTCATAAAAATGTAACCAAATAAAGCACACTCTATGTGTAAACGCCAAAGGCATAATAAAATGACTTGATAATGAAATGCTTTGGTATGGTGTGAAAAGGAACAATAAAAATGTATTTATTTATTGCAATTTAATCTTGGTTTTAGTCAAAATAGGCTTTTAAACACTATTATTAATCTTGTCACTTGCATCTCTTTGCTTCCTGCAAACCCCTCCTCCTCTTCTCAGAATTTAATCTAGGATCTCTTCAATTATAAAATTACAAAGGGAAGATCATTGTAAGTATCTTGGCCCATTTTTAGATTGGTTTGCTTCTGGCTCTTATTAACATAGGGTCATGAAACATGGCATGATTTGAAAGGAGATTAGGTAAAATAATGACTTCATCATACATATTACAAAGTCAGCTCCCATTATCTTCATCTTCATCAGTTTCGGCTCATTATTATCAATCCCTATTTAAATGCAACTTAAACTCAAATTGAGCAACATGCTACATATTTTTTAAAATCTTTGTCATTTAAAGAATTTCTGCATATGTAAAATGACATTCATACTGATGTAATTTGCATAAAATGAAGGATAATTAATTTTAATCAGGTATCAGTCAATGGAACCAGTAAAATATCTGATGTAATCATTTTAAAAATAATACTAGCTGTAAAGTTGTTTCCACTGGAATTAAGCAAAGCAGTGAAAATAAATGTAAATTCACTTTCACAACCTCAATCCTGATAGAAATTTCTCTTTATATTTATAAATTTAATTATAGACTTATAAATATTTCCTGGCCCTATGTACACATCTGGTAAGATGTTTTTATATAGTATTCAAAAGACAACAACTGCATGCAAAATGGATTTTTATATTATTGCCATCTACTTTTTAAAACAATTGTAAAACCAATATATTTGTAACAGATTTTTCAAAGTATTAAAATGATAGTACTTTGATAGGATTGGGATGTGATTCACCCACCCTTATCTAAACTCTTTCTGGTCCATCCTTGGGAGTTACCTGTGTAGGGTAATATGTAATAATAGATCTCTTCTTTTCTCTGTCCCATTTAGTTGCTGGGGAGAACAAAACTGAGTCCAAGGTCTCTGCCTTGCAATGTTCCTCTGAGCTCTATGGATTTATTTAACATTCACATAAGGTTATTGGAAATGTTAATCCAATGGCATGAGATTACATATCAATATATTGATGATATTCTGCTATATTTCTAAATTATGGGCTGAAAAGACAATGCTATTGAGGTCCTATCCTGGTTAATGAAGTATGTTGAAGTTTGGCGGGGATGAGAAAGCATGTTTTCTACCCTAACAAGCTCAAGTGGCAGAATATTTAAGAATCTTCCTTTATAAAAGAGTCTCCAACTTTAGTTCTTGAAGAGATTGTACTTCCCCACGCAAAACTCAAACATACTTGGGTGTGGGGAGAGGGGGCTGCTAGACTGTCCTAGCTGTGGCAGGAAGATTGTCACAGGAATTAATTTGATGAGCAGTTGTGCCCTCTCCTAGATTGGGAGAACCTTCTTGTAGTCCTTTATGTCTTAGTTACCTCCTGTTAGGACTATTGCAATGTGCTTCAAATGACTTTTTTTAGAGCATTTAAAAGCTACAGCTGGTCCATGATTCTGCAGCACAAGACAATATAAGTGTACATCATTTTATCCACATGGCACTTCCATTCTGCAAACTGTACTTGTTACCAATTAGTTTCTAGGTGTTAATTCAAGGGCTGTTTGTCACATAACAAAGTCTTTCATAGAGTAAGGTCTCTATACCTGTGGGACTACTTATTGTTTCTTCCAATATGGTGATAGGATTTGAGCCTCATAATTAAAGCTGTATAATCTTGCAGAACTTTGAACATTACCTTCTTTCTGAGCACCTCTGCCTGGTGTAACAGAATACTATCCAAAGTCTACAGAGCCCGAATCATGGTATTCTTTTGGAAAAGCTTCAAACTTGACCCTTTCAACAGGCCTTGGGCAAGATGACCTGTGATCCTACTTTTGATTTTGCTTCATGTTTCATGAAGCACATAATTGTTCTGCTATTTCCCCAACATGATGTAGGAGAAGAACTGGCAGAGCCAGGGGAAGGAATAAAAATAAATCAGTTAAATTGAACCATTAAATGTAGATCTAGTTTTTCACGCCTGACACATGGTTTGCTAAATACTTCTGTGCTTTGTTGCTGCTTTTAATTCATATCTGTGATATTATATACGCTGCCTAAAGTTGTTATGGTGAGTAAAGAAATACAGAGGGGGGAGGAGAGGGAGAGAGAGAGACATATACACATAAAATTTCATTAACAATGGCTGACATAAATATAGTATTCCATCAGAGAACAGTAGAACTCATGGATGGGCAAACTTTGAAATGTTAATTTTCACCAAGGCCAGCAGAATTGAATGACAAATGATTACAGAAATGATGGTTATTTATACATTATTGAAAAGGTACGTTTTATAAGAGAATTAACCCAATTTGCTTTTGGCATTTTGTCCCCAATGAGACATTGATTTTCTTAAGTGCTTTGCAAGAGGTGGGTTAGTGAATGGGTGTCAACAAGGAAACCCACTGGAGAAAGATGAGCTAAACTTCTCTTCCTCTGGACCAATATTCTTGTGAGAAATGACCCAGGCTTTGTAATAAAAACACAATTTTATTAATAATTCACTTTATTTTTATTTATTTTTTTTGGAAAAAGGTTTTATTAAATATTTACATTAAAATTACACAACAAAAAACAACATACACGATATATACACATAAAACGAATGTGGAAAAAGGAAAGAAGAAAAGAAAAGGGGAAGAGGAAAAGAAGATAAGAAAAAGAGAAAAAAAATAAAAATAAAGCATTCTGCTTTATATATCGCATATTTGGTGTCATTATTTACAATTGGCACTACTCGAAGAGTAGTGTGATTTATGTGCAGCTTACGTCTAACTTACAAAGGAAAATCTTCCTTTTTACATTTGTTATACATTTGATACATAAGTACAATCTTATAATCTCCATATCATTGTATCAATCATATACAGTGGTACCTCGAGATACGAGTTTAATTCGTTCTGGACCTGGGCTCTTAAGTCGAGCAGCTCTTATCTCGAACGACTTTTCCCCATAGGAATTAATGTAAATAATTTTAATTGGTTCCAGCCCTCAAAAAACTCACAAAGTTAGTCTAAATTATGCAGAAAGACATGTTTTTAATGAAGAAATGTATATGTACATATAAATGAATAATGAAGTTTCTTTCACTTAACTTGTAAACTTTCTTAAACTTTTAAATTTACATATGTTCAACTTCTCTGCCACCCAATCCTGTAGGACAGAGGTCCCCAACCCTTTTTGCACCAGGGACCGGCTTTAAGAGATCAAGAGAGGAATGGGTGAATGAATGGACGGAGGGTGGGAAGGAAGGAAGGAAAGAGGGAAGGGACAGGAACAGAGGAAGGAAGCAAGGAAACTTATGAAAGGGGAGAGTAAGAGAGGAATGAGTGAAGGGAGGGAGGGAGGGAAGAAGGTGGGAAGGAGAAAGAAAAGAAGAAATAGAGGAAGGGAAGGTAAAAGAGAGAAAGAAAAAGAGCAAGAAAGAAAGAAAGAAAGAAAGAAAGAAAGAAAGAAAGGGGGAAGGGACAGGAACAGAGGAAGGAAGCAAGGAAACTTATGAAAGGGGAGAGTAAGAGAGGAATGAGTGAAGGGAGGGAGGGAGGGAAGAAGGTGGGAAGGAGAAAGAAGAAAGAAAAGAAGAAATAGAGGAAGGGAAGGTAAAAGAGAGAAAGAAAAAGAGCAAGAAAGAAAGCTGCAAGAACCCCCCCAACCCCCCAGGCCGGCTGCAACCTTTTAAAACACGTGCGCCGCTTCGCAGCTGTCTCCTGAAGCCGAACGCGGAAGTTAGCGTTTGGCTTCAGGAGACAGCTCCTTGGCGCTTGTATCTCGAATTTGGGCTTGTAAGTAGAACAAAAATATCTCTCCCCTCCCAGCTCTTATTTCGAGTTGCTCTTAAGTAGAGCAGCTCTTATGTCGGGGTTCCACTGTATCCTTCTTTCTTCAATGGTATAATGGTGCTATAGTTTGTTAATATTTGTTGATGATATTTGAATGTATTGTTTCTAAATTTGGATTTGGGGTTCCTAATTTCTTTTCATTTTACTTTATTTTATTTTAATAATTCACTTTAAATGTAGTTTAACCCTCAGATAAAGTAATTTTGTTACGACCCTATGCATATTCTAGGAATCTTAAAATAAAAGACTCCTATCTTTCTGCGTGTAGGAAAACTGTACACTGCTTTTAATTTCTGAAAAGGTTAAACAGAAGTCTGTCATGTTGCAAAGCAGAAGACCAGAATTTTTCTCCATTTTGGTGACAGATTTTGAACCATAGTTGAGCCCAGAATCATTCCTTTCCCACATGTCAGGACACTGGCAATTGAGGTGGAAGAGAGCATCCTGCAGAGCAAAGGAGGTGATTTGATTGCTCACCAGGTTGTCTTTTAGTGCTAAGGTGTTTGTAACTGGCCTCTCCCTCTCCCCAGCCCTATTTAGCTTCCCTCTTTCATGGGAGCATTTGCAACTTATTCTTTAATTATCCACTTGTGCTCTTGAAAAACCAAAAGATTGGCAACCCCTAATCGAAAGGAAATGTTCTAGCGGCTTGACTGCAAAACATTAGGATTTTAAGATTAGATTGCCACAAAAACGTTGCAGCTCTGAACAGCATGTGATCGAACAAGATGAAAGTGGGCTATTAAACTCTTCTGCCCCCACTGTAACTTTTAAGTGAAAGGGATGGGGTTGGTTGAAGCATTTAATGGTGACAAAACACGATCAGCCGGTGAGCTTCTGTCGGCTCATTAAGTTGTGCTGTCCACAAGAGGGGAAAGGCATCATCTTTAAGAAATGCTGTTCAGAAAACTCCTAGAGCATTTCATGAAAATGTGACCATTTCCTGCATTGCTGATCTCTCTTCTGTGGATTGACTCTCTCGCCGTGTCGAGCCTGTTGAAATGGATGCAGTTTGGAATGGCCTTTCTAAATGAAAAATGGAGATTGGAGTCAAGAGAGCTTTTTAAACAAAATACACTTTTTTTCCACTTTCTTCACTCCATCAACTACATCACTATATGTTATACCTTCTGCCTTAGCAGTGACTACACTGGACTCGGTCAATATCTCTTTTTATAGCTGTTGAGCTGCTGATGTTGAAATGTCCATTATAAGGAAAAATGTTCCAGCCTAGTTCGATGGAGGGCAGGGAATGTGGTTATAAAGTCAGGGTCATCTCCTGAGATAGAGTCATAGTTCAACACTTTTAAATTGTATTATCTCCTCTAACTTGTCAGACAAGAAAGCTTCAGATCATTCCAAGGTTAATATCTGCCACAATTTCTACTACTGATAGTGCAGGAAGCCCATTAATGCTGACACTCAAATGATGAGTTAAACGTGTCAATGGCTCACCAAAGACTAGCTGAAGCCCCACTAGACAGTCAGACCCACATCATCTGTAACACATCTAGTCCATTTGGGGACAATGAGGCAAAAAGGATAGGCATTATCATCCTTAAAAAAACAAAACAAACCACAACCTTGTATTTATGTTTTCTTCATTGTAAAGTCAGAAGGAGGATGGATTTATTTGCATTGATAACATGCTATTGAGTAACAACTATGGTAAATAAATAAATAAATGTTCAATGTAGAAAATCTAAGGGAAAAAAACCTGCAAACCTAAAAAAGGTTCTAGGAGATGAAGGTTTACAACATGGTTTATGAAGTGACTCGAGACAGCAAGTAACTAGACGGTTCCGTTTATTCAGCTCTTGGAAGTGACTATCAGCTGGAACGCGTCTCAGCTGTTACGGGGAGAAAGCTCTCCTTTTATACAATTTTGGTTCCCGCCTAAACCGAGCTGTCAGCGCCTCAACCAATCAGGCGCGACCTCCTATTTACATAAGTTCCCTGGTTACAATATTTACTGAGGAGGATTCAACACCCCTCCCTTCCTAGAAAAAAAACAGTTAGTCAGAAAGCCATGTGATATAGTCATCCAATCGGCGCGGTTTCTGTATGGTCCTCTCCGACCTGCGCAGTTCAGTTGAAGTTTCGCCGTCGGCAGAAGAGGAGGTCGGTTCGTCGGTACCTCCTCTGGTTTCCAAGGGCTGAGGCTGAGCTCCGGCCCCCAGAGTCGAGCTGGCTGGCACATCACCGACCTCTGCTGATGAAGATGGCCCCGTGGTGCTGGCTGAACAGCTTCGTTGTGGTGAGTCCAATTTTAACTCTATTAATGTTCGTATTGCATCGTTTACAAGTGGCGTTTTAGTATTTACAACAGGTGTTTTAGCACTTGGAATAGGCTCGGTTTCTGGGCACCTCCTCAAATGATCGATGTGCCTAGTCCATATTCGGCCATCGTTTAACCTTATTACATAAGTTTTAGGTGCTTTTTGTTGCACCACGGTACCCTTTAGCCAATTTAGGCCTCCATCGAAATTCCTTGCAAAAATACATTGCCCCAAAAACATATGTCTTTCAGCATTTTCAGACATGAAATTATTTGTACAATACATAGGGTGTAACCTATCTAGAGTTGACCTGAGCTTCCTGCCCATGAGGATTTCTGCAGGGCTTCTGTGGGTTGTTGCATTTGGAGTTATGTGTTGGGCCAATAGAAATTTATCTAAATGATCTTGCACCTCTCCAGGGCCAGCCCTTCTTAAGGCCTCCTTGGCAACACGAACGTATCTATCAGACAATCCATTCGCCCAAGGCGAAAAAGGAGAGATGAGGGCATGCCTTACCCCTAATTGGTCTAGAAATAGTTCAAATTGTCTGGCTGTCAGTTGGGGCCCATTATCAGATACCAATATGTCTGGACAGCCGTGTGTAGTAAAGAGATGGCGCAGAGCTCTTATAGTTGCACATGTGGTGATATTATGCATTACAATTATCTTGACCCACTTAGAATAAGCGTCTACTACAATTAAGAAATACTTTGAGCCAATGGAACCAGCGAAATCAATGTGTATCCTGGACCATGGCCCCTTGGGTTGCTCCCAATCCATGGGTGTAGTTTTTGGAGGTTTTGGCCTTGATTCTTGACAGGGGTCACACTTGGCCACCCACCCCTCAATTTCGGCATCAAGTCCTGGCCACCAGAAATGGCTCCTTGCTAACCCCTTCATACTCAGGATGCCTGGATATCCCACATGCAACATATTCAATACTTTAGACTTCAGACTGTCAGGAATTATTACCCCATAATAGACAACCTTTAACATAGGATAACTCCAGTCTCTTACTCTTAAATTCAGACATGTCTTTTCCATCATGTTCATTACTCCACCCTCTTAACACACAATTAATTACTTTTATGAGTATTGGGTCTTTTTTTGGTATGTTCAGCCACTTCCTTGGCAGTTGTCAGGGGGTTATCTTCTAACTCTATAAGTAATACATCAGCAGAAGGGGCAGGGTCTTCTACTATTTCAGGGATGGGGCACCTGCTAAGGCCATCCACATGGTTTATGGTTGTCCCTCCCCTATGCGTTAGTTCATATTGGTATCCTGACAAAAATATAGCCCATCTAATTAACCGTGGTGACATGAAGGGCGGAGTTGGTTTGTCTGGGGCAATAAGGCCTAACAAGGGTTTGTGATCGGTAACCAACTCGAACTTCCTCCCAAAAAGGTAATTGTGGAACTTTTTAACTCCAGCTACCAATGCTAAAGCCTCTTTGTCCAGCTGACTGTAGTTCCTTTCTGTGCTGGACAAAGTTCTTGAAAAGAATGCTATAGGGGCCTCTGTGTTGTTAGGCAGCACATGAGCCAGGACACTACCCACCCCATAGGGGGAAGCATCGCACGTAAGCCGTAGGGGAAGTAATGTACTGTACTGTACCACTACGCTTTTGGAAGTTAACAGGTTCTTTATTCGTGAGAAAGCTTCAATTTCAATTCTCCCCCATTTCCAAGGAACTCCTTTCTGAAGCAGCCGGTGTAGAGGTTCTGCTGCTGTGGCCTTCTGTCTCAAAAAAACAGAGTAAAAATTTAGAAGGCCTAAGAAGGCCTGCAATTCTGCCTTACTCTTGGGCTCGGGGGCTTCCTGGATTGCCTTGACCTTATCAATGGTGAGATGGATTCCTTCGCCATCTATCCTATATCCCAAGAACTCGACAGTACTGGTACCCCACACGCACTTCTCTGGTTTAATTCTGAGCCCTTTGTCCTGCAGTCTAGTTAATACCTCCCTTATCCTCATGTTTAACTGGGTTTGATCCTCCCCCGAAATTAAAATATCATCAAAGTAGGGTATTGTTCCCCTGATTCCTGTCAATAACCTCTCCATCAGACTTTGGAAAATCCCCGGGGCTACACTTACGCCAAATTGCAACCGGGTGCATCTGAAAGCCCCTCTATGGGTAACGATAGTTTGTGCTAACGAGGTAGGCTCATCGACAGGCAGTTGCTGGTATGCCTGAGCAAGGTCGATTTTTGCTAACACTTTTCCCTCCCCCAGGGAGTGAAGCAGTTGTTGTACGACAGGTATGGGGTATGGATGATGTTCTAAGGCTCTATTTAGGGTAGATTTATAGTCGGCGTAGACTCGTAAGGAGCCATCTGGCTTGAGAGGAGTTACTATTGGTGTTTCCCCTGGAGCTTGGTCCACTGGGACCAGAATGCCCTGATGGATGAGTTTATCTAATTGAATATCCAATTTAGGAAGTAGTGGCAGGGGAACTCTCCTTGGTTTGAGGCAGACAGGGGGCACCTTAGGGTCAAGAGAAAATGATATTGGTGGCCCTTTATAGGACCCCAGAGTTGAACTGAAAACTTCTGGGAATTCCATTAAGAAATCTGGAATGAAATTGTTTGTTAGTTTGTGAATGCCCGAGATTTCTATTCCTAGGGGAGCCATCCACTCTAATCCCAAAAGGGAGTGTGTAGGACCTGATACCACTATCAATGGAAGATTAGCTTTAACATGTTTAAAAACAATTGGTACACTTAGCTTCCCCATTACAGGAATTAACCCACCTTGAAAATCCTTAATAATTAAATTTGAAACCATTAAATCTGTTTTGCCAATATGTGGCATATACAGTTTGACCTTTTCCCAAGGCATTATACTATAACGAGAACCAGTGTCTAGTTCCATCTGGCACGGTTGTGAATTTAAAAGTAAAGAAATATTGATTTTGGCTTTGTTGGCCGTTACCGTGTTATTAATAGAAATGTCCCGGTTACCTCTTGAGTAGTCGCGGTTAAAGTTGGAGTGATTATTTCGGCCGAAGACTTGAATCCTCTGTTTTCGCGCTGTTGATTTTGAAATCTTGGTGCCCGTTGATTGGAGAATGTTTCTTCCGGCATGGGGGCTCTGCAGGCTTCGGCTATGTGACCACGGTGGCCATAGTGGTGGCAATTGGCATCACGAAAAGGGCAACGGTGGTGCGGATGGTTTCCCCGGCAGCCTGAGCACGTAAGTGTTGGGCGAGGTTGCCTCAGGGAGCGAGAATGGTCTTGGTGGATTAAGAAGCAGTCGTCTTCGGAGGGTGAGGATGGGCTCAATTTGCTTGGAGATTCGGCGCGGCGAGTGGGCGAACTGATGTGAGCCACGACTTCTTGCTTGTCGTTTTGTTTTAGCTCTTTTGCAGCTGCTTCGGCGACTTCAACAGTGTGGGCTAACTTGATGACCGATTGCAGTGAAGGTTCCTCTTCGGTCAGGAGCTTGTTTCTGACGGTAGAATTTCTCATTCCGAAGATAAGGGCATCTATTAGACGTGCTTCCGGGTTGTCAAAACGGCATTTTGACAGCACGGTTCATAGGCGCATAGCATATTGATTGATGCTTTCCGACTCTAGTTGTCCCATTCGCGAGAACTGGTGTCTGAAGACGATCGCCGGCTTCGTGGGTTTGAAATGGGAAGATAGCTTTGTCTTCAGTGAATCCCAGGCGATGGAATTTGCCGGTACCGGGTCTGTCAATGTCTGGGCGAACAGTTTATATTTCTTTTCTCCACTTAATTTTTCTTTTACAATTTAGATAGATTGAATTCTTTATTGGCCAAGTGTGATTGGATACACAAGATAATTTATCTTGGTGCATATGCTCTCAGTGTACATAAAATAAAAAAGATACATTTGTCAAGAATCATGGGTTACAACACTGAATAATTGTCATAGGGGTCAAATAGGCAATGAAGAAACAATCAATATTAATAAAAATCTTAGAATACAAGCAACAAGTTGTAATCATACAGTCCTAAGTGGGAGAAAATGGATGATAGGAATGATAAGAAAAAACTACTAGAAATAGAAGTGCAGACTTAGTAAATAGTTTGACAGTGTTGAGGGAGTTATTTGTTTAGTAGAGTGATGGTGTTTGGGAAAAAACTGTTCTTGTGTCTAGTTGTCTTGGTGTGCAGTGCTCTGTAGCGATGTTTTGAGGGTAGGAGTTGAAACAATTTAGATGCATTTTGTTTGTGTGTCTGTGCATTTGGCTCAATATTGACTCTTAGTACTACCTAGGCAAGATTGTGCAGTTTCTTTGGCAAGGTTTTCAAAAGGGGTTTCTCATGACTTGCTTCTTACGATTATGAGAAAGTTAGTGGTCCAAAGTCATCCATTTGCCTTCAAGGGATTAGAACTCACAACCTCCTGATTTTTCATCTGGAGCTTTAACCACTGTACTAAACTTCAATGCATGCTAGCAATATTTTTTAATTCACTTTGTTCTATGACATTTTTGTTTGATGTAAATATAAACCTACTACTTAGTGAGTGTTATGCCGGGCGTCATGTTACACGCCCCAATTAAGTCTGATGTGTAAATTCAAACAAACACTCTCTTGTAAAGTAAACAAAGGCAGTTTATATTTTAAAAAATGCTGTTCAAATGCACTTTTATCAACCAAAGTGCTCTCCCACAAACTTTGAATGCTGTGATAAGCCAAAACAAAAGCAAAACAGATAAAGGCAGCTGTGAAGACGTCACAGTAACCCAATTTCTATATGCTTATGTGTTTATGTGTATGTAAATATATAGAAGGAGGCAAAGAGTTGGGAAGATGTGTGTATGTGTGTATGCATAAGAAAGTATTTTAATTTTGTATTGCTTGATAAATTTTAGGCCTAACCCTGTGATCATGTGATTATGATGGGGCACTTGGCAACTGGTTGGGGCTTACAATTGATGCAGTGCCCTATAATCATGTGTTCACTATTTGTAACTTTATCTGCTGATTTCCCACAGGATAAGTAAATGAGGACAACAGGGAATGTCACAAATTGCTTTGCTAAATCTCCCCCATTTGGCAGCAGTAATTCCAGGACCAGAAATAGATGTGCAGCCACCCTTTCACTCCCCCCTGGAGGCCCTCCAGAGGCCATAAATAGTCCATTTCAAATTGGGAAAGACCCCCACATGGAATTATGTGCAGAGGTAAGAGGTCAGGTCTTCCAGAGGCTGGAAATATCGCCGGCTGACTTACCGGCCCCACGGCGCTGTTGCTGAAGGGCCGGGCAGACTCGGACCCTTCCGATGGCGGCCGCCATCTTGTTTTCGGCCGAAATCTCGCGAGGCGAGATTTCGGCCGAGAATGCCCTGCCCACGTGGCCGGGCATGACGTCGGGTCCAGGCGGGGCCTGCTGGCCCTATTTAAGGGACAGCAGGCCGGGAAGAAAGCCTTTTCGCCCGGACCTGGTGCTAAGAGCAGACACCCACCCGCCCTTCCCTATTTTGCAGTGTGCCTAGTGGGTCGCCTTCGGGGGCCGAATGGGAATTTTTTGCAGCCTCGCCCATTAGGCCAGGCTGTTTTTTCGCCCATTCCACACTGGGGAGATGGATGTGCGGTTAGGGGGTGTTTGCGTTTAATTAGGTTAATTGGCTTACCTCTGGTCATTGGGTAGGCAGGTTAGGGGCGGAAATCTGGGTGGTTTCAGCAACTGCGCGTTCTCCCTTGGGCATCTTTGGGGATGATTGACAGGTTCTCTCCAAGCCCATGGTGGGTGCTACCTGCGCACTTGGGGGGAACCTGTCTTTGGGTCCCGCTATTGAAGTCCCAGGGTAGGGGTGAGCCGGCGGGACCCCCCTCATGCGAGTGCATGGTAGGGTCTCAGGTGAGGGAGAGGTCCCTCACCTGGACCAGCATCGACTACGCCCATAGTTGCCCAGGAATGTTGACCTTTTACGTCATTTCCGCCCCGGAAGTGTTTGTTTGACCCTGCAGGTCCACTGTTTCCGGGTCATAGTTGAGTATGTTGATTTATGCAAATTTATGCTAATTCATGCTAATTTAATTAATAAATTATGCAAATTTATTATAATAAAAATGACCCAAGTTTAAATCCAGCTCTTGTGTCCGAGTCGTTACTCCGTCTCTTCTGCAACAGCCCATTTGTCAACTTCTGATTTCACCAGAAGTCCCAGTTCTTTTGCTCTCTCCTTTCTAGGAGCCTGGGGAGCGAGAATACAGCCTTCCCCATCCCCTTGAAGGACCTCCGGAGGCCAGAAATGACTGATTTCAAGCCCCCCACATGGAATTATGGGCATGGGCATGGGCATGCGTGCATGACCCCCCCCCACTCCCCCACTTTTAGCACATGAACCAAAAAAGGTTCGCCATCACCGCACTAGGACTTCCTGCTGATTTATCTACTGACTCTTGGTTCTTAATTTTTCGTATCAGATGCTTTGCTTTTGTTAGAACAGTAATAGCTTTTGAAAATATTTGCACAGGAAAAAAAGCACAGCGAAATGACCATAGACAGACTATTGGGCCTGATAATATTTCTTAATTATTAAATTGCCAGTGAGTATATTTGTGTACGGTACAGTATATAGTCTTTCTGTCTTTCCAAGGTTCGGTAAATTCAATAAATTCCAAGTTTCAGATAATTTAGTAAAATCTCATTGTTGAAAAGTTCTGTCATGCTGCATGTCTCCTCTTCCTCAGCACACACTTTTGGGAAGAACATTACCAATTGAAGAAGCTTTAGATCACTGAAAAAAATACCACTAGCCCTAAGCAACCCCCACTCCCCAATCCATGGTACTTGGTCAAGTATTAAAGACATATCCTTAAAATGATCTATACAACGATCATCTTGTGCTATATGCATTTGTCAATGCTTTAAAATCAGCTGTTAAAGCTACCTCACATACATTGATCTTTCTAAGCGACGACTGGGCTGATTTTCTCTTTCACAATTGTTCATCTGTACAATTTCTGTCCCTAAGAGATTAAATCATTGTTCCAACTTATATCCTACTTTTATTTATTTATCTAGTTGGCTTTTCTTTAATGCTTAATGACCTTTATTAACTTCTGAATTTGAAAGATAAAAGATGAATGGAATTTTAATTATAAAGTGACCCTGCTTACTATTTGACAATTAATTTAGTGAGCAAAGTTTTTAAGGTTTGTTTGTTTGTTCATTCATTCATTCATTCATTTTTTATGCCACCCTTCTCCTTACAACATGTTAGCAATAGCACTTTTTAACAGAGCTAGCAAATCAGCATATTGCCCCCACAACCCAGTCCTCATTTTACCCACCTTGGAAGAATGGAAGGCTGAGTCAACCTTGAGCTGGTGATGATATTTGAACCGCTGACATGCATATCCAGCAATCAGCATTAGTGGCCTGAAGTACTGCACTCTACCCACTGTGCCACTTTGGCTCAGGCAAGGTTCATGCTCAGCAGCAGGGATGGTCTTCACTTACCTTCCCTACCAGTTCTCAAATGTGAACACCCCCCTTCCGCACATGCGCATGACCTCCCACCCATGTGCTTTAGTCACAAGCAAACCTTCTGCACATGTGCCTGGCCTCAAAAACATGGAAAAATAGGATAACGTAGAGCCAGAATGGATGGGCAGGTGGGCAGCCACACCTGTGATTTCTGCTACCAGTTCAGGCAAATTGGTCTTAACCAGCTGAATAGCACCTCTGCTCATCACCCAAAATAGAACAGTACAACAGAGGGAGAAGGGAGCCATTTTTCTTCTATGTGTTCTTTGAATTTGGCTTAATTTTGAGATCTTCTTATGGGGAAAAACTCATTGACATGAATACTGACCAGTGCCTACCTTTCTTTTTTTTTAAAAAAAACCCTATATGATAATTAGATTTAGATTAGATTTATTGTATTTATATGCCGTCCCTCTCCACAGACTCAGGGCGGCTCACAACAATGGTAAAAAACAGTACATAGTAACAAATCTAATATTTAGCAATCTAAATTACAGTTTTAGGTTAAAAAGTCCAAAAAAGAAACCCCAATATATAAAAACAAGCACACAATCGAATCATACACAAAAACTACATGGGCAAGGGGGAGATGTTTCAATTCCCCCATGCCTGATGGCAGAGGTAGGTTTTAAGGCGTTTACGAAAGGCAAGGAGGATGGGGCAATCCTAATCTCTGGGGGGAGATGTTCCAGAGGGTCAGAGCCACCACAGAGAAGACTCTTCCCCTGGGTCCCGCCAGACGACATTGCTTAGTCGACGGGACCCGGAGAATGCCAACTTTGTGGGACCTAACCGGTCGCTGGGATTTGTGCGACAGAAGGTGGTCTCGCAGATATCCTGGTCCGATGCCATGTAGGGCTTTATGGGTCATAACCAACACTTTGAATTGTGACCAGAAACTGATCGGCAACGAATTCCACAATCAGAATAAGATTTTACCACAAGATGTATTAACATGAAACCTCTTTATAAAAATCTGTTTTTAGTTCCTTTCCTGTCCAACCTATGCATGAAGTCATTTCCCAAGAAATGTTCATTGCCCTTACAAAATACGAAAACAAACATCAGCTTTTGCTCTATGAAAATGATGCAGCTATTATCTTGAAGACTCCAGCTGGCCTTGGGTGAACCCTTCAAAGTTTAATGCAGTACCACAAGGAAAACTGCCAGTAAGTAATTTTGAGGAGACTAAACTAATGGTTTTTTCCAAAAAATAAAAAAAAATAAAATCTCAGGAAGCTGAACTGGATAATAGAAGGGCAGGAAATGGAACAAGTCAAGGAATATAAATAACCTGGTATAATGCTTATGGAAAAAGCCCACATGAGTTTTGTGGTGCTACGGAATCAAAGAAGTTTTTCTAACGTTCTTTTGTTGGCAAGGTGGAAAATGCATTCCTGCATCTCTGAAACAATTTCCTGCTAGACCTTTAGCTCAGTGGCTGTATGTTTTGCAGATGGGTCATTACCCCAATTACGAGTCACTGGAAATAGTTCAATTGAAGTTCACAAGAGTGGTATTTTGAGCACCCACATATGTATTTGATGCAGCCCTGAGATTAAAGGCTAGTCATTGAATTCTGGTGTATTAACATAGTTGTTAATATTTAATTATTGGCTTAAATGCCACTATTTTCCCATAGGGTTAAGCCCTCTTGACCTGTTTTACCAGTTTCAGTCTACACGATATCAAACAGTTTGGGGAAAAGTCGAACCAACAAAGGCTTTTAAATACTGAATACTAAAATGAAAGAGGTCTATTTCAAACTGCATGAGAGAAGGAACAGAAATTGCTGATGGCCAATGGCTAGCAATGTTACATCCTATACTTTACCAATCTGGATTATTATTATTTTTTTATCCAGGTTTAACAGCTCACCCTTAGCAGATCTAAATGGGAAATTCAATAAGGTCCCTGTGGCTTTCTGAACCTGTCTGCAACTTGCATGCTGCTAAAACCATCCGTCACAAGTTGCTACCTTCTATCTTATATAATTACATGTCCCAGGTTGGTCTGATGAATTTTGTGCCATTTGCCTTAGTCAAAGGGAAAAAAAGTTTTGTTACACACAATACTGCAAACCTTTGAGTGGCTGCTGTCCATATCCGTTTAAAAATGTGTGCGGTTTCTATTGAGCAATATATTCACATTTTTGTTACATTGTTGGTCAATGTCATTTTACCCTAATTTCATTCCCCCCCCCCCTGAGTTTTGATCAAAATAGGTTGAACAGTTGAACAGGTTGATCGGTTATTAATTTATTGCATTTCTATGCAGACTAGAATACTAATGGCAAACCTTTCAGATTCAGCATGTCCAAAATTCAAAAAATGCCTAACTTGACTCCCATGGAGTGTCACCCTCCTGAACAAAAGAGAAACAATAATCTCCCTCCCTCAAACTAGTCATAGTTTATAGCATTTAAATCATATATATATATATATATATATATATATATATATATATATATAGATAGATAGATAGATAGATAGATAGATAGATAGATAGATAGATAGATAGATAGATAGATAGATAGATAGAGATAGAGATAGAGATAGAGATAGAGATAGAGATAGAGATAGAGATAGAGATAGAGATAGAGATAGAGATAGAGATAGAGATAGAGATAGATAGAGATAGAGATAGAGATAGATAGATAGAGATAGATAGATAGATAGATAGATAGATAGATATAGATATAGATATAGATATAGATATAGATATAGATAAAGATAGATAGATAGATAGATAGATATAGATAGATAGATAGATTAGATATAGATAAATAGATAGATAGATAGATAGATATAGAGATAGATAGATAGATAGATAGATAGATAGATAGATAGATGGATAGATAGATAGATGATAGATAGATAGATAGATAGATAGACAGACAGACAGACAGACAGACAGACAGACAGACAGACAGACAGACAGACAGAAGAATTCAGCAGCAACACCAAGGGTAGGCTGAACTCAAAGGCTAGGCCCGAGGTGTCAAACTCACTGCATCACAGTGGTGTCACGTGGCTTTTCCCCCTTTGGTAAACCAGAGGGGTGGGACCAGCATGTAATGAATCTTGCCCATGATTCACAAGTTCTCGGCCTTAACTTCAGCCTGAGCATCATCATTGCCACTCAATAAAAGCTGCCAGAAAGCGGGATGCAATTCACTTCACAGCCTAGTATTCCTCTAGATCTACCACATGCTGCTTACCTTCGGGCAGTGTTTTCTTTATATTGACAAGCCTCTGTGGCCTATCTGAAGTTAAACTAGGCCCCATGGAAAATGGTCTTCTATGGCAGCCTCAAAAAACTGTAAAAAAAGCAGGCACTTGTCCTGAATTCATTTTTGAAGGCTCTAAAAGCCATGTGAAAGTATGGCCTTCTTGCCTGACTTGAGTGTCAGGATGCTGTGTGAGAGCATATCCCATTCTTATGTGGCTTCCACAGCCTCTGAAAATTGTACAAGAACAGGCCATGTTTTCAAAAAACAGTTTTGGGGTATTGATAAAGTGACCAGATTTTAAGATTGGGAAAGAGGGACACCATTGAGCGGAGGGGTGGTGGTAAAAAAAAGTTTAACCAAACAAAATTAGCAAAAAAAAAAAATCTTGCTCTCTCGCTCTCTCTTCCCCCACCTGGCTCAAGACCGACATAGAAGGCCAGCTGTGGTGGTGGTGGGGAATGGAAGGATGAAACCCCCCCCCCAGTTTCACTGCCCCATTACTCACCCATGCAGCTGGCCTTCCACTTTGGAGAGGGGGGGGGGGCTGGGAAGGAAAAGCAGCCAGCAGAGGTCCAGCCGGCGCTTAAGCTCCTCTCGGGTTGCAAGGATGCAGTGCCAGGACACGACTGAGCCTGTCCAGGGGCAGGGGAAATGGGCAAGCAAAGTACCTGCACAGCTGGCCAGAAGTAAGCACAGAGACCTCCGGCCAAGCTGGGTTGGGCGGGGAGAGCGAGGCAGCAGTAGAGAACCTGGAATCCCCTCTCTCCAGCCTCTTCCCAAGGCGGCTGGTTGGGAGGAAAAAAAGCGGGACATATTTCAAAGGGCATGGGACATGGGGCAAATGATGAAAAGGGGTGACTGTCCCACTGAAAGAGGGACATCTGGTCACTTTAGGTATTGGTGAAGGCTGGTGTGCCACCCAAAATATCATGGCATGTCACTTTTGACATTCATATTATAGATTCACCATCTATGGACAATTCAGAAATCTCAAAAATTGGTAACTTTAAGACTTGTGGACTTCAACTCCATCTTGTTTCTCCTTCTAATTAATGCACACAGATAAAAACCACTGATAAATTATTATGTGATTCATATATAATTCTCAGAGGGAAAATTTAGACATTTTCATTGATCCTGGTAGGCTTCAATTTGATAAAGCAAAAGGTATGATTTAAGAGACAAAATGTTGAGAACCATTCCAATATACTGAGTTTAAAGAACCAATGGTCCTTCAATACTGACCAACATTCAGTGTTTCTTTCTGCAGGGAAAAGGTCAAAGATTTTAATTGAGTGATTCCTAAATTTCCTTTTTTGTTTGAACAACCATATGAATGCATTGATTAAGACATGCACATCTGAAAATGAGTGATTATATCATGATGTGAGGATATGCTTGAATGATCATGTCCAAAACCTCCATTTATTATTTCTGAATGTGCTCTATTCCTACATACTGATAGGAACAGATGTTCCTAAGGTTCCTATTACTGTGGACAGAATAACTTTGTTCCTGAACTATGATTTCCTTTGCTATTTTTTATCCGGCAACAGATTGATACAAACTATTTGATTTGTATTTTCAATTATTTGTCCTAAAAGTGAAAAGCTGTATCAAATTAACAAGGTGATTTTGATTTTGAATGTGTTTTCTTGTACTAAGGCCATTTGAATAGCAATACTGTATTAAATAAATCCTTTCAGTGCCAACTATATACTAAAAAGAATATCTGAATACCAATAAATGGGACTATGCACACACCATGGAACATCATAAGGGTTAATACTTTATGTGCATTTAATGGAAATTATTACTTTCTCCATTTTTTTTTCTTGTTAGTTTGAATGAACTGGTTTCTAGTTGCTGCTTCACTGAACTCTTGGTGTCTAGAAAGAAAAGAATAACTCTGAGAAATGATTCTATTTTAGAATTCAGTTTACTACGGACATCTATGAAAAATGAGCCTTTTCCTCACCCAATCCTTTTAATTCCAATAAATAAATAAAATGCACATAAATTTCATCTAGGTGGTTATAACTGCTTGTGGATTTATTTGCTGTGATCCTTCACTGTAGCCTATAATCATACAGAAGCCCAGATAAAGCAAAAAGGAGTTGATTAGTAAAATAACCCCTTCAAAATTCTTCTTACTAGTATTTTAAATGGAGGAAGTTTTATTTTAATACAAAACGAGACAGGGTGATAGAGGATTAACACTCTGTATGTGTGTGTGTGCGCGCGCGCATGAGAGAGAGAGAGAGGGAGAGAGAGAAAGGGAGAATGGCGTTTTTGACAAGTGGACTTATTTGAAAGAATAGTGCCTCATGTATATACAAATACATATACTGAGATTTTCCACAATTGTCATAACTGATCAACAGGGATTCACTGTGTATCAGAATTGGAGCATTTATTTATTTATAAATAGATTTTTGAAGCTACACACACACGACTGCTGGCTGTGGTTGTCATACAAATTAAAAACAGGTATAGGACCTAATAAAGCAAACCAAAAAGGATAAACACAATGAAGGACCAAATAGACACTAAGAAAATGTGACAGCTGTAACTATCCCAGAGCTTGGGGAAATAATATAGCATTTCCAAGGTTATTTAAAGGATCGGCCTAGAACTGTGATGATGAACCTATGGCATATCAGAGGGCACGTGAGATTTTGCTGTGTCAGCTCCAGTACAGCCCTGGGCAGCTGATTTTCAGCCTTGGGAAGGGCCATTTTGCCCTCTGCTTCCCCAAATTGCCTAATGGACAAACTGGAATGTTCCTCAGGAAAATATAACTTATGGGTTAAAAATATATTTGTGGGGAGAGAGGAGAGGGAGATGAAAATACATCAGGAGTTGTATTTCTAGGAATCTGCTTAGAACAAGCAACGATAAGAAGCACCAGCATATCCAAAGAAAAGTTATGTCATGTCATATATGTGGAGTTATTTTTGAGAAGTTATTCTCATTTTTGTGAGAAGTTAATAGCACTTTCCTCTTCCCTTGAAGAGAATATATGGGAGAGGGCAATTTTTACCCAGGGAAATAGCTTGATGGAGAAGTATCAGCTCTCTCCCTCTCTGCATCATCATCTAATTTGGATGGAAAGGAAAGCATTACCCCCCCCTCCACACACACAATATTAAAGAGATGCACATGTGATAATGCATTTAATGTACCACAGCTAATTTGGTCCTTAGAGAGGATAAAGAAGCCACCAGCACATTTAAATGAAGTTGATGAATAATCTGCCAGAGCCTCTTTAAACATGCAGTTGTTTTTCATTTCTCTAATTTGCATAATGATACCCAGGGATGCTTGTGGAAAAACAAATAAAGAAAGACCTGGCTGATTCTTTCTTCTTTTTAAAACAACAACAACAACAATTGTGTACTATCTTGCTTGCTTTCTTTCCTAGCTAGGCCTCTATCCAAAAGTTCCATTTATTGAGTAGTTTTAAAGTACTTGTTGATGGCGACATTTGTCATGCATTCCAGTTGCACAATCGAAGCAGGAACCCTTTGCTATAAATATTTTGTGTTACATTAAAAAAAATCCCACTTCAGCGAAATAGAACTATTGTTACACATCAGGACCAACATTCTTCTTGGGAGTCTGAATGGAAAAATGCGAATTGAGAAAAAATATTGTACCTAGTACATGGTGTACTAGGTAGTTGTGGAAACTATGAATGTAACGTTCCTGTAGGTAAAAAATGGGGGTGGGGGGTGGGGGGAGCATAGATCTTTATTTCAGATTTATGTATGGTTTCTATGGTTCACATTATACAAAAACTGTATGTATATGTAGCACATAAAGCTCTTGAATGGGACATTGTTTGTTAGCCTTGCTTGCTTCTTACAGATAGTCCTCACTTAATTACCACAGTTAAATCCAGCAACTCCATTGCTAAGCAATGTATCATTTAAGTGAGATGTCATGTGATTGTGCTGAACTAAAACCTCACTTCCACTGCAATCATTAAGCAAGACATTACATTACTGTGACTTGTGTTTTGTGAGCCCTGATTTCACAGTGGTTAAAGTGCAGTATTGAAAGCAAGCTCTGCCCACAGTCTCAAGTTCGATCCTGAAGGGGCTGAAGGTTGACTTAGCCTTCTACTCGTCCTAGGTCAGTAAAATGAGGACCCAGATTGTTGGAGGCAATACGCTGACATTGTAAACCGCCCACAAGGTGCTGTAAAGCACTAAAAAAAGGTATTTGTCTAAGTTCTATTGTTATTTCACCATTGGCTTCTCCATTGAATTGGCTTGTTAGAAGCTTTTTGTGAAGTACTCATCTTTTTCATAGGACCATGGTGATGTTGCAACAGTCATAAATGCGAGGACTGGTTGTAAAGTTGCTTTTGTGGTTCTGTTGTAACTTAAAACATTAAGGTGCTCATTAAGTGAGGATTACCTTTATTATATTATCCTGCTGTTGTTGTTTTTTTGATGCTTTATATTGTATTATTTTATTCTTCTATTTTTTTTAATTCCTTGTTTTCATGTCTTTTTCAACCTAAGTAGCCCAGAGTCATTCTTGCAACTTAAGCAGCCATACATAACTAATAAACAAACAAATAAATAATCTGTCTTGAAGCAATGGATGTACACCCTTATTGCTGTTCAGCCAGCAATAAAACTGACAATGTTTCCTGTTGTTCCTGTTGTTCCAAAATGCACATATACTTCCTAACATAAATCCACCAAATCTTTTCAGATCATTATTTTTAGCAATGTCTTGGTTTTGTTCCTGCGCTGTTAAAATTGATTTGCACATATCCCTCCTGTTCTAAAACTTCCTGTCGGCATAGCCTTTTATCAGACTTGCAGATGTATTTGGTGCCGAGAAATAACTCCTCATTCATAACCCAGGTAGTCAGCAAATTATTTTACAAAAAAACTACAAGAGATTAAGTAACAGGTTAATGCAAATGGCAGCTATTATCTTTTGAGGCATTGCAATAAACAGCCAAATAGCTAGCCCTGGTTCAGCTCAAAGCATATATCAAGTCATTCTAACTGGGAAACTAATCATTTCCCTAAAATTCATTTGAGCATCTCACTTGAATTCCCAGGAGTGAGAGAAAATAATGAATAGGTATTTCTGCCCATTAAGGAGATGGCGCCTTCTACACAGTAGCTTTGCATTAGAATTAAAAAAAAATTGCTTCTAAAACATATAAGTGAACAAATATATACATACACATACACAAAAATAGGTCTTGGAATAATCTCCCAGGGACAACAACCAAGGCCATGGAAATGAATACAAATCCCATGTTATTACTTCCAAAATGATTAAGATTTAATTGTCTTTGAAAAGTGGTAATTGTGCTGCTTCTCTCTAGGGCAGTGTTTCTCAATTGGAGCAACTTTAAGACGCATGAACTTCAACTCCCAGAATTCCCCTGCCACGGGGAATTAAATATCTGAAAGTTGCCAATTTTGAGAAACATTGCTTTGGACCAATGCCTAAAAATAAAATATGACAAAGATATTTTGGGTAATCCTCTACTTATGACCACAATTGAGCTGAACGTTTCTGTTGTTAAGCGAGACATTTATTATTTATTATTGCTACAGTTGTTAAATGAATAATGGCATTTATTAAGTTAGTAACATGATTGTTAAGTGATCCTGGCTTCTCCATCGAATTTGCTTGTCAGGTCACAAAAGGGAGTTAAATGACATGGCAGTTGTCATACATAAGAGTCAGGTACCAAGTGTCTGAATTTTGATTGTGATCACGGGGATGCCAAAATAATCATAACTGTGAAAAATAATAATAAGTCACAATTATTTTTAAATAAACCAGCAATAATGCCTTTTAATCTTTATTTATTTTATTAATATACAGTATATATATATATATTTTAAATAGGTCAGGATATCCAGATCAGGAGTATGTCATTGGAGGTAGGGGAATGATTTATTTTTCCTTCTACCATTTGCAATTTGTGTTGCTAAAAATGTATTTTATTGCCTGTGCTTTCAGAAACTTATAGCTCAGACATTTGAATCAAATTCCCTTAGATTTTTCAACTCTGGGTATTCTCATTTCCAGTAAGATTAAGGAGTATCATGCATGTGATTCTATTTTTATGCATTGGGTCATAATAGCATATCATTCACCTTAAATATATAGAAAGTGTCATTGAGATTGGATTGTTTGCCCGTTTCTGCTCTAAGCTCTTCCATCATTCCAAAGCAGTTTGAAGTCCATATGCATTCATATTCAATTCTTCTAAATCTCAAATTCTGAAAATCTGTTTGGCAACAATTCTTTCGCTTCCATTCACAACTAAAGAGGAATTAATAACTAGCTAACACCTTTCCTACATTTTTCCCTTTGTGTTTATCTAAATCATCATTATGGTGTAACTTTCTAACTGGAAAGCTGCATTTCTCTTTTCGGGTAAAACTCTATTTACAAACTTGGAATGCAAAAGGATCATGCTTGATATTTTTACAATCAATCCTTTCCCCAAAGCCCTTACTATGTTTGCATGCCTTTATAATTATTGCAGTTGGGGAAATACTGTGCTTTCTCTAAAGAACTGCTACAAGCGGACAAGACATATAGAACATTTAAATTTGGAGCCAGGAGATAGGAGGAATCACATCTTTCTGATCTGGAAAAATCTCATCTCTCTATGAATTCTGTGGAACTTCAGGATTACAAATGAGAAGAACAGCATTGTTCAGTTTTCAGATCAACTGACTGTGAGTTCTAGTCCTGACATAGGCATGAAAGTCACCTGGATGACTTTGGTCCTGTCACTGTCTTTCAACTCAACCAACCTCAAAGCCTTGTGGGAAAACAGGAGGACGAAGAAACATTAACTGGGAATTTGCCACCTTGAATTGCTTACAATGTAATAAAAGTGGGGGAAAGGAAATCTAATAAATGAAGGGAGGAGAAAGAATCTTCAGGTTTTTTTTTGGGGGGGGGGGTTGTATAATTTTTTATTGATTTTCCACAGCTTACAGAGATTCAAATTCACATACCGTATATACTCAAGTATAAGTTGAGATTTTCAGCACAAAAATGTGCTGAAAAATCCAACCTCGACTTATATTAGAGTCACTGACTTTCACTGACCTGAAAACTGCCCCAAAGCTCCACCATTCCGATGTGAAAGGCAGGGAGGAAGGAAACCTCCTGGCTCTGGCAACATGAGGTTTTTTTCCTTTCTGCTCTTGCTACAGTCCAGCCGGCAACACCCCTCAGCTGCCTGATTAGCAGCAGGCTGAACCAATCAGAGTTCCTCCTCTACACAGAAAGGAGGCACTGAGAGAGCTGTCTGACTGGCAGCAGGCTGAACCATTCACAGCTCCTTCTCTACAGGAGGCACTGGGGGAAGGGGCGGGAGGGTTGAAGAGATTTTCAGAAGGAAGGAATCATGTCTTTCTCTTCTGATCAAGCCAGCAACAATATTTCACAAGTACCGGTAAATAAAATGTACAAGTAAAATGTAAGTTACCCATTTAAATTTGATTAATTTCTAGTAACAGGTTATTTTGTAAGAAAATGTTGCTTCAAGTGGGGATAACTCTGTGTAATTAATTTTTTTCTTCCAACTATACTTATCATACTCAAGAGGATTGTTAATACTGACTTGTTTAAAACAATACAAAGGTTAGGATAATATAATAGTATGAATTTTGTCATTAATAATTTGTTCTACATAATTAATATGAATAGATTTACCTTTTTTAAAGAGTGTGGTTTCTCCTTATGCAAGATAAATATCATGTAGAAGAAAGATTTTACAATTAATGATTGAGTAACCCCCAATTGCTATTTACTGATCTATTGAGATAGTAATGATTTTAACTTATGAAATATGTTTTAAATGGAAAATCTGAATATTTATCATATGGAAGTTTGATTTAAGCAATTGTTTTGAAAGAATATATGAAATCCCAATTATTAAGAAAATGATAATGATATTGTAATAAAGATTAAGATAACAGGTTTTAAGATTAAGATAACATTCCTAAAGATATTTTAAGAGGTTTTGGGAATTTAAAAAAAGAAAGATTTGGAAGGGGAGGAAGAAAGGTGCAAGAAATAAAAAACATTTTGGAAGGAAAAAAGTTACATAATAATAATAACAACAGAGTTGGAAGGGACCTTGGAGGTCTTCTAGTCCAACCCTTTGCCTAGGCAGGAAACCCTACACTACTTCAGACAAATGGGTATCTAACCTCTTCTTAAAAACTTCCAGTGTTGGAGCATTCACAACTTCTGGTAGCAGGCTGTTCCACAGATTCGTTGTTCTAACTGTCAGGAATTTTCTCCTTAGTTCTAAGTTGTTTCTCTCCTTGTTTAGTTTCCACCCATTGCTTCTTGTTCTTCTCTCAGTGCTTTTGAGAATAGGTTGACTCTTTCTTCTTTGTGGCAAACCCTGAGATATTGGAAGAATGCTATCATGTCTCCCCTGGTCCTTTTTTTCATTAAACTAGATATACCCAGTTTCTGCAACCGTTCTTCATGTTTTTTTAAATTCTCCTACAAACACAATGTTAAGAAGCTACAATAGAAGAATATTCCATTTTTCTATGTTACCAGTAACCACTGTATTTTACACCCCGGGCTTATATTTGAGTCAATAAGTTTTCCCAGTTTTTGTGGCAAAGGTAGGTGCCTCAGCTTATAATCGGGTCGACTTATACTCGAGTATATATGGTACCTCAAATTAAAATACAATAAAATATAATATCAATAGCCAAATTCTTAATCAAAATGTCCTAATTATTTATCCATTTTATTCTGGTACACATCATTCATCTTGTGCTATCTCCTTTTCAGATTTTATCATCTGAATTTCAGAAATTATTTTTCGCTTTCATTTGAATTCAAAATGTTATTAGCTATCCAAATTTCTCTTGGCCTTTTGCTTTTACCTACTAAAATTTGGTAGTTGCATGGTCATTTTTTATCCTGTGGTTGCATGGTCATTTTGATACATCTCTGCACATTCAAATATTTTGGTTATTATCATTTTTTGGGGATTATGTCTGTTTTCCAAAATTGTGCATAGAGGATTCTAGTGGCTGTTATAATCTCGGATGGGCTACTGCCCAGATGGGGGGGGGGATGCAGTGGGGTAGCAAAAATGGAGCTCCACCCTAGAGCACCTAATTTGCACTGAAAGATGTTGAAAGAAAATGCATAAGCTACACCCACAGTGTGGTAGTAAAAATTTTGGTAGACCTTCACTGGTTATAATATATAATATGAGATATTGGAGGTATTTGTCTACGTTTGTTCTAAATATTCATAACAGAAAGATTTCCGGTTTAAGTTCTACCGTATGTTTGGTTACTTCTTCAATCCATTTTTGTATTGTTTTCCAATACTTCCTTATTTTTGAGCAAGCCCACCACATGTAATAATAAATGCCAACTTTTTATTGCATTTCCAGCATATAGGCAATGTATTAGGAAACATTTTTGCCAGCCTTGCCAGAGGTAAATGCCACCTGTAAAACATAATTTTTTTTACTGTGATGTACTGACAGTTTATACTTGGTTTCAGCCAGGTCCAGGGTTTCAGAGAATTCCCACAGCCGACTTACCGGCCGGTGGGGTTTGCGGCGATCGGCGGGGGATGGAGGCCGCCATGTTGGGGGGCGGAGTCACGGCACCCATGTCGGGTGCCGTGACCACGTGGTGCGGTGCGTGGGCACCGATTGGCCGGGCGAGTGGAGGCAGCCCTATAAGAGGGGGCTGCCTTGTGGCGCAGCAGTCTCGCCCGGAGCATCGTGAGGCGAGGCTGCTGCTGTCTTTCCCCCCAGCGAGCTGCGTCACAGGCCTGAAGGCCTGGTGCGCAGCCGAGCTTCGCCGGAGCGTCAGGCCTTCGAGGCCAGAAGAGCCGCGAGCGGCGGCTGGAGCCTTAGTTCGCTTCGGCGACACCCCCCACAGGGTTTGGAGGCGCATTGGAGCAGGGAGGCATGGCGGGGGGTGGACGTGGTCGCTCGGGGGCACGGCGGCGGGCCTCGGGGGGGCAGGCCGGAGGGCCGGGGGCCCCCCCCACGGAGCCCCGCCGCACCGGAAGAAGGAGGGCGCCCAAGCGGGCGTGGAGCGAGGCCCCAGGGGCAGGGCCTGCCGGGAGGCAGGATAGCGAGGATGGCCCCAGGGGGGTGGCGACCCCCAGGGGGCGCACGAGGGGCCGTAGGGGAGCTGCAGTGGGGGCGAGGGGGCCCCGCCAGGGCCGGGCCCCGCCCGTGGATCCACTGGGGGCCCCAGGGGTGTTTTCTAGCGCAGAGGAGGGGCCTCTCAGTGGTAGGGAATCAGGTTTCTCTGAAGCAGAGGCATCTGCTTCACGGCCTGCCAGAAGGGGGCAGGGGGCGAGGGATTCACTTTCTGTTTCCTCACGTATACTGTCTTCATTACTCGAGAAAGTGGAAGAGAGGCCAAAGAAGCGGGGCAGGTCTCGTCGGGGCCGGGCCACGCAAGTTGCCGGCGCAGATGGGGCTCGGAGCTCATCAGAGTCGGCTGGGAGCCCGCAGAGATCCCACGAGGACCGGCATGCGCAGTCAAAGACCAAGCGGAGGAAGGCCAGCAGGATGGTGTCCGGCTCTGAGGAGGCGGATGACGACTCCTCTCACTGGGGTGAGTGCCCTATGCCTAGGCACCGGTGGTCCCTCCCAAGAGGGCCTCGTGGCAGGCTACGGGCTTCAAAACGCACGACACAGGGGGGTCAGAGGACCTGGCGCTCCCGCACAGCTGCGCAGGTCTGGAGGAGGGGGCGTAGAAGGACAGTGGCTAGGAGGCACAAACGGAAGAGGGATACCTCGAGGGACAGCTCTGGGTCAACTACCTCGGGGTCTACCAGTACTTCTTTTGACAGCGATAATCCTTTCGCGCCGGGCCTACCAGACACTCCGCTCAGTATGCACATGTCCCAGTCCCTCAAGCGTAAAATTTGGCGGGGCGCTTACGTGGACATGTTTCAGATTTTGCTACCGACTAAGTCCAAGAAGGAGAAGGATAAAGAGGGCAAGAAGGGGTCGGAGGACCCAAAAGGCACCAAAATGGACAAGGGAATTCTGTCGTGGGCGTATGCATTTTTGGCCTACCACTCTGTGGTGGTAGAAGATGATGTCCATAAGACACATGAGCTCATCTTGTACATGAACATGATTCTGAGAGCGTATCAGGAGTTTGGGGGGGAGGCTTGGAAGCGATATGACGAGGATTTTCGCAGGTTCGCCGCCCACAACAGGCACTGGCCGTGGGATATGCGGCATAACGATTTGTGGCTTCAGGCCACGCAGCAAGCGTCAACTCCGGCCAGTGGGCGAACACCCACAGGTCATTTGCTCTTAACAACGGGCAAGGAGGCTACTCTTCCCCGCCCGGCGGTGGGGACGGGGACCCCGGCCTCCGGCCAACGCAGCACGGCTGGGTCGTCCTTTCGAGGTCAGCCGTACTGTTACGAGTACGGCGCTAGAGGGGCCTGTTCCAGGGCATATTGTCGTTTTCGCCACGCCTGCTCCTTGTGTAGTGGCAGACACCCGACCTCCGCTTGTTACAGGGGGCGCGGTGGGGCCGGCTCCAAGGACGCTGGGACCCCCGCCAAACCCCAGCCTGGGGGAGCTCAAGGTAAGGGGCCCAACCCCCGTTAGATTGGACAGGTTGCAGCATTGGCTCACCGGCTACCGCCCCAAGAAGGGTGCGGATTTCCTGCTCGCAGGGTTTACCGCGGGTTTCAGGATCCCGTATGGGGGGCCGCGCAGGGCCTGCATGGCGGACAATTTGAGGTCTGTGGCAGGAATGGGCCACGTTGTGCGGGACAAAATTATGAAGGAGGTGCGCGAGGGCCGGGTTTTGGGCCCCTTTTTGGAGCCCCCCCTGCCCTTCCTGCAGGTGTCCCCACTCGGTGTGGTGCCCAAGAGGGCCGCGGGTGAGTTTAGGCTTATACATCACCTGTCGTTCCCCCCTGGTGAATCGGTGAACGACCACATTCCCGAGGAGCTCTGCTCGGTGCGCTACACACCATTCGAGACGGCTGTCGCGATGGTCCGGGCGTGCGGAGTGGGGGCGCTGATGGGGAAGTGTGATATCAAATCGGCCTTCCGGCTTTTGCCCATTCACCCGGGGGATTTCGACTTGTTGGGTTTCCAGTTCGAGGGCGGGTTCTTTGTTGATAGAGCCTTGCCAATGGGTTGTTCTATATCCTGCTCGTTGTTTGAGAAGTTTAGTTCATTTTTGGAGTGGGCACATGTTAAAAGTACGGGCTTTGCGTCTGTAGTACATTATTTGGATGATTTTCTATTCGCGGGGCCGGCGGGCGCCGTCGATTGTCAGCAGGGAATGATGGGTTTCCAGGCTTTATGCGCGGATTTAGGTGTACCTTTGGCTCACGAAAAGACCGAGGGACCTTCGACCAAACTGACATTTTTAGGCATCGAGGTGGACTCCGTTGCACAAACGTGTAGGCTACCCGATGACAAACTGACTAGACTCAAGGAAGCGGTGAGGGTCGCACGAGCCGCAAAGAAGGTGACTTTGAAACAGGTGCAGGAGCTGGCTGGCCTGTTAAATTTTGCTTGTCGGGTGATTGCGCCAGGAAGGGCCTTTATGTTTAGACTGTACAGGGCAACGGTTGGCGTGTCAAAACCGCACCACAGGATCAGGTTATCGAGGAGTGTTAGGGAGGACCTCGTGGTGTGGCAAGGGTTTCTGGACGGATACAACGGTGTGTCATTGTGGAGGCAGGATATGCTGCTGAAAGCGGACTTCCAAGTGAAGTCCGATGCGGCGGGCACGACCGGCTTTGGAGTGGTGTGGCAAAGCAAATGGTTCCGGGCTGACTGGCCGCAGGAGTGGCTCGGTGGGGCCATCTGTAGGGATTTGACATTTTTGGAGCTATTCCCAATAGTCGTGGCCATCGAGTTGTGGGCATCCAGTTTTGCCGGTAGGACAGTCCACTTTTGGTGCGACAATATGGCGGTTGTACACGTAGTGAATACTCTTTCATCTAGGAACGAGCGGGTTATGGGTTTGGTCCGGCATATGGTTAGGAGATGCCTTGCCAACAATATGCTTTTCCGGGCACATCATGTTCCAGGGGTGAGAAACGGGGTAGCTGACGCTCTGTCCAGGGGGCAGTTGGCTAGGTTCCGGCTGCTTGCCCCACAGGCCGAGGAGTACCTGGAAGCAGCCCCACAGCATCTGTGGCTGATTGGAGGGCCGACGTAAGCAAGGCCATGGATTTGTCCATAGCTCCCAGCACCAGGAGAGCGTACCAGCGGGCAGGTAGGGAATTTTGGGCTTTTCGTCATGATAGGAGATACGATCAGCTCTGGCCGGCCCCGGTCGAACACCTGCTTGAATTTTGCGCTTGACCGCCGCCGTGGGTTGTCTGCCCGGACGATTAGGGGCAAGTTGGCAGGCCTGGCCTTCGTAGCCAAGTCTCGGGGCTTTGCGGACACCACAGGGGATTTCAGGATTAGAAAGACATTAGAGGGTTGGATCAGGGAGAAAGGTCAGGCCCGGGGTGACAGCAGGCGTCCCCTAAAGCTCACCCACTTGATGGGGCTTTACGAACTGTGGGGTCGGCTCTGCCGCTCTGCTTATGAGGTGTCACTGTACCACGCCGCGGCTGTGACCTTGTTTTTCGGGGCTTTTCGGGTTAGCGAGGTTCTAGCAGCTTCCAGAGCCGATAGCTCCGGCCAGGCGTTCACCACTAGGGATATCAAGTTAGGTCGTAGCTCGGTGTCCTTGAGGCTTCGACGGTCCAAGACCGACCAGAGGGGTAGAGGTGTGACGGTCCAACTTTCCCGGGCTAACAACCGGCGGGTGTGCCCGGTGGCAGCTCTGGTGGCGTATTGGGCCCACAGGGGTGAAGAGCCGGGTTTTTTGTTTTGTCATGTGTCCGGTGAACCCCTGACCAGGTACCAGTTCTGGGCTGTCACGTCCAAGGCACTGGCAAGGCTGGGCTTGGACCCCAGACGTTACGGGACTCACTCATTCAGAATAGGTGCAGCGTCGTTGGCAGCAGTCGAAGGTTTCAGCAGGCTGGATATAAAGACAGTGGGCCGCTGGAGATCTGGGGCCTTCCGGACGTACATCCGCCCCTAGGTGAGTGGGGCGGGGCGGGGGGGAGGCGCCGGGCCGCCAGTCTGATGCTGCTCTGCTTCCTCCCTTTCTCTAGCCCGACGACTTGACTGGCGCCGCAGAATCCTGATATGTGGCCACAGCATGGTGTACTGGGCCGAGCGGAGGGCCCGTGAGACGACGCCCGGCACGAGTTTGGAGATCGATCGAGCGGTGGTTCAGTGGCTGGGCCGACGAGGCCTACGTTGGCGGGAAGTTCTTCCACTGTTGTTCGACAGTGGAAGGGTGCGAGGGGTGCCGGGCTGTTTGGTATTGCACGTTGGTGGGAACGATCTGGGAGCGATGACAGGTGTAGAGCTGCTGTGGCACATTTGGGAGAGTTTGCAGGTGATCTGGGAGCGGTGTCCAGATACGTGTGTGTGGTGGTCCAACATCCTGCCCAGGAGGAGTTGGCGGCAGGCTAGAAGCCCTAGCGCAGTGGATAAGGCTAGAAAGAGGGTAAACAGAGCGGTTAAGAAGTGGGTGATTCAGGCTGGGGGTGGAGTGATAGACCATCCAGACATCAGGGCATCCCTCATAGACTTGTACAGGCAGGACGGTGTACACTTGACCGATAGTGGGAACGACAAATTTATAGCCGACCTGCAGAGGTGCCTGCACATTTATGTGCAGGGGGGGGGAGCAGGGGGAATAAATTAAAAATTTCACCCCCTGCTGTGGCCGATAGGGGGCGGAAAATAAAATAAATAGCAACTGGTGAGCTCCTTTTGGGGCACCTCTACTGAGGTGAGGGGCGAGCTCCTTCTCGGATTACAGGGCTCGACCGGACTGGGTCCGGGGAGTGAGTCGCTCCTGTGGCTCGCTGGCTGGAGTTTAACGTAGACCAGTAGCGAGCCATCCCACACGCCAGGTGTGGCGTAGTAAGGGTGCAGGGGGTAGGTGTAGTTTAACATGACCCGCACCCAGTTTCAAGGAGTTTTCGCCCCAGGGTTGCTGTCTGAATTGGGCATGTTATTCCGCCCCCATTTGATTTTGCACCCTGCAGGTCATGTGGGGTTAATGGTTTAAATAAGTTAATAAGTTAAGAATTAAGTTGTTGAATAAAAGTGACCCCGTTATACCCACACCTTGTGTCCGACTATTACTCCGCCTGCGCCGCAATTCCCACAGCCGACTTACCGGCCGGTGGGGTTTGCGGCGATCGGCGGGGGATGGAGGCCGCCATGTTGGGGGGCGGAGTCACGGCACCCACGTCGGGTGCCGTGACCACGTGGTGCGGTGCGTGGGCACCGATTGGCCGGGCGAGTGGAGGCAGCCCTATAAGAGGGGGCTGCCTTGTGGCGCAGCAGTCTCGCCCGGAGCATCGTGAGGCACCCACCCACCCTCCCTCTGTTACAGGGTGCATATGATGGGTCGCCCTCCGGGGGGCCGAGTAGGAATTTTTTGCAGTCGCAGCAGAATTGGACGAGCTGCGATTGTTTTTTCGCCTACTCCACTCTGTGCATGGGAGTGTGGTTAGGGGGTGGCCCCACCATCTAGTGCCCCCCCCCTTAGGGTCACTGGGGGGGGAGGGGTGGCCGATAGGGGGCGGAAAATAAAATAAATAGCAACTGGTGAGCTCCTTTTGGGGCACCTCTACTGAGGTGAGGGGCGAGCTCCTTCTCGGATTACAGGGCTCGACCGGCCTGGGTCCGGGGAGTGAGTCGCTCCTGTGGCTCGCTGGCTGGAGTTTAACGTAGACCAGTAGCGAGCCATCCCACACGCCAGGTGTGGCGTAGTAAGGGTGCAGGGGGTAGGTGTAGTTTAACATGACCCGCACCCAGTTTCAAGGAGTTTTCGCCCCAGGGTTGCTGTCTGAATTGGGCATGTTATTCCGCCCCCATTTGATTTTGCACCCTGCAGGTCATGTGGGGTTAATGGTTTAAATAAGTTAATAAGTTAAGAATTAAGTTGTTGAATAAAAGTGACCCCGTTATACCCACACCTTGTGTCCGACTATTACTCCGCCTGCGCCGCAATGCTCAAATGCTATTGGTTGTTGTATCTGACAGCTCCCTATAAAAGGGCTAGCAGTCAGACTGCAAGTTGCTGGTTGTACAGAGAAGTTGCCAAGTAAAGACGTTCCTTTTAAAGTCTGTCTCCTGTTGTTATTCCCATAATTCAATATTTACTACCACAAAATAGATTTTGTAGCCATAAATATATATATTTATGTGGCTAGCTGATGAGGCCAGAACAAGGCCGAAATGGGACCATCCTAGTCTCCCTTAATTTTAAAAATTCTAGCTAAAAACATTTGATACATACAGAATATAGTTGTCAGCTATGAATAAATTAACTGCCTTGAAATGGTCCTGGGTTGGGCCTAGAGGCAAAAAGGAGCTGTGATGTTCCTTCAATATACCAGGGTGATCCGACATAAACACACACACACACACACACACACACATATATATATATATATATATATATAAAATATTCATTCACAGGTCAGCTTCTTCAGAGATTGACCATCTGTGATGGAGTATTTTCATGCAAGAAATGATAAGATTTCACAAGTCTATGAGCAAATTGTTTGGTTTTTCTGTCTTCTACTTTTGTCTGGCATAATGCATTTGAGCTGGGGGACTAACAAAAGGGAAACTGTTGGGAAAACACTTTCCTTCAGTATTCTATCTGCCCTAGGGAAAATCTCTCTCTTCCCATTCCTACTCTATTCCCTTTGCAGTTGTTTTGGAGATAGGCTTTCAAAGGTGAAAAAATCCCCTTCATTTTTTACTTGTTCCTTTCCGGGGATGTGGTTTGAATTATATACTAAATAGGCAATAGTTGAAGGCGAAGTGTCTTTTCCCGAATACCCCTCTATCTCTATCTCTGCACTCAGACTTTGAGTACTAATACTTTTTTGAATTCTACTCCATGATGGGATTACAATGTCTGTCTTTCTCATTTGTTCAGCAAGAAGATTATGGGGATAGATTATGGGATAAAAGAGCATTTAGTCCTATCCTTCCTTTTCCTGCTTTCACTATATTGAAAATGGTAGTTTTAAAGTCAGAATCAGTTAGTACCAATCTGTGTTTAGATAACTGTATTATAAGATTTCATTCTGACAGCTCTATTCCCGTGATCATCCTAAACAAAGGGGATCAAATACACAAATGATGCATGACTCTTGTTTGGGTTTTCTTCCATCAGTTGGCTGCAATTTTAGTGAGACACTTAACAATAGCAATAGCAATTTTAGTGAGACACTTAACAATAAACTTAAATAGATTTTTCTAAGCAGAATGAAGATAATCAGTGTTTGAGAGGGCTTCTCCTTTTCATATAGTCAATCCAAGAAAGAGGTTGGTGTACTGTAGAGCAGAGGTGAAAGGCAAACGTTTTCCTACTGGCTCTGTGGGCATGGCTTGGTGGGCATGTGACTGGGTGTATGGGTATGGCCAGGTTGACATCACTTATTTGCCCTTGTTGTTAGTTGTGAAGCTTATCTATCTATCTATCTATCTATCTATCTATCTATCTATCTATCTATCTATCTATCTATCTATCTATTTGTCACAATCCACTGGGGGATAGAATGGGGTCTCCGGGGAGGAGCCAAGTCTGGGGTCCAGATAAAAAACTGAGCAAGCAGTAGCTTTGGGAGCGGCCAGGTGAAGGAGAGAGAGAGGCTCTTGTCCAAATGAAAGTTTTTCACCCAGGGAGCAGGAGAGAGAGGCTGTCCAGGAAGAATATGCACCCAGAGGAGCGGGGGAACACCGGGAGTTGGGGGAGGAGAGGAGGACTAGCAGGCAGGAGGCATAGAGGCCGGAAGCCACTTGTGAGGCAGAGAACAATGGAGGAGCAGCTGGTACACATGATGGTACACATGATGACCAAAGCCTGCTGCCATCTCAGGCAGGTGCAGACACAAAAGAAGACACCTCTCACCTTTGCCTCTGCCCCCAGGACTGCACTTGCAGCCTGCACATCAGCCGTCACACTTTTGACAGAGTGCTGCCGGAGTGGCTCAGCTTTCATTCCCACGCTGTACAATAGGTATCTTCTATTGCAGAGGTGTCAAACTCACATCATCAGCGGTATGATGTATCACATTGAGACTTTTCCCCCCTTCACTAAACTGGGCATGGGCGTGGCCAGCACATGATGCATCTGGCCTGTGGATGTTTGATAATCCTATTCTATTCAGTCAAGAGAAATCCCTGAAGTTTCCTTGGCAAGGTTTTTTTGGAAGTAGTCTGCCATTTCCTCCTTCCTTGGGTTGAGAAAAATGACTGATCCATTTGATAAACACAATATGGAGAGATATTAGGAAGGGCTAAGTTGTAGAGATCACCATAGAAATAATTCAATACATCTGTTACAGACTATATATTATAATATTCATAGTATATTAATTTGAAACCAGTCAGTAATCTTTGGGCACAAAAATTATAGAAGATGTATTTGGGCTTTGAAATTGCAGAGCAGCAAAAGTAACAGTACATTCAGAACGGAATTTTGATTAATATATGATTTTGATCCCATATATGCATTCTGTAATGTAGCAAGGAAAATATAGGCACTTAGAGTATGACTTCAAAAGGAAACAATTGAAGTAAACATAGTAATTAGAAGCAATTTCAATGTTAATAAATATTTTAATGCAATTACAAGTTGATTACATTGGGATGGAATTTAATATTGTTTTACTGTTTTTTCTCATTTAAAAAATCACTTTACTATTAATTTTTTTCAATTTTTCTATTAATTATTTTCTATTTTTCTCTCTCTTTTTTTCTTTTTCCTTTGATTTTTTGCGTGCATTTTTGGAACAGTGACAAATAGTGGTGATATCAATATCATATTAATATTAACACGCAGAGCTTTATGGAAATGTTTAGTTATTTCCTAAGATGATATAGTATAATGAACATAGGATTATACATTTAATTAATTAATGAAATAATGAATTATTAATTTTATGATTAAAAAGGAAAATGTTGCTCAATCTTTCATGAATTTTACTCTAGTTTTATTGTTCATATTTCCCGCATGTTATAAACTATTGAAATATAGTAAATTATTTTCTCTTAAAAAAAGATTTATGGAACTAAAGTGCATCTTTCTTTGAATCAATAGTATTTTGATGGGTAAATAGGAAATATCATTGCTTGAGAAAGAAGAACAGAAGGAAGTTGATGATGAGAATAGAATTTTGAACAAACTATTTTATTATAGATTTATATATGTATTTATTGTTCATTTATTTATTTTTCTCCTGCCTTTATAGTTTTTACAAATAAATTATCTCCACAACAGTCTCATGATGGGACTTGAGCTGAGAGAACATGACTGACCAAGGTCAACCAGCTATCTTTCAGGCCTAAGGTGGGACTTGAACTCAAGGCCTCTGGCTTTTTAGCCTTGTACTTAATGCAGTGGCCTAGAGGTGGACCTCTTGCCTCACGATCAGGAGGCTGTGAGTTCGATCCTAGGTAGCAGCAGACATTTCTCTCTCTGTGCACAATGAGTCTGCTGTGAACCCTGCATTGGTTACAGGAAGGGCATCCAGCCAGTAAACACTGAGTTCTGTTCAGTTGCCTTGACTCTTATGAGATTATGGAGTCATTAAAAGACAAAAAATATTATATTAACTGTTAATAGTTTCTAATAGATTGCCTTCGTCTATAAAAATACCTCCCTAGGTAAAAATACTTCAATATTTACCCTTTATATACTTATCTGTCAATTTCTGGGGAACTCAAGAGATTCAGGCAGCTGAAGTGAGTGTAAAGATTTATTGTAAGCTTAAGTTCTCAATAAGAATCTGATCAACTGGTGGTTACAGGAAATGAGCAGAATATAAGAGATGCATTCATGGTGGGCTGGACTTAGATCTCTTGTGGGCGCTCAGAGGCTCATAAATTATGATTTTTTGACCCCTCTCTCAGGCTCAGCCTGGTATCTCCTACATTATCCTTAGGATTGGAGTTATATTGTTCATAATTCTGAAGATTTTAAGAATAATATTACCATATTTTTCGGAGTACAAGATGCACCGGAGTATGAGACACACCTTAGTTTTTAGGGAGGGAAATAGGGTGGAAAATCTGCCTATCAGGCATTCATCTGGCTAGTGTCCTTAGTCTGCTCAGCTTCAGCACATTAGTTTATACTCTGGTTAGGGCTTAAAAAAAACCTTATTCAGAGAGAGTAACAATGAAAGAGTCTGCAAGCTGGTAAGAGTTGGGAACATTGTTAGCACCTTGTTGGGGCAGGAAGTAACCTTATTTGGAGCAAGTAAAGCAATGAAGAAAAGCCTTAGGTCTGGAAAAACATTTTTTTTGCAGAGAGTAACAATGAAAGAGCTTGAAAGCCAGTAAGAGCTGGAAACATTGTTAGCACTCTGTTAGGACTGGAAAGAAATTTATTTGGAGCAAGTAGAGCAATAAAAAAAGCCTGCAAAGACAGGGAATGTCATTAGCACCTGGTTAGAGCTGGAAAGAAACTTATTCGGAGCAAATAGAGCAATGAAAAAAAGCCTACAAAGACTTAGGGCTGGAAAAACACTCTTCAGAGGGAGTAGCAATGAAAAAGCCTGCAATGTTAGGGGCAGCATATAAGTCCAATCAAATAAGGTAAGAACTGGGAAGATCACTAGTATCTAATTAGGCCTGGGAAAAAAACTTTGGAAAAGCTACATTCAGAGTATAAGATGCACCCAAATTTTTAGCCTCTTTTAGGGAGGAAAAAGGTGCATCTTATACTCTGAAAAATATGGTAATTACTGTATTGCTATTATTCTTAGAGTGAGAATAATCCTTTTATTGTCACCTTAGCTAGAATTATTTCTCTTGCAATACCATCTATCTATCTACTGTCAGCATTTATTATTTAGGTGTTTCACAGAATTATTTGCTTTTTCTTTTTTGTCTCTTCCCTTTTCTTCCCATCAGTTTCTTCTGTCTCCATTTCCTTAATCTTTTCCAATTTCTCATTTTGAAATTCCCATCACCATATTCTTTTCTTTAATCCCACATGACTTTCAATTTTCATAATTTAAATTTCCAGGAGTAATTTGTACCATTTTGTGATGTGTTTGTGTGCTGGGTTATCTTTTCTGAAAAATCATAAACTGGAGGTAGAATTATCTTATAAGAGAGCTTCTAAAACAGTGTTTCTCAACCTTGGGGGTTTGAAGATGTGTGAACTTCAACTCCCAGAATTCCCCAGCCAGCAATGCTGGCTGGGGAATTCTGGGAGTTGAAGTCAACATATCTTCAAACTCCCAAGGTTTAGAAACACTGTCCTAAAAGAAAGAAACACTGTTCTAAAAGAAAGACAGAGGAAGTTTTGGTCTTAGCTCTTCTAAATGCTATTGTAATCAACAAGTGAAGCTTTTATTATTGTTGGGTTTTTTTTAAAGCAACAGGCAAGCATGTTTAAAAACTGGACATTGCAGATAAAATTGTCATGGTATACAATTGTTGGAAATCTTTAATCAGGTCAGCCTTACATTCAGTGGATGACTAGAAGTGTGTCATCAGCATAAAACTGAATGCTGCACTCAGTTTGCCGACTTGTCAGTTCATTTATAAAGATCATAAATAACAATGGACCAAAGATGGATCCCTAAGGTACCTTTATAATGACATCCATTAAATCTGACATGACACTATTTAATAACACAAGTTGTTTGTGCCCTCTTAAGAAGCAAGCATACCAATTAATTACAGCTATGTTATATCTAAGCCGTTCAATTTATCCAATAAAGAAACATGGTTTAACAAATAGAAAATAAATGCACACTTAAAATGAAAGCAGCGCACAATCTTCTAGAAAGAACTGATCAATTAACTAACCACGTTTTTTTGGAAAGTATTTTGTATTGCTCCTGAGCCAATATAGAGAAATATTGTTTCAAAAGGAGATGAGTTCATACATATTATAATATGGTTGCAATAATTAGGTAAAACTTGGGGTTCCTGAGTCTTTGAATGATTTTTGTTCTCCCTTACCTACACCATTCCAAACTTGATTGCAAGAAATTTAACTTCAGCAACAGAGTGTTCAATCCTTGGAATACATTACATGACTCTGTAGTTTCTTCTCCAAACTCCCAAAACATTAATCTTAGACAGTCTACCATGGACCTCACCCCAAAGTCTGTAAGAGGTCTGTAAGGGGCATCCATAAGCACACCACTGTGCCTACCATCCTTATCCTAATGTCCCCATGTATACATAAAATACCATGTACTCCATGCTTTTACTTCTTAATATATTCACAATGCATGTTTATGCTCTGTCTGACTTGCTTGACTTCATTTATTTAAGGATATTTGGAAGAGAAGTGAATTAAGCATATTACAGTGTGTTCTTTATACTTTCACAGTACCATAGAAACTATTGCTAAGTTTTGACATGAAGATGGAGCAAAGCTATGCCAAGTGTTGCTTTGTATTTAAAATAGGGGACATCCTTTTGGTTGGGAGGAAACTGAGACAAGACATTCCTGGTTAACTTTGGTTGGCTTATCAAGTTGGTTGACAGCACGTGAACTGGAGTTACCAAATGGACATCAAGTAATGACAACCTCCTTTGATTTTTCTCTGTAATATAGATAGAATTCTTTATTGGCCAACTATGATTGAACACACAAGGAATTTGTCTTGGTGGATATGCTCTCAATGTACATAAAAGAAAAAGATACATTTGTCAAGAATCATGAGGTATAACACTTAATGATCGTCATAGGGTTCAAATAAGCAACACGGAAACAATCAATATTAATAAAAATCTTAAGAATACAAGCAACGTTACGGTCATACAGTCATAAGTGGGAGGAAATAATAATTTTAATAAATTAACTGTTCTCAGGTGTGCTAAATTATTGCATCTGGGAACCTTTGTACTTTCTTATGGGGCTCTAGGGGACCAGCTACCTGGTATAATGCATTGCTTGCTGGAAGAGAAATTAGCATATGAGGTGGCTGAAATGCACGGCCAGCGCCTTTAACCGCTGGCTGAAATTGCCCCCAGAGTCGGGGGATGCTGTTGGGAGCTCCATGGAGCTCTGAACTTCCGGTTTCCGGCGAAACAGGAAGTTTGGCTTCTGCCAGCGTGCCAAGGTAGCACGCTGCCTCCTGGGCTTGGGGGGAGGTCCTAGACCGCCCTATTTAAGGGCGGTCCAAACAGGACTGCCTCCTTGCCCCTTCTGGATTCTGAAGCGAACAGACGTTCTGTCTGTTCGCCATCGTGGGAGCACGTGGTGCGGCCTATCGAGGCCTTGCCGAAGGGCTTTTTTTTTTTCTTGCCGAGTCAGGAGGTCCAACTATTACTGTTCGCCTGCTTAACAGGCTTATGCCCAGAGTGGTAGGTCTTTCAGGCCTATTACCTCTTGTTAGACGTTAGTGGGTGGGGGATTTTTAGCATCCCCCGTGCCCCCCCGCGGGCCTTCCCCCTCGCCCCCCTCTATTTTAGTGGGCCCTGTTAGCACCCAAACCCCCCTCACCCCTTAAAACTGGGTTTGGGGGGTTTTGGCTGGGAAGAGAGGTCATCTGGCCTACAAGCCTTTGGGTTTGGGGGCCTAGGAGAGCCAATGTACCTGCCAGTCCCTCCCCCCCTATACAGGGGCTAGGGGTTTCACCTAGTGGGAAGGTAACTTGCTGGCTAGGCCTTTTGGGCTAAGGCCTGGTTCCTTGGGGGGGCCAGAGCCACTTGCCAGACACCCTGGACCGGGGGGATTAGGGGCCTAGGTATTGAAGCCAGTAAGTAGGCTTTGCCTACTAGGTCAGGTTAACACCTGACCTGGTGATTTTTGGGCTTTGAACTGCTTTTTAAGGGCTGGCAGGCCATATTTCAGGGCAATGGCTCCCAAGAGGAAGGCTTCAACCCCTGCTTCCCCCAGGCCTCGTCCTAGGAGGATGTTGGCCCCTTCAGTTAGGGCTAGGGAGGCAAGGGAGGTGGCATGTACTCCACTAGGGAAGTTCTCTGGAGGGCCCCAGGTATCAGGGCATGCTGAACCGGTGGTTTCCGCTCAGTCTTTTTCTGCCATTTTAGATCATCTGGACCTTATGGGTGCGTGCTGGGAGGCTGCCTTTGGGTCGAACCCCAGATCGGCAAACCCAGGACCTTCTGCTGCATTAGGGACCCCACTGGGCCCACTGAGTCGCAGATGGCAGCCATGCAATGGAGCGGCCTGACAACACACCTCCCCGGCATGGACACCTTGGCCTCTGGGGCTCAGCAGGATGGCAGGGGTGAGTCTATGAATTTTAACACCCCCCTGCCGGGATAAGAGGGGTTATTCACACTAACCCCCTTGGTAGTAGCTGAGGGGCAAGGTCCTCCCCTTCAGGGAACCAGCACACCAGTGGTTTGTGCCCAAGTTTGGAGTGCCACCATGCCCCCAGCAGTTGCCACTACTGAGGTAGCACAGGTGAACACGCCCCCTATTGTGACAAGGTTCGGGGGTGGACCTGCCCCCGCCCAGTGGCTTCCCACTGTATCTGGGATCCTGGGGGTTTCAGCCCTCTCCTCCAGTTTAACAGGAGTCACAGGGGCAGGGGTGCAATCAGCCATGCAAAGGCTGCTTCACTCAACAGCAGTCACGGCAGCACCCGGAGTGGCTCAAACCAGTGTGGCCACTACAGCTGACCCCCAGGCGGCGGTCAGGGGGGGTATTCCTTGGGGGCTTCCATCTACCCCTCTGGGGTATCATCTGCACCCCACAATTCCGGAGAAAATCTGGCGGGGTGATTATATACATTTATACACCCTACTTAATCGGGAGGTACCCAAGAAGCAAAGGGATGAGGAGGCTCAAACCGATTGAGCCAATAAAGTAAAGGTGAAGCGTTGCTTCAGTTCCTGGCTTTATGCCTTTCTGACTTATGTGACAATAGTGATACAGAAGGAACCAGCTAGGGCAGCAGCACTTCTCAAGTACATTGATTTGATTGCCATGGCGCATTTCAAAGTGAAAGGGGATGCGTGGCAACAATACGATGAGTCCTTTAGGATGAGGGTGGCTTTCGATAACTCCCTCCCATGGGACAGAGAGGTGCCTGACTTGTGGTTCCATGCCATCCAGAAGTCTGGTTCTGGACAGTGGACCGATAGCGGACTGATGGAGGATGATGAGCCTTCTACTCCCCACACTGGTGTGGGGCAGGGTGTTCGACCCACTCAGGTTTCTTACGAATTCAGTGCCAAAGGGTCCTGCTCCCGTTCTTCCTGTAGGTATCACCACACTTGTGGCAAATGAGGTGGCACGCATGCTATGCATGCCTGCACCCGCCCAGGCAGGAATAAAAATAACCGTGACAAACAATCAAAACCAGCTGTAACTCAAGTGAAAGGGCCCCAGTCCGGTCAAGCAACTGCGCTCCCATCATCCTTCGAGATTTTAAGGAAGGATTTAGAATACCTTATCAGGGCCCCCGTAGGGCCTTCCTTTCATGGAACCTTAAATCGGTCCTTGGAAAGGAGGAGCTAGTAAAAATCAAGAAGGAAGTCGACGAGGGCAGGGTCCTCAGCCCCTTTCCCTCCCCCCCTTTACCCAACTTGAGAGTCTCCCCCATGGGGGTAGTGCCCAAGAAGGCCAATGGTGTGTATCGGCTGATCCACCATCTATCCTTTCCCCGGGGCAAGTTGGTCAACGACTTTATCCCCAAGGACCTTTGTTCCCTACGGTACACGTCTTTCAAAGCGGCCGTATCCATGGTGTGGGCTTGTGGCATTGGGGCATTGATGGGCAAGAGTGACATTAAGTCAGCTTTTAGGCTCCTGCCCATACACCCAGATGATTTCAATCTCCTGGGCTTCCAGTTTGAGGGAGGTTACTATGTGGACCGGAGTCTTCTCATAGGGTGTTCGGTATCATGTGCTCTCTTCGAGAGTTTCAGCACCTTCCTTGAGTGGTCGCTCAGGGAACGAACGGGATCCAAATCAGTCATTCACTATTTGGATGATTTCTTGGTGGCAGGTCTGGCCGGTATGCCCCAATGCAAGGCATTTATGATGGTGTTTGAAACGTTATGCCCTCGGGGATTGGAGGGTGAGCTCCTCCCACATGCTTAAGGGCGTGTCTCGGATCCAGGTGAAGGTGGCTACCTTTGCCTGGTTCAGCAAGGAGTTATGCCCAATAAGGTTTTTTTTTAATTTATTGGATTTGTATGCCTAGTAAGGTTTTGATAGGAATTTCTGCCCCGTTAGTTTTTGGCCTCTGCAGGTCCTTTGTTTACAGTTGAATTGAAATTATTTAAATTTACGTTATTTAAAGTTACGTTATTTAAATTCATGCTCATTTAATAAAGCGACCCTATATTTAAATCCATATACTGTCTCAGCGTCTTTACTCCGCTTCCGGGGCAATGAACCTAATCCTGACAAATTCCAAGTTGTTAATGTCATTTTTCCCCTGTATTATTGATTGCAATAAGGATAGAGAGTGTGATTCAATTTTCCCTATCAGGAAAAAGGAGAAGGGGAAGGGAAAGGGGAAGGGGAAAGGAAGGAAAGGGAAGGAAAGGAAAGATTCTACTTGGCAGGTGACAGAATGAGAAATGTGTGTTTTCAAGTCTCAGTGGCCTCCCACTGTAATCAACATAAATTCAGTGCACTCAGCATGTCATAGAAGACACTTGCTCCTTGAAAGTTCATGTCCCTATGGATTAGCATAGGAAACCGATTTCTGTTTTACATATATGGAAACTTTGACCTTTCCAATTTTACTGCAGCCAGAGGGAAAGCGTTGGTCCTTTCCCAGAACTCTGGCATGGCACACACTTATTATTATGTATACAGGGTTCCTGACATTTTTAGAACTGCATATTTCATGGGATCCAGACAATTCCCAACAGACAAAACTAACAACAACAAAAATAGTGTTCTGTAATTATAATTTGCAACCAATTTGAAATTGACATTGCTGGTTTCAGAATGATTTCTGCTCTCTTTTGTTGCCTTCTCAAGTGCTTATCCAATAGCAGGTACACCTAATTGGTCAATTTACATATATGTTATGCCTGTTGCACTGCTGGCTCTTAAATGTCTGGTGCAGACATAACTGATCTATGCAATGGCCCTTTTTTTTTTGCTATACAGTACTCCTCCTTTGATGGAAGGTCTTGTTTTCTTGCAAGCTACAGTTACATATTTTACTTTGCAGTAAGCACCCTGAAAAAGCAAGGCTTCTTTAAAACAGTGCTGCTATCCCTGGATTACAAAATTCCAACCAATCAAGAGATATTAAAAGACAGATGCAGAAAATCTTGACTCACTAGATTCTGATGATCATTGGAAGTTTGGCAACCAAGTCATGGGAGGTCTTCTTTAAAATCCTGGATTTGTATATAATGTTCTCTTTTTGAATTTCCTTTCAGATTTGGGCTTTCCCAATGAACTTCCATTGGATCATAAGAAATATGCAATTCTAAAAATGTAAGGAACCCTGTATACATATTGAATAGCATAAAAATATTAGAAACATAGAAACATAGAAGACTGACGGCAGAAAAAGACCTCATGGTCCATCTAGTCTGCCCTTATACTATTTCCTGTATTTTATCTTACAATGGATATATGTTTATCCCAGGCATGTTTAAATTCAGTTACTGTGGATTTACCAACCACATCTGCTGGAAGTTTGTTCCAAGGATCTACTACTCTTTCAGTAAAATAATATTTTCTCATGTTATTGGTCTAACATTATATTCTACTGAATGGATAATACGTGCAAGCAATTCCACTTCCTGAATTGGCAGACCAGGGTCTATGAAATTCTATGCAATTTATTATTTGTGGAAATAATTGTTTCATTTGTTTGATTTTAATGACATGGGGGGATGACATATTGGAAAGTGAATTTAGGTCCTTAATATTGTAGGTTGCATTAATTGGTTTCGGAATGTATTTATTACATAAACTTTCTATTTTCTGTTCTCTCTCACCCTCACCAACCATGAGGACTTACTTTGCTGGAAGTTGAACTAAAGCTGATTTTTGATAAAATAAAAACTATTGTAATTTGTTTTCAAGTAACTGGCTATAAATGCAGGCCTGTTGCTTAGCTCCCAAAATCTGATCATAGGGGTGTGTGAGACATGAGGACTTTTAATCGAGGTCATAAGTATCTTTGTGGGGGTGTCCATTGAAAGTTCGAATGGTTGCTAAGCAACTGATAATAAGTCAAGGACTAATTGAATCATTGTTTACATGGGAAAGCTGTCAGCTACTTCCATGTGGATATTCCCTCTCTTTGTTTCTCATGTCTGTATGTTTCTGTGCCTATGTCACTCTTAGCAATATTTTCTGCAAATGTTATCTTCTGATTAGGCCAGCAGAACAGAGTATTCCAAGTTAATCATTCTCCAAATAGCAGCATATGGTATGAAGATTTATATTTGTAACCAACCAAGACAGAAAAAATGTTTTATTTCATCTTTCCAATTGTATGACATTTTTTATTATCATGTTAAATTGTCAAAATCTTTCTGAACCACAAAAGTTAGATTTAACTGTATAGAACTCTTGGGCCCACTTCAAGGCTTTGAAAAAGTTCAGAATTATTATTGAAGTTAGGACCTCTGTGAAAGCTTGAAAAGATTACTTTGATAATCTCCTTTTGAACAAATATGACTTACAAATTTTGAAAACATGATCAAATAAGCCAATTTTCAAGAGTACACGAGAAATCATAATCATTTGCAGTCTATGGTATTTATTTAAACAGAAGAGACACTGTAATATTTTGTAAGAAACAGGTATGCTTTTTTCATATATGATTTTTTTTCCCCGCAGATGTTTAGGAATGTGATTTTTAGAAATTTTGTCCATTAAACTGCCCTGGACATTTCATGAAGTTCATGTACTGTATACTTTATTTTTTTATTTACTATTAAAATTGAAAATGTAAGAATGTGAGAATATAAAATAACATAAAACACAACTGAATAATATTGCTATAAATAGTGCAATAATGCAATAATATGTGCATAATGATGCATAGGATAAAGCAGTGATTTTCAACCTTTTTTGAGCCATGGCACACTTTTTACATTTACAAAACCCTGGGGCACATTGAGTTGGGGTGGTGGGCGGCTAAAAAAAGTTTGGACAGAATTTTTCTCTCTCTCTTCCTCCCTTTCGCCCTATTTCTCTCTCCCTCCCTCCCTCTTTCTCTCCCTTCTTTTTTCTCTCCCTTTCCATCCCTCTTTCTTTCTCCCTTCCTTCCTCTCTCTTTTGCTCTCTTTCTCCCTCCCTCCCTCCCTCTATGTCTTTCTCTCTCCCACCTTCCCCCTCTCTTTCTCTCGCGCTCTCTCTTTCTTTCTTTCTTTCTTTCTTTCTCTCTCTCTCTTTCTTTCTCTCTCTTTCTCTCTCTTGTTCTCTTTCTCTCTTGCTTTCTTTCTCTCTCTTTCTTTCTCTCTCTTGTTTTCTTTCTTTCTCTGAGCTTCGCGGCACACCTGACCATGTCTCATGGCACACTGGTTGAAAAACACTGGGATAAAGGCAGAGCGATTGGTAGATTGTTGAAATAAAATTTTCCAAAGTAAAACTTGTCTATTCCTGAAAATGCATTTTAGAACCACAACTACTGGATATTATTTTCATGAAAGAAATATGAGTATTTGCTTAAATTATATCTAAATGCTGTTCCAGTAATATTGTAGGTGAGTTTTGTCTCTTCAAAAAAGTGCATTTATTTTTGTGTACATTCCTCCCAAAGATTGGCACAAAACATGATATTCCTTTGTTATTAGTCTTGCCTTTCTGGTAAATACTGTCAGGGTTCTTACTGTCATGAACCAGTTTTTAAAACATCTATTATGCAGTTATATTATATAAACTATTATGATGTGTAATTTAATTTCGAAAGGTTTTTATTGGATTTTTAACTGTCTGATCATTTTATTGGGTATATATTTATTTGACTGCAAAGCAGAAATGCGTTTCTTCCCTGGAACATCATTAATTTTCAGTGTTGCAGAGAAATACATACAGTATATTGTCTTGTTCCATTAGAATTTGTCTATTTAATAATAAAATATGCCAAAGGATCCAACAGTAGATTTGTGGATCTTATTGCAGGTATAATTCCAAATATACGTTATATTTAATCATAACAATAGCTAAAATAGTATTACATCAATATGTTTATTAATATATCTTATTATAAAATAGAATAACATAATTTGAAAGGACTTTGGAGGTCTTCTAGTCCAACCCCATGCTTAGGCAGGAAACAGACAAGTGATTATCCAATATCTTCTTAAAAACTTCCAGTGTTGGAACATTCACACTTTCTGCAGGCAATTTGTTCCACTGATTAATTGTTCTGTCAGGATTTTTTCCCTTAGTTCTAAGTTGCTTCTCTCCTTCATTAGTTTGTGTGGTGGTTAGCTCTGGCCCAGCTCCTGCCCCAAGGAACGTGGATGTGGAGGAAACATCCACATGTCACAGGCCTGTTTTGCTCCCGATAGAGTCAACTAGTGAATTATCCGATGACGAAGGAAGTGTGGGTGTGATGGAAGAGGGGGGCTTGGCTGACAGCCCAGGAGGAGATCAATCTTCCTTATCTTCATTGGATTCCTTAGATTCAGATGAGGAATGTATGACAGACCCACGCATGCGTAGAGCTATGCATAGGAGAGAACAAGGTAAGACATATTACAGGAGATAAGAGAGGCCACCTGTGGTTGGGTGGGGCTCCAGTAATTAGAGCTGCTGATAAAATAGCAGCATGCTGGCTTGGCCGTTGTAGAAGATTATCTGATCATAGTTCGTCAAGACCGTGAATTGTTGTATTCAAGACTGTGTTTGGATTCCTGGATTCCTGGACTCCTGGACTCTGGCTTATACTTCATTGTGAGTATTTATCATTGTTTGGACAACAGTAGCTGTGACCCAATTTCACAGTTACTGACTGAGTAATTGGATTTATTACTGGAATTCGTTCTTGTATTGTATTTCAACTGTGCCTTGTTGCTACAAGAAATCCCTTTAAAAGGGAGTTTTTTCTTCTCTTCTGTTGATAAAGAACATTTATTTGCCTTCTATCGTGTGTGTGTGTCTGCTTGGACTAATTAACCTGTGATTAAGGGCGGTTGGCACACGCCGGCAGAACAGTTTCCACCCAGTGTTTCTTGTTCTACCCTCAGATATTGGAACACTGTTAGCATGTCACCCCCTAGTTCTTCTTTTCATTAAACTAGATATATCCAGTTCTTGCAGTCATTCTTCATATGTTTTAACCTCCAATCCACTAATCATCTTTGTTGCTCTTCTCTACATTCTTTCTAGAGAAGGGGTAGGGAACATTGGCTCTTCTATGACTTGTGGACTTCAACTCCCAGAATTCCTGAGCCAATCATGCTAGCTCAGGAATTCTGGGAGTTGAAACTCACATGTCATAGAAGAGCCAACATTCCCTGTCCCTGTTCTAGAGTCTCAACATCTTTTTTACATCGTGGTGACCAAAACTGGATGCAGTATTCCAAGTGTGGTCTTAGCAAAGCATTATAAAGTGGTATTAACACTCCACATGATCTTGATTCTATCCTTCTGTTTATGCAGACTAGAACTGTGTTGGCTTTTTTGGCAGCTGCTGCACACTGCTGGCTCATATTTAAATGGTTGTCCATAGGACTCCAAGATCCCTCTCAGAGTTACTACTATTGAGCAAGTTACCACATATACTGTACCTCTGCATTTTGTTTTTCTTGCCTAAATGTAGAACTTTACTTTTTTCAGCATTGAATTTCATTTTGTTAGATAGCACCCAATGTTCAAGTCCGTCAAGATCCTTCTGCATCTTAAGTTTATCTACTGGAGTGTTGGCGATTCCTGCCAGTTTGGTGCAAATTTAATAAAATTTAATAGAACTATAATAGTCCATTTCTGAAATCCATTGCAATGTTGATAGTATATTTGTAGTGGTTTTGTTAATAAAAACAATTTATGAAGCAAAATTCTTAGAAAATATTTTTTTCTATAAAGCACATTACAATTCTTAGGATTTTTAGTCTCTATCGCTATTTAATCAAATTGGGTGAATTAGATTACTTGCAATCTGTATAATGTTATAGCTTTTAGCTTTCTGAGAATAGATTAGCCTGTTACTTATTATTGTTAAAGTGTGAATGATAAAAATACTAATTTTATAAAGATTTTTAATTTAAGCAGTTCCCTGGCAACTTTAAACTGATGCTAGAAATATAAGAAAATGGAAACATTCTTATGAGCAGGAGTGGAAGAAGCAGATGGGGTGAGAAGACCCTTCATATCTTTAATTGTGAGTTGTTACAGACAACAGCAGCAGAGGGTCATAAATACATGACTACAGAAAATACGATTGGAACTCATTGCCTGGAACTCATTACCTGACTCTGTTGTTGCTTCCCCCAACCCCAAAATCTTCAACCTTACATTATCTACAACCGACCTCTCCCCTTTTCTAAGAGGTCTGTAAGGGCCATGCATAAGTGCACTTTTGTGCCTAATGTCCATGTCCTACTGTCTTATTGGCTGCCGATCAGTTGGTCATGACCTTTAAAGCTCTACATGGCAATGGACCAGAGTACCTCTGGAACCGCCTGCTACCGCACAAATCCCAGCGGACGATAAGGTCCCACAGAGTTGGCCTTCTCCGGGTCCCGTCGACTAAACAATGTCGTCTGGTGAGCCCCAGGGGAAGAGCCTTCTCTGTGGTGGCCCCGGCCCTCTGGAATCAACTCCCCCTGGAGATTAGAACTGCTCCCACCCTCCTTGTCTTCCGTAAACTACTTAAGACCCACCTATACTGCCAGGCATGGGGGATTTGAGACACCTTCCCCCCAGGCTTATTATAATTTATGGTTGGTATGTATGTGTTGTTTGGTTTTTAATTATGATAGGTTTTTTAGGGTTTTTTAATATTAGATTTGTACCAGTATAATATTGTTTTTATCATTGTTGTGAGCTGCCCCGAGTCTTCGGAGAGGGGCGGCATACAAATCTAATAAATTATTATTATTATTATTATTATTATTATTATTATTATTATTATTATCCTTTCTATTACTACATTCTACTTATGTTATGTTATGTTAATATGTACTATAATACTATACTTGTTTGACAAATAAATAAATAAAAATAAAATACATGCCAGGTGTCAAGTGTTGGAATTTTGTTCATATGGTCATGGGGATGAGCTCTGTTTTCATTGGCAGAGGGTTGTAGGAGGCAGTTGCAGTCAGAAATGGAGCTTTTAAACCCATTTTTTCTGGCAGAGCACTTGGGCCACCACTGGCACCCCAATACGAGTGACATTGAGTTGGTCACACTCACCCTGGTCATGCTCCCCATCCCACCCTCCGAGGTCAAACCTAAACTTGATGCAGCTCTCAATTAAATTGAGTTTGACACCCCTGTTTTAGAACAATGATTAGTATTATCAATTTATTGCCAGATATGATATTTAAGTATATTTTAAACTCTCCTTTCCCTTAAATATTGATGACACTATTAGTATACATTTTTTATTTTTCTCATTTCTCTACTTTTTTCTTCTCAAATGTTTGGTTCCATGACCTTCTAAGATGATAACTGAATTTGTGGGACTACCCCAAGAATTTTATTGGGATTACGGTTAGGTAATAAAAATATTATTTACATTTCATAATAATATTTTAATTTAAAGATAAGGTTAAAAATGATGGAACTTTATAAAACAAAACTTTTTATTGGAAAAATGCAATAGTGCAATCAAATTTAAAACCTTATTTTTAATGAAAAGGATGAGCTTGCTTAGTTTTGTGTAATTACATTTTACATATAAATTTTACAAAGAAAAGTTTAAATAGAACATAAAAAACTAATACAAGCTAATAGAGAATAAAGAGAACAAAGAATGAAAAAGAGAACGAAAACATAAAAGACTGAACTGCAGAAAGAGATAAAAAGAAATAGAAAGATGCTCCCAAAATAATCCTTGCAGTGTGATTGCAAAATTATCTCCTACTTCATATTATGTATAAAATAATCTCACTTTTTTTCCATTATACATTTTTTCTAATTATGAAAATCGCATCATAAGTGCCCAGCTATCAAGAATATAGCCTCTGTTTTGTTTGATTGTCAACTGTTTCCCCTTCTTTATATACCATATATACTCGAGTATAAATCGACCCGATTATAAGCCAAGGCACCTACTTTTGCCACAAAAACTGGGAAAACTTATTGACTCGAATATAAGCCCAGGGTGGAAAATACAGTGACTACTGGTAACTTATAAAAATGGAATATTGCAGAAGAGACGGAGTAACGACTCGGACACCAGAGCTGGATTTAAAATTGGGTCATTTTTATTATAATAAATTTGCATAATTTATTAATTAAATTAGCATGAATTAGCATAAATTTGCATAAATCAACATATTCAACTATGACCCGGAAACAGTGGACCTGCAGGGTCAAACAAACACTTCCGGGGCGGAAATGACGTAAAAGGTCAACATTCCTGGGCAACTATGGGCGTAGTCGATGCTGGTCCAGGTGAGGGACCTCTCCCTCACTTGAGACCCTGCCATACACTCGCATGAGGGGGGTCCCGCCGGCTCACCCCTACCCTGGGACTTCAATAGCGGGACCCAAAGACAGGTTCCCCCCAAGTGCGCAGGTAGCACCCACCATGGGCTTGGAGAGAACCTGTCAATCATCCCCAAAGATGCCCAAGGGAGAACGCGCAGTTGCTGAAACCACCCAGATTTCCGCCCCTAACCTGCCTACCCAATGACCAGAGGTAAGCCAATTAACCTAATTAAATGCAAACACCCCCTAACCGCACATCCATCTCCCCAGTGTGGAATGGGCGAAAAAACAGCCTGGCCTAAATGGGCGAGGCTGCAAAAAATTCCCATTCGGCCCCCGCAGGCGACCCCCTAGGCACACTGCAAAATAGGGAAGGGCGGGTGGGTGTCTGCTCAGGCACCAGGTCCGGGCGAAAAGGCTGTCTTCCCGGCCTGCTGTCCCTTAAATAGGGCCAGCAGGCCCCGCCCGGACCCGACGTCATGCCCAGCCACATGGGCAGGGCATTCCCGGCCGAAATCTCGCCTCGCGAGATTTCGGCCGAAAACAAGATGGCGGCCGCCATTGCAAGGGTCCGAGCCTGCCTGGCCCTTCTGCAACATCGCCGTGGGGCCGGTAAGTCAGCCGGCGGTATTGCAGAAGAGACGGAGTAACGACTCGGACACCAGAGCTGGATTTAAAATTGGGTCATTTTTATTGTAATAAATTTGCATAATTTATTAATTAAATTAGCATGAATTAGCATAAATTTGCATAAATCAACATATTCAACTATGACCCGGAAACAGTGGACCTGCAGGGTCAAACAAACACTTCCGGGGCGGAAATGACGTAAAAGGTCAACATTCCTGGGCAACTATGGGCGTAGTCGATGCTGGTCCAGGTGAGGGACCTCTCCCTCACCTGAGACCCTGCCATACACTCGCATGAGGGGGGTCCCGCCGGCTCACCCCTACCCTGGGACTTCAATAGCGGGACCCAAAGACAGGTTCCCCCCAAGTGCGCAGGTGGCACCCACCATGGGCTTGGAGAGAACCTGTCAATCATCCCCAAAGATGCCCAAGGGAGAACGCGCAGTTGCTGAAACCACCCAGATTTCCGCCCCTAACCTGCCACGGAGCGGGGGTCAGATCTCTATCTTGGCCCCCCGACTCCCCCCTCTATCTGCGCCAGCTCACGCAGAGACCGCTGCAGGTCCTGTAAGAAAATGGCGTTCCCCTGCTCTGACAGGTGAACGCCATCGGCCCGGTAAAGCCACAGCCGATCTATGGTGATGAGGGGATGGGCCACTACCACCCCACCTAATTCTTTGACAGTTTTTCCCACGGCCTTATTCACCCTGCGTCTAACCCGGTGGATGGCCCTAAGGGAAATGGCGTCCCTCCAAACGATCCTTGGAAGGATCTCTGACCACACCACTTGCGTGGTGGGCCATACCGTGCGAAGCCACCGCAGGTCTTTGCGCGCCTGGACGATCAACGGTAGACCGCCAAGCAGGCATAGGTCATTGCCACCGAGGTGCAAGACCAGCCATCTGGGTGCGGCTATGGGCTGCCGACCACCCAGTCCCATCTGGGCGCGACCCTGGGTAGCCGCCCGCCCAGCAGCACCGGGTACCGCCATGAGATGCTGAGTACCCAGCAACGTCGGTAGGAGCCCCTCCCACCGCATACCCCTCCGGCCCATCCAAACAACATTGACCCACCGTCCCAACGACAGCTGGGTCCCGATGGCGCTTCTGGCTGCGGAGCGGCCGGCCCAGAAGACCATGCTGTGGCCACACAGCAGCGCCGTCGGTTTCTGCCTGGACTGGGAACCTGGAAGAGGACACACACAGAGAGGTTACCTAGCCTAAACCCTGCCCAGAATCCTCAGCGGGCCTAACATAACCCAAATATGCCGCTGACCGCCAGCGGCCGATCTCCTGAATCCGTTGGGCCGGGAAACCAGAAAGTGCCGCGCTAGTGGCGGCGCCGATACGGAACGAATGCGTTCCATAGCCGGCGGGATCCATGCCTACCTGAGACATTGCCTTAGACACTATCGCCCAGAATTGATACCGGGTCAGGGGGGGGCCATCCTGATGGAGAAAAAGGTACCCACTCCCTGACCCACGCAAAACACAAAATTGCTGCAAAGCAGCCACCGGGCAAACAGACTTATCGGTGGCAGCGCTAAGTTCAAGTCTAACCCCTCTGTGTAACTGATCTGTCTTGGAGTGTCTCACCAAAAGAGAGACACCTCCCTGTCTAAAGGTCAGATCAGCGAGCTGGAAGGCGCGGAGCGACAAGTCAGACTGCGAGGAGGCCATTGCCTCGCTGACCCTAAGGGCCCCAAAAAACATAACACAAGTCGCTGCCCTGAACAGCCGAGCCTCGTAAAGAGAGGCACACAGACTGCCAAATGTCTGATTAATCAGCGACAGCTGCTGAACCGTCAGGGCTCGACGAGTGTCAGAAGGGAACCCCTGTCGCTCCCTCACCCAACCTTCCAGCATCCTCCGGATGCGAAAATCACCCGAAAAATCACCAAACCCCCCCGCCTTGGACAGAAAGGCGAGGCCGGCTAACCTAGCCCTGATAGTCCTCACTGAAAGGCCACGCCCCTTCAGCAGGACACAGAATTCCGCTAGGTGCTCAACCGGGGCAGGCCAGCAATGGGGGTAACCCTTACCCAGCCTGAAATCCCCAAACTCCTTACCTGCACGCTGATAAGCTCGCAGGGTGCTAGGAGCTACCGATAAGGCGATCGCCCTGGAGGCCTCGTCTCTCCAGCTCTCGAGAGCCCGCCCAGGCTCCACAGGTGGGCTGGAAACACCTCTGGCGACTCTCGGGCCCATGGGGCCAGGGTCCGAAACCTGGACAACTGACCACGGGACAAGGCGTCAGCCACCCCATTATCTAAACCCGGGACGTGCCTAGCCAAAAACAAGGCGTTCAAAGACAAGGACCTGTGCACAAAATGGCGGACAAGCCGCATCACCCTGTCACTCTTAGAGGACAGGGCGTTCACAACATGGACAACCGCAAGATTGTCACACCAAAAATGCACAGTCTTATCCCTGAACTGCTCTCCCCAGAGCTCTAAGGCCAGTATTAAGGGGAAAAGCTCCAAAAAAGTTAAGTCCTTAACCAATGAACAGGCACTCCATTCCGGAGGCCATGCCGACCAGCACCACTGGTCACCTAACACTACCCCAAAACCGCAAGTCCCTGCGGCGTCGGAACACAGCTGCAGCTCCGCTTCCAAAAGAAGCTCCTGCCGCCAGAAAGACAACCCGTTAAAACGTTCCAAAAACTCCCGCCACACGCAGAGGTCAGCCCTGACCCCTGCACATAAGCGGGTACGATGGTGGGGCAAACTTAGCCCCTTCATCGCGTCATACAACCGGCGAGAAAAGGCCCTACCAGGCACCACTACCCGACAGGCAAAATTAAGAATCCCAGCCAACTCCTGGAGCTGCCGAAGAGTAACCTTCCTGCAGCCCAAGACCGCCTCAAGCTTGGACCTGATTTTAATCAACTTATCCAGGGGCAATCTGGAAGATTGCTCCACTGAATCCAATTCAATACCAAGGAAGGTAATCCTGGTGGCAGGACCTTCGGTCTTCTCGGAGGCTAAAGGCACCCCCAATTGAGCACAAAGGGCTTCGAAGTCCCGCATCAAAGCAAAGCATTGCTCCGATTGCGCAGGCCCGGCCATCAGGAAATCATCAAGGTAATGAACGACGGACCCCAGGCCACTATGCCTCCTGAGCACCCACTCCAGGAAGGTACTAAAGCTCTCAAAAAGGGAGCAGGAAACAGAGCAGCCCATAGGCAATGCCCTATCCACGTAAAACCCACCTTCGAAATGGAAGCCCAGCAGCTCGAAGTCGCCTGGGTGAATGGGGAGGAGCCGAAATGCCGACTTAATGTCGCATTTACCCATAAGGGCTCCCACCCCACACTCCCTAACCATGGCCACGGCCGCATCAAAGGATGCGTACCGGACAGAACAAAGCTCGTCAGGAATGAAGTCATTCACTGACTCCCCTTTTGGAAAAGACAAATGGTGAATCAACCTAAATTCACCACTCGCCTTTTTGGGGACCACGCCTAAGGGGGACACACGAAGATTCGGAAAGGGCGGCTCCGGGAAGGGCCCAAGGACCCTGCCCTCCACCACCTCCTTCCGAATCTTAGCCCGTACAATGGCCTCATGTCCGACAACCGACCTGAGGTTGTCGGACATGAAGGCCCTCCTAACACCCACATAAGGGATCCTAAATCCCTCGGAGAAGCCCCTCAAGAGCAACTCGGCTCTCGGGCGAGGGTGGTAGTCGAACAACCAACCCTCGAGCACAGATACATTAATTGGGCTGGGCCCCTTTTCCCCCAGCTGGTGGGGGAGGCTTTCCTGGACCCCCGCCCTTCTTCTCCGCCCCTTTCTTGGGGCGGGGACAGACTGAAGCTGCATGGGACCCCCCACAATTCCCGCAGGCATGCTTGTACTTACAAAAGGGATGAAAACACGCCCCTTTTGCAGCAAACTCATGACAAGCGGGCGAGGCCCCCTTGCCAGCCACACCAGGAGTCGCCTTGGCCGGTGAAGCCGTGCCAGGCTCCTCCTCCATGAAGTGCCCACTATCCGTACGCTCACAGCCTTCCTTTCCAGACATATGCGTGGCCCGGAACCAAAGGTCCGGGACCACCATATCCCATGGCAAATTAGGCTCCACCGACATCCTCATACGGAAACCCTTATCATAATGGCGCCATATGGTGCCCTTATATTCGAAGTGGGCCCTGGCAATCAAGTCTATATACTTAAACATGGCAGAGGCCATAGCCGGCTGCCGTTGGATCACCACAGACCCATAAGTAAGAAAAGCATACAGCCAGGAGCTGAAGCATTTCGTTACCTTGGTCTTCTTCGTTTTCTCCCCCGGGACAATCTCTTTCTCCTGCTTGGGAACCTCTCGGTTCAAAAGCGAAAAAAGATCCACGTATTCACCCCGCCAAATAGCCTCCTTGACCGACGGGTGAAGGTGGCATCCTAGAGGGGTGGACGGCAGCCCGCACGGTATGGTCCCCGCTTTAATACAAGCGAAGGGGTCCCATACCGAGTTGGCCGCTACACCAAAAACTCCCGCCCCGTGGGGGTAGGGGAAAACCGGGAGCGGGGGCATGACAGGAGGGGCCGGTGGAACCCACCCCCCTGCACCTGGCACCGCAGGTGTCCCCGCAGGACCCGTCCCAGACAGTGGAGCAGCGCCGGCCGCCGGCGGCCCCGGAGGAGGAACCGGCGGAGCCCACACCTGCCCGCAGGTGCCCGCGGGGGACCCCAAAAAGCTGGACCCACTCCCGACCCCCGCCGGGGGAAAACCCGGGGCGGGGGGAGGAAGAAAGGACAGAGATGTAGTGTGTGGTGCAGCCTCACCTGCCCCGTACGGGGTTGATGACATCCACGGGGGGCCCAATGGTGCAGGGCCCGGGAAAGCCGCCATCGGCCCTGCCGGGGCCTGTCGTCCAAACGGAGCCATCTGCCCAGCCTGGGCCGCCGCCGGATCTCTCCCCAACGCTGCGGGCACTTGATCGCTGGACGCTCCGGGGACCGCACCGCTCCGCCACTGCTCGAGCTCGTCGAGCCTCTCCAACACCCTAGCCCAAGACATGGCAGGAGAAAGATCAGGTTGAGGGGCAGGAGGCACCGAGACCACCCCCCCCCTTGCTCAGGGACCACCCCCGCAGTCCCCTCCCTACTGGCCCGAGCCCGGGCAGAAGGCCTAAGGGCCCTCCTGGGGTGCGCCGCCGACGGAGCCATAGGGGCAGTGGCAGGCCTCTTCTTTGGAGCCATCCCAACTTTTCCCCAAGTATACAAAGAGCCACAAAACAACTTAGGACCGAACCCCCTGACTGAGTGGCAGGCACAGGTCCCCCACCGCAGAGCCCTACCTAGGGCCTGGTACCAGAAAAAGGGGGGAAGCCCTTGCTACCCCCTAGGCCCCTTTATGCTATTATTTTATTGTATGCTCCTCCTTTTCCCTTCAGGGCTATTAGCAAACCTCCCTGCACAGGTAGGCCTAAAGGCCTGCGATCCGGCCTCCCAACAAAACCGACCGGGGGCCCAGACCAAACACCCCCACCACGCCCTCCTCCCAGCCGGGAGGAGGTTACCAGTCCCCCTCGGGCCCAAGGGGGATCGCTGACAACAGCTCGCAAGTGGAGAGGAGTAAGGCCTCAACGACGTTCAGCAGCACTTTTCGCCCCCTCGGTAGGCCACAAAATGGCGGCCGCGACACGAGGGGAACCAAAATGGCGGCCGAGCAGCACCAAGCCAGTGTCTGCTCAGGCACCAGGTCCGGGCGAAAAGGCTGTCTTCCCGGCCTGCTGTCCCTTAAATAGGGCCAGCAGGCCCCGCCCGGACCCGACGTCATGCCCAGCCACGTGGGCAGGGCATTCCCGGCCGAAATCTCGCCTCGCGAGATTTCGGCCGAAAACAAGATGGCGGCCGCCATTGCAAGGGTCCGAGCCTTCCCGGCCCTTCTGCAACATCGCCGTGGGGCCGGTAAGTCAGCCGGCGGTATTCTTCTATTGTAGCTTCTTAAAATTGTTTTTGTAGGAGAATTAAAAAAAAACCATATGAAGAACGGTTGCAGGAATTGGGTATATCTAGTTTAATGAAAAAAAGGACCAGGGGAGACATGATAGCATTCTTCCAATATCTCAGGGTTTGCCACAAAGAAGAGAGAGTCAACCTATTCCCCAAAGCACCTGAGGGTGGAACAAGAAGCAATGGGTGGAAACTAAACCAGGAGAGAAGCAACTTAGAAATAAGGAGAAAATTCCTGACAGTTAGAACAATGAATCTGTGGAACAGCTTGCCACCAGAAGTTGTGAATGCTCCAACACTGGAAATTTTTAAGATGTTGGATACCAATTTGTCTTAAGTAGTTTAGGGTTTCCTGCCTAGGCAAGGGGTTGGACTAGGAGACCTCCAAGGTCTCGTCCAACTCTGTTGTTGTTGTTGTTGTTGTTGTTGTTGTTGTTGTTATTATTATTATTATTATTATTATTATTATTATTATGTAACTTTTCTTCCAAAATGTATTTTTATTTCTTGCACCTTTCTTCCTCTCCTTCCAAAATCTTTCTTTTTTTAAATTCCAAAAACCTCTTAAATGGGAGGTGATGAGGGCCTGAGGGCCGGCCTCCTAATCCAAATAGGGTCATAACTGGTACACCTGGGCAAAGGTCTCCCTGTCCACATCCGAGAGATGGTGTTTAAAGTTCAGCTGTGGATCCAGGAGGACACCCAACTCTATTTGAGGAGGTCAGAATACCACTCGCCAGTACAATGAATGGACAGAATGGATAGTCCTTTGGAGGGAATGCCTAAAGCTACTCGGTCTTGTCTGGGTTGAGCTTGAGCCTGTTGGCTCCCATCCAGACCCTAACAGCTCCCAGGCACCGGAACATCACATCAACTTCTTCACTGAATTGGCATGAGGTGGAGATGTATAACTGAGTATACTGATGATACCTCACTAATATAAGTAGCTTTGGAGTCAGGCATGTTACTGGAATGCAGCTGCATCAAGTATACATTTTAATGCCAAGCAGTCTACGAAGGTTGGATAGATTTATTTTTAATTTTAAATAAATGTATATTTTCATGAGAAGGGACATTTGTTATTCTATCCTTGATGCTGCCAAGGAAACTAATGACAGGGGTAACTATAATCAGCTAAAGACTTCTACATCACTTATTTCATCATGATAATGGACTGTAAGCTAGGATTTTTCAATAGAGAAAACAATAAAAAAAACCAGGCACCTTCATTTTTCATCACCTCCCTTGGGGATTATAAACCTGCCAACATTACTGCATATTTTCATGCTTGCATAAACGCCCAGATACCATCTTGAGATAGGAGCAAGCGGTGACATCTATGATTTTACATTTGTTTCTGCAAACTGATTAAAATGTCTTGTTAACATACTGTACATCCAGGTGTCCTAGCTCTGTGTAAATCTAACATGTACAAATTATTTTTTCTTTCTTTCTCTCCCTCCCTCACCCTTTTTTTTATTAAAAAATGCAAATATTCTTTTGAAAGTATCATTCCAGAGTTATGAAAGTTAATGAGATGACAATACAACTGGGAGTAAGGGGAGGGGGGATAGAGATTTAGGATAGGGCAATAGAATAGACTTATGGTAAGTGAGAAAGAGAAAAAGAAAGAAAGACTAACATGATTCCAAGATAAAGGAGAGCAGTGTAAGAGAATTCTGATGAAAACATTGCCTCATCACAAATCCATTTTAGCAGGATGATGGATCAATATGAAAAAATATAATAATTTATTCTTCATCTGTCATACAGAAATTATTTCTACAGAACAAACAGGTTAAGAGAATTTAGCAAGACAGTCATACTGTCAATTACAATGATTATAACTGATACTGTTTTATCTTGAAACTTTTTTGTTGCTGTTCTTTTTCACTTCTCTTCTTCTTCGGTTTTTTTCATTTGTCTCACTTCACATTTCTTTTAGTTGGATGAGTCCTGGGACCAAGAACCTCAATCTAGCAGATTTATGTTTCGTAGTTTTTGTTGTTTATTGGTCATCTAGTTGGTCTGATTTGGTATCATCTATCTATTCTACATTGTTCTCATTCAGGAACTTATAATAATTTTCCATCATCTTTTACCCTCTGTTCTTACCACTATGCAATCCACAAAATATTCTGCATAAATAGTTTTACTTCATAAATGACTGAAATAATCTGGGACTCTTGATCCAAAGAGCCAAATGGATTAGTTATTTTCTGGCATTTGGTTCAGCTATTAAAACACCAGGGTACATATCAGAAGAATCTAGTCCTCTCTCTCTCTCTCTCTGGGTTACTTCACAAGGTTGTTGTTGCTACTGCTGCCTGTATATGTTCCTTTCACTAACAAACAGTGAAAGTGTGAAAAAGAAGCAGTAATTTTATCAGCTTTTTGATCTTCCTTCCTTCCTTCCTCCTTCCTTCCTTCCTCCTCCCTCCCTTCCTTCCTTCTTTCTTTCTTTCTTTCTTTCTTTTCTTTTCTCCTTTTCTTTCTTTTGTAGGAGGTTAACACCTATTCCTCTCCTAGGAAAATGAGTTATTTTAGGAAATATGAAAAGGGCAGAATATTTCCCCTAAAAGGGAGACAGAAACTCACCCTCCCTCATTAAGGCCTGGGCCAGTCTAGTCCACATAACAAAGATCTACCTTCTTCAGGCAGAGTCTGGGTCCTCATTTTATCCACCTTGGAAGGAAGGAAGGCCGAGTCAGCCTTAAACCTGGTGAAATTCGATCTGCCAAACTGCTGGAAGCCTGTGATCAGCAGAAGTAGCATGCAGTACTGCACTCTGATCACTGTGCCACCGTGGCTCTTACATACAAATTTGTTCTCAAGGTTACTATGTACATACAAATTGAAGCAAACTTGGTGTAGCAGTTAGGGCACTAGGCTAGAAACAAGGAGAATGTGAGTTCTAATCCTACCAAGGCCATGAAAGCCAGCTGGATGACTTTGGGTCCATCACACACATACCCCAACTCATCTCACAGAGTTGTTGTGGGGAAAGTAGGAAGGTATGTTGGATATATTTGCCGCCTTGGGTTATTTATAAAAAACAATAAAGGTGGGATATAAATAAATAAAACAAATTAAAAAATAAAATACAAATATTTATGGCCTCCAGAATTTTATGTATACTTTTACCCTTTTCTGTCTATGACTTCCTTTTCTTGCTACAATAAGATACATGCAGTGAAGGGCTACCAAAATTTTTACTACTACACTGTGGGCGTGGCTTATGCAGGACACCCTGCAAATTGGGTGCTCTGGGTTGGAGCTCCATTTTCGCTACCCCAATGTGTTCCCCCCGCTACACTGAAATTGTAGCTGTAAAGAGAGCAGCCCAGGTTCGAGGCTGAGCTCCACACAATGGGATGAGCTCTGTCCTCTCCCCAGCTGCTGACAACTCATCAGCTCACAAGCATACAAATGCAAGTAGATAAATAGGTACCACTTCGGTGAGAAAGTAACAGTGCTCCATGACAGCATGCTGGCGATGTGACTGCAGTAATATCTGTAGGCAGTGCTACCTCAGTGGCCTTGAAAAAGAAATAAGCATCTCCCCCTATATTTGGCAATACAGTGATCCCCCGCTCGTTGCGAGGGTTCCGTTCCAGGACCCCCCGCAACGAGCGGGTTTTCGCGAAGTAGCGCTGCGGAAGTAAAAACACCATCTGCGCATGTGCAGATGGTGTTTTTACTCCCGCAGCGCTAGCGAGGAGCCGAAGATTGGGGGCGGCGCGGCTGTTTTAAAACGTCGCCGCCGGCATGGGGGGCTTCCTAGCAGCCCCCCAAACCCGGGTTGGGGGTCCGGGGGGTGTTGGCAAGCCCCCCATGCTGGCGGCGACATTTTAAAACAGCCGCGCCGCCCCCAATCTTCGGCTCCTCGCTAGCGGGCAGGCAGGCGGCGGACAAGCCGTTCGCTGGCGCTGGCTCTCGGTGCTTTCGAGCTGAGTCCTGGAGCGAATTCGCTTCAGGACTCAGCTCGAAAGCGCCGAGAGTCAGCGCCAGCGAACGGCTTGTCCCCGCTGGCTCTCGGCGCTTTCGAGCTGAGTCCTGGAGCGAATTCGCTTCAGGACTCAGCTCGAAAGCGCCGAGAGCCAGCGCCAGCGAACGGCTTGTCCCCGCTGGCTCACGGCGCTTTCGAGCTGAGTCCTGGAGCGAATTCGCTTCAGGACTCAGCTCGAAAGCGCCGAGAATGAACGGCGTGGGCGGGCGAAGGGCGGGCGGCAGCGAGGAGTTTGCGTGGGCGGTGGGGAAACTCCTTGCTGATGCCCGCTGCTCGCCCTCCCGCCAGCAAGAGGGGGAAGACCCAGGGAAGCCGCCCAGCAGCTGATCTGCTGGGCCCCATCTACGCATGCGTGCCCATAGAAAAAAGGGCACGCATGCGTAGATGGTGTTTTGACTTCCGGGTTCAAAAATCGCAAATTACCCTGTTCGCAATGGTTGGGGACGCAATAACCAGGGGATCACTGTAGTTATCAGAGTAAACTCCATAGGGACTCCTTTACCTTTTTTATGATAAAGATATTCAACACATATTTAGTTAGTTAAGTCTTTCTATTTGTGCTGGTAGTGTGACATCCAGCCATCTGTGCTGAAAGCGTTTTCAATTTGTATTGTATTGTATACAATACAATACAATTGAGTCTGCGGAGAGGGGCGGCATACAAATCTAATTAATAAATAAGTAATAAATAAATAAGTGTATGAGCCTTGTAAATTCCAATTTGAAATTACAAGGCTAACCATAGCTTACATTAACTCTAAAATATTTCAATATTTCAAAATTCATCAACCTGAATTTTCCTGTCACACAATACAGAAACATTAAAATATTAGATTTAGATAGTTTACTCAATTGCATGCTTTACTTGTATATTTAAGCTTGTATGTTAGGTTTATGTTTTGAGATATACAACTATTAGTAATATATATTTGAATTTGTCAAAATAATACTAAATGTCTAAAAATTCAGAATCACCACTGATAAAAAACTTGCTCCCATTGTCTGGGATGCACAAACACCAGGAATCAATGAAATTTAACTCACCCATATATGATCTACTTATAGTTCTCACTAATTAGTATATTTTACAATTGGGTGTATTCCTATATAATTCGGAATCTAGTATCTCATTAAAATCGCCTGCTACAATAATGTGGTCATAGTAGATATCATTTATGTGACACAAATATTAATTTAATATGGCAGAGGAGTTATGCTGAGGATCATAAACATTGATTATAAATTGGATAAAGCTTTAAATCAAGCTTTATTAACTGGAATTAAGAGATGACCTGTTATGTCAGTTATAACTCGTTGAACCAATTAAAAGACATGTTTATCAATCTTTCTTTCACTCTGATTGAAGCATTAGTCAAAAGACCTTTCCAAAAGATCAGTCTGTAAACAAAGAGTTTTTATCTTCTTCTACTAGATCTGTCTCCTGTAAGAAAACAAAACCATCCTTTAAATGCTTGGAATAGTATTTAAAATTTCCCATAGTTTCTTGATTCTTTCAATCAATTGACATTAAGGCTAATTAAATTCATTTATGTAAATGTATTTCTTTGGCCCAAAATATGTATCACTCAAGTAGCAATATTTTATAAGATCCAAATTGTACGTTTTAGTTACATGGTACAAAGCATTCCTGTAATAAAAGAGTTCATATTTGTTTACAGAGTTGTAAATTAAGGTTTGATAACTGCCTAAATGCAAAATGCAAGACTTTTTTTCCTATTGTAGGGGAAGGGTAGAGTGGGAGAAATCCTTTAAGTCAGTCTTCATTCTTGAGGATTACCTAGACAGGTCCCTGCAGTTTCCTTACCAACATTGTTGGAAGAATCTGCTGCTCCAGACTGGCTCTCTTGATAAAGAATACGAGTTCCTAATAGTTAAAGAAAGAAAAACCATGAAATGTAAAAGGAAAATGCTGCACGATAAAACAATTCAAAGAAAAACAAAAAGAAAACCCATATAAAAGGAGCATTTCACATGGCTCTGATATGGTTCTATAGCTTTTTGCTCACAGCTAAATAGGATCATATAACTTTATATAACTTAAACAAAAGGAGAATAAAAATAAACAAAGAAAAGTGGTAAAAGATTAGAAAATAATGGGACGTAGAGAAATGAGAGGGGGAAAAAAATCAGAAGCAGCATAACTTGGCAATAAACCCAGACATTCAATAAGGCATGGGAATATGCCAAAAATTACCCTACAGTGAATACAAGAGTACAAAGAAAAGAATTCTGGAGATACTAGCTTTAAATCCCATTAGGAAATCCTCTATTGAAGTAAGCTAGATGTAATTTCATTATTGTTATTGTTATTGTTTCTGTTTTCTCTTTCAGGGTAAACAGGCCCCCCTCCCTCTCCTCTACCTCCCTCCTTCCCCCCCTCTCTTTGTTAAATAAGACAAAAATATTTCTAATGGCTATTTGCGGTTGAAAATAGCTGAACAAAAGTGAAAAGCGAAAGGCAACCCAGTCAGAAAAAAACTTTGCCCCACAAAATGTTGAATTCCAGTGTTGCCATTCTTGTGGTTTGTTTTTGCTCTGGAGTGCATAATTTTTAAATACACTTTCAAGTGAATGATGTTACTTGCATACCATTCCATGCTAAGTAATCCAAGCATAATAATAGATACGATTGTCTTTGCAAATACTTCATTTGCTATTATTATGATTGGTCACACAGTCAACCAGTTGTTTAGACTGGATTTGGCATTTTGTCCACCTATTACGTCCTTGCCAAGAACCTGGGATAGGCAGATATTGTTTAATATTAAAGATATGGTTGCAAGCTGTTCGAAGTAAAGCTGCCTTTTGCAATTGACTGATGGTATGTTGCCAGTGTCAATGGTGTTCAAGTGATGCTTCAGACATTTTGTGATCCATCCAATGCACCTATTGGTAGAAACATAGAAGTCTGACGGCAGAAAAAGATCTCATGGTCCATCTAGTCTGCCCTTATACTATTTTCTGTATTTTATCTTAGGATGGATATATGTTTATCCCAGGCATGTTTAAATTCAGTTACTGTGGATTTATCTACCACGTCTGCTGGAAGTTTATTCCAAGGATCTACTACTCTTTCAGTAAAATAATATTTTCTCATGTTGCTTTTGATCTTTCCCCCAACTAACTTCAGATTCTGTCCCCTTGTTCTTGTGTTCACTTTCCTATTAAAAACACTTCCCTCCTGAACCTTATTTAACCCTTTAACATATTTAAATGTTTCGATCATGTCCCCCCTTTTCCTTCTGTCCTCCAGACTATACAGATTGAGTTCATTAAGTCTTTCCTGATACGTTTTATGCTTAAGACCTTCCACCATTCTTGTAGCCCGTCTTGGTGGTATTGGTGGTACCTTTGCTTTTTTTCTTATTCCCCCCTTTCATTGTTCCTCTTCTATTTTTGCAGTTGTTAGTGGTTTGTAGTTGTTTCCAGTTCCTTGTCTTCTTTTCTGCTGTCTCCTGGTCACTATACAAACGTTTTTGTCTTTTCTTATAAACAATTATGAGGTTTTGTGTGTACTTGTCATGAAATCAACTCTGGTCCTGTTTATTCAGTCCAAGTGGTATAGTCCACTTGTTACCAGATGTTCAGGAATTCCAACATGTAACACAGTCCTTGTTGACTTGGATGATAACAGATTTGGTATGGGTTTCTGTAAATTATGTCTTACCATGTTGTTTATGGGAGAGACACTCATTATCTTACTCCACTGATGAGATCTGTCCAGTATCGTTGAACCTCTAGCTCTCATCTTCTCAGAGCATACAAGTCCTATAATCACACCCTGTATTTTGCTGTGGATTATGTATTATTATTATTATTATTATTATTATTATTATTATTATCATCATCATCATCATCATCATCATCATCTTAAATATGTGTGAATGCATGTTGTCTTCCTTTGTGTTTCTGCAAAATATCTGTGTAATTTGATTATAGCTGGCTAAAAAAGTCTGGATGATGGATTGTTGGAAGAAATGTCCTTCTGGGTTCAGTTCCAAGTGGGGAAAAAGACAATGGAAGCATGGAGATTGTTTGGAAAGATGGTTTAATGGTGGACAGCAGAACAACATGGTTTGAGGTCATGGGGAAAAGGGGGATAACAGGCCAAGAAGATGTTGAAGAAGAAAAGAAGGGAGTTGCTGAGAGTCCCTGAATTATTTATACTCTCTATTGGGTCCCACCTTAAGTTTCTTGTTCCTGTGTAAGAAAAAATGTATCCCTGAGAGAATGTAAGACTCCCAGGGGATGGGGGTCTTAGCTAACTCTATAGGCTTTCGTCTGTGTCCCAGGCTTTGCTGTGGGATGAATAGGATAGGATAGAATAGGATAAGGGAAGGGAGGGGAGGGGAGGATAGGATAGGATAGAATTCTTTATTGGCCAAGTGTGATTGGACACACAAGGAATTTGTCTTTGTGCATTTGCTCTCAGTGTTTGTAAAAGAAAAGATATATTTGTCAAGAATCATGAGATACAGCACTTGGTTGTCGTAGGGTACAAATAAGCGATCAAGAAACAATCAACCAATATTAATATAAATCATAAGGATACAAGCAACAAGTTACAGTCATACAGTCATAAGCGAGAGGTGATGGATGATAGGAATGATGAGAAGACTAACAGTAATAATAATGCAGTCTTATTGAATAGTTTGACAGTAATGAGAGAATTCTTTATTTAGCAGAGTAATGGTGTAGCAGGAGACTGTTTTTGAAAAAGATGGGAGCTATTAAGTGTGAGTCTGTTTCCTGCCTAAAAACATGTTTCTCCTTTTCTCATCCAGGGAAATATAATATTCTGCCTATTTATTATTTCCTAAACTATTTCATTCTTCTAGGAGAAGGGTAGGTGCTAACTTCCTACAGGATGTAACACCTTACGGCTGCCCCAAAACTGAGTTTCACCTTAGAAATATTTCCATACAAAAATAGTACTCTTCCAACTGTGAAAACTCTGGTAAACTCAAGGTGGAATATTTTTCAGAAAGATTTTTTTCTTCTCTCCTGTTGGAATGAAAATATATTCACATACCTCATTGCTCAGTCAACATTCATTTAATTTAAATAACTTCACAATCCTACATTACAAAGTTAGTATTTTGTTTCACCACAGTAGTTACCATGTAGATGGAAAAGTAAGATCTGTTGTATTTTCTTAACAATATTAAGCTTTGAGAAAATAGTTGAATGTCACTGTGGACTACTTAAAAGCCTCCTGTCTGTATTTATCTCAAAAATAGTAAAATTACCTTCTAGTCAAATTCTAATCTTGCTGGCTTGTACAGACTCATGTATGATGTTTTCTTGGCATGACACCAAAGTGGTTAATACGTGCTTTATTCTATTCTATTTTCAATCTACAAGTTTAACCTACAGGCCTGAATTTCCAAGGTGGTCCCCCTTCCAAGTATTAACCAGAGCTGACCCTGCTTAGTTAGCTAAATGAGTGAAGAGTGGCTTGGTGCTGCCATCTGCTGAAGCATTTGAAACAAAAAATACACTGAATAACACAAAGCCAGTAAAGAGCAATCAAAACGAATAGCCATTGATAGCCTTCATTTCATGAATTTATATTCTTTTAAAAAAACCTGCTAAATTGGTGGCTTATCTAACCATTGTGAGTTTCATAGTTCAACTATGGTTTTCCAGAAAAAAATGCTCCTTTGTATTAGTCCTAAACTCCATATCTTAAGTTTTTATGTGCATGAGCCCCAAGATACAAACAGTACACTTAGCCACATTTTCATATCATGCATGATAATATATAGAAAAAGGCAATGGTTTCCCCTGTTCAGTCATGTCTGAGTTTAGGGGTTGGCGCATATGTCAGTTTCCTAGCTGAGGGAGACAACATTGTCTGAAGATACTTCTGTGATCATGTGGCCAGCATGACTATATGTCAAGGCACACAGAATGCTAGTACCTTCCCACTAAAGTGGGACCTATTTATCTACTCACATTTGCAGGCTTCTAAACTGCTAGGTGGGTGGGAATTTGGGCAAGTAATGGTAGCTCACTTGCCATGTGACCATCAGGTCTCGAACCCAGCCAACCAGCCCAGTGTATTAAACCACTGAGCCATTGCACCCCGAGGATAATATAGATCACCCTCAACCATCTTTACTTAACCTAAAAAGTGACAATGAAGTCCAAAGATAGAATCATTTGGACAGAGTGTGTGTATATTTAAAGCACCACAATATTCTTCATGAGGTATTGTGACCATAATTGTTTACTGTACACCAAGTAGACTTTCCATGGTCTTTATAAGATGATCATTCAACTGGATGTTTTATTTTCCTTTCCTTTCCTAAATATTCCAAGTTTCAGTCCACTCTCTGGTTAAATTCCATTCCTTTTCTCCTCCTCCCCCCACTCCTCCTCCTCCTCCACCATTCCACCACCACTGCCACCTTTTAAAACCTACTTTAAAAAGTTTCATATCATCAACCTACTAGGCCATCTTATTTAAGGTGACCTGATTTTAATATTGGTAAAGTGGGACACCATTGAAGGGGTGTGTGTGTTCTTGATTAAAAATTTGGTCTATATTGTTCTGTTTGGGTCCCCCCAGAAGCCAACACCAACCAAAAAGAGTATCCAGACACACTGGTAAAAAGCAAAGGCAGTTTATATAAGTCCAAGCAAACACAGGTAACAAAAACTGTTCTTACAGACAGGAACACTCTGAAGCTTCACAGAGGTTTCACGAAGGCCAGGCAATAAAACAGGATTCTTGGTGGCAAAAACAACGCTGGAGATAATAAAACCCACGCTTCCCCCAAGTCTTCCAGACTTCTAGGCCACAAGCCAAGATCAGAGACGCCAAGAATCGAAGCAAGGTCACTGGACTCCCAGTTGATAACTCTCCACAAGACTGTAAGGGCGGGCCTGCCTTTTCAACCCTGCTGAGGAGAACCACACCCAAACCCAGCTGTTGCCAATCCAGGGATGTAAATACCTTTCTAATTGGTCCCTTCTTTGAGCTGCATGGTGCTGCCTCATGTCTATTATAGCCTGTGCGTCTTCATCCAATGAATCCAGGCTACTAGCTGGGGAGAGCCCCCCCCCGGGGTCTCAGGCTGCTCTCCCTCCTCCTCTTCCTGACGTTCCTCTCCCCCGTCTGCCTGATCCTCCCCCTCCTGTTCACTGTCCTCCTCCTCTGGGCATGGATCCGGCAGAGATCCAGCCGGTCCCTGAGGAGCCTCAGGCTGAATCACAACATATATGGAACAACAAAATTATAAGTAACATGAGTACTGTCTTGCTAAATTCAAGAAAATGTATGTATTTATCAAATAAATAAATAAATTACTTGCCTAAATTATCTGAGTAGCTGATTTGTTGATATCACTTGTTTAACTAGCATTAGCACACAGTACGACATGTATCGTCTGAGAGACAGTTACAAAATGTTTTCGTCATTGCCAATGCCAAAAAATGCCATTGTTAATTAAGTCCAAACAATGGTGGTCGAATTCTAACAACTGATCAACAATGCGAACTTTGATAAGCAGTTGTCAATAATCAGTTCTCAACAGTTATTTGTTATTATTAAAGTTTAACATTATAAAATTAACAAAAATAATATAAAACTAATATCTTGGCAAAATAGCCACATGGCTGCCAAAAAACGTGTATTCCCTTCCCATTCTCCCACCGTTCCATAGCTTGTCGTGCATTCTTTTAAAAAATCGGGACTTTTTAAAAACACCGCGGGATGCGGAACAAATTGTTAAAAATCGGGACTATTGAGGGAGGAGACAGGGTTAGAGAAAATAATAAGAGAAAAAAGTGAGGGTGTAAAAGCATAAGCAACCAATATATATAAGTTGCTAGTGCAGCCAGACCGGGACACGATTGAAGGATTGACTAAATGGTGGCAAAATGAGATACAAGTAGGGGTACAAGAGATGGAAAATACAGTAGAAAATATAAGGAAAATTAAAAATACAAGAATTAGGGAAATGAGAAGGAAAATATTACATAAGTGGTATTATACTCCTGTTCAACTCGCACACTTTCAGCAGAATGTCAGGGGTATTTGTTGGCACGGGTATCAAGATAAAGGAGTGTTTATGCATATGTTTTGGGAATGCCCAATAGTGCAGGAATTTTGGCAAAAAGTGCTAGAGGACATTAATAGAATGCTAAACATACAATGGACAATCACTAAGGAAATGGCAGTACTAGTTAAAAGCAATGCAATGGGAGAATTTAGAGAAATAAAACAAGCAGCAATAGAAAGCGCTCAGGCGGTAATAGTTTTGGGTTGGAAGGATGCGACAAAATGGACAATGCAAAATTGGTATAGGTACATGGTGGACCATATTCAATTTGAAATTATGGATGAAAGGATAAATTTGGATAATGAATCTGAATTGAGACAACTGATGGGACGGTGGGACAAGGTAAGACGATATATGATGAGTAGAATCTGAGACCAAGCTACAAGAAATAAATTGGAATCACTCTATGGTATGTAAATAGATATATTATTTATTATTTATTTATTTATTTATTCGATTTTTATGCCGCCCTTCTTCTTAGACTCAGGGCGGCTTACAACATGTTAGCAATAGCACTTTTTAACAAAGCCAGCCTATTGCCCCCAAAATCCGGGTCCTCATTTTACCCACCTCGGAAGGATGGAAGGCTGAGTCAACCTTGAGCTGGTGATGAGATTTGAACCGCTGACCTTCAAATCTACAGTCAGCTTCAGTGGCCTGCAGTACAGCACTCTACCTGCTGCGCCACCCCGGCTCTTGGGTCAAAGTGGATTATATAAGAAACATCCCCGATTTGGTGGTGTGGTATGTGTGTGTGTCGGGGTGGTGGACACATTTCACTATGCACTATTTTATGTTGTGTGTACATTATATTAAACCTGTTAAAAATTAAAAAAAATATTTTTTTAAAAAAAATAGTGACTGTCCCACCAAAAGCGGGATGTCTGTTCACCTTAATGTTATTGTGTATTCCTAATACGGGACATTTAAATATAAATTTTAAAAAATGGTACTATCATCAATATATGAAGAATTTATCATTCCTATGCTGTCCAGCCTCTCCTTTAGCCAGTTATCAATACATAAAATTGGATTATACATATATCCCACAGTTTCTGGTAAGAGATTCTATCAATATTTGGATTTTTTTAGAAAATGAGTTGGAAATGGAGAGTCTTGGTGAGCAGAAGAAATACTTTGTGATCAAATGACCATTTATTATCCAATCCCCAAAAACTAGGGAGTAAAGAGTAATTTAAAAAGAAATCTTTCTTTAAACATTCTCTGTGTTTTCTCTATTATCTATAGAAGTCACAAGATGTTTTGTGATTGTCTTACCTAATTGGCTTAAGCATGTATTTTAATAAAAAGTAAAATAAATTAATCCCTCATACTATTCCTTCTCATCAACTGTCAGGAGTCATCTTCACTGCTTTCTGGGGCAAGATTTCCATAATTGACCTGTTCTTGGCAAAATATATTGTATGGCCAGTCCCTGAGCCTTCTTCTTTTGAATTTCTTTTTCTTCTGATATCCCCCCTCAATGGCACTCTTTTTTCCTGTCTTTGATGCATTCTCTTTTCTCTGTTTTTCCCTCCAGTTTCAACATATGATTGCACTGGCATTTTTTTCTTGCTACAGTTCAAGTTTGTCTGTACTGCAGAGAGCTGATCTATATACATGCTTGGCATTTTAATTCCTTCAAAGGACCTCTGTTCGAAGGGTAAGAAAACAAGCCAGACAGAATTTCTCTTCCTGTTTCTGTTTTCTCTATAAATAGGTGTGAAGTTGTATCTAGAGACCTTCTATGTCCTAAGACTGTAGGGTTGCACTGGCCTGCTAATCAGTGAAGACAATTAGGATGTCCAAGGCAGGATTTGCACACATAGACCATCCTTGGCATGATTATAATTCATGCATGCCTTACTGAATAATAAAAGAGAGAAACTCTCTCTCTCTGTGTACATTAGGATCTATTGTGTAGAGACAAGTTTCCAAAGTGGCATCTTTTGTACCAATGTCGTATAATCCCAGAGCAAAATGAATCATTGTTGGCAAGGGGCTTGTAAGACCCATGTTACTGAGACTTTGCAAAATTTTCAGAAATCATCACTAGCAAACTTTAAAACATTAAAAAATAAAAGAAAGGAAGAATGTTTGTTTATATATTTAATTTTCTTCCCTGCTAAAAACTAAAGCCTTTTTTACAAGACAAACTATTTTCCAAAGGTGGGCATAGCATTTAGTTTACTTGTTTTAAAAGCAGTGCTCAAAATTAACAGCGAAATTTAGAACAAATAACTTATACAATAGAAATGCTATAGAAATGCTTTTTATAATGAAACAAACCCCTGCAATGGACAAATGAATAGGGGAAAGGTCCGTTCTCTTGGGTTAGGAAGTAGAATGCATAAAGGAATGTGCAACATTGAAATAATAATTTCTAACTTTTGGGTGAATCCTCCCCCCCTCTTGCTTAACCAATCAAGGAGAGAAACAACCTAGAATAGTAATAATAATAGTAATCAGTGGAATAGCTTGCCTCTAGAAGTTGTGAGTGCTCCAACATTGGAGGTTTTTAAGGAGGGATTGGACAAATCATGGTATAAGGTTTCCTGCTGAGCAGGGATTTGGACTAGAACACCCCAAGGTCCCTTCCAATTCTTGTATTCTGAATTCTTCCTTCCCCCCTCCCTTCCTCCCTTCCTTCCTTCCTTTCTCTCTCACTCCTTCCCTCCCTCCTCCTTTCTTTCTTTCCTTCTTTCTTTCTTCTTTTCTCCCTCCCTCCCCCTTCCTTCCTTCCTTCCTTCCTTCCTTCCTTTCTTTCTTTCTTTCTTTCTTTTACCTTCCCCTGCCTGCTACCAACAGTGCCCTCAGGGGCAGCCCTAGAGTTAAAACAGAGCTACCAAGGTTAATGTTGTTTTTATGCTGACTGTGCTTTCCTAGATTCCGTACTGTTAATTATTTTCAGCACTATTTCTTATAAACGCTTGGAATAATTAATGCAGACTTCAGGATTATTGTCTGTAGTTTCTGGGACCTTTTTGGCTTCTTTCCCAAATGTAGGTGTTATTTTCACACCGCTGGAACCTCGGGTGCTCACTTGTCATAAAGACAATCACAGAATTATTCACCCAAGATTTTACTATTTCTCTTGGTATTTCATTCACAACGCTGGCATGCAATGCATTTAAGCCGGGTGCTCTGTCAAAGTTAATAGTCATAATTGCCTAATTATCTGCTCTAGTATGATGGTAAAACCTTTTAACATTTCCATTTCCCCAAGGAGAATGTATTGCAGTCTCAGGAATGCTGTCTTCCCTTTCTTTGGGGAACACTTAGGCAAAGAATTCATTTTGCTCTCAGCTAAATGAACCTCCTGCTGTCTCTCAATAGCCATGCTGTCTCTTTACTTGTCTGCCAGCTTCATGTCTAAGTGCATACGTATGTAGATGTAAATGCGGAATTCTTCTCCTTGCATCATTCAGCAGTGACTTACCATTTCAAGTAGAGGAAATGCTTCACTTGATAACGGCACAAAAGAGAACAGCACATTGTCTGAATAGAAACAGGGCATTGCACAAAAGTCTTCTAAATTATCTGATATATCTATTATTCAGTCTGATTGTTGCCCTGTCTAATTCACAAATGTCCATGTTTAGTCTGATGAGAAACAATTTTAGTGTTTCTGGCAGATTGTCCTATCAGACTCAGAACTAACTAACTAACTAACTAACTAACTAACTAACTAACTAACTAACTAACTAACTAACTAACTAACTAACTGTTCTGTCTGGGTCACTCCAGAAGCTATAACCAACCCAAAAAGATAAGCCAGAAACACCAGTAAAATTCAAATACAGTTTTATAATGTTCAAGGAAAATGAAGCTAACAGAAAATGTCCTTACAAAGCAGGAAAACACTGGAACTCCAAATATATACATGAAGGTTATTGTCCATGCATCAATATAGAATTCTTGCTGCCAAGACGAGGCTGTAGATAACAGACATACACCTCCCACGGGTCTTCAAGACTGCTGGGCCACGAGTCAGGAACAGAGACGCCGAGAAACAATGCCGGTTACAGAAACTCCAAACTGATAACACTCCACATGGCTTCAAGAGCTTGCCTGCCTTATAAACCCTTCCCTGCTAATGAGGACCACACCCAAGCCCTGGTGTTCCTTATTCAATGCTGATAATATTTCCTCAATTGATCCTTCCTTTGATTAAACGTCTCTGTCGCATGTCAATGACAGCTTGTGCCTCGTCACCTAATGACTCCAAAGACTCCAAGCTACTGGCTGGGGAGAGCCCCCCCCCCCCCCGGGCTCCCATGCTGTTCTTCCTCGTCACATTCCTGACTGGACTCTCACCCGTCCGACTGCTCAGCCCCCTCCTCTTCGCTGTCAGCCTCCTCCGGGCATGGAGCCAGCAGAGACGCAGCTGGCCTTTGATCTGCCTCAGGCTGAACCACAACACTAACCAACCAACCTACCTACCTACCAATCAACCAACTAATTCTCTCCCTCTCTTTCTCTCTCTCTCTCTCTCTCTGTGTGAATGAAACCTTCACCCTGCCTCTTTTTGCAATAGGATTCAACATATTAATGACTAGCCAATTAGTTTTGGCATTGGTGGTGAAATACAAATGTATGAGGTCACAAATGTATTTTCCCTTTGAAGCTGAGCATAAAGGGTCAGGAAAATGGGTAACTTTAATTTTGAATTCATTGGAATAACTTTACATGTGATATTTTTTCAAATGATTATTCATCACCACCACCTTCAATTCTTGGCAGAGGAAGGACCCTTTTGTTTGGTCTCAAATTCTGAATGGAAAATAGTATTTCATCAAAGATATATGCACTAGTGTCTGGCTGTTGCAGGCAGATTACTCTTCAGCAGGTATCTTATCTGCTAAAAATATGACTGTGGTTTCTAAAAAAAACACCCCTATCTCCCAGTTTTTCCTCAGATTTGTCATTTTCACTTGTTATAGATGAGGGGTATTTACAGAAACAAATATTATATAACAGATATTCTTCTTTGCCTCATTGATCTCAGGGACAAAAGAAAGGCTGAAAGTACCTGGAATGCATGTTTTAGTGCTTGATTAAACATTTTGATGATGGGAAAGACTAGGGAAATTTAGCCATTTCTTCACATTCCTAATAGTTATAGTTGCTGTGGCTCTTTGCAGGAAAGGAAGGAAAAAAGGAAGGGATGGAAGGAGAGAGAGGACAGAAAGAAAGAAAGAAAGAAAGAAAGAAAGAAAGAAAGAAAGAAAAAGAATGAGTGAGTGAATGAATTACAGAATACAGTGGTACCTTGGTACTCGAATGCTTTGGTTCTCGTACATTTCGGATAACGAACAAAATTTTCGGCAAAAATTTGCTTCGGTATCTGAACAAAATTTTGGATACCGAACAGCCAGAGAAAATTTTGTTCATTATCCGAAATGTTACCGCCGGGGGCTGCTGCAATCTCAGCAGCTTCAGTAGGCTGAGGAGCTCTCTAAGAGCTCCAAGGTGCAGGAAGGGTGGGGGCTGCTACAATCCCAGCAGCTTCAGGGGGCTGAGGAGTTCTATAATTCCTCCAAGCTGCAGGAAGAGTGGGGGCTGCTGCAATCCCGGCAGCTTCGGGGGGCTCCTTTCCTCATTGCTTCTTCTTATTACCTGTAAGCAGCTGCAAAAACTTTCTCCTTCCCGGCGGTGGCTTCCCTTCGAGTAGCAACAGTGCTGGGAACGTCACGTGATGAAGGGAAGCCGCCAGAGCCATCTCAGCAGTTGCCGCCGCTCCAGCAGCTTCCCTTCATTATGTGACGTTCCCGGCGCTGTTGCTCCTCGAAGGGAAGCAGCCACCGGGAAGGAGAACGTTTTTGCAGCTGCTTACAGGTAATAAGAGGAAGCAATGGAGAAAGGAGCCCCCCGAAGCTGCCGGGATTGCAGCAGCCCCCACCCTTCCTGCAGCTTGGAGATCTTATAGAGTTCCTCAGCCCCCTGAAGCTGCTGGGATTGTAGCAGCCCCACCCTTCCTGCAGCTTGGAGTGCCGAATTTATTTATCCCATTGGAAATAAAGAAAATAGATTTAATTGGTTCCCAGCGAGTTAACAGGGGCTGGGAACCAATTAAATCCATTTCCATTATTTCCTATGGGATAAATAAATTCGGTACTCGACCAAATCGGTTCTCAACCACACTTCTGGAATGAATTGTGGTTGAGTACCGAGGTACCACTGTACTAGAGTTGGAAGGAACCTTGGAGATCTAGTCCAATGATGGCGAACCTCTTTCCTTTTCCGTGCTGAAAGCACGTGAGTGCACACTATCATGCATGCGTGAGTGGCCACACCCATAATTCAATGCCGGGGGAGGGTGAAAATGGCCTGGGCAGGGCAGGCCCCCAGAAGCTGAAAATATCAGCCCAGAGCCTCCATGCAAGTCAAAAATCAGCTGGGCAGCCCACACATGTACACTGGAGCTGAGCTAGGGCAATGGCTCACATACCAGCAAATACGGCTCTGCCATAGTTTCCATAGGTTCGCCATCACTTTTCTAATCCAATCTCCAGTTCAAGCAGGAGGCGTGGTACTATTTCAAACAAGTGAAGGCAAGTCATTTCATGGATTATTCTAACTGTCGGAAATTTCTCTTTAGTTCTAGGTTCCTTTTGCCCTTGATTAGTTTCCATCCATCATTTCCTGTCTAGCCTTCTCATGCTTTGGTAAATAGGTTGACTTCTCTTCTTTGTAGCAACCCCTCAAATATTGGAACACTGCTGTCATGTCACCTCTAGCCTTTCTTTTCTCTATATTAGCCATACCCAGTTCCTGTAAAGATTAGATTAGATTTATTGGATTTATATGCCGCCCCTCTCCGAAAACTCGGGGCGGCATATAATGTTATATGCCAGGCCCCTAATCATAGTAGTAGCATTTAGACTTAGATACTGCTTCACAGTGCTTTACAGCCCTCTCTAAGTGGTGTACAGAGGATAAGCATATTGCCCCCAACAATATGGGTCCTCCTTTTACTAACCTTGGAAATATGGATGGGCCTACTGAGATTTGATCTGCCAACCTGCTGGCAGCTGGTGATCAGCAGAGTTACTTGCAGTACTGCACTCCATCCACTGTACCACAGAGGCTCTAATCATCTTTGTTGCCCTTCTCTGCCCTCTTTTGAAAAAAGGAAAGAAAGTGTTGGAAAAATCTCTGTCTGGGTTCAGTACCAAATAGGAGAAGGACACTGGAAAATGGACATTGAGTGAAAAGATTGTTTAATGGTGGACAGGACCACGTGGTTTTAGGGTCCTGCAAAAAAGCATATGAGAGAAAGAGAGGGAGGGAGGGAGAGAAGGAGGGAGGGAGGGAAAGAGAGAGAGAGAGAGAAAGAGAGAGATAGATGTTTTTATACCCTCTGTTGGGCTTTGAATTTGAGTTTGTATTCTGATTGGTTGTTAGACTCCCATGCAGGAGTAACTTTGTCGGTTGTCTTTTGAGTCCCAGGCTTGGTTGACTCTTGCTGGGTGATGATGTAATGAAAGGGCTTTGGTCAATTCCTACTATGGTTCTGCCTGAAGAAGGTAGATTTTTGTTATGTGGACTAGACTGGCCCAGGGCCTTAATGAGGGCCCAGCCCTTAGTGAGGGGGGATGAGTTTCCATCTCCCTTTTAGGGGAAATATTCTGCCCTTTTCATATTTCCTAAAATAACTCATTTTTCTAGGAGAGGCGTAGGTGTTAACTTCCTAGAAAAGAAGAAAAGAAAAGAAAAGAAAGAAGGAAGGAGTGAAGAGCCCTTCACTCCTCCACTCGAAACAGAATACCCTATGAGACTAGACTTTCAATCCTGGGCCTAGAAAGTTTAGAACTAAGATGCCTTAAACAAGATCTAAGTATTGCCCACAAGATCATATGCTGCAATGTCCTGCCTGTCGGCGACTACTTCAACCACAACAACACAAGAGCACACAACAGATTTAAACTTAATATTAACCGCTCCAAACTTGACTGTAAAAAATATGACTTCAGTAACCGAGTTGTCGAAGCGTGGAACTCATTACCGGACTCCATAGTGTCATCCCCAAACCCCCAACACTTTACCCTTAGATTATCTACAGTTGACCTATCCAGATTCCTAAGAGATCAGTAAGGGGCGAGTACAAGTGCACTAGAGTGCCTTCCGTCCCCTGTTCTATTGCTCTCCTATATCTCCTATACCTTTCTTCTATTCTTTCATTGATATATTCTATTCCTATATATATATATGTATGTGTATGTGTATGTATATGTGTATATGTATATATATATGTATATATATATATATATATATATATATATATATATATATATATATATTTGTTTTCGTAGATTTTCACGGGTACAGGTATGATGGTCTTGGTATATTCGGGTTTCTTCCCGTGTAGGATTTGGAAATTTCTGGCGACGTTTCGATGAGGTCCCACTCATCATCTTCAGGCTGGTGTTTCTCTCCTTGATCTCAAGTGAGCACTCAAGTGAGCACTCAATGTGCTCACTTGAGATCAAGGAGAGAAACACCAGCCTGAAGATGATGAGTGGGACCTCATCGAAACGTCGCCAGAAATTTCCAAATCCTACACGGGAAGAAACCCGAATATACCAAGACCATCATATATATATATATATATATATATATATATATATATATATATATATATATATATATATGTGTGTGTGTGTGTGTGTGTGTGTGTGTGTGTGTGTGTGTGTGTGTGTGTAGATTGTTCTGAGTTCGGATTTTGCCCTGTGTAATATTTTGCATGTCTATGCGACGTTTCGGTGAAATCACATTCACCATCATCAGGCTGAAGTTCCAAGCTTCGTGTTGTTGTAAAATGGAATGTTTGCAACTGTCATTTCTTCCTAGTATATAATGTGGGGGTGGAGATTTGGTTTGAATGTAGCAAATAGATTGGGTGATTATGTTTTAGTGATCTGATTGGTTGGTGGAATCATAATTATTAGAAGGATTGACATGGTGATTTTTATGAAGTGTTTTTTGTTTAAGGCTGGTTTTCAAATTTCAAAATTCCAAAATCATAATTATTAGAAGGATTGACATGGTGATTTTTATGAAGTGTTTTTTTTTGTTTAAGGCTGGTTTCCAAATTTCTGGTAGGCAGGATGTGTCATCTCTTTTATTTATGCAAAGGGGGCTCCTCTCAATTTCCATGGCTTCCAGAGCAATTCTTCTATATAAATTCTCTGTTTTGTGAAGTAATTTAGTTTTTTCAAAGTCAATTTCATGCCCTGTTTTTTTAATGTGCTGGACAAGGGAGGAAGTCTTTTCTTCTTTTTTAACTGCATTCACATGTTCTGCAATGCGTTGGCTCACTCTTCGGTTGGTTTGTCCAATGTATGTGGCTGCACATGTTTTGCAAGGGATTTCATAGATTCCTTGGTATTCCAATTGGATTTTATCTTTGGGGCTCCTTAGGATATTAGATATCTTTTGGTTAGTGCAAAATGAAGTTTTGATGTTATGTTTGTGCAGAATTTTCCTAATTTTGTCTGTGGTGCCCTTGATGTAAGGGAGGATGGTGGTACCATTGTCCTGTTCTTGATCTTGTTTTTTGGGGGGTGTCTCTTTTTTGATTAAGTTTGTGATTGTTTTCCCTTCGAATCCATTAGAAATTAATACATCTTTGAGTTTGTTCAATTCAGTTTTTAAGTGCTCATGGTCAGCTAAGCGTTTGGTTCTGGTGATGAGAGTTTTGGCCACTGAGGTGATTTGTGCGGGGTGGTGGTGTGAGTGTGCATTTAGATAACGGTTGGTATGGGTTTTCTTTTGGTAGATAGTGTGTCCTAGGCTGCCATTGGGTTTTTTATAGACCAGTACATCTAGAAAGGGAAGTTGATCATTATATATATATATATATATATATATATATATATATATATATATATATATATATATATATATATACCGTGTTTCCCCGATAGTAAGACCCCCCCGATTGTAAGACATATGGGGGGTTTCAGGGGGGTTGGCTAATATAAGCCATACCCCGAAAGTAAGACATATGTCTTACTTTCGGGGAAACACGGTGGTATTCCGGGGGGGGAGCCCGATGACCCGCCTAGCAGGTGGGAGAGCTCGGCGGCAAGGCACAAAGGATTTCCCTCGAGAGAGAGAGTGGGGGATAGTCGTCGTCGGAGCGCTAAAGACCAGGGCAGAGAAAGCGCGAGCTGCATGCGGGAGAAGCGGAGGAGGAATCAGGCAAGCCGAATGGGAGCCTGTTCTGTGTGAGTCCGGTCCGGGTTTTGCTTACAGCCCCGGGCATTAGCAATAGCAGCGGCGGCAGGAGAGGCAGCCCTTTGCAATGTGGTCCGCCTGTCTCGGCACTTGCAGAGCGAGGATGTAGAGGTGGGTTTGCGGAGGAGTTGCTGGCGGGGAATGGAACGAGGGAGGGCAGGGGAGGGATTGCCATTCGGCTTGCCTGATTCCTCCTCCGCTTCTCCCGCATGCAGCTCGCGCTTTCTCTGCCCTGGTCTTTAGCGCTCCGACGACGACTATCCCCCACTCTCTCTCTCTCTCTCTCAAAGAAAAGCCTTAATTTCGTAGCCATCGGTTCATCGGCCTTCTGAGGCTGGAGTTCGTCCTTTTGGGGGATTACGATCGCTTAATCCAAACCACCGCCGCTATCCCCCCCCCACGCGATTCCTTGCACCTTCTTCCCAACGTTATATCTGCGGTTCAGCCTCCTTCCCCGTCGAGAGAATTCCGATAGCAGTACTAAGTTCTTTCCCTTTAAACACAAGCATAGGCACGCGACCCAAAGTAGAGATGCAAAACTTTGATGCGCTAGTTGCGGGAGGTTAGAGTAGCTGGGCTGTTATTGCACCACGTTCAGCGTTCGTCGGTCCAGTTAGGCAGGTGGGGCTGCCCAACTGCGCAGAGCGGCTCCTCCCCTCCAGACACACGCTTCTCCGACATGCGTTACACCTAGACTCCGGCAGCCTACTGAAAGCACAAACGAAACATCAGCGTGGAGGGTACTTCCGTACATACAAGGGGTATCCGAAACAGCTGCACGCATACTGGCACCCCACGGGGTCAAAGTAGCGCATAGGCCGGATCAAACTTTGAGAAAAACAGTAATGCGCCCGAAGGAAACCCTAGTGAAGGAGGAGTCTTCCTCGGTAATTTACCGTATAAACTGCAGTAATTGTACACACCACTATGTGGGTGAAACAGCTAAAAGGTTGAGAACCCGTGTACACGAACACAAACTAGCGGTCCGGCGTCAGGAACAGCACTCCCAGATTTGGATACACATGGAGGAGCAAGGTCACGGCTTCGATTTCCAGGGAACTGAGATTCTGGCACGGGATGAAACCAAGGGAGGTCGCCTCCTAAAAGAAGCCTGGTTCTCGAATGAAAATTCTTTAAATAGACACATCGATATGCCATCGGCATACCAGGCTTTAAGGCACCAACAACGACTTAAAGGAGATGGGTCATTAAGATTGGACACAGCCCCCAGCAGAATTCCCCAGGCCAGACATAGAAACCAGCCAAATGAGGGTGGGATAACCCCCCACGAGAAACAAGGGAACATACTGGAGCAATACGGAGGTAGAGGTGGAGGGGCACAATTTAAGTCTAACATAGAGGACAAGGGGGGATTAGAACAGTGTAGACCTAGGACGAGGACATGGGTAAAAAAATTGCAAGAGCAGACATGTACCATTATAAAAAGTAACAACGACAATGGGGGGAAGAAAGGAATACCAAACACCTCCGAAGCATTGCCTCACAACTCCACCCCCTCCCTTGGGGAGGGAAAAAGGCAACAGACACGAGTAAAAGCGGCAGGTCTCCCTACAGCCAGCAGGATTAAGCCTCACAATTCCACCCCCTCCCTTGGGGAGGGAAAAAGGCAACAAACACGAGCAAAAGAGGTAGATCTCCCTTCAGCCAGCAGGATTAAGCCCACAATTAGGCTTACCGCAGGGGGGAGGGAAGGGTGTGGCCCCGTGACGCGGGCAATGAGCAGACTGAGTAATGCTTTATAAAGATGTTTGTCTCCCACGGCATTTTAAAACTCTGACGAAGTTAGCAGCACGCTAACGAAAGCTAAGTGGTTTTATTAAAGTTTCTATGTTCCGGTGATCGAGATGGCTGCTGCCTCATCATTCACACACACACATATATATATATATATATATATATATATATATATATATATATATATATATATATATATGTAGATTGTTCTGAGTTCGGGTTCAACACAAAGATTGGAACTTCAGCCTGAAGATGGTGAATGTGATTTCGCCGAAACGTCGCATAGACATGCAAAACATTACACAGGGCAAAACCCGAACTCAGAACAATCTACATACATATACCCGTGAAAATTTACGAAAACATATATATATTCAGCAAAAAAACATGTGACACATATAGATAGAATTGTCGGCTATCAATAAAAATTAACTGCCTTGGAAATGGCCCTGGGTTGGGCCGAGAGGCAAATAAGGAGCTGTGATGTTCCTTCAATACACCAGGGTGATTCGACACAAAAATATGTAACCCTTCCCTGGTGCAGAGCTGAAGGGATTGGATACTGTAGCCTTAGAGGATAATTCTCTGCCTTACAAGGCAAAGGTTGCAGGTTCAAGTCCCAGTGGGTATGGCTAGCTGATGAGGCCAAAATAAGGCCGAAATAGATCTATCCTAGTCTCCCTTAATTTTCAAATTCAGCAAAAAAACATGTGACACATATAGATAGAATTGTCGGCTATCAATAAAAATTAACTGCCTTGGAAATGGCCCTGGGTTGGGCCGAGAGGCAAATAAGGAGCTGTGATGTTCCTTCAATACACCAGGGTGATTCGACACAAAAATATGTAACCCTTCCCTGGTGCAGAGCTGAAGGGATTGGATACTGTAGCCTTAGAGGATAATTCTCTGCCTTACAAGGCAAAGGTTGCAGGTTCAAGTCCCAGTGGGTATGGCTAGCTGATGAGGCCAAAATAAGGCCGAAATAGATCTATCCTAGTCTCCCTTAATTTTCAAATTCAGCAAAAAAACATGTGACATATATATATATATATATATATATATATATATATATATATATATATATATATATATATTCTATTCCTATATTCTATATATTCTATATATTCTATTCCTATATCTTCTATTCCTATATCTTCTTTTCTATTATTTCTTAGATATATTTTACTATGAGTATCTCCTCTATAACCTTCATCATGTATTTTACTATGTGTATATTGATATATACTCACTAAAACCCTCATTGTGTATTGGACAAAATAAATAAATAAATAAGGAAGGAAGGAAGGAAGTTTGTTAGTGAAAGGAACATAAACAGACAGCAGTAGCAAAAAAAAAAAGTGGTGAAGCAACATAACTAGGAGTGTCCAAGACCAACATCTGGTCACTTGCTAGTATATTCTCTTCCACAAGAGTCCTATAATGCTCATGCCAATGTACCATCCAAGGGCTTGCCCAAAGGCAAGATGTATTTGCCACTTTCCGTGATGAAATAGAATAGCCATCTTCTAGAAAAGGTCTCTGGTTATTATTTTTCATTTTACCAGTACACTGAGAAACAAGGAAAGGAATCTAAATGCAGGCATACTTTTAAACAACACATTAAAGCATTTTTGAATGTTCATACATGAATTGTCCTTATTTGGCTGGTGCAGCATTAACCTTCTAGAGGACATCTTTTTCAAAATGACTAAATCTGCTGATGGCACAGAACCGAGAGGTGGTAAATACAGAGGAACAGAGCAAACAAAGTCATAATGATTTGGATAGAATTAAGCTTAAGGGATGCTAAGTAGTTTATGCATTTTCATGCAAAGAAATAAAAGGTAATGAGATGAGGGACCAAAAATAATCCTAACGCCTGTCTAAATTAAAGCACAATAATGAATGGGGATATGGTAAAAGAAGCAAAGATTTTGTATGTTAAATCTATTTAATGTGTGATAGGAAGTTGTTGGAAGCAAAGATAAGTAGGCCTTGAAATCAGGGACGGGAAGATAGGAGACGGACAAGATTTCATATGACTATATACACAGTCATTCTTTTGTGAGACAAAATTATGCAGCCTCTTCTGAACAAAACCAGCTAAGTGCCTTACATATGAAGCCATTTTATAGCTATTTCCAATTCCAAGTATCTTTCCAGTCCTCGGTGAGAATATGAACAACTTTTTTTAAAATGCTTCTAACATTTAAAATTCATCTTGGAAAACTAGGTCAAGGGTGGCAAAACTAGATTGAACCACTTTTGAAACTTTTCAATTCTATCGCTATTCAACTTGCCGAAGAAGTGAGAGGAAGGAAGGGTGAGAAGGAATGCAGATGCTCCAGGGATAGACTGCAAGAGCCAAGAACCCACCAAGGTCACTGATACAGTTGTCCGAGAAAGATGTGAACTGCTCTCAAAGCAAAAGGACAATTCATAATTGGACAGTGTGAACCTCCATGGTTAGGGATACATTGAAGCCATTGTTTTAATCATGCGAGCATTGTGCGGGAAAATCCAGAGCTGGTTTTGATTCTTCAGTGCCAAAATGGTGTATCCAATACAGTTAAGCTGAGAGTGCCTACTTTTTTTAATTCGCTAATCAGACGGTTGACATGCATATATGCAGAACTCCTTACATTAACTTCTTTGTAAACAAAGTAACAAATGAATTTACAATATCCTTAGTAGAGTTCTTCTTCAATGTAGTCACAAGTAAACACAGCAGGAGAGTTAATTTCATTTCAGCAGAGCAGGCAAGCACAGAGAATAGAGTGGACAGAGCCATGCCCAGCCTTAAGCTTAAGTTTCCAGTTTTGATTCTCTGCATAGACTCAGATGTATTTAGTTCCCATCGGCTGACTTAGTTGCTGTTTGTTTGTTTTTTGTTTGTTTATCTATCTATCTATCTATCTATCTATCTATCTATCTATCTATCTATCTATCTATCTATCTATCTATCTGTTGTGATTCAGCCTGAGGCTCCTCAGGGACCGGCTGGATCTCTGCCGGATCCATGCCCAGAGGAGGAGGACAGTGAACAGGAGGGGGAGGACCAGGCAGACGGGGGAGAGGAACGTCAGGAAGAGTAGGAGGGAGAGCAGCCTGAGACCCCCAGGGGGGGGGGGCTCTCCCCAGCTAGTAGCCTGGATTCATTGGATGAGGACGCACAGGCTATAATAGACATGAGGCAGCGACGAGCAGCTCAAAGAAGGGGCCAATTAGAAAGGTATTTCCATCCCTGAATTGGCAACAGCTGGGTTTGGGTGTGGTTCTCCTCAGCAGGGTTGAAAAGGCAGGCCCGCCCTTACAGTCTTGTGGAGAGTTATCAATTGGGAGTCCTGTGACCTTGCTTCGATTCTCGGCATCTCTGATCTTGGCTTGTGGCCTAGAAGTCTGGAAGACTTGGGGGAGGCGTGGGTTTTATTATCTCCAGCGTTGTTTTTGCCAGCAAAAATCCTGTTTTATTGCCTGGCCTTCGTGAAACCTCTGTGAAGCTTCATAGTGTTCCTGTCTGTAAGAACAGTTTTTGTTACCTGTGTTTGCTTTGAATTATATAAACTGCCTTTGCTTTTTACCAGTGTGTCTGCTACTCTTTTTGGTTGGTGTTGGTGTCTGGGGGGACCCAGACAGAACACTATCTATCTATCTATCTATCTATCTATCTATCTATCTATCTATCTATCTATCTATCTATCTATCTATTGATAGGCCATCCAACTCCTTACGGACTCTGGCTGGCCTTGTTAACATGGGCTCTCCCAGGTCATGAATATCTTAATAGTATACATGTACACACATAGGTTTGCCCATAAATGGTTCTAATATAATGGGATTGCTAAAGAGAAAGGCTTAATCCTAACCCTTGTCTCACCTCTATTGCTATTAGCTGCCGATCAGTTTCCGGTCACAATTCAAAGTGTTGGTTATGACCTTTAAAGCCCTTCATGGCATTGGACCAGAATATCTCCGAGACCGCCTCCTGCCGCACGAATCCCAGCGACCGATTAGGTCCCACAGAGTGGGCCTTCTCCGGGTCCCGTCAACTAAACAATGTCGGTTGGCGGGCCCCAGGGGAAGAGCCTTCTCTGTGGCAGCACCGGCCCTCTGAAACCAACTCCCCCCGGAGATTAGGACTGCCCCTACTCTTCCTGCCTTCCGTAAACTCCTTAAAACCCACCTTTGCCGTCAGGCATGGGGGAACTGAAACATCTCCCCCTGGGCATGTTTTAATTTATGCATGGTATGTCTGTGTGTGCATCTGTTAGCATATGGGGTTTTTTAAATATTTAAATATTTTTAAATTTGTCTGTTTACTTATGATTTGTTTCTACATGTTGTGAGCCGCCCCGAGTCTTCGGAGAGGGGCGGCATACAAATCTAAGTAATAAATAAAATAAATAAATATTCTTCTTAATCACCAAATCTGCTGCTGCCAGATTTGTAGCCTAGAGACTACAGAGACCTCTTAGCACAACAACTTTGCAGTGCAGAAGACACATGGAATGCTCCAATGTTAGGCACTCCAGTTTTTATAAAAAGGAGATAGATGCACTGAAGAAAAAATTACCTATAACTGTTTTTCACACTTATGATGATTACCCTTTGCGACCTCTGAACAAGCAGAGTTAATGGAGAAGCCACATTCACTCAACAACCATGTTCCTAACTTAGTAACTGTAGTGATTCATTGAACAACTGGAACAAGAAAATGGGCAAAACACACCCCTTTTTATTTTATTATTATTTTAATTGCATTTTTTGAAACAAAATTCATAAACAAACAAAAAGTACAAAATATTGTATGACGTGTCTACAAAAAGTAGACACATCATACAATACATACAAGCAGTATAGGGAAACTTGTGCATTTTGAGATAAAGTTGTTTTTACATTGCCTTTTCTACATTGTCATCTTTTATTTTGTCTGGTTTTTTCATTTCTGTTTTTTCTCTATCCAATTGTACAATTTTCCCCATACGGTATAATAGTCATTTTCCTGTTTATTTTGCAATTCCATCATAATTTTACTTATTTTTGTGCATTCTAGTATCTTTCTGTTGGTTTATTTTCTTTTTTTCAATTTTGAACACACCCCTTTTTAGCATTTGAACCAAAAAAGGGTTGCCATCACTGCTCTATACTATTTTAGACAAAATTCACAACTTCTGGAGACAAATCTTTTCTCTAGTTTCTATTCCTCTGAATTTTTACTTTTGCATAATTTAGGGGTAAATGTTTTAATAGAGCACTACACTGTTTCAGAAAATTTTCTTCAAAAACAGAAAAATAAAGAAACCCCTTTATCCCAGCAGCGGCGGCTTGTGTTCGTAAGGTGAAAATAGTTCGGAAGAAGAGGCAAAAAAATCTTAAACACCGGGTTCGTATCTTGAAAAGTTCGTTAGAAGAGGCATTCGTAAGACGAGGTACCACTGTAGTTGGTTTCCAAAGTTTTCTTATGAGGTAGAAAGAAAAAGCTGCAGTGCATCTTTTTAGAAATATAAGAGGATTCTATTTCTAGCTCCTTCGCTTTCTCCTTTTTAGTTCAGAACTCTGACAATTACTTTGCTATTTTTCTCTCTTTCTTATTTTATAAATAACTGGAAACATGTAATAAAAAGGGTCATTTCAACAAAAGACTCCAAGAAATAAGGTTTCATGATGTTCTTATTTGTTAAGCAAGATTAAAAGGGCCATCTTCATATTTTGGGCTGTCCCTCAATTCTTAGTAAAAAATATCAGATGAGTCATTTGTGTTGTGTTGTGTCTGACCTTGACTCTTTGCTGGAAAACATTTCACTACTGAATAAGGCAACATCATCTGTCAATCAGTCTCATTGTTAATTATATGCCCATAATGCTTTTGAATATATAAACAAATATATTTAGTTGTATGGGATAATGGATTAGATAAGATTCTAGTTAGATTTAGTTTGACTTTCTGCTATTCCTAAAGCAGTTGGTCTTGTTGCAGCTGCTTGAACAATGATGTACTATTATATGTTTGTCTCATATATGTCAAAGTCTTTTCCCTACCAATTTCACAACTCTGTTTTTGTATTTCATATAAAAGCATGAAAGCTTCACATCGAGGATTGTTTAGCAGTTGCTATTTATCATCTCTCAAAAGTTACTCTCTTGGGAAGAAAAAAAGCTAATGGATTGTGTTTATTGTTGTTGTTGTTATTGTTGTGTGCTGATCTGTGTGCATGTTATTTATCTGACATCAGACAGACACTAAAAAGATTAGTTAAACTAAGGTACTACTTATAGGAATAAGTGTTTTTAGAGACAGCAGAAGAACAGTGTAACAGAGTTGGAAAGGACCTTGGAGGTCTTCTAGTCCAACCCCCTGGCTCAGGCAGGACTCTATACCAGTGATGGTGAACCTATGGCACACAAACCTGAAACCTGCAGAGTGAGAAAAACAGCACAGTGGGCAAACTGGAAGCCTCTTTTTACAAACTCCCGGTTTGCCTGTTTGCCTGTTTTTTTCATTGTTTATTTATTTTATTGATTGATTGATTTTGTCCAATACACAATGAGGGTTTTAGTGAGTGTATACATAGTAAAATACATGATGAAGGTTATAGAGGATATACTCATAGTAAAATTTATATATCTAAGAAAGAATAGAAGAGAAGTTATAGGAATAGAAGAAAGGTATAGGAGATATAGGAGAGCAATAGGACAGGGGACGGAAGGCATTCTAGTGAATTTGTACTCGCCCCTTACTGACCTCTTAGGAATCTGGATAGGTCAATCGTAGATAACCCAAGGGTAAAGTGTTGGGGGTTTAGGGATGACACTATGGAGTCCAGTAATGAGTTCCATGCTTTGACAACTTGGTTACTGAAGTCATATTTTTTACAGTCAAGTTTGGAGCGGTTAATTAAGTTTAAATCTGTTGTGTGCTCTTGTGTTGTTGTGGTTGAAGGACCACAGGCAGGACATTGCAGCATATGATCTTGTGGGCAATACTTAGATCTTGTTTAATGCGTCTTAGTTCTAGGCTTTCTAGGCCCAGGATTAAAAGTCTAGTCTCGTAGGGTATTCTGTTTAGAGTGGAGGAGTGAAGGGCTCTTCTGGTGAAGTATCTTTGGACATTTTCAAGGGTGTTAATGTCTGAGATGCGATATGGGTTCCAAACAGATGAGCTGTATTCGAGGATGGGTCTGGCAAAAGTTTTGTAAGCTCTGGTAAGTAGTGTGAGATTGCCAGAGCAGAAACTACGTAGGATTAGATTTACAACTCTTGGCTATTCTTGGCTATGTTGTTGCAGTGGGCTTTGCACTATCCGAGGCTTCAGTGAGGCCGTGTGCATGCACAGGGATGGGAGGTTGTATGCATGCACAGGGGTAGTGCAGGGTAGTTCAACATGCGTGGGGAGGATGGAATGAGTATGGGCATGTTCACGTGCATTAACGTGTGCACACACACCCTTTTAGCATGTGAACCAAAAAAGGTTTGCTATCACTGCCTTATACTATTTCAGACAAATAGTTGTCCAATCTCTTCTTAAAACCTTCCAGTGTTGTAACATTCACAACTTCTGGAGGCAAGCTGTTCCACTGATTAATTTTTCTAATTGTCAGGAAATTTCTCCTTAGTTCTAGGTTGCTTCTCTCCTCGATTAGTTTCCATTCATCACTCATTGTCTTGTCTCCTAGGGCATTGGAAAACAGCTTGACTCCCTCTCTTTTGTGGCAACTTCTTATTAGCCGAACAACTGACAGTCATCTTAGTAGTCACAAAAGCCCAATCAGCTTTTCTATCTGAACTCAAGATCCTGTAACTTCTTAAGTTCTGTTTCCTCTGAAATCATCAACCATAGAAAATGCATCTTGTTTCTATTGCTATTGCTTTATATTCTCATAGTGTTTGTTAAACTCTAAACTCATAGTAGTTTATATACTATAAAAGGACATATTACTTATCATATTTTTTGGAGTATAAGACACACCAGAGTATTTATTTATCTATCATCTATCTATCTATCTATCTATCTATCTATCTATCTATCTATCTATCTATCTATCTATCTATCCATCCATCCATCCATCCATCCATCCATTCCTTTGTTTGTTTGTTTGTTTGTTTGTTTGTTTGTTTGTTTGTTTATTTATTTATTTATTTATTTATTTATTTATTTATTTATTTATTTATTTATTTATTTATTTATTTATTTATTTATTTATTTATTTATTTATTTATTTATTTATTTATTTATTTATTTATTTATTTATTTATTTATTTATTTATTTATTTATTTATTTATTTATTTATGTATTTATTTATTACATTTGTATGCTGCCCCCTCTCCATAGACTCGTATAAGATGCACTTTAGTTTTTGGGGAGGAATATGGGGGGGGGGGAAATCTACCTACCAGGTATTCTGGCTAGCATCCTTAGTCTGGTCAGCTTCAGCACATTATTATTATTATTATTATTATTATTATTATTATTATTATTATTATTATTATTATTATTATAATTTTTATTATTATTATTATTTATTGGATTTGTATGCCGCCCCTCTCCACAGACTCGGGGCGGCATACATCATTTTATATCCTGGTAAGGCCTATAAAAACAACAACCCTTTTGGGAGGGAATAGCAATGAAAACAAGCCTGCAAAGACTTAGGGTTAGGAAAAAACTTTGGAATAGCAATGAAAAAATCCTGCAAGCTAGAAAGATTGTTAGCACTTGTTAGGGCTGGTGGGGGGAAGCTTTAAAAAATCTACATTCGGAGTATAAGACACATCCAAATTTTCAGCCTCTTTGGGGGTGGGAGGTGCATCTTAAACTCCAAAAAATATGGTATGTCCTTTTATAGTTACTGTATCTTAGTTATCTACTCTAGTAATCTAGTTAGATTAGGAATTGTAAAATAAGATTGAATCTTTATGAAGTAAATAACCTTCTTTAATATTAATCTAACACTTTGCATATGCCCTGGACTATAACTCCCAAAAGCCAGTTTGGTTTAGTGGGATGAGCTTTAAAACCTGAGAAAGCCTCAAGGGCAGTTTTCCCCCAATCTTACCCCTGAAGTCATGCTGTGGTCATCTATCAAGGACACCTAGGTTTGTGGAATAAGCCATCTGTTAAAAGAAATAGTGTTTGGTTAGTTTATGATCTCCTTCAAAAGAAGCCTGCAGAATTCTACAGCCTTAATAAAATAATATGAAGGTTATAAGTGTTTTGTATGACTGAAAGCTTTCATTGTATTTATATTTTGCTGGGGAAGTAATAAGATTCTACTACTGTGAAGAATTACACACAATGTGAATTATGCACAAATGTGTTCCTATCCTCCAGTTAATGGCCTAGAGATAATGTGGGTGCAATTCTTTGTGAAAAAGGTTGCTCTGTAAAATTGCATAGGCTTCTTTTTTGATATACAAAGTTTGCCTACCGAATATTGGAATATAAATTTATGCCAAAAGACAAATAAATCAGTCCAGCATGTCTATTATTGTATTGGTTTCTTTTTTTAAAAATGCATTTTAAATGTCTGAACTAGAAAAGCCATTTCCCTATATTTCTGTGATTTTTCTTATTTTTAAAAAATCCTTGCGATAATCTAAAATAGCTATTGAAAGGAGCGCTATCTTTCATAATTGTTCCATTTGCTTCAACAGAGGGTTTCTACTGTGTAAATTGTATCTATCTCAGTCTAGCTTAGGAATTCAGCAGGCTGCGTGGATGATCCAACAACCTTCTTCGTGAAAGCTAATGCTACTCAAGGCTTTGGTGCAGGGGTAAATGCTTCCGGTTCACTTGTGCCTGTCAGTCATTGGAGAGCCAGTCGCAAAGGCAGTGTGAGGCTCCGCCCACTCACCCAGACATCAGCATTTGGGTTCTTTAACTCTCTGCACATGTGCAAAGCATTCTGTGTGTAGAGGGTAAAAGAACCCAAATGGCAGTGTCCAGGTGGGTGGGCGGAGCCTCGCACTGCCTTTGCATCCATGACTGACAGGCACAAGTGAACTGGGAGTATTTCACTCCTGCTTTGGTGCTTGTATCTGAATAGGAAAGAAGGACAGAGAGTAAGCAAAACAGCATGCTGGGATTTAGCACAAAGCTCAGACAGGCTAGGTCTGTGAAGTCCTTTGTACACGTAGTTGTCAACTGACAACAGTTCACTTAGTGACCATTCAAAATTACAGCAGCACTGAAAGAAAAAGTGAGTATGGCTTGTTTTTCACACTTACAGTCATTGCAGCATCTCCATGATCAAAATTCAGTTGTTTGGTAACTGACTCACATTTATGAAAGTTGCAGTGTCCCAGGGCCTTTTTGCGATCTTCCAACAAGCAAAGACATTGGCTGAACCAGATTCACTTCCAAGGTAATTTTTTTCCCTCCACATCACAACATACAAAAAACAATATACCTTCTATTTTGTTACAATAAAATAGTCTTGAGTTAGTAAATCTTATATAAGCGAGTTATATGTTTATATCCCATCTATTTAATCCCAACCTCTTATTCCATTCTTTCTAATTTTGTCATCCATTATCCTCTAATTAAATTCATCATTAATATTCTTTAAACTATTGAGAAAAACAATATCTTTAACATCTTATAATCTTAAAATTAAAGTTCCCCCTTCTCCCTTAGTGCATATTTCAAAACAGACTAAAAACGCTTATACGTTATACCTAATTTTATCAATTAATAAGTATAAAAAAACAAACAAATACAAGCATATAAATTTATTACTTATTATTATCCCATTATTATATTTTATCAAGCCCCTCTTGATAAATTAAACTAAGTCAGTAAAAATAAATCAGACCCTATTACATTATCCAAATTTATATCATTAATTTTAATCTTCAAATCTGAATCAGATTCACTTAACAACCGTGTCACTAACTTAACAAGACTCATTGCTCACAGTCACTCATGCCCTCATCACCTCGAGGCTCTCTACATGGGGCTACCTTTGAAAAGTGTTCGGAAACTTCAGATCGTGCAGAATGCAGCTGCGAGAGCAGTCATGGGCTTTCCCAAAAATGCCCATGTTACACCAACACTCCGCAGTCTGCATTGGTTGCCGATCAATTTCCGGTCACAATTCAAAGTGTTGGTTATGACCTATAAAGCCCTTCATGGCATTGGGCCAGAATATCTCCGAGACCGCCTTCTGCTGCACGAATCCCAGCGACCGGTTAGGTCCCACAGAGTTGGCCTTCTCCGGGTCCCGTCAACTAAACAATGTCATTCGGCGGGACCCAGGAGAAGATCCTTCTCTGTGGCGGCCCCGACCCTCTGGAACCAGCTCCCCCCAGATATCAGAGTTGCCCCCACCCTCCTTGCCTTTCGCAAGCTCCTTAAAACCCACCTCTGTCATCAGGCATGGGGGAATTGAAATTTTCTCTTCCCCCCTAGGCTTATAGAATTTATACATGGTATGCTTGCATGTATGATTGGTTCTTTAAATTGGGGTTTTTTAGATTATTTTTAATATTAGATTTGTTCACATTGTCTTTTTTATTGTTGTTAGCCACCCCGAGTCTTCGGAGAGGGGCGGCATACAAATCTAATAAATAAATAAATAAATAAAAACAAACAAACAAACAAATACAAGCATATAAATTTATTGCTTATTATTATGCCATTATTATATTTTGTCAAGCCCCTCTTGATAAATTAAACTAAGTCAGTAAAAATAAATCAGACCCTATTACATTATCCAAATTTATATCATTAATTTTAATCTTCAAATCTGAATCAGATTCACTTAACAACCGTGTCACTAAATTAACAAGAACATCAGTGATTCATTTAATAATGGCAGCCAGACAGGTTGTAAAACGATGGCAAAATTCACTTAACATATATCTCCCTTAGCAACAAAAAATGGGGGCTCAGTTGTGGTCGTAAGCCGAGGGCTACCTGCAGTTTTATGGCACAACATAAAGCTTTTGAGAAGAAAGTTGATGAATGGAAGAGAAAAAGGAGGAACGGTGTAAACAAAGGTAACCATATTAGGAACAGGTGGTCTTTTCTTTCAGCTGTCTTTCTGGACATGATTGAGGATTTGCTTCATGCCGCAAGACCGCTTAAAGGATAGCTCAACCGAGAATGCATTTGGAACACAAACAGTGAAAGAAGATTCCAAGAGCAAGCTCCCTTCTTCTTCTGCAACTTGCGCTCTTGAATGAATCTGGGTCAGGTTTTAGTTGAAAGAAATCCATTTCTTTCCACTTGAAAGAAATTCAGAATTGGGAAGGTGGTTTTGTTCCGTGTCCACGTTCAGAGCTATTGCAACAGAGGGCTGTGAAGTGCCAGGGCTGTAAATGCATAAAACAGAATAAAAGATGATACAATACAGTTACCTTCGTCTTATAACATGAGCTATAGAAACAGATTTTATTTCAACTGGCACGGTCATGCAGAGATTATTGGTCAAAGCAGAGAGGATATAAAGGGCCTGATAGGACGCCCCAAAAGCCACTAGCTTGAATCTAGGCTTTCTTTCTATTTTAAAGGTTGTTGTTAAAATATGTCGTATAATAAATGTCAAGATAATGAGATAACTCAGCTGTAACGCTTTATGTTAAAAACAGCTTTATTGAAAAGAGATGTACTTTCTTGCCTAGAAGTTTTCGTCTGTAAGACTTCTTGTGCACCTTTTACCCTTCCTAAATTTCCCACATTTAGAATGTAAAAATAAATATTTAAGTAACTCATTTCAGGTATGGTCAACTGAAGTATTGTTTGAAATATTTTGGTTTCAAAGATCTTTGTTGGTCAATCTGCTGAACAATTTTGATTTGTGATTATAAGCAACTTTCAGTTTATGGCATCAATATTATTTGTTTGTTTGCTTGTTTTACAATTAACAAAAGGCATCCATGTCCAATACACCTTCCTCCTTTTATTTTTCTTATAAGAACCTTCTGAGTTGGGTTAGGCTGAGAGAGAGGGAGGAGGGAGAGAGAGAAAGAGAGAGGGAAGGAGGGAATAGAGAGAGAGAAGAGAGGGAGAGAGAGAGAAGGAGGGAGAGAGTGGTGGAGGGAGAGGAATGGAGAGAGAGAAAGAGGGAAGAAGGGAGAGAGAGAGAGAAGAGAGAAGGAAGGAGGGAGAGAAGGAGGGAGGTAGAGGGAGGGACGAAGAGAGGGGGAAGGGAGAGAGCGAGAGCAGGAGAGAAGGAAAGAGAAAGACTCCGACTGACTTGCTTAAAGACACAGCTAGGTGGGATTTAGCTGTGAAAGCCAGCTTGGTGACTTTGGACCAGGCATTCATTTTCAGCCCAACCCATCCCACAGGATTGTTGTGATGTCATTTAAACAATCAGTTTCAGCATTATCAGAATGCCCTTAAACTAGGCTTGGTGGTCTCTGGTGGTTTTCTTGCAGATGTTTCAGGAATAAACTAGGTAACACCACTGATTATGTTACCTAGTTCTGTAATGAAACAAGCTCATAAAGCATCAAGGATCCTGCTGTTCAACCCCGAGCTACAAATATTTTTTTTCACTCTCAATATTTAAAACTGGAGCTTCCACCACCACCCGCCCCCCAGTTTTTATATGTTTTTATACTGATTTGGGTAAAACTGGTTCACACTGCACTGGTTTGGACAAAACTCCCCAGCACTTTTTCCGGGTGGCTGTTGATAAAAATAGGATCACCAACATGATCACAAAGGTCCAATGACTCTTTGTAATTTCAGCTTGCACCATCCAGCAGCATTCTCCAGTTTGAGTGCCCTCCAGACAGGCAAACTTTAATTTGCGGCAATGGTCATACTGGCTGGGAAATAAAATCTGCCACTCTGGAGGGCAAAGTGGCTGTGGAAGATTGCATTATGACCAATCATGCTCATTTCTGAAATGATCTGAGTACAAATTATTTAGTGGCGGTCAACTCAGGGAAGATAGATAAAAATAAGATCATTTAGTGCTCCTATCCTCCTATCCTGCCAGCATGGACTGACAGCCATGGATCTTTTATGTTTGAGAATGGCCCCTTTTATGTTCATTTGTAAAGAGTGCTGTTGATATCAAAGACACAACTAATTTCGCTTCTTCTTTTGAAGATCTTTCAGGAGAGCAGCAGCAAAAATTTAGATCAATAATAATGTTCCTTTACAGGACTGCCAGAGAAATGAAATTAAATCAGTATCTCTTTTATTACAGAGGCCCATCATTTGAAAAGATCTGCAAAAATCTGATAGATTATACATGGTGGCAAGCATATAATAATAATAATAATAATAATAATAATAATAATAATAATAATAACAACAACAACAACAACAACAACAACATTTTTGGAATGTAACTACCGTAGTATGCGGAAAAGTATAGAAGAGGTATAAAAAAATCTACATACAAAAACACATGTACAATGTGGACATAATTCTATATAACCAACCCACCCACCCCCAAATATTCAAATTCTATTCAAATTGTCAAAATGAGATCTCATTTTTTATTTGATTTATGGTTCCAGACCATTAAAAATGAGATGTCAGACTGTATGTATAATATAAACCCAATTATATTATTCATATGATTCCATGGCTTCATAAATATATTTGTTCTAGTCAGAAATATACCTGCACAATTATGCAGTTTTAGGCTGAAAAGGTAGAGAATTTTAACAAAATAAACAGTAGCCAATAAAATGCTTTTTATTAATACATTTAACAGCAATATAGATTTATGATTCTGGAGATCATCGAGAGATATTTAAGATGATTTTGTGTGGAACGCTTTAGGATTTTTTTACTACAGGAGTAATGAGTGAAAAATTACACAGCTATTGTTTTCTAATTCCTAAATATAATCAGTGCGCAATGGAAATGTCACCATTAACTGTGACGTCTTGCCAGAGGCTGCCCAATGGCTGCTACTGGTGTCCTCTAACTCAGGGATCTCCAACCTTGTCAATTTTAAGACTTGTTGTGGACTTCAACACCCAAAATTCTGGGACTTGAAGTCCACAAGTCTTAAAGTTGCCAAGGTTGGAGACCCTTACTCTAACTTACAGTACAGGCGTCATATCCTTCCAAGATTTGTCATGAAGTTGGCCCTGCCCATCATAGTTCTCCAATAGCTTCAGATCCTTCTTTAACAACTCACAGGAGGTAGCAGAACAGGGACATTTAAGATCCTTAGTACTCTTCATGTCGGGATCTTGTGGGGGAATAATGAAGCATAGATTGCAATCAGTCATAGTAATGATCTGTGGAGACAGGAGGAAGAGCTGCAGATTAGACGATGGTTGATGATTATAAGTTGAGTCTTCAGAAAGAATGAGACCATGAGAAATATATCGGAAGGAACCCTTTCCAGTTTTGTGGATTGTAAAACTGAATGTGGCAAAGACATGTACTTTATTGTAATGTAATTTTGCAATAAAATGGGAGTTAGTTCCTCGGATTCTGCTTCTTTTCTGGACTACTTTGCAAGCCTGACAATAATGGCAGGAAGGACATTGATTTGGGCTCCACTGAGATGCAAAGGGAAGATGGCTTCCATATGCAGTCAGACTGGACAACTTGATGCACAACCTGCCCATGGATTGGAAACCTGTTTCACTCAATTTTCCCTTCTGTAGTGGGCCAACTGTTTCTCCCAGTCATTTTACACGGACACTTTGAAAATGTTCAGTCAGTTTAACTGCATCTAGCAGAAATGATGAGAATGTCCATTAAAACAATGCCTAGCTTACTAGATCACATTATGTCAGTTTTTTTAAAACTATGGGTTATAGAATAAGCCACATTTGGCTGGATTTCTACAGTCTGCTCAGATACAAAATATGCCTTATTGAATCCTGCTCTAGAACAACATGTGTTTTAAACTCGTTCAAGGTCATAAGTATGAAATGATCTTTTGTTCTGTGAAATGAAATATAAGTCAGAAGTGGGGGAAAGGCAATTAGCCAAAGCTTAAAATAATAGATCCAAGTAGGAGTGATAAAAGAAACTTGCATTTTATCCAGGCCCCCACAGCCTCCAGGCACTGGCACATCACTTCCACTTGAGATAATAATAATAATAATAATAATAATAATAATAATAATAATAATAATAACAACAACAACAACAACAACAATAATAATAATATTAATTTTCAAATTCAGCAAAAAAACATGTGACACATAGAGATAGAATTGTCAGCTATCAATAAAATTAATTGCCTTGGAAATGGTCCTGGGTTGGGTCGAGAGGCAAATAATGAGCTGTGATGTTCCTTCAATACACCAGGGTGATTCGACACAAAAATATGTAACCCTTCCCTGGTGCAGAGCTGAAGGGATTGAATACTGTAGCCTAGAGGATAATTCTCTGTCTTACAAGGCAAAGGTTGCAGGTTCAAGTCCCAGTGGGTATGGCTAGCTGGTGAGGCCAAAATAAGGCCGAAATAGATCTATCCTAGTCTCCCTTAATTTTCAAATTCAGAAAAAAAACATGTGACACATAGAGATAGAATTGTTGGCTATCAATAAAATTAACTGCCTTGGAAATAGCCCCGGGTTGGGTCAAAAGGCAAATAAGGAGCTGTGATGTTCCTTCAATACACCAGGGTGATTCGACACAAAAATATGTAACCCTTCCCTGGTGCAGAGCTGAAGGGATTGGATACTGTAGCCTAGAGGATAATTCTCTGCCTTATAAGGCAAAGGTTGCAGGTTCAAGTCCCAGTGGGTATGGCTAGCTGATGTGGCCAAAATAAGGCCGAAATAGATCTATCCTAGTCTCCCTTAATTTTCAAATTCAGCAAAAAAACATGTGACAGACACACACATACACACACACACACACACACACATATATATATATAACCACAAAGCAAATCTAAGTCCAGCATAAATGACTGTACTACTCTCCAAATTCAGATTAAATTTGTTGATGAACATGTTGTGTGGTGTTTTTCATTTCGTTTTGTTTTGTTTTCAAATCAAGAAGAAAAGGAGAAACTGGTAACTGATTAATTTCATCCTTGTGATGGTCCCACATAAAAAAGTAATATTATGACTTATGATGCTCATTTCCAAATGTGGCCCAATTCTCAAGGCTTACTAGAATGGCTTGGCAAAATAAAGTTAAAATTTAGACAGGATTATCAATGTCACACTGACCTCAGCTCTTTTTCTCTCTATTATGAAGCATGAACAAGGGAACAATAAAATACCTGAGTTATACTATGCATTAGCATTGTTTCTAACTTGTAATAAAACAAATAGTAATGCCTATAAAGCTGCACTTTTCTCTGTGACTGCAGGTGGAGGCCAGTATCAGTAAGAATGGTAAGCACAATCAGTTTGTTCTCTATCTATCGATGCATATGTTGGTAAAATTTCTGGGCATAATGACCTCAGAAGGTTTTTTGGGGGGGAGGGAGGAAAGTGGATTTCAGAAATAGATCAATCATTGGCTAGCTTGATGATTAGAATAAAAATTGTTGAAATCAATGTTGACATTGTGAGGCCAAGACAACGAAATTGAAACTCTAGAGCAGGGATGGGCAATTAATTTTGCCATGGGGCCGCATTAGAAATTGGGATGGTTTTAGAGGGCCGAATTAATATAATTAACTCAGATCTACCCAATACTGTATATTATTGGGTAGAACTGAGTTAATTATATTATAATTATAAATTATAATTATATATTATATTATATACTATAATTATATTATAATTATAAATTAATTGCCCACCACTTCCTTCCTCCCTTCCTCCCTCCCTCCCTCCATTTCTCCTTCCTTCCTTCTCCAGATGGAGAGAAGCTTCTGTCTCTCTGATTTTCTCTGCCTTTTATTTCTGCTTTTGGGCAGTTCTTTACTTCTCTTTCAAAATATTCCTTTCAGGTACCTCTCTTCAACTGACCTACACTGTCAGTTGAGAAAACATAGTGGAGGCCTTGCCTAAAAGTAGCTTTGGATTCCTTTTCTTCCTCCTCCTCCTCCCTTTTTCCCCCTGAGAGGTGGGGTGGGGGGTTGGCTTTAAATTTCTTGGCAAGGCCAATGAAACCAATGAACAATTAAAAAAATGAGCATTTATTGGACTTTTGAAAAAGGGCATGGAAAGAGAATTTCTCCTTCCTTCCTCTCTCCCTTCATTTCTCCCTCCATTTCTCCTTCCTTCTTTCCTTCCTTCCTCCCTCCCTCCATTTCTCCTTCCTTCCTTCCTCCATTTCTCCTTCCTTCCTTCCTTCCTACCTCTGCGGGCCTGTCACAGACAGCAGGAGGGTCGCATCCGACCCCCCCCCCCCCGGGCCGCACTTTGCCCAGGTCTGCTCTAGAGAAAGTACAGAAGAGAACAACCAGGATGATAAGGGGACTGGAAAATAAAACATACAAAGAAAGATTGCAGGAACTGGGCATGGCTAGTCTAGAAAAGAGAAGGAGCAGGGGAGACATGATAGCAGTGTTCCAATATCTGAGGGGCTGCCAAAGAGAGGAGAGGGTCAGACTGTTTTCCAAAGCACCAGAGGGCCAGACAAGAAATAATGGAAGCTGACCAAAGAGAGATTCAACCTGGAAATAAGGAGGAACTTTCTGACAGTGAGAGCAATCAACCAGTGGAACAGCTTGCCTGTGGAGGTTGTGAGCACTCCAACACTTGGGACTTTCAAGGAAAGATTGGACTGCCATTTGTCTGAAATAATATAGGGTCCCCTGTGTGGGCATGGGGTTGGACTAGATGACTTATAAGGACCCTTCCAACTCTAATAATAAATAAATAAAAGTGCTATTGCTATATGGAATAAGGATGGTCTGGTGGATAGATTACAAAACCCATACCAAAGAAGAGAGGAGGATCAATCCCCTCCCATGCCATTCCCTGCCTAAATGGGAGGTAAGCTATTGCTGTGGAGGCTTTCATATTTAAAGATAGCAATGTAGCAGTGGCCCAATTTATAAGTAAAGGAAACCATTATATTTGTATTATGTTATCTTATCATCCCTTTTATTGCCTTTTTCTGGTGGGCAGAAAATGACAACTTTCGCAATCCCCATTTTTCATAGATGTCCAAATGCAGCAAGTGACAATTTATTTAAAATATGATTAGTAACAATATGCTTGGATCAAATCATATCTTGTCTGAAGCCAAAATTTAAATACATCTCAGTTTCCCAAGTTCAATGCTTTTATGGGGAGAATGTTTCTAATCCCATCTCTAGTGCAAAAGAGGAACATGCAAGTTTGTCATAGCTTATTTGTGCAGCAGAAAACCATGATTATAACTCCTAAACTGTTGTTGTTCTTGTTGCTGTTGTTGTGTTGACTAGTCTGCATGTAGCAGGAAATAAAACAGCAATCCAGCAAATACTACTCACAGTGACCAATGGAGGGCTAAGAGAGAGGTGCAAAAGAGAATAATTAAATATATCCACCTGAGTGTTTGCACTTATTGTGAAAGTTTTAAAATTGGAATTCAGTTCCAACTATGCATAAGTATGCATTCAAATTCTACTTTCAAGGTTTAGCACAATCCATGTTGCAGGTTTTGTTTTGTCTCCACCATTCTTTGAGGTGAATTCGTAATGGAAACATAACAGAATAGAATAGAATTTTATTGGCCAAGTGTGATTGGACACACAAGGAATTTGTCTTGGTGCATATGCTCTCAGCGTACATAAAATAAAATATACATTTGTCAAGAATCATGTGATACAACGCTTAATGATTGTCAAAGGGGTCAAATAAGCAATGAAGAAGCAATATTAATAAAATCTTAGGATATAAGCAACAAGTTACAGTCATACAGTCAACATGGGAGGAAATGGGTGATAGGAATGATGAGAAAAGCTAGTAGAATAAAAGTGCAGATTTAGTAGAAAGTCTGACAGTGTTGAGGGAATTATTTGTTTAATAGAATGATGGCGTTCGGAAAAAAACTGTTCTTGTGTCTAGTTGTCTTGGTGTGCAGTGTTCTGTAGCGACGTTTTGAGGGTAGGAGTTGAAACAGTTTGTGTCCAGGATGTGAGGGGTCAGTAAATATTTTCCCTGCCCTCTTTTTGACTCGTGCAGTATACAGGTCCTCAATGGAAGGCAGGTTGGCAGCAATTGCTTTTTCTGCAGTTCTGATTGTCCTCTGAAGTCTGTGTCGGTCCTGTTGGGTTGCAGCACCAAAACAGACAGTTATAGTCTTTTTTTTTTGCTAGATGAAAAGAAAAACAAGTCTAAAAATGGAAATCTTTGGAAGCATGCGTGCCTCCTCATAGCACTGTATATATCCATGCTACAAATGATTGGAAAAATGGTTTTACACCAAGTTTTATCAGTTTTTATTCCCTTTTCTCCCTAAATTAATATGTATGTTTACTGTCCATCAATAAAAGCTAAAAATGTGTTAATTCATATAACTGACACTACGGAACTGTAAACGATATTATGAGTATAAGGGTAGGGTGGGAAACTTCATAGATATAATCTACGTTTTGGGGTTTCACAACATGTAAATGATCAGATAAAAAAGAAAGAGGAGACAGTCATGGTAGTGATGCTGGAGAGTTTCCAATTCTATATTATTTTCAAGATTGTCACTGGAAATTAATTATCTGTCTTTGCTCTGATTTAAAAACCCATATTCCAGCTGGTTCAATTTGTTTCATGCTGAAAAGATTCCTGATACACAAAGAATGGCTAATTATTGCAATTATTATTTGCACCAGCTTTATTGTTTGAATCAATTTTACATAAAATTTAAGATATAATAGATTACATTTAAGATCATATGTTGACATAACTCTGGTTCTAGGCAGTCGCTCCTCTTGAAATTCTAGACACTCTCTTGAAACTCTAGGCACTCTTTATATTAGAGAAGAGCAGGTTGGGTTCCACTTACCTTCGCCATTTGTTCACATCAGTATGTTTCATGTGCATGCGTCCCATCATGCAATTTCACTTCTTCACATTCTCAGTAGCAGGATTCAACCCAAAACACAGCCTAGGAGCTGATCAGCTGTGCTTCAGGCGAAGAAATAAAGATTAGTATTGACTCAGGGGCAGGAAGGAGGGCTCTTTTTCACGCAGCGGAAGAAGAGAAGCCATCCAAACACAGAAAAGTTCGCCAAAAATTCCCAAAAAATGATGGCAGCACCCATGGAGCAGCAGCTACCAAACCAGATCTGTGACACCATCATTGCATCACTGGTGGATTGCTAATGGTTTGGGCAACCTTGTCCGAACCTGGAAGAACCAACCCCTAAAAAACAGTAAACCACAATACACAAAAATCTTTAACTAGGACCCACTTCGTTTGACATGAAGTTGATAATACTAAGCATGGTACCTCTATGATATAACTTCTACTACTAATAACTTCTGTTATGTCTATTGAAATGTTACTGGACCAAGGAGAGCTGATCCTGGGATGAAAAGATGTTTGGTTAATTAAAAGAAATGTGTAAGACAATTAATAGATTTAATTAGTAAGGAAATTTACTTTGCAGTATTATGCATGCTTACCTGGGAATAAGGCCAATTTCTGTGTCCATAGATTTTTTAACAGTCTCAGGGAAGTTATTACATAAAATAAAGTTTCGCTCAGAAAATAAAAATAGTTTTTGAATAAAAAGAACAAATTCTGCTACGAGCCTATAGGAAAGCAGAAGAAAATACCGCTATTTTGAGGATCACATGCTCTTAATAACTTGACTAATATTATTTTAAAAATATTATAAGATGGAAACTGGCCAAGTAGGCAACTGGACATTTGGATAATATAAAAATGAAAGAAGCAATGGTGGAAAGGGGAATTTAAGGTAACTTAAACTGATTTATCATGTCTCTCGTTAGTGAAGATATAGGCAAAATGCTAGTATTTGAATGGATACTTCTAGGAAACAAATCTTAGAAAGTAAGACAAATGGTAACAAGTTATGTTGTAGCTTGATTGATAAACTCCAGAAAGTTGTAGAGCCAGTTAGTTATCAATAAATTTATAAAGAGTCTTGGAATTAATAAAATAATCAAATGCAAGAAAGACAAATCTTTCTGGCAAAGAATCAATGTGATTTTTGCAAGAATAAGACCCAACTTACCAATATTTCTGAAAATGTTGACAAATATGTAGACAGCAGGTTTCAGGAAGAAATTCTTGAACTGAATTTTAATTTTAATTCAGAGAACTTTAAAGATTAAGAGAAGTCCTATTTTGAATCAATATCTAGTTACAAAGGAGAAGATAGGAATTAGGAACCAGAGGAATCCTCAAAGGAGAACTTTTGTTTGTTTGTTTGTTTGTAAATGAGCTGTAATGAAAATGTTGATATAGTCTACTGCTGTTGTTGGAAAGGCTAATTCTATTGTGGGAATCATTGAGAAAGGAAAGAAAAAGAAAACTGTCAACATTATAGCAATGTCAATAGCACATAGATTATATATCACCCTACATGCTTTACAGCCTTCTCTGGGCTGGTCACCATATTGCTCTCAACAATCTAGTCCTCATCTTACTAACTCTGGAACGATGGAAGCCTGAGTCAACCTTAAGTTCTGTCAGGATCAAACTCCAGGCTGTATGCAGAGTTAACCACAATACTGCATTTTAGCCACTGTGCCATAGATTATATCAATCTGTGTACAACCATGCTATATACCAGGAATGGCAAACCTTTTAGATATTGTGTGCCCAACGTGCATGGCCAAGCTGCAAAGTGTGAAGAGGAGCAAGAGGGGTGGAAGCCCCCAGCAGACGGCAGGGCAGCTGCTGATGGCTTCCATGTCACCTGCTCTGCTTCTTTGCCAGTGGGGAGTGGTGCTGCGGGCTGAGTTCCCTAGAGTGATACCGGCAATCAGTCATCTGCAAAGAGAGCAGGCAGGTGGCTGAGTGAGAAGTCAGTGGGCTGCTTCAGAGCCCCAAGCAGAGCTGGCATGGGTAGCATGTGGGCCCAGGTAGAAGGTGGCCTTTACTGCAGTATGCCTCTCTCCTCTTTGGACCATCTGCAAGGGGGAGTGTGGACTCTGCCTTTGCAGAAACAGGGTGGGTGCTTGTGCAGCTGCCCTGGGATATACGCTTGCCCTTCTGGAGCACCACCACCAATGCCCCTCTCAGCATCTGCATTTTCACCAAGGGCTACCTGCCCACCCACTGACTGAGCCAGGATGGATGTCAACCTTAGAAGGCAAGCAGCCATAGGGAATCACCAGGAAGGCCACATGGGAGGCTACCAAGCATGGCAGGACTGCGGGGAAGGGAGTAGGATGCTAGTGTTCTGTCCCAGTGGCAAGCCCACCAAAATAAGAGGCACATACAATGGATTGAAACATTAAATGTTTCAGTGCTAATAATTTCTTATCAGTTTTAAATCTTTATCAAAGTTCATGAAATCCTAATAAGTTTTTCAGCAAGCTGTTAATGAACTTCTTAACAGCTGGCCCGAGTCCAAGCACTAGGCAAAACAACAGTATCTAATTGAGTCAAGCAGATATCTTTTTCAAAGACTTACTGAGGTTGGCAGAAAGCCCAGAGATAATTACTCCAACTTGACAGTTTGTAATTCATAATTGAAACAATAATATCCAAGAGAGAAGTCCGAACAAACATAACAAAAGTTGACTTCTGTACTGAAGCATCATGTGGCTAAGCCTTAAATACTCTTAGGACATGGCCAATTGTTCTACAGATCTATTCATGCAGAGACCCCCTCTTGCGTAGCCACTCCTGCCTTCTGGCAACTCTGCATGTCCTAGCATCAAGAAAAGGCTACTCCTCTTGTCCTGAGTCGCTCAGATGCACTTCAGGAGGTGCAGAAGGCCCTGGTTGGCTTTCAGTCTTTGACACCACATTGTCTCCTATCTCCTTGCTATCATACTTGGGCGCCAGGTACACGGATCTAGGGTAACATGCCAGAAACATTTCTCGATCCTTGGGATCTGTTACCAGCTGTGCGGGAAGTGGACAGGCCACAGCAGCTACCTCCCTTCCCCACTGGCCCAAAATGCTGGTCTGCCTTCCACATGGTCTTCTGCCTGCCTGCCTTCACAAGCTGGCCAAGGGGACTCTGGGAAGGCCATGTGGAAGGCCAGAAAGCATGTTGGGCCTGCGGGCCACAGAGAATGGAGTAGGGAAGGCAGGCTGGGATGGTTTGGGGGGCTGGGGCAGCTAGGTAGGCCATGACTTTGCAGGCTTATCTGGCAGGCAGCTCAGAGGTCCAGCCCTTCAAGCAGGCAAGGTGTAGAGCAGAGACTGGGCAGGGCAAGGTGAGTGCAAGTGGCGACTGGGGGACTGGTTTGGGGATGTGGCTAGCCAGTCAATGCTACCACTTCAGTGAACTACCACTGCCTGCTGCTACCAGTATGCATGAACTGGTCCAAACTGGTAGCATTTCAGCTCTTGTTAATATGCTAGGTTTGTCAACAAAACGTCACCAGTTCAAGACCCAAATACCCCACAAGAGAGTAAACTCCTGTTCCTTCCCCAGTTCCTTCTAACCTAGTGGTCTGAAAACACACAAATGTGAACAGATAAATAGACACTCACATTTTTCACATCTGTAAAATGATACCAATAACCCATCAAAATTCCTGGGGAACCAAGTGCTTCATACTTCATAGGAATTCAAATCCAGGCTTTGAAAGACTGAAGATTACTGTAAAAGGATAAGCAGAGAATATTTTCACAGACAATCTGTGCAAAGTGATCAGATTGTAAACATCAAAAACAATATCTAATTGATGGTTCTAACTAACTAATAACATCTAACTAGCATGCTCCTTCTGTAAAACAAATGGATGTCCTGATTTATGGACACTTCTAAAGTAATAGGATAAGTACACTGTCTGATCCAGATCTGGAAATTAAGTCATGATGACTGAACTTCTTGTCTGGTTTTTGTTTTGTTTTGTTTTTCTTTGAAACATTTGACTTCTTATTCAAGTAGCTTTTTCACTGAAGAAGCACGGAAGAAGCTACTGAGATAAGCAGCGAAATATTTCAAACCAAAAGTCAATGAGTCAATTTCCATATTTGGCACAAAGGATCAATGAAAGGTCTCAATATTATAATAAACGTATATGGGTTTATGTACAACCATGTCATTTATAATTTCTACAACTCAGGAGTGTTAAACTTGATTTCATTGAGGGACACATCAGGCTTGTCTTTGACCTCGAGGCCAAAGTGGGCATGGCTGGGGTGAATATGACCAGGGTGGGCATGACCAGCTCGATGTCCTGCAGCCCTTGCACAGCCCTGTGAGTTCAGTTTTCAAATGCAAAGGTCTCCTGCAGCCTCTGCCAGTGAAAATGGAGCCCTCTTCATTTTCACTGGCAAAGGGCTGCAGAAGGCTTTGCAGCTGAAAATGGAGCAATTGCAGCTGAAAACAGAACCATTGCAGCCAAAAACAAAGCCATTGCAGTCAAAAACGGAGCCATTGCAGCTGAAAACTGAGCCATTGCAACTGAAAATGGAACTCAGGAGGGCTGCGTGCAGCCTTCCAAAACTTCATTTATTCTTGCAGAGGCACTGCAGGCTGGTCCTTCACTGTTTCCAGGGCAGCCCCATGGACCAGATTTAAGCATCCCATGGGTTGGATTCAGCTCATGAGCCTTGAATTTGACACCCTTGCTATAACTCAAAAACGACATTGGGAACCTTACACTTCACTGAAGAAGTTGCTTGGGTAAGCAGCGAAATGTTTCAAACCAAAAAAGAAAACCATGACTCAACTTGCAGACAACTCTACCTGTATGATTAAAAATCTTCACCGACATATTATTTGAGCCCCAGTTGTCCCAGTTCACAATCTCCCAGCAGGTGTTTCAATGGTGAACAGTTCCTAAGATAATGATTAACCTAGCCCATTGTCACAGAATCTTTGTAAGGAAAGAAGGAAAGACCAAATAAATGTATTATCTATACTATGTGGGTCATGATTTACTGCTATCTCACAAATCAATTGATCCACTTACTGCATAAACTGATGATGGCCATTTATTTAATGACATTATTCTCAAAGGTCTTTTTAGAGGAAGCTACATCATATTAAGCTAACATTTGAAATAGAAAGAGACACAAACAGAGGAAAGTGCTTCTCTCTTTCTCTCTCCACACACACATACACACAGAGACATGCATACATATGCATACACCAAAGGGCACCGATCTTTAGTTCAAAACATTTTCACGTTAACCATGTTATAATTCATGGAGAAGCATTGGATCTGTAATTAAACTATATCTCATATTACCCTTAAAATTTGTTGTAAATGCAGTTGAATCATGACAGTTTTTTAAAGTGGTGGATAATACAAGTCTCTACACTCAACCTTTGAGCACAATATAGTAACATTAGAGTGCATGACTGGAAAACATAGTTAGCCCCGGTTTCACCTATTTAAAGTGTCAATTCATAATATACTCTAGGCAAATTCCATTGAAAGAAATCAGATATGAACCTGGTAGATGTTGGTTCCTTAGAACCATCTTTGGGCCAAATACAGACATGGTTATGACTTCCTAAGTATTCTGTGTTGTGCCTATGGCTTATGTTTCTCCATTTACATTTCTTTTTTCCAGTTCTCAGATTTAGTTTGCTCACAATCTAAAGATTGTGATACAATCTTCCTGATCCTTATCTGACAAGGTTTTGGGTGACTAAGCTCTTCCCCTGCATTTTCCCCAAATCTTCATCTATTTCTCTTCAGAAACAGATTCCAATCCTTCAGGCAATAGGCAGCACCTCTTAATTCTTGGCGCAACGCTGTATGGGATGGTTCACCTTGGTAGCCATTCAGTCTTAGCTTCGCTTTGGTTTGCAAATACATGCGAGTTCTAGTCTGTCTTAGATACAGAGCCAGATGGGTTACCTTAACCCAGTCCTGTTTTCTCAGTCAGGCAGCAAAACACTTCCAAAAATCTTTCCAAGATAATGATAGGGACTAAGCCAAGCAGATGTGATGAGTCATCAATGACCTGAAGACACACACACACAGACACACAAACACAAAGAAAAATGTGAAAAGAACGCTAAGCTGTTTATCGGTCTTCCCCTCTTTCTTCTCTTTGTTTCAATTTGTGAATAATGCTTACCTGCTAAAGTTACTGTATATTTTCCAATCTTTCAGCAAAAATACTCATTTTTAAGTCCAATATTGACTCAACTAAGGGGCACTGGTGTTTAAAATTAAGATTAAAGCCAGAGAAAGCACTGAATATAACCAAATATTATACAATTGGAATTTCATTTCTGAAACAGGACATCATTCTTATCCTTTTTTATTTCCAGGTATATTTTATAAATGGTCTGTAAGAATTGGAGGACACAAAAGAATAGTTTAAAAAACTGAACGTGGGAGCATATAAATGAAAAAAGGCACAACCCTCCTAGTCCATGAGGACAAACTATTACCACTCACGAAATGCATTTGTTTTTATTCCAATCTTTGCCATTGTCAGAAGGTCACAAAGACCTTACACCACAAGGTCTTTAAAGTGAGTGAAAGGCTGGAGAAGCTACAAGGATGGGAATTTGAACTTAGATGAAGAGAAATAAATTAGCATTCAGCTTTCATTTCCAAACTTAGAATGTGGTATTTGTTTCAACCTGGTCAGATATAAATATACACATACAGACATATAACTCATCCAAGCCAGAGGCTACTACAATAATTTTATTTTAACGTGATCATTTGGTCTGTTGACACCACTCCAGAAGCAGACTTTAAACTCGATGCAGGTGCAGAACAAGTCCTCTTTAATGAAAATGGGTGAATAATCCTTCAGGGAGACTTAAAACTAGGAATGAAGTACACCTTGTGGTCTTAATCTGTCTCTGACAAGAATTATATCCTATTTTATAGCCAGCTGTAGATAACTTTCCACCTGCAAGTGCCTGTCATTTACTCCATACTGTCCATTACTGCCCAGGTAGTGATGAAATGGTTTCTTAATAGGATGGAAACACAGGACTCCATTGTATGGAGCCAGTTGCTTTTAATAGTGAATTACTACAGTATGCTGGAAACTTTTTCTAATGCTGTGTGAGTTCATTAGAGCAATTATACTGAGAATGCAGGAAAGACGAGATTGTTTTGGACATTGGTAGTGTTAGTAGTTTCCTGTGGTGTGGCGCTTATGATAGTAGCAGTGACTCTGCATGCATGTTAGACCTGCCTGGGGCAAGTATGTAACTTAAATGCCTGCTTTTTGATATTTGCTCTTTCCCCCCATTACCAGGAGGAGAAAAAAAAACATTTACAGTAAGTTAATCTGTTTGACTGTTTTCCCACTGTCTTTTGTTTATGCGCCAGCCCTATTCTCAAAATCTAAGCAAGCGAAGGAAGGATGGCATTTGAATCGACATAGTTTCAGAGACGGAGAGGTATAATTGTTTGGAAGAATATTATCAATAAAGAGACGTCATAATCATAAAAATATGGACTATAAAAGGAAATAAAGTCCAATTTTGTCATCAGCAGTTAATTTCCAATGCTGGAACTGCATACGCGGAGGGCTGTATGTGAGCTGAAATAGTGTACAGTTCATAGCTGTCATTATAGCTTATATGATTTTGTGTGCGTACATGTGTGCCTTTGAGTCAGTCTTGATTCCTGGTGATTTCCTGGACAAGTCCAGGCAGTTTCCTTGGCAACATATTTCAGAAGTGGTTTGCTATTACTTTGCTCCTAAGATGGGGACAAAATGACTGCCCAAAGTCACCCATCTGGCTTTGTCCCTAAGACAAGACTAGAACTTACAGTCTCCTAGTTTGTAGTACCATTAACAGCTACATCAAACTGTCTTTCTGCTTATTAAGAGCCTTGTATTTTTTTGTTTTTGTTTTTAAGGAGAAGAGCATAGGTTTTCCATCCCTGTACTATGCAAATAGTAAAATATACCCTGTGGTAGGCAGTCTACATTCCACACTGAGATTCATATGCATGATATTCAAATCCTTTAAAAAATGTATATTTACACAGCATGGATTACATGGAAAACATGTAGAGTGTCCAGTTATGCAGGCAAAGCAAATCAGTAATGGAACAAATAGCAGTATCAAAACAAAAACACCTGAATTTAAGTTTACATAAGCATCTTTATATGTTTACATGCAAATCTAAATTTTATTTTCTGTACATATTTAATTGATTATCTATTTTTAGTTTAGTTTACCATAGTTTCTTGATTCTATTTAGTGTTTATTTAACAGAAAGTTCTAGTTACTCACTGTTTCAGGAAGTTTGCCATCCCGTTATGTGCTTGCTTAGTTTATTATCATTAGTGAGTTTCAGCAAACTTTTCAAGTGAGCCCCATTTGTGTGATAACCCAACTTTCATCAATACAATTCAAATGGGAATCCTAAAACCTCTCATTGTTCTCAAGAGAAACTTACATATTGGTCAGGAAGCTGCTATATGGACAATATGTGGTAAAGCAGACTGATTCTACATTGGCAATGTGGTAGGATGTATGATGACAAGGCTGCATATTTTCCCATTATTCAGCCTACATGTGAAATATATCAAGGCAAGCTGGACTGGAAGAATCAATCAGAATAGAGCTGGAAGGGACCTTGGAGGTCTTCTAATCCAACCCCTTGCTCAAGCAGGAGACCCTGTGGTCTATACCCATGATGGCAAACCTTTGGCTCGCTTACCGCAAGTGGCATGCAAAGCCATATTAGAGGGCATGTGAGGCGTTGCCATATGTCAGCTCCAACACACGTGCATATGTTAGTCAGCTGATTTTTGGCCTTGCGGAAGGCTGTTTTGCCCTCTGGAGACTTCAGGGGAACAGACAAACCAGAAGTTCAGAAAACCAACTTCCAGTTTCCCTGTTGTGCTGTTTTTTGTACTCCAGAGCCTTCAGGGAAGTTTCCTGAAGCCCCAAAGTGCAAAAAAAAAAAAAAGCAGAGTAGAGTAGACAAACTGGAAGTCTGTTTTCAGGACTTCCAGTTTGCCCATTTTCCTCTTTTTTTGCACTCTGGGGCTTTAGGAAGCTTCCCTGAAGGCTTCAGAGTGTGAAAAACAGCATTAAGGGGAAACCAGAAATCCGTTTGTCCAAACTTCCAGTTTGCCCATTTGGCCACTTTTTCACTATGATGACAACTTCTGAAGGCAAGATGTTTCACTGGTTAATTGTCCTCAATGTGAGGAAGTTTCTCCTTAATTCCAGGTTACTTCCCTCCTTGATTATTTTACATCAATTGTTTCTTGTCTTGCATTCTGATGTTTGAGAAAAATTGTCCCCCTCTTTTTTGTGGCAGCCCTTCGAATACTGGAATACTGCTATTAGGTCACACCTTCTTTTCTCTAGACTAGTAAATTCTTGAAACCGTTCTTCACGTGTTTCTGTTTCAAGGCCCTCAATTATCTTCTTTGTACTTTTTCCAAAGTCTCTACCTCTTTTTGGTAATGCGGTGACCAAAATTGGATGCAGCATTCCAGGTGTGGCCTTACCAAACTTTATAAAATGGTACTAATACTTCATGTGATTTTGATTTAATGCCTGTTGTATCCGGAGACCCATGATGTCAAAGAAGGCTGTGATTGATCAAAGGCCACCCTTGTCGAAGCGGGGATAACTCTGGCCTGTGATTGGTAGAGATGCTGACACTGGGACTATAGAAGAGCTGTCATGCTGACAGGTTTTGCTCATTCCCTCAACTAGCTCGGAGCAAGTCTTGTTAGCTGGGCAGTGTTCTACTCTTGTGTCTCGGGTAATTTTCCAAGTCATGAAAAATCACTTCTTTGAAATAAAAACCACTTTATTTTTTTCAAACAAACAGGATATATAGAATTGTCAGCTATCAATAAAAAATTAACTGCCTTGGAAATGGTCCTGGGTTGGGCCGAGAGGCAAATAGGGAGCTGTGATGTTCCTTCAATACACCAGGGTGATTCGACACAAAACTATGTAACTCTTCCCTGGTGTACAGCTGAAGGGATTGGATACTGTAGCCTAGAGGATAATTCTCTGCCTTGCAAGGCAAAGGTTGCAGGTTCAAGTCCCAGTGGGTATGGCTAGCTGATGAGGCCAAAATAAGGCTGAAATAGATCTATCCTAGTCTCCAGCCACCAGTATTTATAGAAGGAAGGCAGCTCAGGTCTCACAGTGTTCGCCTTAGAACAAGGACAGAAACACCAGCCTGAAGATGACGAGTGAGACCTCGTCAAAACGTCGCCAGAAATTTCCAAATCCTACACGGGAAGAAACCCGAATATACCAAGACCGTCATACCTGTACCCGTGAAAATCTACGAAAACATATATATATATATGTCTCTATCTTGGGAGACAAAGACCATGATTTTTAGCATTTCTTTTCAGGCAGGCCATAGTTTCTCAGCTCTTCCATGTAACAAATGTTGTGAGTCCACAGCCTTTCCCCCCAGACACCCTTCTTTATATAGCCTGGAAGTGACATCACACCTCAAAGAGTTAAGGCTTTGAATTAATACCTTTTACTCTGCATCTCCTCTCACCTTTTAGCCATTCTTCAGTAGTGTGGGTTAATCCATGTATCTTCCCCTAATATGACTTCCTGACTATCTGACAGAGGCCAATCTTCCATTGTCAGATCACCCCCCTCTGGCTTTGCCCAGTCACTGTCTGTCTCCCTCAGCTTCCTCTGACAGCCCCTCTGGCTGTGGATATCCTGAGTGGCCTGGTTCATCCTCTTCAGAATCAGGCATGACCTGAGTTGGACAAGGATCACTCGCAACAGGCAGCAGCCCCAAAATAAAGAGTTGAATGTCTCTGAGCACAGCCTCTCTCATTTAGCACCTATTAGCATATGCTTCAATGCCAATGTTCATGTAACCAAGAATTGTATTAGCTTTTTTGGTGGCTGCTGTACACTGCTGGTGTGGTTTGAAGATGGGTATGGTTTTAAAACTGGAGAAAGAAATATCAATAATCCGTGCTATGCTGATGGTACTGTTTTGATATCCAAAAATGCAAAGGATCTGCAGGCTTTGGTACTAAAAGTCAGAACATAGTGAAAATAATGGAGCTAAAATTAAATATAAAGAAGACCAAACTTACAAGAACAGGTAGAAAAACCATCCTTAGAATTGACATTGAAGGTATCAAAGTGGTGGAGAGCATCTGCCTTTTATAATCAACTATCAACAATAAAGAAACAGTCAAGAGGTACCACAGACAAGCGCTCAGTAGAACAACCGGGAAAGCCTTGGAAAAAATACTCAGATGTCCCTATTTAAGTAGGATAGGAAGCATATTGGTGCCTTTGAACTTTGGTGTTGGAGAAAACTCCTGAGAATATTGTGGTAGCCAGAAAAACTAAGTAATGGATCATTGAACAAATCAGCCCAGGGTTCACACTTGAGATACAAATAACCACACAAATTATCAGGCAATTCTTGTAGCTGACACACAAACACACACACACACACACACACACACACAGCCTGTAGAATATTATAGCTAGATAAATAGATTGTGTTTGTTTGTTTTGCAATCATACATATTAAAAAGAAAAAAAGCAATATCCCTTCTGTCTTGGCTCCAACAACATTACTATTGCCTTGTGAACAACATAATATTTTAAACCTAGCACGGTGTTTAAATCCCATATATGTATGTACTTCCCAGTTTGAAATGAAGAAATATTGACTCCTGTTTATTTTGTTATTTCATAGTTCAATATCATCTTTGCTGTTATACCAATAGTGATAAATTACCATTATTTCAGCAACTCGGATGAAACCAGTTCTTTCATTTTTGCATTTATCCTCAATAAGTTCCAGATCCCAGGGGCAAAAGAGTAGAGAAAGGAAACCACAACATCCTCATGTCAGACTAACACATTCAGAATTGTGCTTTCACACCTCTACTGTCAAAGAATGCACTGAGAACATCGGGCAAATCTTTATCAAGTGCCTTTAGGCTGGTTACATAGATTTTGTCCTTGGAAAATGCACCCTGCATTCTGAAATAATCTATCAGCCTGTGCTATGGGAAGACAAACATTTTATGTACATAGTAAACAAAGAGAAACAAATGAAGCATTGTAACACAGTGTTATAATATTGTGTTACGTGACAAGAGCCCATTACATTGTAGCATCATATTATATATTAAAATTATATTCTAAGATGTTATAGAAGGAAGGAGAAATGAATTAACTAGCCACAAATTTTCACCTTGGTTTCATCCTGAAGGTAAAGCCATTCATTCTTCAATACAAGCCAATATGAATGGGCTACTGGCATTTTTTTAACCTATCAAGCCCTTCCCAACAACTGTGATAGGCAGCTGTTTAATACTATTATTATTTTTCTGGTTGGCTGCACAGTCAGCCAGTTGTTTAGACTGGACTTGGCATTTTTGTATACCTATTGAATCATCCCAATGATTATAGATTTGGCATTTTTGTTCACCTGTTGGGTCTTTCCCAAAACCTGTGATAGGCAGCAGTTGTTTGATCATGTAAAGGTACTGTGGCAGCATATAGGCTGTTCCCAGTAAAACTGTGTTTTGCAATCGACTTATGATAATGTCGCCAGTCTCAATGATTTTCAAGTGGTGTTCCAGATGATTTGATTGTACCCAAGGCTCCCATAATTATTGGCACTATTTTATTTTCCTTTGCCAAAGTTAATTCTATTTCTATTTTCAGACCCTTGTACTTTGTGATATTTTCCAGTTTTTTCTCTTTTATTCCACTTTCTCTAAATATTGCCATCTCCAGTAGCCAGACGTCTTTGCCTTTCTTATCAACAGTCATTAAATTGGCACTTACGGTATGTAGAAAGTGCTTGTCTGTTTGAATTCTAAAATCCCAGAGCATTTTAGTATCTTCATTTTCTATTTGTCTATTTTATGGTGCCACAGTTCTTTCTTGCATTAGATTATTTCTAATTATGGATGTTGTTTCTTATGGAACTGGTACATTCTTTTCAAATATTCTTTTCCTGTTGGATTTTATTTGTAATAACAGATAATAATAATAATAATAATAATAATAATAATAATAATAATAATAATATTATTATTATTATTATTATTATTATTATTATTATTATTATTATTATTATTATTTGTTTTCAGTCTTTGAATGTTTGCAAAGATTAGCAACTTTTCTTCCAATAGCCTTGCAACTGCTGGTTCTGATTGCTCAGTCTTGAGTCACCAGAGGTCCACACTTCCTCATCTATTGCAGTCCTTGTTGATATGGGTAATGACTGATTCACTGATCCAATATGGGTTTCTGTAAATTACATCTCACCATATTGCTTATGGGAGTAATAGTCTTCATCTGACTTCTTTGTTGAAACCTATTCAGTATGATTGAACCTCTGGCATATAAACCCAGGGGTGGTATCCTCCCAGTTCAGACCAGTTCTATAGGACCAGAACCTGCTGGTGATGCTACAATGGTGTCACAGAACCGGATCAGTCAGTGCCAGTCCGGGGGCACCACCATCTTTTAAAATCCTGTGTCCTTTTTGAACACAGCAGATAACCCATTCTATTTTGGAGTTCTGAAGACCTAGCACTTCAGGTCCTCTGGGGAATGCTGAGAATTGGTTATCTGAATTTGGAAGTACATCTAATAGAAGATGTTTTAGTGTTTTAGGACCAACACTCTTCATACTCTTCATAAACGATCTCTGTGACCATATTATCAGCAACTGTGTTCTCTTTGCCAATGATGTTAAACTATTTAATACCACTGACAACACTGCTACCCTTCAAAGGGACCTTGACCATGTAGGTGAATGGTCTAACAACTAGGCAATGGAAGAAACAAGGAAGTTCAGGATTCACGTAAAGGACCAAGGGAACTGCAAAGCAGAAGACAGTTTCAGAGAAGGAAAGATCTAACTATAAATGTTATAATTAAGCTCCAATTCCTTTCCATATATTGGTCAGTTTAACCCACAGTTGAGGAGAACTGTTGGAGCTGTTTCAGTAATCTGCTAGGAGAGGAAGTTGATTTGCTTAAGCCTTTCCACTGTTTTTCATATTTGTCACTCATGCCCTCATCACCTCGAGGTTCGACTACTGTAATGCTCTCTACATGGGGCTACCTTTGAAAAGTGTTCGGAAACTTCAGATCGTGCAAAATGCAGCTGCGAGAGCAGTCATGGGCCTACCTAGGTATGCCCATGTTTCACCATCACTCCGCAGTCTGCATTGGTTGCCGATCAATTTCCGGTCACAATTCAAAGTGTTGGTTATGACCTTTAAAGCCCTTCATGGCATCGGACCAGAATATCTCCGAGACCGCCTCCTGCCGCACGAATCCCAGCGACCGATTAGGTCCCACAGAGTGGGCCTTCTCCGGGTCCCGTCAACTAAACAATGTCGGTTGGCGGGCCCCAGGGGAAGAGCCTTCTCTGTGGTGGCCCCGGCCCTCTGGAACCAACTCCCCCCAGAGATTAGAACTGCCCCTACTCTTCCTGCCTTCCGTAAACTCCTTAAAACCCACCTTTGCCGTCAGGCATGGGGGAACTGAAACATCTCCCCCTGGGCACGTTTAATTTATGCATGGTATGTCTGTGTGTGTGACTGTTAGCATATGGGTTTTTTTAAATATTTAAATATTTTAAATTTGTCTGATTGCTTATGATTTGTTTTTACATGTTGTGAGCCGCCCCGAGTCTTCGGAGAGGGGCGGCATACAAATCTAAGTAATAAATAATAAATAAATAATAAAGATTTAAAATAGATGCCTGTTAGTTTACAGTGTTGATGCCCTTCTGAACCTGCCTTTTTTATTTGTGATATAAAAAACCACACTTTTCTTCTGGCAGATTAAAAAATATGCAGACTAGGGGGCGATTGCTTTTGTACTTTACAGAACTGAAAAGGGTTAAGCTGCCTCTCAACACAGTTTGTTCCACTCACATTTCTCAACTGCTTTGCATGGTTAGAATATGCTCTTTACCTGTCTCCCATCTTCCAAAGTGCAGCTTTAACATTTATTCTACCAATCCCGAATCTACTTGTCCTTCAAATGTATGGATTTTTACTCAAAATGCTCCAAAATGATTGCGATGACTTAGTTTTAGGGGAAGTGAAGTTAACAGTTTTGGAAAGGATAAACTCAGTTTCTTTCAGAAATGTTTTGTGACATAGTAGTATTAGGAATAAGCAATGTAGTTTGCTTCAAATATTTTGGAAAGATAAAACCACAATCATTGGTTGCTCAGTTTGAAGCTAATAATAAGTTAAATTTGAAGCTTCTGAAAGATTTAGGTGGCTTCCTGCAGTATTTCATAGAAAAACATCAGTTATCTTGTTAGAACAGGTAGCAGCATCTAGATGACTGTGGCTGATCTAAAAAAGGATCAAGAATTGGATGAGAAAGTATCAGGAAAATGTAGGACTATAGATCACTGGGAAATCTGAAACAATGCAGAAAAGGGTCATGGTGAGCTACTTTTATACCATTGCAAGAAAACAACATGCAAATCACAAGACACTAAAGTTACTCAAAGGAGTTTTATCTTACTAGCAATGGAATAAAAAAATCATACTTGAAATGACTTTCACAACAATTAAATTCCATTTTTGATTTCCCAAATGAAAAATTGCTCTTGTCTGACCACATTTGTACAAAACTCTAATCAGGTTCAAGAAAAGCTGCTTGGGGAGACAGACCATTTTCTGTAAATAACCACAGTGTGAAGCTCCCCCCCCCTTACTGATTAAACAGGACAGAACATTGTGTTTATGACGCAGCAGAAAATGTGCAAATTTGTGTGAACCACTGTGAAATTGACCCAGAGGTTTTCCTATAACTAAAGTCTCCTTGAAGTTCCTGCATGACTAATGATACAGCAGACTACTATCCCAATTAAAAGTAATATTGTTCAACTCACAGATGCACCCAGGCCCTTCACATGTGTGAGAAAAATAGAAGAGAAATGTTATGGTTCTAATTGAGCCAGGAGATGGTTCAGCAAAAGTGTGACTATAAGAAACAGCTGGAACCAGAAGTTAACATTTCATAAATCAGAAACCAGTTCCAAACCACAATAGACAATGGCCTGCTGTCCTCTTTATGGCATTTAGTGTGCAGAATGTAATAGCAAAATATCTGGAAATGGCAGATTTAAAATAAAGCAAAAATCAACCAAGGAGGTCATTGACCTTGAAGAGAAGTTACATGTAGCCTGATGCCCTGCCTTGTTTTCATATAAGTGGTCAATGACTGGCATTTTATAACTATACCACATTAAATGCACAAAGTCTATATAAACATGTCCATAGTTAATTGGAGTTGAGGGAAATTGAGAGGTAGGGAAATCAGGATTCCTCAAGATATGGCGAAAGAATGGAATGGGAGAGAGCTGTGAACAATTTTATCACTCCAAAAACCTATTGAAAAAAATTATCTTATTCTGCTGAGCATGAGGTCACACATTAGCACACAGTCAGACATACAAAGATCATTCTCCTGAAAATTGCAGGAGCATCAGATCTTATTCCAACTCCATTTTTGAAAAATAACCTATTGATGTAACACTAATTGTACATGATTATTATTTATCTGTGGAATAAGCAGATCAATAAATGCTATTATAGATGGTAATGGTCTCTAACTGGAATGACTTTAGAAAGAAGCTGGATAACTTTGTGGAGATTGGGGTCATCAATGGTTAATGGTCTTGAGGATTAAAAGTCACCTCTAGATTGGAGACAGCATGTTTCCAAATACCAAATTCAAATGAATAATGAGAAGGTTAAGGCTACATATCTTGCTTGTGAACACCTTAGAGGCTTCAGGTCAGCCATTGGGAGGAATAAAAACCCTTTATTAATGAGGGCTTTTGCCCGATTGAGCAGGAGTGCTTTTATAGTTTGATATTAAAAATGAAATAGTTAAAATGTTGGAAATGCCACCAGTTTTTTCCAATACATTCTTTGCCCTAGCTATTCTAAGTTTTGCTCTAAAGATATTTGTGAGTATAAATGGCTACTGAGAACGCTCTGTCATTATTGCACTTTTTAGGAGAAAATATTGTATTTAAAAAAAAGCCTTTTCTGCCAATTGGGATTTTCTTTTGCACCGTGTAGCCCTTCTGCCCCAAACCCCACCAGGAAATATATAACAGACAGTATATGAGTATAAAGAATTCTTATTTAGCCATACTTAGTTTAGCTGCCTCCCAAGGCCATCACGAAAATAGCTAATTTCCATGTACTCAGAAAGGCATCAGGAAAAAGCTTAGAGTTTACTCTTGAGCATCATCATATATAAAGTGTTTGACTTCTTTGCCCTGTAGAGGGTAAATAATCTGTTGTGTATTGGCTTCCTTCTTGACTGTAATAAAGATTCTAATCTAATCAAATTGTGCCTCAGAGTCTTCTACGAAGTTAGGCCAATTGCTGAATAAGGATTAAGTATTTGGAGAGCTGAGATTTATTTAGGTGTCCTGAGGTGAAGCCTTACAGTTGGATTTGCTCTCTTATCTATTTCTATTGCTACTGAAAGAAAGCCTTCACCTGATGACTAAAGATTAAATTATTGCTATGGATTCTCTTGCTATTCAGCCAGTGTTGGTCAGAATTAAATGGCTATGTAAATAGGACAGATGATGAACCCAAAATTCCACAAGGTAAGGCAGAATATATTACCATTCCCAGTCTCAGCTTCAATAGGTAGCTCAGCTAAAAAAAAATCAACTCTGTTGATTTTTATTTATTTATTTATCAGATTTGTGTGCCACCCCTCTCCGAAGACTCGGAGCGGCTCACAACAGGAATACAAAATACAAATCCAATCATTTTTTTAAAAAAGCAAAACAGTTAGAAACCATTGATTAAAAACACTCATACAACCGAAACAAAACAGAATGGCAGAGGGGAATCAATTTCCCCATGCCTGGCGACAAAGGTGGGTTTTTAGGAGTTTACGAAAGGCAAGGAGGGTGGGGGCAATCCTAATCTCCGGGGGAGTTGATTCCAGAGGGTAAGGGCACCACAGAGAAGGCTCTTCCCCTGGGTCCCACCAGACGGCATTGCTTTGTCGACAGGATCTGGAGAAAGCCAACTCTGTGGGACCTAATTGGTTGCTGGGATTCGTGCGGTAGAAGGCAGTTCTGAAGGTATTCTGGTCCGATGCTATGAAGGGCTTTATAGGTCAGAACCAACACTTTGAATTGTGACCAGAAACTGATCGGCAACCAATGCAGACTGCAGAGTGTTGATGTGACATGGGCATATCTGGAAAAGCCCATGATTGCTCTCGCAACTGCATTCTGCACGATCTGAACTTTCCGAACACTCTTCAAAGGTAGTCTCCTTGTAGAGAGCATTACAGTAGTTGAACCTTGAGGTGATGAGGGTATGAGTGACTGTGTACAGTGATTCCCAGTCCAGTTAGGGTCGCAACTGTTCACCAGGTGAACCTGGGCAAACACCCCCCTCGCCACAGCCAAAAGATGGTTCTCTAATGTTAGCTGTGGATCGAGGAGGACGCCCAAGTTGTGGACCCTCTCTGAGGGGGTCAGTGATTACCCCCCAGGGTAATGGACAGACAGATGGAATTGTCCTTAGGAGGCAAAACCCACAGCCACTCCGTCTTGTCAGGGTTGAGTTTAATAATATTAGCTTTAATAACAAAATCTGATTGTGCTTTACCTTTTTCTAATGCCACTGTCAATCAGGGAAATGTTTGCCTAAATCATGTCAGGCACTTAAGAAGTATTTTAGCCTTCTTTGCCTTATATCAGAAGTGAAATCCAGCAGGTTTTGACAGGTTCTGAAGAACAGGTAGAGGAAATTTTGAATAGTTTGGAGAACTGAAACCAGAAATTTTGAGTAATTCATAGAACCAACAAATACTGTATCTCACTGCCACAAGAGTATGGTAGAAATGGAGATTTTGCAGTATCCTTTCTCTGCCACACCCACCAAATCACACCCACAAAGTTACACCATGCTCACCAAGCCACACCCACAGAACCAATAGTAAAAAAAATGGATTTGACCACTGTCTTATATACTGTACTTCTGTCGAAGTTATCATGCTTATACTCTACACTTTTCCAAGAACCTGCAATATGAACCATCCTCTTTGTCCAATAAAGATTATGGGGATCCAAACAAATGTATTGCCTTTCTCACTTAATATAGAATAGGCATCATTTGAGACCAGATAACTTTCCCACTGAATGAACTTGCATATGAGTGTAATTATGACAATTCCTACACTGCAAAAACATATGGGCTATACATCTCAATCAGGGCAAATCAATAGATGCAATTTACATAAAGCTTTCGACTCAGTGGTTCATGATAAACTACTTCTAAAACTGAAATCCTACAGCATCTCTGTACCCCTACATGACTGGATAACTGTGTCCCTTTCAAACAGACAACAAGTGGTCAAAATAGGGAACATCCTATCTAATCCTGTTCCTGTTAACAGCAGTGTACCACAAGGCAGTATACTAAGACCAACACTTTTCATACTCTATATAAATGACCTTTGCAATCACATTACAAGCAACTGTGTTTGCTTCACCGATGATTTAAAACTTTTCAACACCACAAATAATACTGCTACTCTCCAAAAAGACAATGACTTCGTGTCAGAATGGTCAAACATCTGGCAACTCCAAATCGCAACCAACAAATGCTCTGTTCTACACATTGGCAAAAAGAATCAGAACACCAAATACAAACTGAATAGACAAGACCTTGCAGACAATCCTCACTCTGTAAAAGACTTGGTAATAATCATATCAAATGACCTAAATGCCAAATCCCATTGCAACAATATTGCCAAAAAGTCTTCAATAGTTGTTAACCTAATCATATGTACCTTCTTCTCTGATGATATCACACTACTAACCAGAGCATACAAAACTTTTGCCAGACCAATCCTTGAATACAACTCATCTGTCTGGAACCCACACCACATTTCAGCCATAAATACAATGGAAAGTGTCCAGAGATACTTTACGAAAAGAGCCCTCCACTCCTCTACTCACAACAGGATATGTTATGCAACCAGACTTGAAATCCTAGGCTTAGAAAGCTTAGAACTATGTTGCCTTTGACACAACCTAAGTATAGCTCATAAAATCATCTGCTACAACATCCTTCCTGTCAATGACTACTTCAGCTTCAACCACAACAATACACAAGCACGCAACAGATACAAACTCAAAGTCAACCAATCCAAACTTGACTGTAGAAAATATGACTTCAGCAACCGAGTTGTTAATGCCTGCGACTCACTACCTGGCTCTGCAGTTTCCTCACCAAACCCCCAAAACTTTACCCTTAGATTATCCACTATTGACCTCACCTAATTCCTAAGAGGTCAGTAAGGGGTGAGCATAAGTGCACCAGTGTGCTTACTGTCTCAGCCCTAATGTTTCCCTCTTATTGGTATCCATCTCATGTATATAAACAGTATTATTGTTGTGGTTCAGCCTGAGGCTGCTCAGGGACCGGCTGTGTCTTTGCTGGCTCCATGCCCAGAGGAGGATGACAGCGAAGAGGAGGGGGCTGAGCAGTCGGACGGGGGAGAGGAAAGTCAGAAATGGGACGAAGGAGAACAGCATGAGAGCCCTGGGGTGGGGGGGCTCTCCCCAGCCAGTAGCTTGGAGTCATTAGGTGATGAAGCACAAGCCGTCATTGGCATGCGACAGAGACGTTCAGATCAAAGAAAGGAGCAATTAAAGAAGTATTATCAGCACTGAATTAGGAACAGCTGGGCTTGGGTGTGGTCCTCCTTAGCAGGGTTTAAAAGGCAGGCAAGCCCTTGAAGCCATGTGGAGTGTTATCAGTTGGAGTTACGGTGTCCTGCTTTGTTCTCCGCGTCCCTGTTCCTGGCTTGTGGCCCAGCAGTTTGGAAGACCCATGGGAGGTGTAGGTCTGCTATCTACAGCTTCGTTTTGGCAGCAAGAATCCTGTATTGCTGCATGGACTTTTTGCCTTCGTGGATATATTTGAAGATACAGCATTTTCCTGTTTGAAAGGACATTTTCTGTTACCTGTGTTTTTCTTGAATTTTATAAACTGCCTTTGCCTTTTACCGGTGTGTCTGGCTTCTCTTTTTGGGTTGGTCTTGGCTTCCGGAGTGACCCAGACAGAACAATTATATCTATGTATATTACCAATACGTATTGACAAATAAATAAAATAAAATAAATAAAACAGGCTTGTAAAATTGGCAAGACATCTTGTGATTCAGAAGAACCTAGATTTGGAAAACTGTGCTAATGCTGTAGTAAGCTTATGAGCTAACTTTGAGGATCTGGTTGAGCCAGTGACAGCCAACTGTGAAAGCCATTGCCAATGACAGCATAAGCATGTGGTATAGGAATAGACTGCTGAGTTTCAGATGTTAGCTCCGGGTATGGGCTGGCATGAAAGAAGCTTAACTGGCCAGCTCAAAGAGAGATGATCAGATGACATATGGAGTAACTCATTCAGGAAAGCATTTCAGAAATCATAAAAGAATAAATCTAGCTCTGCTTGCTTATCAGTGAAAGGGTGGCAAAAGGGGATTTCACTTCAAGAGTTTTAAACACTGAAAGGGTTAAAAGAGTTAGGTGACCTGTCAACTGAGATAATAAGTGGAAACAGCTGAAATCTAGGAAAACCAAACTGCTAAGAAATCAATCAGGAAATTGAGCTTCCCCTCTCAGGTGGGTTTTTATAAAAGAAGAAATCTGTCTTCTTTTTGGTATTTGTTTTCCTCCTTGAAGGTTAGCTGAATGCAGAGAGAGAAACAATTACAACAGGGTTGACTCTATTTAATTTAAACAACAATCTAGTGAAGCTAATTATAATATCTGTTGCACTTTGTGAGACCTGGGCAATGTGACCTGGGCATGCTGCAGACTGGTGCCAGTCCACAGACTGGGGCAGAGGTAGGTTTCAGCAGGTTCAGACCAGTTCTGGAGAACTGGTAGTGGAAACTTTGAATAGTTCAGAGAATGGGTAAATATCACCACTGACTGGCCCCAGCTCCATCTATTCCCTGCCTCCCAGCTGATCGGGAGGAAATGGAATTTTGTAGTAACCTTCCCTTGGAGTGTGGAAGGAATGGAGATTTTGCAATATCCTTCCCCTGGAGTGGGGTAGGAATGGAGATCTTACAGTATCCTTCCCCTATCACACCCACCAAGTCATGCCCACAGAACTGGTAATAATTATTTTTTAATCCAACCACTGGACTGGGGGTTGGGGAGCTCTGTCCTAGAACAGAACCCATGGTCTGTTTTGAACTATGGGATTAGTATATTTTCCCCAAAAGAAATTCAGATGCATTCAGATAAAGTAAAATGGATTTTGTCTCCAGAGCCTAAACTCTTAAAGGGAGACCCAAATAAAAGCTTTAATTTCTAAGGGCTACAGAAAGTAAAGCATCTGTTTGTCAACTCGCAAAGTATCCCTGGCCTGATTTTGAGTTGCCAGTTGCAGCTGCAGTGAGACAGTACAATCAGTCGAAACAACAATCAATTCCAGCCATATCTCTGTCAAGATCATCTCTGTGGTTACCCCCAGTGGCTAGAGGGGAGTGATCTCTACAATGGGCAAAATTGCTCCATTGGAGAATGTGATTGATGACACACCTTGGGGGAAAGGGGAAAACAGGGTCAGAGACTGAACATAAATTATGTGGGGTCAGAGTTGGGTTCACTTGGAACTGCAGACATGAAGCTTCTAATAAATAACTGGATTTCTTTTGAAGCTTGGCTCGAGGCTCGTGATTTAATTAGGGTGTCAGTTGTAACCCTGAGAGCATTATTGTCCATAATAAATATATATATATAATTTAATCAAATGATATCTGAGACCCTTTACTAAATGAAACTTGTGACTGAATAATATAAAGATATGGAGAGCTAAGATTTATTATGTACTGCTGTGGGAAAAAATGCCCTTCAAGGTACAAAAATTATTAGTGGACATTAGAATATAGGATATGTATAAATGTTTTGTAGTAATAAAGCATTAAACCAGATTAGGAACATCCACATTTAAATTCCTACTCAGTTATGAAACTCACCGGCGCTATCAGCCAGTCAGTCTAAACTATCTTTGAGACTTCCTGTGAAGATAAATATAATGATAATAAATAATAGAAGGAATGCTGACTGCTTCTGTAGAACCAATTTCAAAGTAGAGAAATATCCCCATAAATTACATTCACCACCACCCCCTCCACAGACATGAAAACAATAAGAAAGTTAACAGAGTTTGAAAGAAAACAAAAGCAAGCTAATGAAGGACAAAACTTGATGATTAATTATCAAAATATTTCAGCTTGTGGATAGATATTCCAAAGATATATATGTATCCCTTCAACTTTGTACCAGGGAGGGGCTATATGTTTTTATTGGGATCAAATCCCAGTAAGGGTATGGCTAGCTGATGAGGCCAGAATAAGGCCAAAATAGTGCTATCCTAATCTCCCTTAATTTTAAATATTCAGCAAAAATTTGTGATAAATACAGAACATAGTTTGTTGGCTATGAATAAATTAACTGCCTTGAAATGGCCCTGGGTTGGGCCTAGAGGCAAAAAGGAGCTGTGATGTTCCTTCAACATAGCAGGGTGATCCAACAGAAAAAAACACACCCACACACCCACACACACCCCTATATACTCACCTATATACTACTCGGGATACCAGGCCTAATCTACAACCATTAACTAATCAGCATACCTCAGCTACATCAACAACCCCAGGTGTTACCCCACTGACTCACCAGGAAGTTTCTACACAGCAGGCAATTGCTGAGCCATCAAACCACACCCAGCCACCAGTATTTATAGAAGGAAGGCAGCTCAGGTCTCGCTGTGTTCGCCCTAGAACAAGGACAGAAACACCAGCTTGAAGATGACGAATGGGACCTCGTCAAAACGTCGTCAGAAATTTCCAAATCCTACACGGGAAGAAACCCGAATATACCAAGACCATCATACCTGTAATCTACGAAAACAAATATATATATGATATATATATGATATATATATATATGATGTATGATATATATATTGTTTCCGTAGATTTTCACACACACACACACACACACACACACATATATATATGACGGTCTTGGTATATTCGGGTTTCTTCCCGTGTAGGATTTGGAAATTTCTGGTGACGTTTCGACGAGGTCTCACTCGTCAGAAATTTCCAAATCCTACACGGGAAGAAACCCGAATATACCAAGACCATCATACCTGTACCCGTGAAAATCTACGAAAACATATATATTTACAACAGCACGAAGCTTAAAACTTCAGCATGATGATGGTGAATGTGATTTCACCGAAACGTCGCATAGACACTCAGAATATTACACGGGGCAAAACCCGAACTCAGAACAATCTACACACACACACACACACACACACACACACACACATATATATACCAAGACCGTCATATATATAGACATGCAAAACATTACACAGGGCAAAACCCGAACTCAGAACAATCTACATACATATACCCGTGAAAATTTACGAAAACAAATATCTTGCCTCTACGGGGAGGACACTTTCCTACTGACTAGGACCTATGAAAAACTTGAAGTCAGAAAAGCCTCCATCTTATGTGATCTCACATTCCTACGCAACTGCAGGGACAAAAAAATAATTCCCAAATACTTCCAACTAAAATTCCACCCAAAAACCCCAACCATAGAGAGGATCCTAAAAAGAACTGAATTAGCCCTAATCAGAAATGAACTCCACAAAAAAAGATTCATACTTGATGAAATCAACAAAAGTCTACTCTCTCTTCACCTTAAAATCAGTAACCAAATACATCCTTTACTCTGGGATAAATTCAAACAAATATCAATCTGGAGGGCAGAAACAGAAACCCAATACAAAACAGACACACATAATAAGAAACTCCAAATACTAGAGGTACAGCAAAAACCCAGCCCTCCACAACAACTTATGACCAAAACAGTACATAACATATCAGACAAGATACTCACCACTACAGAAACCAATATTCTTTCAAAAGGATTTAATTTTGCAATAACTCCAAGACGAATACCAACTGAAAATATCATATGTGGAATTGAAACAACTTTACATAAAATCAACCCAGATACTGCTAACAAAATTAGACTCCAAGTCACTAATATTCTGTGCTCTAGTAAACCTCCAAAAAGTAACATACAGCAGGAAGAAAGAGAGGCACTTATCAATCTAAAGAAAAACCAGGATATAATAATCCTTCCAGCTGATAAAGGAAACTCCACTATAGTAATGAACACAGCAGAATACAAAGAAAAAATGACAAATCTTCTAAAAAATCCGGCCTACAAACTCCTAAGCACAGATCCTACCACCTACCTAGAAAAAACCACCAAATCTAAAATCAAGGCCTCTCCCATCAGCGAAGAAATCCAGCAAAAAATCATCCCCAGAGAAAAATCTTCCATATGTCCAAAACTCTATGGCCTTCCAAAAATACACAAAGAAGGAATACCTCTCAGGCCAATAGTCAGTTCTATAGGCTCCCCTCTACAAAACCTTGCCAAATTTTTAGCCAAATACCTTCAACCATATACAGAAACTATTACCTCATATGTTCAAAATTCATCCCACTTTATACAAATAATTAAAAAACAAAACCTACAACCTGATGACCTACTTGTAAGTTTCGATGTCGTGTCCCTGTTCACACAAATACCTATTACAGAAGCCTTGACAGCTATCCAAGACAAACACAAACCCCCCAAATATATCCTAGACCTTACCAACCACTGCCTGACCAATACATACTTCATCTATAATGAACAAAGATATAAACAAATAGAGGGAGCCCCCATGGGATCACCTCTATCACCTGTCATAGCCAACCTCTATATGGAATATTTCGAAAATAATGCTTTAGAGCAAGCCAAATACAAACCCAAACTTTGGCTGAGATATGTTGATGATACCTTTGTAATTTGGCCACATGGTAAAGAAAAACTAGACAATTTCCTCACTCATCTCAACAGCCTACACCCCAAAATACAGTTTACTATGGAAACAGAAATCAATGATCAACTTCCCTTTCTAGATGTACTGGTCTATAAAAAACCCAATGGCAGCCTAGGACATACTATCTACCAAAAGAAAACCCATACCAACCGTTATCTAAATGCACACTCACACCACCACCCCGCACAAATCACCTCAGTGGCCAAAACTCTCATCACCAGAACCAAACGCTTAGCTGACCATGAGCACTTAAAAACTGAATTGAACAAACTCAAAGATGTACTAATTTCTAATGGATTCAAAGAGAAAACAATAACAAACCTAATCAATAAAGAGACACCCCCCAAAAAACAAGATCAAGAACAGGACAATGGCACCACCATCCTTCCTTACATCAAAGGCACCACGGATAAAATTAGTAAAATTCTACAAAAACATAACATCAAAACCTCATTTTGCACTAACCAAAAAATATCTAATATCCTAAGGAGCCCCAAAGATAAAATCCAATTAGAATACCAAGGTATCTATGAAATCCCTTGCAAAACATGTGCAGCCACATACATTGGACAAACTAACCGAAGAGTGAGCCAGCGCATGGCAGAACATATGAATGCAGTCAAGAAACAGGAGAAGACCTCCTCCCTTGTCCAGCACATTAAAAGAACAGGGCACGAAATTGACTTTGAAAAAACTAAATTACTCCACAAAACAGAGAATTTATATAAAAGAATCTCTCTAGAAGCTATTGAAATTGAAAAAAGATCTTTTTGTTTAAATAAACGGGATGATACCTCACGTCTGCCAGAGATTTGGAAACCAGCCTTAAACAAAATAAAAACTTCATTATAATCAATATGTCAATCCTTTAATTATTATGATTTTAGAATTTTATATTTGGAAATCAGACTTAAACAAAACACTTCATAATCTTCATACCATTCCTTCTATAACCATGATTACACCAACCAATCAGATCACGGAAGCATAGTCACCCAATCTATTTGCTACATTCAAAGCAAATCTCCACCCCCACACTACATGCTAAGAAGGAATGTCAGTTGCTAATATTCATTTGCAAAAACACAGAGATTGGAACTCCAGCCTGATGATGGTAAATGTGATTTTACCGAAACGTCGCATAGACATGCAAAACATTACACAGGGCAAAACCCGAACTCAGAACAATCTACATATATATATATATATATATATATATATATATATATATATATATATATATATATATATATGACGGTCTTGGTATATTCGGGTTTCTTCCCGTGTAGGATTTGGAAATTTCTGGCGACATTTCGACGAGGTCTCACTCGTCATCTTCAGGCTGGTGTTTCTGTCCTTGTTCTCAGGCGAACACTGCGAGACCTGAGCTGCCTTCCTTCTATAAATACTGGTGGCTGGGTGTGGTTTGATGGCTCAGCAATTGTCTGCTGTGTAGAAACTTCCTGGTGTTCGCCTGAGAACAAGGACAGAAACACCAGCCTGAAGATGACGAGTGAGACCTTGTCGAAACATCGCCAGAAATTTCCAAATCCTACACGGGAAGAAACCTGAATATACCAAGACCGTCATACCTGTACCCGTGAAAATCTACGAAAACATATATATATATATATATATATTTATATATATGGATGGATGGATGGATGGATGGATGGATGGATGGATAGATAGATAGATAGATAGATAGATAGATAGATAGATACAGATACAGATACAGATATAGATATAGAGATATATAGAGATATATAGAGATATATAGATATATATAGATATTTATATGATATATATTCATTTCAAGCCTAAAGGTTGATTTTTGCAGTATGCAAGATTATTTAACTGATACCGCTAGAAACTTGGCATGTAATTGTTTTGCCTGTAACATGTAGAATCAATCTACATGCAGGAGGGAGAACCATTTCCCATTTCTCTGTGGACACCATGCATTCTACAGAAGTTCCTTTTGACAATTTTGTTTTGTTCTGAGAGCTAACGTCCTAAAATTAGAAATATGTAAATATAGCATGTCAGAGGAATAAGCATAATTAATTCAAGTAGGAAGATCATACACTACACTGATAAACATATAACTGGAACTTCAACAAGAAAGGGAATAGGAACTGAACGTACGTACCTTTGAAGTTTTCAGATATTTGGAAATGCCTTTGCAATGCTGTTTAGGTCTTATTTTTGTCTCTGCATGGTGCTCCACCCCACAGATAGACACATGGAGTATATCATATTTAGTAATTTCTCTGTTTACAACATCAGTGAAATGCAGCCACAAACTCACTGGATGCTCTCACAGTAGCGGAGGCACATTATTAAAAATAGATGTTGTAACCCTCTCTGCAAGCACGCCAACTCTGTGTGGTGGGATGCACCACACAGAGAGAAAAATAGCACCAAATCCTTCAGTCTTCAGGCTAAGAAAAAAAGTTAAGTAATAGAACTGAAATCAATTTTTGTTTGTTAGTTTTGGTAGTACTGTATGTGTTTGTGAGTGTACGATAGTGACAAAACTTTACAGGGGATCTTTGCTCTATGTCTTATCAGCCTTTCAGGTATGTGGCTGACTTTCTAAATATTAATAAGCATGCATCTAGATCTTAAACATTTTATTTTCAAAAGTTATTTATAGAATTCTGTTCTCCAATTGAGAGAGAGAGAGAGAGACAGAGAGAGAGAGACACACAGAGACAGAGAGATACAGTGCCACCATAGGTTTCTTTAACAAAGAACATAATCTAATTTAGCTATTACTTTGGACCTCTGCATTATGAAATTCCAAAACAAGGCTAAATAAATGCTACTACTATCCAGCAAACTAGATAATGATATAGTGCAGAAAATAATGACATTTTTAAAACAAACTTGATTATGTGCACAAAAATGATTGGGCAGCACAGTTCTCTCTATTAGAAGACTCCACAAGGTAACTTTTTAAGTTGATAGAATAAAAACCTTTCTCATACTGCTGGAGGTTGTCTTGTAATCAGTTTCAGACATTTAAAAAAAGACACATTATCAAAAGATAAGGCCTAGTATTTATAAAATAATTTATTCCTTCTGTATGTCTTTTTCCTTTAAAAATATTTTTTCAATATTTTTGAATAGTACCATATCAGTCATATTCATTGTTTTTAATGGGGATGTTAAATATTTGAAAATAACCACATCTATTGCTACTGTTTAATCTATTTTAATATTCCCATGCATATTAAAAGCATGAAGGTCCTTTCTTCCCAGATTTTGACAAATAATAACCACTAGTTATAACAGATAATAACATTTATTGGAAGTGACCAAGCATTTAACAACTTCCTTGCAGTTTTTATTTCAATTCATGGAAATGTGATCATTGTAAATGTTCAGTATAATACCTTCAGGTTTGGTAATGTCATTAAACAGGAATTTAAATAACTATGTTCTCATGCCACTCTGAGATCAAAATAACTAAGCTACAAATAATACCAACGTTCTTGCATAATATTTTTACTGAGAAACATTCTATGTAGTCTTTCATAGGCTTCAAACAAAGTCAAATCTAAAGAATGATCAAGGATCGTCAGAGATGGTCAAATGGTTTGTTGGAGATTTAAAGCAAAATAGAGCAAAGGAAAAAAAATGGATGAAGTACAGTAGAAGAGAGATGTGATGGAATGTGCACCCAAAGAAGTAGTGGAGAGAATTTGGCGACACAGAGGTTTCCTGGAGAAAATGTACATAATATCAAATATCTTAATTTTATATGTAGTTTCGGGCCTGGATATTACTTTGTCAGGAGATAAATTCAGGTAAATCTAATAATAAGCATTTGAAAACAGTATATTCAAATAAAATTGTAGGTAGTAGCTAATAAGAAATGCTAACATTCCAGATGGAAATATTGCATTTGTCACAGTAAACGTGACGGTAGGGGAATTCTGGGAAAACTAGAACGCTCGGTCTTCTGATTGCTAGGCCAGCACCTTAACACTAGAATAAATGTTTTTTTTCCTTAGCAGAATAACCATATGCTATAAAAAGAAAATGAATCTAAATATTGAATGTCATAAAATTTTTAAATAAATTGGCTTCACATTGATTTCATGCAGAAAAGGTCAGTTCCAATATCTGCAGCATATAGTAACTCTATGATTTTTTTTTCATAGCCAGAGGCTAAACTAGACTGATAACTCTACTCTTTAGCACTATCCGATAGACCCCACCATCTCGCCTAATATTTTCAAATTAATCATTTAAAGGGAAAGGCCAAATGAAAGGGCAATTTCCCATACATGTTCTCATTTGCTCAAGTTTAAAATTAATGACACAGAAACATAACCCCTCAACTCTGCATTGTACTCACTCATAGAACATAATTATACGACAGATCATAATTATTAAGGATATAATTGATAATAACACTTATTGAAGGTGGCGAAGCATTTAATAGACTCTCTCTTAGCGCTGCTGAAATATGTGTATCATAGATCATAAATGTTAAATATTGTATGCTCCAGGTTTTATAATTAAATTAATGATAAGTATAATTTATGTCAAGTTGTCAAGCTGATTTGCAACAATCTCATGAATTTGCATGCGAGGGAGGCTGGCTAACCTTATTTAAAAACAAAAACAAAGGAGGACAAGAAGGAAAGATGGATTACCCACTTACCAAAAAAAGAGAAAAGAATATAAACAAACAACATATGTATTAGATCAATGCGAACAGTCCCTTTTTTCCTTATTATGGTTACTGCCTGCATGGATTATTAGAATCATATATGCACCTGAATATGATATGATATACTATCACAAGGTGGTTTCTAGTTAAGTGATGCTGGTTTCGCAGATAGAACCCCTACAAATGCTTGGTGTATATTGGTTTCTTGCAAAGATCAAATACTTTATCCAAACTATTATTAGATTAGTTCAGAAGCCCTCTAGTTAATTTCTTCCCAAATGAATTTTGAAGAATTTGGATGACTTTTCCAGACCAATGGAAAAAGATTATAAAAATGTTTTCACTGCCAATAGGAAGTCACCTTCCAAAGTCATTCATCTCATTCTGGAACCTTTTTATCTGTCAAGCAGCCATGGATTAAATTGTGGACTGAAGTAATTCCCCATAATCTTCTTGGTCTTTTATTAAAATCTTCACCTTGTCTCTGCATAGTCCCCTTGTGTCTTGCTAGTGTTGCTGCAATTTTAGCATAGTAGTAAAATTTACTAATGCCATATTTTACAAAACAGAAGTGCGAGGGCTGTCTACAACTATGCGTTAATGTTAAAAAAGGCCCTTATCACTTCAGATTGAAATAGTTTTATTCATATTATCCTTTTTATTTAAAAAAATGTGTGGAGAGCAAATGATAAGTACTTTTTTCTTCTTTAGGCATGGACATTTTATCATCTACATTAAGTCTTTGACAATAGTTTAATGCTCTCCAGCTTATAACGATGAATCTCTGCATATTCACAAAGGGTATGTCAAGGCTTTAAACATTACTCACAGAGACATAGAGAGACGGAAAAAGTGATTCAGAGTATTCTCTGTAGTTGTCAGTAGGCAATCTCACCATAGGTGGTTTTAATAATTTTTTAATAAAGTAACTTGAACCTTTGACAATAGCAAAGCTCTCTCGTTCTTCTTCTCTCTCTACTTAATTCTTGTAGTCATTAATGAAATCTATAAATTCTTCAGATTCATAAACTATTTTCAATGCCTTGACAGAACAGGAGGAATTATATTTCTACATGTTAAATCTCTCACTCTTTCTCTCATTTTCTTTCAATTAATAGACTCTGCTTGACTTCTGTGTTCCCCTTTTCTTTATTTTATTTTTTTTTAATGGAAGAGCGCCATACAAACAAATACAGAATACTAGAAAATAACTTGAATCTGTAAGGATTGGGGTCAGGAAGGCTAAGGCTCAAAATGGACTGAGATTTGCAATGAAGGCCAAAAATAACATAAATAATAAGAAAAAAGTTCCATTGATTGTGTAAGAAAGAAGGAGAAAATTGAGGAAATGACCAATCCACTGGTTGGCAAAGAAGGCAAGAAGGCGACAAAGAACAAGGAAAAGGCTTTACTGCTGGTTTCCTATTTTGCTTCTGACTTTTTACAAAAGAAAAAAAGAAAGAAAAGTGGTCCAATATATCAAAAGCTGCATCAGTGTGGACAGGAGAAATATCCTGGCGAGATCAGAGTTACCAGATTTTTACATTGCTGAAGAGGGACACCATTGCACCATTGATGGGGGGGCTTGATTAAAAAATTGGTTTATATGGAGCAAAAAAAATAATAATTTCTTTTCCCCTCTATCTCTCTTCCTCTCTCCATTTCTCTCTATTTCTCTCTCCCCCTCATTCTTTCTCTCTCTCTCTTCCTTCCTTCCCTTCTTTCTCTCTCTCTCTTCCTTCCCTTTCTCTTTCTTTCTATGAAGTGGCATATAAGTCAAAATACTATCACTATAAAAGAAAGGAAGGAAGGAAGGAAGGAAGGAAGGGGAAGGAAGTAGGGGAAGAAGGAAAGAGAAAGAAACTAAAGAAGGGAGGGCGGGAGGGGAGAGAGAGGAAGGAAGGAAAGAAGGAGAGAGAGGAAGGAAGGAAGGAGAGAGAGAAAGGAAGGAAGGTAAGGAGGCGAGAGGAAGGAAGGAAGGAAGGAGAGAGAGACGAAGGAAGGAGGGAGGGATGGAGAGAGAAAGAAAGAAAAAAGAAAGGAAGGGAGTGATAGAGAGGAAGAAAGAAAGTAAAGAAAGAAGGAGAGAGAGAAAGGAAGGGAGGGAGGGAAGGAGGAGAGAAAGAGACAAAGGAAGGAAGGAGGCAGGAAGAGAGAAAGAAAGAAAAAAGGAAGGGAGGGAGAGAGGGGAGAGAGAGGAAGGAAAGAAAGAAGGAGAGAGAGAAAGGAAGGGAGGGAGGGGAGAGGGAGGAAGGAAAGAGACAAAGGAAGGAAGGTGGGATGGAGGGAGAGAGAAAGAAAAGAAAAAATGAAGGAAGGAAAGAAGGAAAGAAGGAAGGAAAGAAAAAAGAAAGAAAGAGGGCAATCCAAGAAGGGGCGCAGAGGCTCCTTGTCCCCCTCCCAACCCTACCTTCCAGGGACATGGGTTCCAAGATGAAGAGGAGGATGGTCACCATGCGCAACTCCATGCCCTGGATCCCCATGGCCAACCAGAGTCTTGTGGGGGGCGACGGGCGGCAGTGCGGGGGACATGGGAAGCAACCCCCCTTACTGGGGCCAGCCCAGCTCTCCAGGGGGGAGGTAGGGTAGGGGGTGCCAATGCAGGTGCTCCAATGCCATTAGCCCCCGCCGGCTCACATCTTCAAGCTCCGGCAAAGGCAAAACCCCCAGCAGCCCTCCTTTCAGTTCTAGCCCCAGGGATGTTGCAGGCCAGCGGCGGTCCGAGGTGAGGCAGTGGCAGCAGCAGCAGCAGCAACGAGATGGGCAGGGGCTGGGAAAAAAGGCAGGAAAATTTGAAAGAGTTTGAAAGAAAGTCCCTGCAGTGCCAAGCAGCTGCAGCTTCTGCCCAGGCAGCGGCATCGCTTCCAAGCCTCCCTAGTCTAGCCCGCCCAGTCCAGTCCAGCTCAGCAGCCCCGGGGGTTACCCGGAGACGATCCTCCGAAGCACCCCGGATGCTACCCTCCTGCTCTACCCCAGCCGCTGGCCATCCCGCTCTTCCATTCAAAAATTTGGACATTTTGGAAAGTGGGCGGGACGCAGGACAAATCATTCAAAAGTGGAACTGTCCCACCAAAAGCGGGACATCTGGCCACTTTAGGTGAGATGTGCAAGAGAAATAAGTTTAAATAAATAAATAAACAAGTAAATAATTGGTGAGTGAGGATCTAGTGCTTTGAATGAATTCATGTTTCTGGGGCTGAATTAATTATATCACAGGTTGCTAAAGGAACTGGTGGATGTGCTTGCAGAACCATGTGTACTGTGTAATCTTTGAGAAGTCCTGGAGTATAGGGAAATACCAGAAGATCGAGAAGTATTATTATTATTATTATTATTATTATTATTATTATTATTATTATTATTATTATTATTTATTAGATTTGTATGCCGCCCCTCTCCGAAGACTCAGGGCAGCATACAAATCTAATAAATATTCAAATTAACATTCTTTAACATCCAGTATTTTTTAAAAAGGGGAGTGGATCCAAGAAATTACAGGCCGATCACTTATTGTTATCAATATTTAGGACAGGAATCCTCAATCCCCAGGCTACAGCTTGTTCAGAACCTCCAGAGAGAGAGGCTCAAGATTCAAAGGAACTTAATAGACTGAAATGTTGTACCTTCTCCCATAAAATACTGTTCAGTGGCAAGAAAATTATCAATGATAAAAATACCAGATTGGTACAAAATTTGTGGTAGCTGGATCAGCAAAGGTACTGGTAAGAAAGATATAGGTGTTCTGGTCTCTTCATAACAGTAACATTCAAGGCTGCTGAGAATATTACTCCATAAAGTCGTGAGGCATTAGCAGTTTCCCAGAAAGTGGTGCTTTCTCATTACAACCACCAGAACATATAGGGTTTTAAAAGAAAACAGCAGACAACAACTAGATAGCCCCATATCCATTTTCTCAAAGATCACAGATCAAAAGAGCCTCAGATAACATTACAAAGCCCCAATCCACTAGTGAAATCTATTTACCTTTCCTATTGGTTTGCATGCATGTGCTTGCTTCACTCGTGCATATGCATGCTTTTTCACCCCCAATCTGCTCTCTTGCACACCTTTTTACCCTCTGCGCATGCACAGAATACTGTGCACATGTGCAGAGGGTTAAAAACATAGTGGACTCCGGGCTTGTGGGTGGAGCTTGCGCTTCCACCGTTACGGAGAGGGGCGGCATACAAATATAAATAGAGAGAGAAAGAGAGAGAGAGAGAGATAAATCTCTGAACCATTGGCAGCCACTGCTATCAGTGTGACTGAACCAGGCCGAACTAGTAACATTTCACCCCTACCCAAATCATCTTTAGGAATTTGTCTCTCTCAGAATTAAGACTGAGCAAATTAATCTGATGTATTGCAAAAATTAATCACAGAGTTTTTGTTGTTAACCTCCTTATTGCCATGGTGAAGACCTGAATGCAAGCATGTACTCATGCTTGATTAAATTTACTTCTTGTTTTCCTCCTGCCTACCTTTCTAATGCTTTAATTCCTGGAGGAAATGAAAGTACCAGTTGAGATAGATCATCTGGAAAAAGCTTTTTCTGAACAATGGTGTCCATCACATTGATGGTTTCTGCAGCCGGTTGCACATGAGACAGTGGACACAATTACCTGCAAAAGGTAAGGGACTCTCCCCAGGTGCCCACTGGTAGCTACTGGATCCATTAAGCATCTTGAGCAGGCCATCAAAATAGGTCCTATATATCAAAGATGGTTCCCAAGCATCAAAACAATATTCATGAGAAGATGATAAAACTTAAGTAAAAGAAGACCTAAACATCACGTATACAAAGAAGTACATTCCTTCTACAATATCTACTACAGAATTTAGAATTTTGTGTCAGTTACTACATTAGTCAAGTTCTTCTACAAAGATCTGAAAGTCAGCAGTTATTTTTCATATTATTTATGTTTTGATATCCGTAGCAAGCTTTTTATACCTTTAGCAGAATTCCCTCAAACAGCTTCACAATGAACTGGCCATCATAACATTAAAGTGATCTGGTGGAATACAGATTTTATTTTGATGTCCAATCCACAAGCATATAGCTTTATCTTTGAAAGGCAGTGTTTCAGGCCTGGGCACGGCAGTAAATATTGCATGATCATCTTCGTTTATATTGTGACAATCTGGCAAAATGCATTGTAGCAGTTTTTTTTAAAAAAAATGATACGTAGTTCTTACCCTGGGGAGACTGTTGTATCCTAACAATACATCCTGAGCCAAGCCCTGCCAAAATGATTGAAATTTAAGTTGTATGAAGAAGAATGAATATAATTAACATTAGTAATTGCCTTTGTTTGAAGCAAGAGCTTTCCTACTGCTCATACTGTGATGATGGCAGAAAATTCATTCCTCTGTTGTAAAGCATTATGCTACTGAATATACTCTGGAAAAACAAATCTATGTACAGTTTGACACATTGTTAGAACAAATAGTTCTGTTGATCAATGTCTTTGTCCAGGGGGATCAATGGTATCCATGCTGGGTGATTTGCACTGACTGTGTTTCCCATTTTTATTTCCGGCACAGAAAGCTTACAGTCTCATAACCATACCAGAGGGGAGGACTGCCTGCTGTAGACTCAACAGCATCTAGGCTTAGCTACATACCATTGATGGCTCTTCTGCGATATTCAGTATTATTCTTAAAACTCTAAAAACTGTAAAAAAAGAAAAGGATAATTTTGCACTTTCAAAAAAAAAAGGGGGGGGGAGGATAGCAACTTTCACCCAGAATCTCTGATGAGAGAACTCCCACATTCAGACTTTATCAGTAAACAGAATTGAGTTATATAATAATAGTCTAAGGTTTTTATTGTCTAACATGTTTCACAGTGGTCTAATATAGAACTGCACAGAGAGTCATAGACCTGGCTGAATGTATCTGTGACATACAATATATTTTAATAGTAATTTATTTATTTATTGGATTTGTATGCCGCCCCTCTCCGTAGACTCGGGGCAGCTAACAACAGTAATAAAAACAGCATGTAACAATCCAATACTAAAACAACTAAAAAACCCTTATTGTAAAACCAAACATACATACAAACATACCATGCATAAATTGTAAAGGCCTAGGGGGAAAGAATATATCAGTTTAAGTTTAAGTTTAAGTTTAATCAGATTTGTATGCCGCCCCTCTCCGCAGACTCGGGGCGGCTCACAGCAACAGCAATACAAGACAAATCCAATATTAAATTAATTTTAAGAACACCACAAGTTAAAAACCAATCATACACACTAGCATACCATACACAAATTTTATAAGCCTAGGGGGAAGGAACATGTCAATTCCCCCATGCCTGACGACAGAGGTGGGTTTTAAGGAGCTTACGAAAGGCTAGGAGGGTGGGGGCAACTCTGATATCTGGGGGGAGTTGATTCCAAAGGGTCGGGGCCACCACAGAGAAGGCTCTTCCCCATGCCTGAAGGCAGAGGTGGGTTTTAAGGAGCTTACAAAAGGTGAGGAGGGTGGGGGTAATTCTAATCTCGGGGGGAGTTGGTTCCAGAGGGCTGGGGCCGCCACAGAGAAGGCTCTTCCCCTGGGCCCCACCAAACGACATTGTTTAGTTGACGGGACCCGGAAAAGGCCCACTCTGTGGGACCTAACTGGTCGCTAGGATTCGTGCAGCAGAAGGAGGTCCCTGAGATAATCTGGTCCGGTGCCATGAAGGGCTTTATAGGTCATAACCAACACTTTGAATTGTGACCGGAAACTGATTGGCAACCAATGCAGACTGCGGACTGTGGATGTTACATGGGCATATTTGGGAAAGCCCATGATTGCTCTCACAGCTGCATTCTGCACGATCTGAAGTTTCCGAACACTTTTCAAAGGTAGCCCCATGTAGAGAGCATTACAGTAGTTGAGTTTTGAGGCGATGAGGGCATGAGTGACTGTGAGTAGTGAGTCCCGATCCAGATAGGGCCACAACTGGTGCACCAGGCGAACCTGGGCAAACGCCTCCCTCGCCACAGCTGAAAGATGTTTCTCTAATGTGAGCTGTGGATAGAGGAGGACGTCCAAGTTGTGGACCCTCTCTGAGGGGGGCAATGACTCCCCCCACCCAGGGTGATGGATGGACAGATAGAATTGTCCTTGGGAGGCAAAACCCACAGCCACTCCGACTTATCAGGGTTGAGTTTGAGTCTGTTGACACCAATCCAGACCCCAACAGCCTCAAGGCACTGGCACATCACTTCCACTGCTTCGCTGATAATATGTTTTAATATTTAAATAGTAATAGCAGGCTGCATTACTACTATTAGTTTTCTCATCTTTTCTATCACCCATCCCCTCCTTATGACTGTAACTTGTTGCTTGTATCCTTACAATTTATAATAATATTGATTGTTTCCTAATTGCTTATTTGTACCCTATGGCAATCATTAAGTGATGTATCTCATGATTCTTGACAAATGTATCTTTTCTTTTATGTACATTGAGAGTGTATGCACCAATGACAAATTCCTTGTCTGTCTAATCACACTTGACCAATAAAGAATTCTGTTCTGTTCTGTTCTATTCTATTCTATTCTATTATATTCTATTTCCATTCCATTCCATTCCATTCTATTCTATTTCTTTAGGTGCTTAGATTGAGCCTCACATTCTGTAATATCCACCCAAAAATGTTGAATTTCTTCTACTTTAATGCAGATGTTTATGCATATGCTAGATAGGCAGGAGCTTTTACATATTAGCGCTTAAAGTATTGTAGTGGGTTTGAGAAATGTAGCTTGAAATCTACAGTTGTGAAACTCATTGTTTATTTTAAGTAGTTCATTATTTCTCAGCCAAACTTATCCTACAGCAGGGGTGAAATCCAGCAGGTTCTGACAGGTTCTGGAGAACCGGTAGCAGAAATTTTGAATAGTTCAGAGAACCAGTAGTGGAAATTTTGCATAGTTCAGAGAACCGGCAAGTACCACCTCTGGCTGTCCCAGAGTAGGGTGGGAATGGAGATTTTGCAATATCCTTCCGCCCAGAAGTGGAAAAGGAATGGATATTTTGCAGTTTGCTTTCTCTGATAGGCCAACCAAGCCATGTCCAGAGAACCAGTAGTAAAAAACATGGATTTTACCACTGCCTCACAAGATTGTTTTTCTCTTAAATAAGGGAAGATGTCTATTTTTCCCCTTCTTTGAACCTCACATTCTGGAATATTCACCCAAAAATGTTGAATTTCCTCTACTTTAATGCAGATGTTTATGCATATACTACATATGCAGAAGCTATTATATATTAGCGCTTAAAGTATTGTATTGGGTCCAGTGTTCCCTCTAATTTTTTTTCAGTGTGGGCAGAAAAGCATATGGTCTGAGCAGCAGGCAGCAAAGAAGTCAAAATAAACAAACAAACAAACAAACACACACACACACACACACACACACACACATACATACATACATAAATAAATAACTATCCTCCCTTTCTTTCTCCCCCCTCTCTCTCCCTTCCTTTCTTTCCTTCTCTCTTCCTTCCACTTTTTTCTCTTTCCCTCCCTCTCCCTCTCTTTCTCTCTTCCTCCCTCCCTCCCTCCCTTTATATTTCTCTCTTCCTCCCTTTCTCTCTCCCTCTTTCTCCCCCCTTTTCTCTCTCTACCTTCCTTCCCTCCCTCCCCCCCTCCCTCCTACCTTCCTCTCCACTTCTCTTTTCCTTCTCTTTCCCTTTTCTTTCTTTCTCTCCACTTTTCTCTCTCTCTGCTTCTCTGGCGGGCACTGCCTCCATGCCCCCCCTTGGCTCTGCCCCCATGACAGCTGCCATTGGTGTGGCTACAGTAGTGGCTCCCCCCCCCCCGACCAGGCCGACCAGTGTGTGCCACTTTCCGGGCAACTCTACCCTTCTCCTGCCCCGGCCGGCGCAGCTACCTCACAGCTGACACAGGTAGCAGGGACTGCCCTGTCCCCCTTCAGGGCCTCTTCAACAGCACTTCCCAGTAGAAGCACCACGTCTGCCTCCCTGCCACCACTGTGCAACTCTGCTCACCCAAAGCCTGCTCTCGGCATCAGCGGCACCACAGTGCCATTGTTGTTGTTGTTGTCACGGCTGGCTGCCCAGGAAAGCAGTGCAGGAAAGCAGCAAGGCATAAAACTGGATTGGTTTATGTATTTACAGTTACAATCAAGATTTGAGAAAGACATTAAAACAGAAGGTATTAACTTACAAAAAACAGAATGAGATCAAATCTTATTGGGTCAGGATGTTAATTTGATCAAAAAAATTTACAAATACTTCTTAATGATTGAATTAGAATTCGAGCAGGTTAAGGACACAATGATAAAATGGATGAGAAATATAGCTTTTCCAGGCAGCTGGCTTTGCTGGCCAGCATAGGGCAGCCGCTGCGACAACAATAACAACAATGGCGCTGGCCAGCATGGCGGTGGGGGAGGAGGCAAATGCCTCCTCCGATGCCATGCGGGTGGGTATCAGAGCCAGGGCAGCCTCAGCCCTGGCCACCGACGCCAAAGTGGGGAGGCGAGGGAAAGGTCCTCTTTGCTGGAATTTAAAATTCCCGCACTGAGCGTTAAAAACCTGTGCGCTATAGCGTGCTGCCCGTCTTAGAGGGAACACTGGGTCTGAGAAATGTAGATTGAAATCTACAGTTGTGAAACTTCTTGCTTCTCAAGAAAATATAGATTATGCAGTCATATACATTCAAAAAATGATTATATAAAATCATTATATATATAAGATACAGAAGAAGGGATGAGGCCTTGGAGATAATTTTATTAAATGGGTAAAATCAATTTATGCTTCTCCAAAAGTACAAATAATTACTTACGGAGAACTAACAAAATCTTCTGAAATTCAAAAAGGGTCAAAGCAATGATTTCTGCTGTTTCCACTTTTGGTCATTTTTATTCTTGAGATGTTGAATAGATGTGTCATACAAGTTCTGGGAATTCAAAAAAGACTTAACGATTTTTCTGATGATTTGGAGAGAGAGAAAAATGTGAGCAAAAGTAAAACATGCACTGAACTAGGGGCAATCATAACTGCCCATGTTGCTACGTTCTGCATTAGTTATAGGTTCCAGATGCTCTTCAAGGGCAACCCCATGTTGCATGCATTTCAATAGTCAATTTGAAAGTGACAAGGGTCTGCATTATGAGAGTAGAGCTATCAAGGAACACGTGCAATTGCCCAGAGTGTGAACTTGTACAAAAGCCCTCCTAATCATGATGGCTATCATATCTGAAGGAGTCATGAGTCCAGAAAGATTCCAAACCCCAAACCATTCAATCTTGTCATATTTGAGCCAAAGCCTGAAGTTCTTCACCCAGTTGCTCATTTCTTCCAGTTACAATATAGGACATCAGCATTATCCCTTGATTTGCCAAGAGCAAAGATGTACAGGTGGGTATTGTCAGTATATCTTTCTTGTTCAGTAAAGGTTCACACTGCACAATCTGATTTTTCCCCTATGGAGGACATTATGGGAAGCTGCAGCCTTTCAAATTTTTCACACACAAAAAAATGGATTAACCTCCAGCTGTATAACTTTCTCCCGATTCCTGATTTACATTAAAAATAATTCTCAATGAAGTCAATGAAACTTACATACAGATGAACAGATGGAGGAATGAGCATTTGCACAGTATGCTGAAATGAAATCATTACTTTTTCCCCCTAGAGTTCTTGTGTTGAAATCAACATTATTTAGAATTTGTCCAGAGTGAATGGCACAGAAAGTGTAAGAAATAAATGGTTTAGACTATTGAAATGACAACTTTATTCTTTACCCTTTCTTGTCCACCATTTCCCTCCATTAAAGCTCAAATACATTTATTTGTGATTTATATATCAAAGAAAGCCACACAAAAGCAGTTTGGGTGGGCATCTAACAGATGATCAAAGGACTGAGCATCACTTTTCCCATGCTTAAGAGTTCTTGGATCTTTTTCTTAAACATAAAATTATTATGACCTTTGAGGCTACATACAGTTAAATTCCAAAAATGCAAGAAAAGAATAAACAGCCGAGCTCAAAAAAGCTCTGATATCAACAACCCAAGCTGATTAACTGCTTAAAATTCTATGTAGACAAGCTCTTAAGCATTATTAATTTGTATATCAATGTGATCTCTAGGAGGCCCTTGTATTATTGATTATCTCCACAGGAGTCTTACTGAAATTCTAAACTGTTTTGCTACCTGGTAGCTTTTGAGTATCTCTGCTTTGTGATAGAAATACAGTCTCTATAAGTGAGAGATTATGAGAGATTATGATAGCAGTCAATGTCCAGAAAGAACATTAGTTAATTTCCCCAAATAATGTATATTTCATTCCAGCATTTGAGACACTTTCACTCCCTTTATTTAGCTTAGCTCCTCCCATCCCAATCTGGAAAGTGTAGGTTAGAAACCCCATTTGGTTTCCTTAAGTAACTCCCAGTCACCAATCAGAATAGAGCTGAAAGTCAAGATCTGCTCAAGCAGGAGACCTATACCATTTCAGACAGGTGGATGTGCAGTCTTTACTTTTAAAAAAGTAAGCAAGATGTTCCACTGGTTAATTGTTTTTACTGTTAGGAAGTTTCTCCTTAATTACAGATTAGTTTCTATCCAATGTTTCTTTTTTGCCCTTCTGGTGCTTTAAAACCCTCTTTGTGGTAGCCCCTCAAGCAATGGAATACTGCTATCATGTAACACCTAGTCCTTTTTTCTCTAGACTAGCCATGCCCAAATCCTTGAACCATGCCCAAATCCTTGAACCATTCCTTGTTCTTTTCAGGCCTTTTATATGTAACTAATTTATAAATATACCTAACTAATTAGTTAGTTGCTTCTTTGCAACATCTATTTTGCAACATCTATTTTGTAATGTGGTGACCAAAACTGGAAGCAGTATTCCAGGTATGGTCTTAATAAGGATTTATAAAGCAATACTAATACTTCACATGATTTTGATTCTATGCTTCTATTTATACAACAAAGCATTGCATTTTTTGGGGGGATGGGTGGGGTACTGCTGAAACTCAAGAAACTCATCTCAAAACTCATTACCAGAAATATTAATAATTCTTGGGATATTATGAATTACTCATTCCTGACACAACAACTCCTAAAAATATAATTCAGTATAGATTTGCCCTGCAAATTTTCAGGGAGAAGCTATTGTTGTTGTCACTTATAGGAATAGGGTTCCTAGCCATTGAAGAATGTGAGATTCTGTTCTGTATTCCTATTCTTCTATAGAATAGGAACAGTTTGCCTGCATGTATAGAATACTAATTAAATTTTTGTCCCCTAAGATTCTTGGGTTCGGTTTGGTTTATTTTAAAAGAAACCCGGCCGCCCCTCATTTCATCTTTTTTCTCCAGTCATTTAAGTTAGAAGTGACTTCTAATCTTCAATTTTCAAAATAATGAAATAATCTGGAATATTTTTTCTGGAATAAAATAGGAATGCTTGAGCCAACATATGGTAGAAAAAGAATATTTTTGGAAATGGAGCATAAAACAGAGCATAGGTCACTGTGAAGAGGAGTGGGGTCAAGAGTTAAATTATTCTAATAACAGAGATCAAAGTCATCTATATTTACTCTCTAGAAATGGTGCCATTCGGGCAACAAGACAAACAGTGTGGATTAACATTTTGTGTAGGCTGCATTGCACACTGAAAAAGAGAGGTCTGTGTGGTTCCCTCAAACTGAATGATTATGTGATGTTGCTGCATATCATTTTATAGTAGAAAGTATTAATCACAGAATTTAGAATCCGAAGGCCTACACAATAATCCTGGCTTCCAGGCAGGACCTGAAGTACAGATGACATTATAACATGTTTATGAGATCCGGCCTCCTCTTAAATATCTCCACCATACCTCAAGGTAGTATTTTCTATTATCAATTTCTATTATTTTCTTACTACCTCCTAATATTTAATAATAAGCATAGTTCTTTAGGTAAAATAAAAACATTTTAGGATTATCACACAAATGCACCCCTGCTTAATATATTAAATGATAACATTCGAGATGAAAAATAGAAAAGGATTTATTGAAATGCCACCATAGAATACTAAGATTTAAATAAACACTAAACCAGCAGGGCTATTGGGCAATGAAGACATCTTACCCATGAGATGAGGTGCTAAGAAATTTAGAATAAAAATTGTAATGTGGAAATGAAGATGGTCATTAAAAATAAACTCCTATAGACTGTTGTGATTCCGTCTGAGGCCCCTCAGGGAACGGCTGATCCTCTGCTGGCTTCCTGCTCAGAGGGGGAGGATGAGGAACAGGAGGTTCAGGCAGACGGGGAGGAGGAATCTCAGGCTGAGGGAGAGGGAGGACAGCCAGAGTCCCCCGAGAGGGAGCTCTCCCCAGCAAGCAGCCTGGATTCCTTAGATGAAAATGCACAAGCAATAATCGATCTCTGGCAGAGAAGAGCAACACAACGAAGGGGACAATTAGCCAGGTACTTTCAGCACTAAAGAGGCAACAGCTGGGTTTGGGTGTGGTGCTCTCTGGAAAGGCTGAAAAGGCAGACCCACCCTTCCTGGCTTGTGGAGTATTATCTTTGGGAGTCCTGGGACCTGGCTGTGATCTTTGGCGTCTTGGAATTCTGGTTTGTGACTTTGAATACTGAAACCTTGGGGGGAAAAGGTGTGGGTCTTATTCTCTACAGTGGTGGGTGTGCCAGCAAGAAGTCTGCTGTATTGTCTGGCCATCAGGACTCTGCTGTGAAGTCTCATAGCCTGCCTGTTGGGAAGAACAGGTTTTTCTCTGTGTTTATTTTTCAAACTATAAAGTGCTTTTGCTTTTACCAGCGTGTCTGGCTGCTTTTTCCAGTTGGTGTTGAAGTCTGGGGGCACCCAGACAGAACATAGACTATCCAAGTTTTATAGAAGAGTATTATTATTATTATTGTTATTATTATTATTGTTGTTGTTGTTATTATTATTATTATTATTATTATTATTATTATTATTATTATTATTATTATTATGTCAGTACAACACAGCAAACAAGATCACTATGCTGGATTTCGTATTTCATCACCAGTCGGGCGTTTTTCAAGCACCTAGGACTGTGGGTGAATTATCTTTGCCGATCCCAGTAAAGCAGCCTTTTGCAATTGACAGATGGAGATTTTGTCAATTCCAATGGTTTTCAAATGTCCGCTGAGATCCTTTGGTACTGCGCCCAACGTGCCAACTACCACTGGGACCACTTTCACTGGCTTATGCCAGAGTCGTTGCAGCTCGATTTTTAGATCTTCATATTTCACTAATTTCTCTAGCTGCTTCTCCTCAATTCTGCTGTCTCTTGGGATTGCGATGTTGATGATCCATACTTTCTTTTTCTCCACGATCACAATGTCTGGTGTGTTATGCTTCAGAATTCGGTCAGTCTGAAGTCGGAAGTCCCACAGTAGTTTTGCTTGCTCATTTTCAACCATTTTTTCGGGCTTATGATCCCACCAGTTCTTTGCCACGGTAGTTCCGGCACAAGTTCCAGTGGATCATCTGTGCCACAGCACCATGTCTATGCTTGTAGTCAGTCTGTGCAATCTTTTTGCAGCCGCTGAGTATGTGATCGATTGTTTCATCTGTTTCTTTACAGAGTCTGCACTTTGGATCGTCTGTTGATTTTTCAATTCTGGCTTTGACAGCATTTGTTCTAATGGCCTGTTCTTGTGCCGCCAGTATTAGTCCTTCTGTCTCCTTTTTGAGTGTTCCACTTGTAAGCCATGACCAGGTCTTTTCTTTATCCACTTTGCCTTCAATCTTCTCCAAGAACTGTCCATGCAATGCTTTGTTCCGCCAACTGTCCATACGACATTGAGTTACATTTTTTCTGTACTGGTCCTTAGTTTGCTTCACCTTGAGAAGCTTCCTATTGTTGATCTCCATCAACGCTGACTCTTTGCTCCCCTTCACATAGTCAGCTAATGCATGCTTCTCTTCTTCTACTGTCTGCTTCACTTGCAAAAGTCCTCTGCCGCCTATTTTCCTTGGTAAATACAGCCTGTCAACGTCACTGCGGGGGTGTAATGCATGATGGATCATCATTAATTTTCTGGTTTTCCTGTCCAGGTTGTCCAGCTCTGCTTGAGTCCAGTTCACTATGCCAGCTGTGTATCTAATGACAGGTATGGCCCACGTATTTATAGCCTTGATAGTGTTGCCACCATTCAGTTTGCTCTTCAAAAATTTTCTGGTCCTCTGGATGTACTCTTTGCTGATCACAGTTTTCACATGGCCATGCTTGATATTATCCAGTTGCAAGATGCCCAAGTATCTGTAGGCTTCTGGCTGGTGGCACTTGATGGTTTGACTATTTGGCATTTCAATGCCCTCACTTTCAGTGATTTTCCCCTTTTTCAGTGCCGCTGTGGCACATTTATCCAGGCCAAACTCCATGCTGATGTCATTGCTGAAGATTCACACAGTGTTGGTTAGTGACTGTATCTCAGTTTCTGATTTTCCGTACAAATTCAGGTCATCCATATACAGCAGGTGTGAAATTTTTGGTGAATTCCTAGCAGTTTGGTAGCTTAGGTTTGTTTTCTGTAGGATGAGTGACAGTGGGATTATAGCGATGATGAATAGCAATAGGGACAAAGAGTCCCCCTGGAAGATGCCCCTTCTGATGTTGATCAGTCCATAGCTTTCATTCCCAACAAAAAGCTCAGTCTTCCAATATTTCATCGCCTTTTCTATGAATTTCCTGATGTTTTCATTGACTCCAATGACTTCCAGGCATTTTATGATCCAGCTGTGTGGCAATGAGTCAAAGGCTTTCTTGTAGTCAATCAAGGTCATGTATAGGTTTGTTTTCCTGTTCTTACAGTTCTCTGAAATCATTTTATCAATTAGGAGCTGGTCTTTCGTACCTCTACTTCGTCTTTTATTGCCATTTTGCTCCACTGGCATGATGTCATTTTCTTCTAGGTAGTCGTGAATTCTGTCAGCTATGATACCTGTCAGCAGTTTGAGCATGGTTGGCAAACATGTTATTGGCCTGTAGTTTCCTAGTATGGCTCCTTTCGCTGCGTCTTTCTGTATTAAATATGTTCTGCCAGTTGTAAGCCATTCACTAATATTTCCTGTCTGCAGCTTTTTGTTGAACAATTCAGCCATTTTTGCATGCAGGCTGGTCAGGTATTTCAGCCAAAAACCATGCACCTGATCAGTGCCAGGGGATGTCCAGTTCTTTACCCTCTTCACTCTTTCTGCAATCATTTCAGGTGTTATCTCCAGCTGCTGTATATTGCTCCCTGAGAATTCCTTCTCAAACTCCTTTATCCACCCAGCAGTCCTGTTATAGTCCTTTTCGACCTCCCAGAGATCTTTCCAGAACTTTGTTGTTATTTTCACCTCTGGCTTTTCAATTTTCTTATCTGTTTGCTGATGCAGGTTCTGGTAGAACTGCCTCTGGTTGGATTGAAATGTTTGATTCTGCCTGTACTGGGTGATCCTAGCTTCATATCTCTCAATGTTCCTGGCTGCTGCTTTACAATTTCCAGAGCTTCCTCGATCTTTCTTGTACTAAGCCAGTACTTTTTTGTCAAATAGTCTTTGATATTCTGACTGTTAAGTTTCTGCTCCTTAATATTCTTCAAGTTACTTGCATATGATCTCAAGCTTTTGATTTTCAGTTCTAGTTGGATTTTCCATTTTGGTTTTCCAGTTGGTTTCCAATTAGTTTCTGTTGCAGTAACCCTAGTTCTTCAGTTACTGTCACAGCTGTACTGTAGGCAAGCTGATTCAATTCTTCAATTGAAGTTACATTGACAGTTGCAAGTGCAGAGTTAATGTCTTTCATCAGTGGGACAAGTCGTTTCTTGCTTATGTTTTTTAAGGCTGGCAGTCTTTTTCGCTCTGCATTGGACCCCGCATGAGCAAATATTTGGTCCTTAAGTTCTTGCTGCCTTTGAGTCATAGTGTCAAGTGTCTCATCTGCAGCTTCTTGCTGTCTTTCCAAATTTTCATCAGGTTCCAATAGTGCAGTGACTTCAGATCTTATTGGAGCTTCTACTGGTGCCAGATCAGATTTTGGTGTTTCTATTTTGCAAATTTTCTGTATTTCTTCTAATTCGACTTCACTGAACATTTGGTTCCTGATTATGAGTCGTCGCTGATCGGCCAGTCGAAGTTCCGTTATTTTTGAGTCTGCATATTCTTGTTTCCATAATTGGTACATCCGTCTTTGATATCCACGTTTTTCAGGCTCTGAGTTGTAATAACACTTGATGATTGTGCGATTCTCTGACATTGAGAATTTCTGCCGCTTTTTGATTTGTAAGCTTTGTTTGTTTTGTTCCTGTAGCTCATTTGTCGATGGCTGCCCAGGTTCCACAGCAGCCATCGAGGTCCTTTTTATCATGGGCGACGACCGAACCAGTATGGATTTCTTTTTGTTTTGTCTCTCCATTAGTTTAAATGGGTTAGGTACGTTTAGTCTGGCTCCTCTGCTTTGACCATTCCGGCAAGGTTAGACCTACCAGTAGTTTACACTACCACCGGCACAGCTCTCAGCTTCATTGAAGCTCACAAGCCCCACTACCACGACAAGGCATACCCATCAGTGGGGTATTATTACTATTACTATTACTATTACCATTACCATTACCATTACCATTACCATTGTTTGTTTGTTTGTTTGTTTGTTTGTTTGTTTGTTTGTTTGTTTATTTATTCATTCATTCATTCATTCATTCATTCATTCATTCATTCATTCATTCATTCATTCATTCATTTATTTATTTATTTATTTATTTATTGGATTTGTATGCTGCCCCTCTCCGGAGACTCAGGGCGGCTAACAGCAACAATAAAACAGTGTACAATAGTAATCTAATACTAAAAACGATTAAAAAACCCAAACATACATACATACATACCATGCATAGAATTGTAAAGGCCTGGGGGAAAGAGGATCTCAATTCCCCCATGCCTGACGGCAGAGGTGGGTTTTAAGTAGCTTACGAAAGGCGAGGAGGGTGGGGGCAATTCTAATCTTCGAGGGGAGTTGGTTATTATTATTATTATTATTATTATTATTATTATTATTATTATCATTATTATTATTATTATTATTATTATTATTATTATTATTAATTTACAAAATAATTGAAACTTATTTGACAGTGGCTTGTTCTGAGTCTAGCAAGGGATTTGGCGGGGTAATGAGCCTCACTCCAGCCATCTCCCAGGACGTTTGTGGGTTGTGGTGGTGGGCAGAGCTGAGCAGGGTGGCAGTGCCCAGTGAGGAAAGCTGTGTGGAAAGGTGCAGTCGACTGTCTCTTCACATCACCTGCTTTGCTTGTGGGGTGGATGGGCTGGAAGCCACTGGTGGCGGCAGCTAAGAAGCATGGTTGAGCAGGGCCGGAGCAGCACAACTTATTGTATAGATGGATCTTGTGGTGGTGGGCTTCACCGCAATTCAGCATCCCTGCCCAACCTGGCTGCAGGCTTTGGGAAACCCACTTGAGCAGCCATGAGCCCCCATGGCATGGCCCAAGAGAAACACCGGCTGGTCTCCAGCCTGGCCAGTCCCCTGCAAGGTTGATGGCCAGTGGGTGGGCAGGTGGCCCTTAGTGGAGTTGCAGCTACTGCTGTTCTGGGACTGAGAAGGGAGATGGCAGCACTCTCCTCCTCACTCGGTACAAGAGGAACAGTTGCAGCTATAGCGGTAGCAGCCTGCTTCTTAGGAGTGGCACCAAGCAGGTTGAAGACTGGCTGGTGCTTCCATTGGCCCAGGCCATGGGGCTCATGGATGCTCAAGCAGGGAAAAGTCCTGTGTGGCTTCCTCCATCTGCTTTTGTCAGGAGACTCTGAATCCCTCCTAGAATTTATGAAAGGGGACTTATTTAAGGGGAGGAGCCAGGATGGATATCGCGAAGCCCACAGTGAGGTCGGGCAGGGAAGCCAGCTTGCAGTGAAGCTGGGGGAAACTGCTGTGGCTGCTCCTCTGGTTCTGAGGAGGATCTGAGAATGCATGTGCAGCCCCAAAATATACTCTTCCTTCTGTAGCCCTGCCGCCTCTGCTGCTCTCTTTTTCAGCCCCAGAGCAGCAGTAGCTGCCACTTCATCAAGGGCCACTGACCTTGGAAGGCAAGTGTCCATTGTTGTCTGCAATAGACAGAAAACTCCAGCTGCTCCCTGGACCGGATGATGTTTACCAAGATTTCTCCATGGAACACGGATTGGTGACGTATGGATTAGACAGTTTGTCCTATTTGTCCCATGAATAGTAAGTATTTGGAAGAATATACTTTGGGAATATTATTCTATGGTGGTTGTTTTTTTTAATTATTGCTGCTGTTTCTGTAGCATGTTAATTGCTCTGTCTGGACAGCTCCATTTGGACACCATCAACATGAATTTTGACATTGTATGAAGAATACACCCTAAGCACCCTAAGACTACACTGATCTCTGTTTTTTCCTTGACTTTGAGGATAATTTTGGAAGTTTTTATTCTCATATTTTCATTTACCATAACCCAGAAAATCAGTATAGGGTTGCTTGAAAATACAGACTCATGGTATGAACTTATGGAATGAAATTGGCTTGCTTCCAAAAAAATGATAAAAATAGATTGATTAATCATAGCATCTAAAAGCAATCAAATGCCTTTCTTTATCACTGATTTTGAATGATCTCTACTCTTTTATACAACTTACTCTTTTCAAAATAGTGATGAAAAAACATTTTGCTAGTTCAGCCCACATAATGCAGCAATCTGCTTCCAACTATATTTCTCCTGATATTTCTGGAAATATTACCTTTAAGATCTTCATAAAAGAGGAAGAAAATCTTCAGGTTCCTGAACACTAAATGTCTTTTTTTATGACCCTGGGATGGGGTCAGGGTGACTGAGTGGAGCTGAACGGTTACTGCCTGGACACCCTTCCTGAGGCCTATCTGGAGTTTGCATCAGATATTTTCTCTTTGCTCTTTCAGAGCCTATTTATACATTGTAATACAGTGGTACCTCGGTTTTCGAACGCTTCTCAGTTCGAACAAATCGGTATTCGACCAGGAAATTCAAGAAACTTTTGCCCTGAAATCCAAACAAATATTTGGAACTCGAACACTCGAGAGAGCTGAAGACACAAGCCGGCAAGCTACACAGAGAGAGAGAGCCAGGCACAGAAGTGGGTGAGCAAGAGAACTGAAGCCGGAAGCCGGCAAGCTACAGAGAGAGAGAGAGAGACGGGATAGAAGCGGGCGAGTGAGTGAACTGAAGATGGAAGCTGGCAAGCTACAGAGAGAGAGAGACCTGGGACAGAAGCGGGCGAGTGAGAGAACTGAAGACGGAAGACGGCAAGCTACAGAGAGAGAGAGAGCCAGGGACAGAAGCGGGTGAGTGAGAGAACTGAAGCCGGAAGCCGGCAAGCTACAGAGAGAGAGAGAGAGATGGGACAGAAGCGGGTGAGCGAGAGAACTGAAGATGGAAGCTAGCAAGCTACAGAGAGAGAGAGAGCCGGGACAGAAGCGGGCGAGCGAGAGAACTGAAGATGGAAGACGGCAAGCTACAGAGAGAGAGAGACAGGATAGAAGCGGGCGAGCAAGAGAACTGAAGCCGGAAGCCGGCAAGCTACAGAGAGAGAGAGAGCCGGGATAGAAGCGGGTGAGCGAGAGAACTGAAGATGGAAGCTGGCAAGCTACAGAGAGAGAGAGAGACGGGGACAGAAGCGGGCAAGCGAGAGAACTGAAGACGAAAGCTGGCAAGCTACAGAGAGAGAGAGAGAGAGAGATGGGGACAGAAGCAGGCAAGCTAGAGGGAGAGACAACTGAGAAGGGGAATTTATCTTAAATTGTTTCGATTCTCAACCAAATCGGTTCTTGACCACACTTCCAGAATGAATTGTGGTCGAGAACCGAGGTACCACTGTATATAGAATTACAAAATGTAATAAAATTTAAAAAATCTAAATAGATGTTCCTAATGATAAAGGGCAATGTTATTCCACAATGATCAAGTTTGCACAGGTATATTGAGCATCATATATCCCTTTTGAAAACCTCGGGGGGCAGGGGGAGCCAGAGAAAGAAAGAAAGAAAGAAAGAAAGAAAGAAAGAAAGAAAGAAAGAAGCCAGAAAAGTCTTTCATAGCTTCATTCTGCCAAGTAATTTTAAGTAGCATGTGTTTACACACAGAACCTTTGTAGTGCAGATATGTGATACTGCCAGGGGTGGGCTACTGCCCGGACAGGGGGGAACACAGTGGACGAAAATGAAGCTCCAACCCAGAGTACCCAATTTGCAATGAAAGATGTTGAAAGAAAATGCATAAGCCACGCATTAAAAAAAAAAATTGGTAGCCCTTCACTGGGTACTGCTCTACAGTATTAAAATTATGACCATTCAGGGTAGCACTGATTCAATGGAAGCATCCTTTCTTCCTGCACTTTCAAGCTCAGATGATGTGATAATATCTCAGATCAGTTACACAAGCCTTCTAGAAGTTATGAATCCTCCATAATTTGAACCCTGGCTTCAGAAGATCATTTTGTTCACTTCTTGATTTTTAATACAGTATTCTTACATGGTAGAATACATAAAAGTGAAAATTGAATGAACAGTTTATGGCTACTACAGCCAGGATCAAGCTAGCTATGCAATGAATACTTGAAAACAATGTTGTCAGAAAGCAACTGTTGATATCACCATGGCAATGAAGCCGGAGGGGAAACTAAGGATTGAATCTGAAAGGAAACGATAGAAGATGCTGTTATGATGCTCTCACCAATTGCTGGGATTCTGAATTGGTATGAATGATTAAAAAGAAGAAATAATCATTCTTCACCAAGTCTTTTCAATTTATTTTGATAATTTCATATTGTATCATATATGCAATACCCATTATATATTTCAAGTAGACACAATTATCTTCCTATAGAATTTGCCTAGGGAAAGCTTAGAAACACCTCTTAAACTGCTGCAGAATTCAATTGATGCAGTAGAAATTAATGGTCAATACTAATAATACCGTGTTTATGAGATTTGGCTTCAAGACACAGGCTTTTGAAGTGAATTTCCACTATTATTTCAGATATGTTTGTGAGTGTATCTGGTGATCCTTAATAAACACAAATAGGCTTATAATGAGTAATTCTACAAGCTGATGATTTCTTGCTTGAGAAAAACAAATCCAACAACTGATATTTTTTCTAATGCAGCTTAGCAAGAGCCATCTGAAGAACTTGCATTGTACACCCACAAGTTTTAATTTAATAGGCTACATATTTCAAATTATATCAGACAAAAACATGAAGAATATACAGAATGGCTTATTGGATCAGATAAATGCTGGAAGAGACTACTCAGGCTACAGTAATTAGGTCCTAAATTAAATAAATGAAATACTTCCATTTGAAAGGGACCACTCACACCATCGTTTCTGCGTTTGCAATTTCACAGTTGTTCATCATTTAATTAGGTAGAGGATGCCATTATATGCTGACAAATTCTGTGTAATGGTATGTGGGAATGACCTTGGGAAATGGGACAAGAGATGCTGTCTAGGGAATGATTATGTAAGAGGCAGCATAACCACAGCCACATGTTGGGAAAAGCAAGAGGCTCAGAAAGGGATCCTTCCTTAATTATCAAACTATAAATGTGACAGTGGAGTACCTGTACTTTTAGACTAGCAAGATTTTGTTAGTTTTAGTAGCTTTAATGTAAACTAGAATTCGCTTATCTGATCAAGTTTCCTGTCTGGTTGACCCGATAAGACTGACATTCTGGCATACAGCAAGAAAACTTAATACACAAATCACTGATAACTGCCTGCAAATCATTATGTTAATTTTGCTTAGATGCATAAATGGTTAATAATATAGCCATTAGTTCAATATGCCACAGTAGCACTGCTGAATACTTAGCAACTAAGCAGCTACAGAAACTAAGATGTCATAATTTTTTTGTCTTATGATATTGCTAACTAAAATGACCAATGCTCTATATCGGCGGCCCCCAAACTATAACCCGCGGGACGCATGTGGCCCACTGAGGCCATTTATCCGGCCCGCGGAGGAACAAGGGTGGAAGGAGGGAGGAATAAGGTGGAAGAGACTGAGGCTGCGACAAACGCACACAGAGAAAGAAAAAAAAGAGGGAAGGGGGTCAGTTGTGTTGGCACGCTCAGGGATGCCCCTCCTCCCCTCCTCCTCCTCCCCTCCTCCTCCCCTCCTCCTCCCCTCCTCCTCCCCTCCTCCTCCCCTCATCCTCCCCTCCTCCTCCCCCCTCCTCCCCCCTCCTCCTCCCCTCCTCCTCCCCTCCTCCTCCCCTCCTCCTCCCCTCCTCCTCCCCTCCTCCTCCCCTCCTCCTCCCCTCCTCCTCCCCTCCCCTCCCCTCCTGCTCCCCTCCCCTCCCCTCCTGCTCCCCTCCTCCTCCCCTCCTCCCCCCTCCTCCTCCCCTCCTCCTCCCCTCCTCCTCCCCTCCTCCTCCCCCCTCCTCCCCCCTCCTCCTCCCCTCCTCCTCCCCTCCTCCTCCCCTCCTCCTCCCCTCCTCCTCCCCTCCTCCTCCCCTCCTCCTCCCCTCATCCTCCCCTCATCCTCCCCCCTCCTCCCCCCCTCCTCCTCCCCTCCTCCTCCCCCCTCCTCCTCCCCTCCTCCTCCCCTCCTCCTCCCCTCCTCCTCCCCTCCCCTCCCCTCCTGCTCCCCTCCCCTCCCCTCCTGCTCCCCTCCTCCTCCCCTCCTCCCCCCTCCTCCTCCCCTCCTCCTCCCCTCCTCCTGCTCCCCTCCTCCTCCCCTCCTCCTCCCCTCCACCTCCCCTCCTCCTCCCCTCCACCTCCCCTCCCCTCCTGCTCCCCTCCTGCTCCCCTCCTCCCCCCCTCCTCCTGCTCCCCTCCTGCTCCCCTCCTCCTCCCCTCCTCCTCCCCTCCTCCTCCCCCTCCTCCCCTCCTTGCCTGGGTGCAATTACACCTGCGCCCTGCCCCATGCCACGCCCCCCACGGCGTGTGGGATGGCTCGCCACTGGTCTCTGATAATCTCCATGCAGCGAGCCACAGGAGCAACCCCCCTCACCGAACCCAGGCCGGTCGAGCCCTGTAATCCGAGAGGGAGATCACCCCTTCACCTCAGTAGAGATGCCCCTAACGGAGATCACACGTTGCTGCTTACGCCCAATTCCGCCCCCTATCGGCCACAGCAGGGGGTGAAATTTTAATTTATTCCCCCTGCTCCCCCCCCTGCACATGAATGTGCAGGCACCTCTGCAGGTCCGCTAAAAATTTGTCATTCCCTTTATCTGACAAATGTACGCCGTCCTGCCTATATAATTCTATAAGGGATGCCCTGATGTCAGGGTGGTCTATCACTCCACCCCCCGCCTGGAGTAACCATTTCCGAACTGCTCTGTTGACCCTCTTTCTGGCCCCATCAACCGCCCTAGGGTTCCTAGCATGCCTCCAAACCCTACGTGGCAAGATGTTGGACCACAAGATGCGGGTGTCCGCCCACCGCTTCCAAATCACCTGCAAGCCATCCCAAATGTGCCACAGCAAGTCAACGCCCGTTATTGCTCCCAGGTCGTTACCGCCCACGTGTAAGACCAACCATCCCGGCACCCCCTGCACCTTCCCGCTGTTGAAAAGCAAGGGAAGCAACTCCAACCAACGTAGGCCTCTACGACCCAACCATTGCACTCTAACATGCCGGTCCAGCTGCAACTGCGTGCCTGGCGTTGTCTCCTGGGCCCGCCTCTCGGCCCAGTACACCATGCTGTGGCCACAGATCAGGATTCTCTGAGCCCCCTGTACATCATCTAAAAGGAAGGGAAGAAACAAAGCAGCATCAGAATCGGCCACCTGGGCCGCGCCCGGTCCCGCCCCACTCACCTAAGGACGGATGTAGGCCCGAAAGGCCTTAGATCGCCAACGGCCCACCGCACGTATGTCCGGAGTGCTGAAACCCACTTCGGCTGCAAAGGAAGCTGCACCAATCCTGAAAGAGTGAGTCCCGTAACGCTTGGGGTCCAGGCCCATCCGGGCAAGGGCCTTGGTCGTCACAGCCCAAAACTGGAACCTGGTGAGAGGTTCCCCAGAGGTGTGACAGAAAAGCGGGCCGGGGAAACCTCCCCGAATGTTCCAATACGCTGAGATTGCCCTAACAGGGCACACCTTCTTATGGCTGGTCCTGGAAAGTTGGACTGTCATGCCCCGGCCCCTCTGGTCCGTTTTGGAGCAGCGCAGCCGGAGGCAAACTGAGCCCCTCCGGAATCGAAGGTCCCTAGCCGTAAAGGCGCGGCCAGAGTTATCGAACTTGGATGCCGCCAAAACCTCGCTTATACGGAACGCACCAAAAAACAACGTAACCGCAACCGCGCGATAAAGGGCTGCCTCGTATTGAGAGCGGCACAACCTGTTCCACAAGTCGCCCAAACCCCGAAGGTGAGCTAACTTAAGGGGGCGCCTCCAATCTCCCCGGGGCGGGCCCTTCTCCCTGATCCACCCCTCCAGTGTTTTCCTAACCCTAAAGTCCCCCGTGTTGTCCGAGAAGCCCCTGGACTTGGCTATAAAAGCCAGGCCAGCCAGCTTGCCCCGAATTGTACGGGCTGACAACCCCTGGCGTTTACTAAGAGAACAGAACTCAAGCAGGTGCTCCACCGGGGCCGGCCAAAGCTGATCGTATCTCCTAAGTTGACGAAAAGCCCAAAATTCCCTACCTGCCCGCTGGTATGACCTCCTGGTGCTTGCTGCTATGGACAGGTCCATTGCCCTGTTCACGTCGACCCTCCAATCTGCCACAGGTGCGGGGTGGGTGCCTCCGGATGCTCCGCGGCCTGTGGGGCAAGCAGCCGGAACCTAGCCAACTGCCCCCTTGATAACGCGTCAGCTACCCCATTCCTGATCCCCGGGACATGGTGTGCCCGAAAAAGCATGTTCCTGGCCAGGCACCTAACCACCATGTGACGCACCAAACCCATCACCCTCTCGTTCTTGGAAGAAAGCGTGTTGACCACATGTACCACCGCCATGTTGTCGCACCAGAAATGTACCGTCTTCCCGGTAAAGCTAGGGGACCACAGCTCGATGGCAACGACAATTGGGAAAAGTTCCAAGAATGTCAAGTCCCTGCACACTGCGGTGCCCTGCCACTCCTGAGGCCAGTCCGCCCTAAACCAACTATCCTTCCAGACCACACCAAATCCAGCCGTCCCGGCTGCGTCAGATTTCACCTGGAAATCGCCCTTCAACAGCATGTCTTGCCTCCAAAAGGAGACCCCGTTGTACGTGTCCAAAAATTCCTGCCACACCCCCAGGTCCTTCCTAACACTAGCCGTCAAGCGAATTCTGTGGTGTGGCTTGCTGAGACCGACCGTCGCCTGGTAGAGCCTAAACATGAACGCCCTCCCCGGCGCTATCACTCTACAAGCAAAGTTCAACAAACCCGCCAGCTCCTGCACCTGCCGAAGAGTCACCCTTCTGGCGGCCCTAACTACCCTCACCGTGTTCCGAAGCCTAGCGAGTTTGTCCTCCGGAAGCCTACAGGTCTGGGCAACCGAGTCCACTTCAATGCCCAGGAATGTAAGCCTAGTGGTGGGCCCCTTGGTCTTTTCATGTGCCAGAGGCACGCCGAGGTCCCCGCACAACCCCTGAAACCCAGCCATTCCCCGTTGGCATTCGTCAGAGCCCGCCGGCCCTGCGAAAAGAAAGTCATCTAAATAATGGACAACTGACCGAATCCCTGAGCTCTTCACGTGGGCCCATTCTAAGAAGGAACTAAACTTCTCGAACAATGAACATGAAACTGAACAACCCATCGGCAGGGCCCGATCAACAAAGAACCCCCCCCTCGAACTGAAAACCCAAAAGGTCGAAATCCTCGGGGTGAATCGGCAAAAGCCGGAAGGCCGACTTGATATCACATTTGCCCATCAGGGCCCCCGGTCCGCACTCTCGTACCACCGAGACAGCCGTCTCAAAAGGGGTGTAACGAACAGAGCACAGGTCCTCAGGGATGTGATCATTTACCGAGTCACCCGGAGGAAAAGACAGGTGATGAATGAGCCTGAACTCCCCGGTCGCTCGCTTGGGCACCACTCCCAGGGGGGATACTTGCAGAGAGGGCAGGGGCGGCTCCCTAAAGGGGCCCAGCACCCGGCCCTCCCGCACCTCCTTCATAATTTTCTCCCGCACAACATGTTCCATCCCGGACACTGACCTCAGGTTGCTCGCCAGGCAAGCAATCCTAGGCCCCTCGTATGGAATTCTAAAGCCCTCCGAAAAACCTGAAACCAAAAACTCGGCACCTTTCCTAGGGCGATAGCCCGTGAGCCAGTCCCTCAACCTGTCCACTTTAATGGGGGTTGGTCCCCTTGTTCTGAGCTCCAGCCGCCTGGGGCTTGGCAGAGCCCAACGCTGACTTGTTACCGCCTCCCCCCCTGCTCCTATAACAGGCTGATGTGGGGTGCCTGCCATTGCACAATGCGCAGGCATGGCGAAAGCGGCAAACTGGCCTGGAACAGGCTCCCCTGGTGCCGTACTCGTAACAGTACGGCGGGATCCGAAAGGGCGAACTCGTCGCACTACACTGCGCAGAGCCCTGGGTCCCCGAACCCGCCCCTGGGCGGGGGAGGGTAGCCTCCTTTCCCTGGGTCAGCAGCAGGTGGCCAGTAGGCGTCCGCCCGCTAGCCAGGGTGGCTGGTTGCTGCGTGGCTTGAAGCCACAGATCGTTGTGCCGCATGTCCCACGGCCAGTGCCTATTGTGTGCGGCAAACCTCCTAAAGTTTTCGTCGTATTGCTTCCAAGCCTCCCCTCCAAACTCCTGATACGCTCGTAGGATCATATTCATATACAGGATGAGCTCGTGAGTCTTGTGTACGTCATCCTCAACCAGCACTGAGTGATATGCCAGAAAGGCGTATGCCCAAGATAATATCCCCTTATCCATCTTGGTGTCCTTTGACTCATCAGACCCCTTCTTACCGTCCTTGTCCTTGTCCTTCTTGGATTTCTCCGGCAATAAAATCTTGAATATATCCACATAGGCCCCGCGCCAAATTTTACGCTTAAGGGCCTGTGACATATGCATACTCAAAGGAGTGTCAGGGAGGCCCGGGGCAAAGGGGTTGTCACTATCAACCGTGGAAGTATCAGTGGACTCCGTGGTTGTGGACTCTGAGCTATCCCTCGAGGATTCTCTCCTCTTCCTGCCCCGCTTTGTCACCCCACGTCTTCGGCCCCTCCCCCACACCTGGGCTGCCGTGCGCGAACGCCATGTTTTATGTGACCTATGTGACTTGCGTTTAACCGCCTGTAGCCTGCCTCGTGGCCCCCGAGGCCGGGACCAGCGATGCGCAGGCACAGGGCACTCACCCCAATGTGAAGAGTCATCGTCAGCCTCCTCTGAGCCGGAAGCAGCCCTGCTTCCCCGTCTCCTCCTGCGCCTCTTCTTAGCGCGCTGATCGGATCTCACCCTCTGGGACCTTTCCACTGATTCCGAGGAGCTCCGGGTCCCCTCTGCGCTCGTGGCACCCCTGGCGTCCTCGTGCCGGGACCTGCCCCTCTTCCTTGGCCCCTCATCCAATTTCTCGAGCAAGGCAGAAAGATACAGACACTGACTCCTCCCCAGCATCCACATCCCCAACCGCCCGTGCCGTGGGGGACCCCTCATCAAACCCACTCATTTCCCCTGGGCTGGGGTCCCCCTCCCCGGGATCAGAGGCCTCCCTCCTTCTGCAACGTGGCCCCCAGGATGGGGCCCTCCCCTGGCGGCGGCCTGCTGCCCTGGGGGTCAGTCCCCGGCGCCTTGCGGCCCGCCCCCTGTGGCTTACCTCCCCCCTGGAGCTGCCCTCCCTGCCAGGCCTACCGGCCTGTCCAGCTCCAGGGGCCTCCCCCCATGTCTGCTTGGGGGCCCTCTTCCTTCCCGTACGGCGGGGCTCAATGGGGGGGGGTGCCCTGATCGCCGGCCTGCCCCCCCGTTGCCCTCCGCCGGGTCCCCGGCTTAGCCCTGCTGCCCCTCGCCATTGCTAACCCCTCCTGACAAACCGCAGACGGCCCGAAAGACCGCCGGAGCCGCCCGCGATGCCGGCCTGAGCCTCTAAAGGCCCACGCGTCCTTGTCGGCCTCCGGGCCTGGCCGCGCCTTCAGCGCCGCGCGTGCCGCTGGCCCGGGGCCTCCCGCTGGCGTCGACGCCTCCTCTTCGGCCTCCGGGCCTAATCGCGCTCTCCCCCAGCGCGCGCCGCCGGCCCGATGCCCAAAGCGCCGCGCACGTGTCCTCTTCGGCCTTCGGGCCTAGCCGCGCTTCCCGACTGCCGCAGGGCCGTGTCTCCGACTGCCGGGCGAGGGAAACTGCGCCACGAGGCAGCCCCTTTTATAGGGCTGCCTCACCCTCGCCCAGCCAATGGGTGGCCCGCGCCACCATACACGTCACTGCGGCCCCTGGGGATGACGAGGGGCCACAGGCTCCGCCCCCACAATGGCGGCCTCCTTCCCCGACCCACGCCGCAACCCCGCGCCGGCTGGTAAGTCGCCGGCGGCATAATAAAAATCTTAGGATATACGCAACAAGTTACAGTCATACAGTCAACATGGGAGGAAATGGGTGATAGGAATGATGAGAAAAACTAGTAGAATAGAAGTGCAGATTTAGTAGAAAGTCTGACTGTTGAGGGAATCATTTGTTTAGCAGAGTGATGGCGTTCGGGGAAAAACTGTTCTATCAGGCTAATTTGAGAGTAAGCACCTTCAACTCTTTACTTATCAGAAAAAAGTACTCTCTTAGATTAGCATAGTGTCTTATCAAATCCTGTTCCTCCAGGGGCTAATCAGAAAGCCATAACTAAATATATAGAAGCTGGCAATGATTCATTACATGGTCGGGCAATTATCTGTTGCTCCATTGATCATTTGCTAATACTCAGGAAGGATATATTTTTTGAATAGGACCTTATGACCTGACAGCTTTTTGTGAATGGAAATTTTAGTATCAAATCTGGCAGGTGAGAACCATACTCTTTCTGGATCTCTTTCTGGAAGATGAAAACCATTGGAAATATTGAATTAAATACAGTTTTAACTGGTCTGGAAATAACCTTGAAGGAAAATTGATCTACACATTTCCTCTGGGAAAACAAATGCTTCTTATCTGAACAATGCTTTTGATGTCTTGCTTTTAGGAATCTGGTTGTTCCTACAAAATCTCTGCTTTTTATTTGTATTTTGGCAGGCACTATCATCTTCTGAGTTGTTGCATTCAGAAGAAACTGTGTGCTTCATGCTTATTAGTGCAAATGGAAGTATGCTATCAACTGAGTGCTCAGGCGATGGGAATTGGGGGAATTTAAGATAGTAGGAAATTTTTTTATATGTATTCATTTTTCAGATGTGAATTAAGCAGCAAGAGGAACTTAATGCGTAATGGTCAATCATGGACCTTCTTTGGTAAGTCTTTGACAGGTCAAACTTTGCAACAATCAGCACAAGACAATTTTTGCTAGAGGAGCTTAAAGAATCTTAAAGTTCATTTCCCTCAAGTTTCATGTATTATCTTGAAAATGTTTCACATATTTAATGGCTTCTCTCTCATCCTTCACCTCTTTGAGTTCAATACTTTCTATCCATTTAATAGTGAAATAATTCAGTTGAATTATGTCATATTCAAGGTTTATGCAGAACATAGAAAACATTCCACTAATATGGAAGAAAGTACCTTTTAGTGCATTAACCAATTGTTAAAAGAAGTGTTTGAGCAACTTGTGATGTTTGGATGTTTCTTGCATTTTTATCATTTAAAGTGTTAAATAATTTCTGAAATCAGAATAGCTCTGATTTAGACTAGTTCTGATGTAAAGAAATAACAAGTAAATTCTAGAAGTACCTGATTGATTTCAGACAAACTTTGGGAAAGGACTGATTTAATATTCTCCGTACTGAAGGAGTGGGTCCAGCAGTCACGTGGGTTGCTCCTGTCCAATCCGATGGGACTGAGCCTAGTATTAAAAAAGCCTTCTGGATCCGCCCCTTCCCCAGAATTCGCTCAGTCCCCGCATCCAGCGGGTCGCGTGAACGCTCGTTCCTCTCAAAACACCTTCCCTTCGATCCTTTCTCTCTAAAACAGTAAGATTATTTTATTACTAAAGCTTGCCGGCAGTGAAATCTACTCAGCCGTATCGGGCTTTGAGTTTGGGGGAGAAGTGGGCGGCGCAGCCATTCGCGGCTTTTTTTCCCTCCGTGCTGTCGCTGCGGCCGGCCTGGAATTTTATCTTATTCCTCTCGGCCTGGAGGTCCTGCCGGGCAAGCCATTGTTTATATAAGGATTAAAGGGCTATTTACCTCCTGCGGTGTGGGACTCGTTTGTCTCCCGGACTTAGTTCCCTCTGATTCCAAAAAAAATGGAGCGGTTTTTTTTGGCGTGAAGGCCCTCGCGCCCAGTAACTTCGCACTTTCGGTTTGCCCTGCTTGGTCATCCATCAGTGCTTCCAGTCCGCCGCTTGACCCTGGAGTAGCTGTGAGTTTCCTCAGGTCCATTCTCCACGGAAGTGGCCTCCAACCAGTGTGCCTTGGTTTACTTAAGTTAAGTTTAGTGAGGCCTGCCACGCTGCATTTAGGGACACGAACTCTTGGTTCCGTCCGGATTGCCCCTAAGTCGCAGCCGCTCCTGGGCCTAGGAGCAGGGTCACCTCTCCTCTTGGGAAAGCTATTAAATTCTTCTCCCTCCTATTTTCTTTGGCTCAAGCCTTGTCTTCTGTAATTTGTTCAGACTATGGCTTCTTTTCCCAAGAGAGGCACTACCAAAAGTCCCAGAGAGGTTAGGCCTACTGGTGATGAATCTACTAATATCCCCCAGGCCTCTTCCTCCTCTTCTTCAGGAGCCCATTCCTTGGCCAAGTCCACCAGGGCTGAGAAGAGAAGGGACCTAGCCCTGCAAAAAATACATGATAAATCAGCCAAACGTTTAAAGGTGCAGGCCCAAGTGCATATGAATCCAACCCCCCGGAGGCCTCTAACCTGCCTCTCTCTGGGGTTCCTGTGCTATCCCTGGATGAGCCAAACCTAAATCCACCCCAACCTAATCTATGGGGCTTAGGTCCAGAGGAGCCAGATATTACCGAAGATTCCTCCCAGCCAGAACCTTCTCAGGCCTTCAGGGATCCTTCTAACTTTCTGGCTGATATTTCTTCCTTGCCTCTGGAGTTTCAGTCTATCTTGTCTGTTTTGACTAAAACCATTGATGCTAAACTCTCGGCCATCAATGTTCCTTCTCTGTCTCATCCCCCTCCACGCTCCTCCCATCCCGTGAGTTCTTCTCCTTCCTACAGAGCCCCAGTCATGGAGGACTCAGATTCTTCTCAGGAAGAGAATGAGGATGTGGAAGCAGAAGAGGATGATGACCCCTTTCAGCGTCTGTCGGAAGATGAGGAACCTCAAATTAAGATTCCAGCCCCAGCTGCCATCTTTCCATCTCAACTCTTCAAATCTCTCCTTCTCAAAGCAAGAGTATCCAAGGGGCTAGCCGGGCAAGAAAAGCAGGCTACTCCTTCCACAGATCCTCCGAAGGAAAATCTTCCTTATTTCATGGGAGAACAGGAAGACAATGAGGTAATTCCTATGCCCAAATTGTTTAAGGACGCCTTGCTCAAACAGTGGGACCATCCAACCTCTGGCTTCACTCCCACTTCCAAGGACAGGAAGCTCTACAAGCTCTCTCCCTCTTATGAGGAGCTCCTAGCCTGTCCCAGGCCAGATGAACCGGTGAAGACTCTCCACTTGGCTGCTGCCATGCCTGGTGAAGCAGAGGAGGTCCTCCGTCCAGAAGACAAGCGTCTTGAGCAAATGCTCAAGAGAGGTTTCTTTGCAGACTCATGGGCCATTAAAAGTGCTGCAGCAGCATCTGTCTTCTCCAGAGCTATGCTCTTGTGGCTTCGTCAGCTCCAATAACATCTACCTCCAGATGATCTACGAGGCCAACAAGATTTCAACAAAATCTTCGCAGCTGCCCAATACGTAGCGGATGCTACTCTCCAATCTTCCAGATTTGCAGCCACGTCAGTAGCAGCCTCCACAACGGCCAGAAGACTTCTATGGCTCCGCCCTTGGCAGGCGGGAGTAAGGCAGAAGTGGCAGTTAGCCATGGGTCCTCTGAAACGCAATCTCCTCTTCGGAGACCTTCTGGACCCTCTCCTCACAGAGACCACGGACAAGAAAAAGGTCTTAGGACCTACCACCAAGAAGGCCCCTAAACCACAGTCCTTTCGGCGCACAGGTCGTCAACAGGATCAGGGTTTCACCTTTCAAAGGAATCCAGGTCAGTATTCCCCTCGGTTTCGATCCCAATCTAGAAACACCAGGGGCAGAGGTTCCCGCTACCAGAGAGGATCCTCCTCTACCAGGGCTTCCAAAAAACCTAGATGGTGAGTCTTCCTCTTTTCCCATAGGCGGTCGCCTGGCCTGGTTTTCCACCTCCTGGCACCGTTCTTGTAAGGACCCCTGGGTCATTGATACTGTGGAAAGGGGTCTCCGTTTAGAGTTTATTTCTCCTCCCCCTAAGCGTTTTATTTCTTGTCCCTCTCCCAGCTCCTCTCCATCTCGTATCCGAATGGAGGAAGCTATTTCCCACTTGTTGGCTTTTAAAGCTATCCAACCGGTTCCCTCTCTCCAGAGAGGCTTGGGCTTCTACTCCATCCTCTTCATGGTCCCTAAGACCTCTGGAGGCTGGAGAGCCATCTTAGACTTAAAGAATTTGAACCAATTCATTAAATATAGGAAATTTAAAATACATTCCTTATCTTCCATCTTAGCCACCCTGCATCCTGGGGATTTTATGGTCTCCCTGGACCTTACGGAAGCTTACCTCCATATCCCCATTGCCAAAGGCCATAGAAAATTTCTACGTTTTGCCTTCCAGGGCAGGCATTTTCAGTATAGGGCTATTTATTTATTTATTTATTTATTTATTTATTTGTTTGTTTGTTTGTTTGTTTGTTTGTTTGTTTGTTTGTTTGTTTGTTTATTTATTTATTTATTTATTTATTTATTTATTTATTTATTTATTATTTGGGTTTGTATGCCGCCCCTCTACGAAAACTCGGGGCGGCTCACAACAAGTGAAAAGACAATCCAATACATAATCCAATTTAATTAAAATATTATAAATTTAAGAAAAACCCCTATATTAACATACACACACACAAGCGTACCATATATAAATTCAACGTGCCCAGGGGAAGATGTTTAGTTTCCCCATGCCTGACGGCAAAGGTGGGTTTTGAGGAGTTTACGGAAGGCAGGAAGAGTAGGGGCAGTTCTGATCTCCGGGGGGAGTTGGTTCCAGAGAGTCGGTGCCGCCACAGAGAAGGCTCTCCCCCTGGGGCCCGCCAACCGACATTGTTTAGTTGACGGGACCCGGAGGAGGCCCACTCTGTGGGACCTAATCGGTCGCTGGGATTCGTGCGACAGAAGGCGGTCTCAGAGATATTCTGGTCCAGTGCCATGAAGGGCTTTAAAGGTCATAACCAACACTTTGAATTGTGACCAGAAACTGATCGGCAGCCAATGCAGACTGCGGAGTGATGGTGAAACATGGGCATACCATGACTGCTCTCGCAGCTGCATTCTGCACGATCTGAAGTTTCCGAACACTTTTCAAAGGTAGCCCCATGTAGAGAGCATTACAGTAGTCGAACCTCGAGGTGATGAGGGCATGAGTGACTGTGAGCAATGAGTCCCGGTCCAGATAGGGCCGCAACTGGTGCACCAGGCGGACCTGGGCAAACGCCCCCCTCGCCACAGCTGAAAGATGGTTCTCTAATGTGAGCTGTGGATCGAGGAGGACGCCCAAGTTGCGGACCCTCTCTGAGGGGGTCAGTAATTCCCCCCCCAGGGTAATGGACGGACAGATGGGATTGTCCTTGGGAGGCAAAACCCACAGCCACTCCGTCTTATCCGGGTTGAGCTTGAGTCTGTTGACACCCATCCAGGCCCCAACAGCCTCCAGGCACCGGCACATCACTTCCACCGCTTCGTTGACTGGGCATGGGGTGGAGATGTAAAGCTGGGTATCATCGGCATATTGATGATACCTCACCCCATGTCCTTGGATGATCTCACCCAGCGGTTTCATGTAGATGTTAAATAGCAAGGGGGAGAGGACCGACCCCTGAGGTACTCCACAAGGGAGAGACCTCAGAGTCGACCTCTGACCCCCCACTAACACCGACTGCGACCGGCCAGAGAGGTAGGAGGAGAACCACTGAAGCACAGTGCCTCCCACCCCCAACCCCTCCAACCGGTGCAGAAGGATACCATGGTCGATGGTATCGAAAGCCGCTGAGAGATCGAGGAGCACCAGGACAGAGGATAAACCCCTGTCCCGGGCCCGCCAGAGATCATCCATCAACGCGACCAAAGTGGTTTCCGTGCTGTAACCGGGCCTGAAGCCCGACTGCTGGGGACCTAGATAATCGGCTTCTTCCAAGGACCGCTGGAGCTGGAGTGCCACCACCTTCTCGACAACCTTCCCCATGAAGGGAAGGTTGGAGACTGGACGATAGTTGTTGAGTACGGCTGGGTCCAGGGAAGGCTTCTTGGGCCATTTGGGCTCTCCTCGGCTCCCAGAGTCTTTACCAAGCTCTTGGGATCCCTGGCGGCACATATCCGGGCCACGCCCATTCATATTTTATGTTATTTAGATGACATTTTAATTCATGGAAATTCTAAAAATGGAGTGGCTGCAGATCTCTCTTCCACCATGTCGGTCCTACAGAACCATGGTTTCTCCATAAATTTCAAAAAGAGCCACCTTAAGCCATCTACTTTCCATTCTACATCTGGGAACTATCATTAATTCTGAGATATCCCAGGCTTTCCTCTCTTCTGAGAGAAAACACAGCATGTTGGATCTTATTTCTCGTATTCTATCCCAACAATCTGCCTCCATTGTCACCCTATCTTCCCTACTGGGAAAGATGGTGTCGTGTATTGGCATTGTCCCCTGGGCTCGTCTTCACGCCAGGGAACTACAGTGGCTTCTGTTACCATTCCAGAGATCGGGGCACAGCAACTCGATTCGTCGCATCGCCATTCCACCGGCAGTTCGCAGATCCCTCAAGTGGTGGACTTCTCCAGCCCTAGACAAGGGATCTCCCTTCAGGTGCCCAGACCAGTTTGTTGTCACCACAGATGCCAGCCTATCGGGCTGGGGAGCCCATGCCCAGGGTCTAATAGCCCAGGGCACGTGGTCACCGGAGGAAGCCTCCAGGCCCATCAATTGGCTAGAATTAAGAGCTGTGTCCCTAGCTCTAAAACAGTTCAAACCTCACATCTCCAACCAGCATGTTCTGATTCTTACCGACAACATAGCCACAAAAAGCCACATTTGCAGACAGGGAGGCACAAGATCCAAGGCCCTCATGAGGGAGGCCCTAAAGTTAGGCCTTTGGGCGGAGAAACATCTCCAGTCGCTTCTAGCCGATCACATCTTGGGGAGCCTCAACGTCCAAGCGGACTGGCTCTTGCGAGCGACCATAGATCCAGGAGAGTGGAATCTCCATCAGGCACTGTTCCACCAAATCTGCCTCAGGTTCGGCCATCCAGTGCTGGATCTGTTTGCGACCGAAGCCAATGCCCAGCTCCCTCGCTTCATCTCCAGGTTTCCATTCCTGGGAGCAGAGGCAATCAATGCTCTCAGGATCCCCTGGCCTCCAGGTCTTCTGTATGCCTTCCCTCCAATTCCTATTCTCCCAGACGTGGTCCACAAGATCATCCTAAAGAGGGCTCGAGTAATCCTGATCGCCCCCCACTGGCCTCGCCGGCCCTGGTTCGCGGACCTCCAACAGCTGTCCATCCAGGACCCCTGGCGACTCCCTGTTTCGGAGGATATGTTGCGGCAGGGGGCCTCCTTTCATCCAGACCCGGAGTGGTTCCACCTCACTGCCTGGCTATTATCCGGAGAGACCTAGACCTGCGAGGGTAGAAACATAGAAACATAGAAGACTGACGGCAGAAAAAGACCTCATGGTCCATCTAGTCTGCCCTTATACTATTTCCTGTATTTTATCTTACAATGGATATATGTTTATCCCAGGCATGTTTGAATTCGGTTACTGTGGATTTACCAACCACGTCTGCTGGAAGTTTGTTCCAAGGATCTACTACTCTTTCAGTAAAATAATATTTTCTCATGTTGCCTTTGATCTTTCCCCCAACTAACTTCAGATTGTGTCCCCTTGTTCTTGTGTTCACTTTCCTATTAAAAACACTTCCCTCCTGAACCCTATTTAACCCTTTAACATATTTAAATGTTTCGATCATGTCCCCCCTTTTCCTTCTGTCTTCCAGACTATACAGATTGAGTTCATTAAGTCTTTCCTGATACGTTTTATACTTAAGACCTTCCACCATTCTTGTAGCCCGTCTTTGGACCCGTTCAATTTTGTCAATATCTTTTTGTAGGTGAGGTCTCCAGAACTGAACACAGTACTCCAAATGTGGTCTCACCAGCACTCTATATAAGGGGATCACAATCTCCCTCTTCCTGCTTGTTATACCTCTAGCTATGCAGCCAAGCATCCTACTTGCCTTTCCTACCGCCTGACCACACTGCTCACCCATTTTGAGACTGTCAGAAATCACTACCCCTAAATCCTTCTCTTCTGAAGTTTTTGCTAACACAGAACTGCCAATGCAATACTCAGATTGAGGATTCCTTTTCCCCAAGTGCATTATTTTACATTTGGAAACATTAAACTGCAGTTTCCATTGCTTTGACCATTTATCTAGTAACGCTAAATCATTTACCATATTACAGACCCCTCAAGGAATATCAACCCTATTGCACACTTTAGAGTCATCGGCAAATAGGCAAACCTTCCCTACCAAACCTTCCCCTATGTCACTCACAAACATATTAAAAAGAATAGGACCCAGAACAGACCCTTGTGGCACACCGCTTGTAACCTGTCTCTGCTCAGAATACTCGCCATTAACAATAACTCTCTGATGTCTATGCTTCAGCCAGCTTGAAATCCACTGAACTATCCAGGGATTAAGTCCAATCTTCACTAATTTATCTATCAGCTCTTTATGTGGAACCGTATCAAAGGCTTTGCTGAAGTCCAGATAGGCAATATCCACGGCACCACCTTGATCCAACACCTTTGTGACATAGTCAAAGAACTCAATGAGATTAGTCTGACACGATTTGCCTTCAGTAAAGACATGCTGATTTGGGTCCAATAAGTTATTGTTTTTTAGATGCTGATTTATCCTCTTTTTGAGTAGAGTCTCCATCATTTTAACTACAACTGATGTCAAGCTAACTGGCCTGTAGTTACCAGCTTCTTCTCTACTGCCCTTCTTGTGGATAGGCACAACACTGGCCATTCTCCAATCCTCAGGGACATCTCCTGTTAACAGGGATTGGTTAAACAAATCAGTCAGGGGGGTAGCAATGACAGATCTGAGTTCTTTAAGAACTCTGGGGTGGATGCCATCTGGACCCATTGCATTATTTATCTTTAATCTTTCAAGTTCTTCTAAGACATCGGCTTCTAAGATCACTGGAGCTGAATCCGTACAGCTGGAAGCAATGCTATATCCCTCTATAGTATTATTTTGTAAGGTGTCTTTTGAGAAAACTGAACAGAAGTAGCTATTGAAATGGTCAGCGATCTCCTTATTCCCATCAATGCATGTATTATTCCCGGTACTAAGCTTCGTGATGCTGCAGTTTTTCTTCTTCCTATCACTACGACCCGGACACAGTGGAAATCATCCTGAAGTCTAGAAGAGGGTCTACCAACCGGATATACGACGATACCTGGTCCAAATTCCATCAGTGGTGCTCACAGGAGGGCTTATCTCCCCTGTGTCTTCCCATTCACAGGATAATCTCCTTCCTCATGAAAGGTTTCCACCAAGGCCTCTCTACCAGCACCATCCGTCGCCACCTGGCAGCTATCTCTTCTGTCTTGGCGGGGCCTCGCAGGCAGCCTCTCCGCTCCCTTCCGGAAATCCAAGAATTTCTCAGAGGAGTGGCCAACCTCAGGCCTTCTAAGGTCCACAGATATCCTTCCTGAGACTTGCCACGGGTTCTCCATTCCCTTACTCAGGCACCCTATGAACCCCTGAAATCTGCGTCCCTCAGGTACCTATTCTTTAAGGTAGCATTCCTGGTGGCGATTACATCCGCCTGATGCATATCTGAGTTGGCAGCTCTCTCTATCAGACAGGACCTCTGTCAGTTCCATCAGGACAAGGTGGTTCTGCGACTGGACCCCACCTTTCTACCCAAGGTCAGTTCCATGTTCCACAGATCCCAGGATATTGTCTTACCTTCTTTCTGTCTCCAATGGGAGCATCCCCTGGCAATTAGATGGCACACTCTGGATCTCACTAGAGCGCTAAAAATTTATATTCAACACACAGGACTCATTCGGAGGTCTGAGGCACTCTTCGTGGCCTATCATCCCAGATCCATGGGATCCAAAGTGTCCTCATCAGTAATAGGCCGTTGGATCAGAGAGACCATCTCTAAGGCCTATGAGACAGCCTCCCTCTCCATTCCAAAGAATATTACAGCGCACTTCACCAGAAGTGCTGCCACATCTGCCGCTTGGGCGACTCAAGCCCCGTTGGAAGAAGTCTGCAAAGCAGCCGCTTGGGCCTCGCCAAATTCCTTCATAAGGCACTACAAAATCGATTCTTACGCCTCAGCGGATGCTGCCTTCGGCAGAAGGGTACTCCAATCCGTTATCTCTCATGATAGCAATCTAATCCCACCCTAGGGACCTATCTATTGGGTATGTCCCACGTGACTGCTGGACCCACTCCTTCAGTACGGAGAATAGGCGTTGATTGCTTACCTGAACGCCTCTTCTCGTACGGTGAGTGGGTACAGCAGTCACTTCCCTCCCTTTTATGTGGTCTTCTATGTCTTCTATTCCTACCTTTCTTCTAACACATGAGAGTTGAACATTATTGAGCCTTCACATCTGAGCCTAGTCTACGGATTCGTGAATTCTGGGGAAGGGGCGGATCCAGCAGGCTTTTTTAATACTAGGCTCAGTCCCATCGGATTGGACAGGAGCAACCCACGTGACTGCTGTACCCACTCACTGTACGAGAAGAGGCGTTCAGGTAAGCAATCAACGCCTATTTTCACCTAGTGTTGTCATTTACATATGATAGAATAGAATAGAATAGAATGCTTTATGGGCCAAGTGTGATTGGATACATAAGGAATTTGTATTGGTACATATGCTCTCAGTGTACCTAAAAGAAAATAGACATTTGTCAAGAATCATATGGTACAACACTTAATGATTGTCATGGGGTCAAATAAGCACTTCAGAAACAATCAATATTAATAAAAATCTTAGGATAGAAGGCACAAGTTACAGTCATATAGACATAAGTGGGAGGAAAAGGGTGATAGGAATGATGAGAAAAAACTAGTAGAAATAGAAGACTTAGTAAAATGTTTGACCATGTGGAGGGAATTATTTGTTTAATACAGTGATGGCGTTTGGGGAAAAATGTTCTTGTGTCTAGTTGTCTTGGTGTGTAGTGCTCTGTAGTGATGTTTTGAGGGTAGGAGTTGAAACAATTTATATCCAGGATGTGAGGGGTCAGTAAATATTTTCACCGCCCTCTTTTTGACTCGTGCAGTATACAGGTCTTCAATGGAAGGCAGCTGGGAATAATTGCTTTTTTTGCAGTTCTGATTATCCTCTGAAGTCTGTGTCAGTCTTGTGTGGCAGAACAAACCAGACAGTTATAGAGGTGTAGCTGACAGACTCAATGATTCCTCTTTACAACTGTACCAGCAGCTCCTTGGGCAGTTTGAGCTTCCTGAGTTGGCGCAGAAAGAATATTCTTCGTTGTGCTTTTTTGATGATGTTTTTGATGTTAGGTGATCATTTTAGGTCTTGAGATAAGATAGAACCTAGAAATTTGAAGGTCTCTACTGCTGATACTGTGTTGTCTAGTATTGTGAGAGGTGGAAGGATGGAAGGGTTTCTCCTAAAGTCTACCACCATTTCTACAGTTTTGAGTGCATTCAGTTGTAGATTGTTCCGGTTACACCACAAGGTTAGTTGTTCAACCTCCTGCCTGTCTGCTCGAATGAGTCCAATCACTGTTGTATCATCTGCAAACTTCAGTAGTTTAACAGTCATTGATGTATAGAGAGAAGTGGTGAGAGTACACAGCCTTGGGGGGGGAGGGCTGTGCTAATTGTACATGTATCTATTGTGTTCAGGTACCGCTAGCTCATTTAGTTTGGTTAAGAGAATGTCCAATATGATGGTGTTGAATGCTGAACTGAAGTCTTCAAAGATGACCCTAGTGCAGTGTTCTCTCTAATTTTTTTGGGGGGTGAGCGGAAAAGTATAGTGTCTGAGCGGCAGTCCCTTCAGGACTGGGCGGCACAGAAATAATAATAAAATTTCCCTCTCAGCTTCTGGGCAGGTTTGGAAAACTCTGAGTTGATGATGATTTTTAACTCACTGCTCAGCTTAGAGGGAACTATGCCCTAGTGTAGATCAAATGTTGTAGTATGTAGTGTAGAGCCATATTAATAGCATCATGATGATGTCTTTTCTCCCTCCAAACAGTGAATAGGCCATGTTGCAAATTGTCATTATTTTTGAGATGTATTTCCTCAAGTTTCTGTAACACAAGTTAAGAGTAGAATTATAGGTTTACATGACCTGACATATGGAACAAAGTGTCGTTAGACAAGATGGGTAAATTTCTTTAGATGTTAAATGGGAAATGATTAATGTTTCCTTGCCTTAAGCATGTTCTATATTCATTGTTCCATTTCATATCATGCTGACTGTTATACTATTAGCTATTATGCCTAATAGAAAAAGATATTTGCAATACAGAGGAGGACTGCAAGCTTACAATGTCTAGGGAAGTAGAATGAAGAGGTGAACTTATTCTATTACTTAAAACAAATCAGGAAGGGCCAAAAGGACAATTTTGCTGTTATTTAAATACAAAAACTATAATACCCACAAGGAAAAAAAAGAAAGTCCAATGGCAGTTAAATAGTGGAGGCAGGGGACTTAATATACTACAGTGATTAGAAATAAACTAAAAATGATGAAAAAAAGCTAATCAACAAAAAGAGAGAAAATAGTCATTGATATATAGAGCCTAAAATGTATGATTTGATTGAATTATACTTTTTAGGGGCCTCGGCCTTTTCTTTTTTATTTTTGCAATGTTTTATTATTTCTTGGTTTCGGCTTGTTTTAGGAGCTGCCTAGAGCCACAAGATTGAGATAGATAGCTGTATAAATCCAATAAATAGCAATTGCAATAGCAATTGCTTAGACTCATATACCTCCCCACAGTGCTTTACGGCACACTCTGGGCAGTTTACAATGTCAATATATTGCCCCCAATAATCTGGATCCTCATTTTACCCATCTGGGAAGGAGTGAAGGCTGAGAATTGAATGGCAGACCATGGGCAGAGTTAACTTGCAGTACTACATTCTAATCACTATGCAATCAGGGCTCCTAAGGAGTAAATCATTGGTGGATTGTTTTTATTTATTTATTTATTTATTTATTCATTTGTCCAATACACAATACATATGGAAGAGAATAAACATGAAGTAATATATATAAAGATAATATGTAAAAATAGAGGAGAAGATATATGAAAGGAAGAAAATATATATGATATATGAGATAAAGGAAAGACAATTGGACAGGGGCCGAAAGGCATACTAGTGCACTGACCTCTTAGGAACCTGGAGAGGTCAATCGTGGATAGTCTAAGGGAGAAATGTTGGGGGTTAGGGGTTGACACTATTGAGTCCGGTAATGAGACCGATTATCAGAACTGATAGCACCAGTGGTGGGAGGCTCTGCCCACCCACCTGGGACATGTGCAAACTGGTAGTAAAGGATTTTAGAATCTACTACTGGAGTAAATACATTTTCATATCACTGAAATGTTTTCAAGAAATGAGAAGTCATAAATTAATATGCAAATGCAAGAAATGCCTTATCAGGTAGTTCTGAGTAAGAAGAGCACTACGGTTTCAGATTAAAGATTGCAAATACTGAAAGAGTCTGGTCAATCCAGAAAACAAAGAAAGATTCGGGAAATCCACTTGGCTTTAACCAGTAGATAAATAATTTTACCTTAAAATCTGCTTTAGGATTATATGCTTCATTTGATTCTGTTCATCTAAATCTGATATATGGTTTTAAGTTATGTATTATTTTACAGTGTATCAATGAATGTGTCTGGCACAGGAAATCATGAGCCAGGATACATCTTTTGTGAGATTGATGTATCTCTGAAGGGGTAGATGCTGACTTACAGAGGCTTGCTTGCTTGCTTGCTTACTTATTTGAATTCTATGCCGCTCAATCCCATAGAACTCAGGGCAGCTATGCCTCAACATTCCATACCCAGGAAGAAAAGCTATAAAATATATTTCAGTTGTTCCAGCATAACTTAATAAATTTAATTATAACTTAATAAATATATTAACCTATGATCTTATTTTAATATAACATAATACAGTAATACATGGTGGCTAAGACACTGAGCTTGTCGCTCGAAAGGTCAGCAGTTGAGCGATTTGAATCCCTAGTGCCATGTAACAGGGTGAGCACCCATTTCTTGTCTCAGCTTCTGCCAAGTCAGAAAGGTCGGCGGTTCAAATCCCTAGCGACTTGTTCAAAAGCAGGTAAAAATTGCAAGTAGAAAAATAGGGATGACCCTTGATGGGAAAGTAACAGCACTCTCTGCATCTTTGGCCTTTAGTCATGCTGGCCACATGACCACAGAGTCATCTTCAGACAGTGCTGGCTTTTTGACTTCAAAACAGAGGTGAGCCCCTTAGACTTGGGAATGACTAGCTAGCACATGTGTGCGAGGGGAATCTTTGCCTTTAATAATACTATACTATACTATTACTATTACTATTACTATACTATACTATACCACACTATACCATACCATACCATACCATACCATACCATACCATACCATACTATACTATACTATACTATACTATACTGTACATACCATATCATACCATACTATACTATAATAACAGTATATATACTAAATAAATATATTCAGAATAACTGAATATAGTTTAGCAATAGCATTTAGATTTATATACCATTTCATAGTGCTTTTACAGCTCTCACAGCATATTGCCCCCAACAATCTGGGTCCTCATTTTACCCACCTCGGAAGGATGGAAGGCTGAATCAACCTTGAGCTGGTGATGGTGTTTCAACTGCTGAACTACAGCTAGCAGTTAGCTGCAGTAGCCTGCAGTGTTGCACTATAACCACTCACCCAGGTGGATTGGTTAGAGGCATATAAGTCAAATAAATTAAATTAAATTTGGGTTGCTCAACTTATCTGAGGGGCTTTAAACTAAAACTGAGGGGGTAAAGTGACCAATCTTTGGAACCTAATCTCAAACATGGACCTCAGGATAATCAATCAAATGGGGAGATAGAGGGTGTTGAGAAGGAGGAGAAGCTCAGACACAAATTACGGGATGCCTATTCATTAACATCCAAAATTTGAGGAACAAGCATGGAGAGATTGAAGTACTAGTATACTAGAGCAGGTATGATAGACAATACAGTGGTACCTCTACTTACGAACTTAATTCATTCCATGACAGGTTCTTAAGTAGAAACGTTCTTAAGTAGAAGCAATTTTTCTCATATGAATCAATGTAAAAGCAAATAATGTGTGCCAACCCATTAGGAAAGAAATAAAAGCTGAGAATTTGGGTGGGAGGAGGAGGAAGAAGAGGAGGAGGAGAGTCGCTGACAAAGGAAGAAGGTAAGGTGATGTGAATAAAAAAAATCAAAAACTTTAAGGCTTAAAAAAAAGAGGGACTCTGAGGTGGCGAGAAGGAGCACACGCCTCCCATACACCCGGCGCGAGGCTGCCTCCCATATAATGCCTCCTATACACTGGCTGCTGCTGCTGCTACCTGCTGCCTCTTCCTTCCCATGCTGAAGGGATCCCCTCTCCTCTCGCTTGCTCGCTTTGTGGCAGGCGCCTTTCCTTTATTGTGGTTACTCCTCACCTGCCCAGAGTGAAGGGAGTGTTTCTTTTCTCTGGATGCTGGCAGAGGTTTATTCCCTGTCCAAGCGCCCAGAAAAAAAGAAAATTCCTTGTTTGCTCTGGACTGCCAGGCCTTTGTGCCACTCTCAAATTTCTTGGGAAAATTTTCCCGGCTTGGATTCTTAAGTAGAAAATGGTTCTTAAGTAGAGGCAAAAAAATCTTGAACTCCTGATTCTTATCTAGAAAAGTTCTTAAGTAGAGGCGTTCTTAAGTAGAAGTACCACTGTAGTTGCTATTTGGTGGAATGGAACTCACAACTGGAATGTACCATCTTTTTTTCCCCTTTCTATTTGATTGTAAAATGCATAAGGGTTTCGGACCCTGCCTCTCTTATACACTAAAATTAACTGGGCAGATGACAAGTAAAAGTCCAGTTTTGCCAAAATGTTCTGTATGCTGCACAATTTACACCAACAGAGGAAGCAAAGGGATATGGAATTTCAGACTGAAAGTAATAGGCTGCCCCAACAGGGCAGAAATTGGATAAATATGGGCACTTGACAACCACAGCAAGTTATTCACAAAATCTAACTTTCTCGAAGCTGAGAATAACATTTGCTGGAGAGACGGAGTAACGACACGGACACCAGAGCTGGATTTAAAATTGGGTCATTTTTATTAACATAAATTTGCATAATTTATTCAAATATTTTTCATAAATTAGCATAAACAACTATGACCCGGAAATGGACCTGCAGGGTCAAACAAATACTTCCGGGGCGGAAATGACGTTATGCCAGTAAACATTCCTGGGCAACTCATGGGCGTATCTCAATGCAAGGTCCAGGTGAGGGCCAGGCCGTCACCTGTGACCTTTTCTGCCATGCTGTGCATGAGGGGGGTCCCACCGGCTAACCCGAATCGGGGAATTAAAGGTGCAGGACCCAAAGACAGGTTCCCCCCAGCTGCTCAGGCAGAAACTCCCTCCATGAGCTTGCAGAGAACCTGTCAATCATCCCCAAAGATGCCCAAGGGAGAACGCGCGGTTGCTAAACCACCCAATTTTCCGCCCCTAACCTGCCTACCCAAATGACCAAAGGTAAGCCAATTAACCTAATTAATGCAAGCACCCCCTAACCGCACAGCCATCACCCCAGTGTGGAATGGGCGAAAAAACAGCTCAGCTAAGAGGCAGAACTGCAAAAAATTCCCATTCGGCCCCCTAAGGGCGACCCCTAAGCACACTGCAAAATAGTGGAGGGCGGGCGGGTGTCTGCTCAGGAGCTTGGTCCGGGCGAAAAGGAAGAGCCCCGGGCCTGCTCGCCCTTATATAGGGCAAGCAGGCCCCGCCCGGACTAATCAGGGCCTGGCCAATCAGGCCCCGAATCTCCCGAGCGAAGTCTCGCATCGCGAGACTTCGCCCGGGATTCAAAATGGCGGCCGCCATGAGGGACCGTGTCTCCCGGTCCCTCCAGCAAAGCCTGCCTGCCGGGTAAGTCCGGCGCTGCCCTTGCTGGAGAGACGGAGTAACGACACGGACACCAGAGCTGGATTTAAAATTGGGTCATTTTTATTAACATAAATTTGCATAATTTATTCAAATATTTTTCATAAATTAGCATAAACAACTATGACCCGGAACTGGACCTGCAGGGTCAAACAAATACTTCCGGGGCGGAAATGACGTTATGCCAGTAAACATTCCTGGGCAACTCATGGGCGTATCTCGATGCAAGGTCCAGGTGAGGGCCAGGCCGTCACCTGTGACCTTTTCTGCCATGCTGTGCATGAGGGGGGTCCCACCGGCTAACCCGAATCGGGGAATTAAAGGTGCAGGACCCAAAGACAGGTTCCCCCCAGCTGCTCAGGCAGAAACTCCCTCCATGAGCTTGCAGAGAACCTGTCAATCATCCCCAAAGATGCCCAAGGGAGAACGCGCGGTTGCTAAACCACCCAATTTTCCGCCCCTAACCTGCCACAGGAGCGGGGGTCAGATCTCTATCTTGGCCCCCCGACTCCCCCCTCTAGCTGCGCCAGCTCACGCAGAGACCGCTGCAGGTCCTGTAAGAAGATGGCGTTCCCCTGGTCAGACAGGTGAACGCCATCATTACGGTAGAGCCATGGCTTATCTATTGATATAAGGGGATGAGGTATTACCACTCCACCCAATTCTCTAACCGTTTTCCCCATAGCCCTATTCACCCGTCTCCTAGCCCGGTGAATGGCCCTAAGGGAAGAGGCATCCCTCCACACAATCCTAGGTAATATGTCTGACCACACCACCTGCGTGGTGGGCCAGACCTCACGAAGCCTTCGCAGGTCTTCGCGTGCCTGGATGAGCAGCGCCAGGCCTCCCAGCATGCACAGGTCATTGCCACCTAAGTGCAATACCAGCCACCTGGGTGCGGCCACAGGACGCTGCCCACCCAGACCCCTTTGGGCACGACTCCAGGAGCCGCCCCCCATATTGCCGGGCGCAGCCACATAATGCTGACCGCCCAGCAACGCCGGTAGGAGACCCTCCCACCGCATACCTCTCCGGCCCATCCAGGCAACGTTGACCCACCGCCCCAGGGACAGGTGGGTCCCGATGGCGCTCCTGGCTGCCGCGCGGCCGGCCCAGAAAATCATGCTGTGGCCACACAGCAGCGCCGTCGGTTTCGTGTTAGCCTGGGGACCTGCAAGAGGACACAGACACAGAGAGGTTACCTAGCCTAAGCCCTGCCTGGGATCCTCAGCGGGCCTAACATAACCCAAATATGCCGCTGACCGCCAGCGGCCGATCTCCCGAATCCGATGGGCCGGGAAACCAGAAAGTGCCGCACTAGTGGCGGCGCCGATACGGAACGAATGCGTTCCATAACCGGCGGGATCCATGCCCACCTGGGCCATCGCCCTAGATACTAAAGCCCAGAATTGGAAACGGGTCAGAGGGGTACCGTCACAATGCCTAAACAGGTACCCCTGACCTGACCCCCTCATACCACAATAAAGCCGTAGGGCGGCCACCGGACACACCGACTGGTCGGTGGCCGCACTAAGTTGTAAGGCAACCCCTCTGTGCAGCTGATCCGTTTTAGACCTTCTCACTACAAGGGACACCCCCCCTTGCCTAAAGGTCAGATCAGCGAACTGGAAGGCCCGGAGCGAAGTGTCAGCCTGAGACGAAGCCATGGCCTCGCTGACCCGAAGGGCCCCAAAAAACATGACACAAGCCGCTGCCCTGAAAAGACGGGCCTCGTACAATGAGGAACACAGACTGCCAAAAACCACGTTGATTGATGACAGCTGCTCCACCGTCAGGGGCTGACGAGTGTCACCTGGGGCCCCCGCTAGCTCCCTAAGCCAGCCCTCCAGCATCTTCCGGATGCGAAAGTCACCCGAAAGATCTGCAAACCCCCCCGCCTTGGACAGAAAGGCGAGGCCGGCTAACCGGGACCGGATCGTCCTAACTGACAGGCCACGCTGCCTAAGTTGGACGCAAAACTCGGCCAAATGCTCTACAGGGACAGGCCAACTAAGCTGGTAACCCCTGCCCTGCCTGAACTCCCCAAACTCCTTACCTGCACGCTGGTATGCCCTGAGGGTGCCGGGCGCTACAGACAAGGAGATTGCCCGGGATGCCTCGCCTCTCCACCACTCTGAATCCCTCCCAGGCTCCAGAGGTGGCTGGGGAACGCTTCTGGCAGTTCTCGGGCCCACGGGGCCAGGGTCCGAAACCTGGACAACTGACCACGGGACAAGGCATCAGCAACCCCGTTATCTAACCCGGGGACATGCTTAGCCAAAAACAATGCGTTTAGAGACAAGGACCTGTGCACAAAATGGCGGACAAGCCGCATGACCCTGTCGCTCTTTGAGGACAGGGCATTCACAACATGGACAACCGCTAGGTTGTCACACCAAAAGTGCACAGTCTTGTCCCTAAACTGCTCCCCCCAAAGCTCTAAGGCCACTATTAAGGGGAAGAGCTCCAGGAACGTAAGGTCCTTAACCAACGAAGTGGCACTCCATTCCGGAGGCCATGCCGACCAGCACCACTGGTCACCTAACACTACCCCGAAACCACAAGTCCCCGCGGCGTCAGAGCAGAGCTGCAACTCAGCTTCCAACAGAAGCTCGTGCCTCCAGAAAGACAACCCGTTAAATCTATCCAAAAAATCCCGCCACACGCCGAGGTCAGCCCTGACCCCGGCGCAAAGGCGGGTACGATGATGGGGCAAACGGAGCCCCTTCATCGCATCATACAACCTCCTGGAAAAAGCCCTTCCAGGAACAACTACCCGACAGGCAAAATTAAGAATGCCTGCCAGTTCCTGAAGCTGCCGTAGGGTCACCTTCCGGCAGCCCAGGACCTCATCGAGCTTCCGCTTAATCTTAACCAACTTCTCTAGGGGCAATCTGGAAGATTGCTCCTCTGAGTCCAATTCAATACCCAGAAAGGTAATCCTGGTGGCGGGGCCTTCGGTCTTCTCAGAGGCTAAAGGCACCCCTAATTGAGCACAAAGGGCTTCGAAGTCCCGCATCAAAGCAAAACATTGCTCCGAATGCGCAGGCCCCGCCAAAAGGAAATCGTCAAGGTAGTGAACGACCGTACCCAGGCCACTTTGCCTCCTGAGCGCCCACTCCAAGAAGGTGCTAAAACTCTCGAAAAGAGAGCACGAGACAGAGCACCCCATGGGCAAAGCTCTGTCCACGTAATAGCCCCCCTCGAAATGGAAGCCCAACAGCTCAAAGTCGTCTGGGTGTATGGGGAGGAGCCGGAATGCCGACTTAATGTCGCATTTACCCATAAGGGCTCCCGCCCCACACTTCCTAACCATAGTCACGGCTGCATCAAAGGATGCGTACCGGACTGAACAAAGTTCGTCAGGAATGAAATCATTCACTGACTCCCCTTTTGGAAAAGACAAATGGTGAATCAACCTAAATTCACCACTCGCCTTTTTGGGGACCACACCTAAGGGGGACACACGAAGATTCGGGAAGGGCGGCTCCGCAAAGGGCCCCAGGACCCTGCCTTCGGCAACCTCCTTCCCAATCTTCTCCCTAACAATGTCTTCATGACCGACAACCGACCTAAGGTTGTCAGACATGAAGGCCTTCCTAACACCCTGATAAGGGATCCTAAATCCCTCTGCGAAACCTAGCAAGAGAGTGGCCGCTCTCGAGCGAGGGTGGTAGTCGCCCAACCAACCCTCGAGCACCCCTAAATTAATTGGGCTGGGCCCCTTTTCCCCCAGCAGGTGGGGGAGGCTTTGGGGGACCCGAGCCTTTCTTTTCAATCCCCTTCTTGGGGCGGGGGCACACGGCTGCGGAATGGTTTCCCCCACAACTTCCGCAGGTGTGACGAAACCTGCAAATGGGGCGAAAACACGCCCCCTTTGCAGCGAACTCGTGACATATTAAAGAGGCACCCTTACTAACGGCACCCGCCACGGCCTTGGCCGGCGCGGGCGTCGCAGGCTCCTCCTCCATAAAGTGACCGCTATCGGTCCTATCACAGCCCTCCTTCCCTGACATATGAGTGGCCTGGAACCACAGGTCCGGAACCACCATATCCCAAGGCAAGTAGGGGTCATGGGCAATACGCATACGGAAGCCCTTGTCGTAGTGCCTCCATATGGTCCCCCCATACTCGAAATGGGCCCTCGCTATTAGGTCGATGTACTTCAGCAAGGCACCGGCCCTCCCCGGCTGCCTCTGAATGACCACCGACGCAAAGGTCAGAAATGCATACAGCCACGAGCTGAAGCATTTCGTGACCTTTGTCTTTTTCACTTTCTCCCCAGGGACAACCTCCTTATCTTGTTTAGGGACCTCCCTGTTCAAGATGGAGAACAAATCAACGTACTCCCCCCGCCAGATTGCCTCCTTAACTGACGGGTGCAGATGGTACCCTAAAGGTGTGGCGGGCAACCCACAAGGGATGGCCCCAGGCTTGATGCTGGCGAACGGGTCCCACACCGTGGTGGCCCCCGAGCCCAGCACCCCAAGCCCCGGTGGATACATGAATGGGACCGGTGGCATAATGGCCGGTGGAGGAGGAATCCAACCCCCCACCCCCGCCCCAGGTGGGACAGGCACCCCCAGCGCCCCCACCGGCGTAGCTGGCGGGGACCAAACCTGACCACAGGTGCCTGCAGCAGCCCCCGTGAAACTGTTGCCACCCCCCATAGCTGGCGGGATGAACCCGGGACCCTGGATGGGCAGGAGCGGAGATGTGCCTGTATGTGGTGCAACCTCACCTGCCCCGTAAGGGGTAGAAGACATCCACGGTGGGCCCATCCTGTTTGGGCCCTGGAACGATGGCCATTGCCCAGGCTGGGCCATCTGTCCAGCGTGGCCCGTCTGACCGATGCTGCCCGCCTGTCCGGTGCCCGCCATCTGTCCTTCGTGGGCCACTTGCCCAGCTGGGGCCGACTCCTCTTCGGGGTCTGCGCCCCATGCTGCGGTGGCAGCCGAGGAAAGCCCCTCCGGGCCTGCCCCCGACCGCCACCTCTCCAACTCATCGATCCGCTCCAGTACCCTGGCCCAGGAGAGAGAAGGGGACACCGCGGGTTGAGGGACTGTGGGTGTAAACCCAACCACCCCCCCCACCGGGATCCCCCCCGGGGGCCCCTCTGCCGCCGCCCGAGCCCGGGCAGACGGCCTGGCAGCCCTCCTAGGCCGCACCACAGGTTGGGCCGGGAGGGCCTTAGCTGGCCGCTTCTTAGGGGCCATTACAGAAAATTAAATCTATTTTTTACAAAAGGGGTAAAGCAGAGAAAAGCCACCAACTAACCCTGCCCTGCGTTGGCAAAAGCCTGCCTGGAGCCGCAGGCCTCCGCAGAAAAACCCCTACAGGAGGCTAATCCCACCTCCCCTCGGGCACAAGGCCCGACACTAGGCCTTTATCCCAGGCCTCGAACCACCCCGGAAACACCGCAAGCCCGCGGGGCCTCCCAGAAGGCAGCACCACCCACCACCCCCAAAGGGCAATGAGGCTCCAAACCGGAGCGGAGTCCAGCCGATGCTGGCTCCGCTATCACTGAAAAGGCTCTTCGCTTGACAAAAGGCCACAAAATGGCGCCTCGCACGAGGTCGCCACCTAAAATGGCCGCCGGAGCAGACGAACAAACGTCTGCTCAGGAGCTTGGTCCGGGCGAAAAGGAAGAGCCCCGGGCCTGCTCGCCCTTATATAGGGCAAGCAGGCCCCGCCCGGACCAATCAGGGCCTGGCCAATCAGGCCCCGAATCTCCCGAGCGAAGTCTCGCATCGCGAGACTTCGCCCGGGATTCAAAATGGCGGCCGCCATGAGGGACCGTGTCTCCCGGTCCCTCCAGCAAAGCCTGCCTGCCGGGTAAGTCCGGCGCTGCCCTTTTCAAAGCCAGGCATAACATCTTACCATTCACACTGCTGGAAGGAAGATATTCCAAAATATCATTAACTAAACAGACCTGCCCATGTGGCACTAAGGAGATCAAAGCCATTTTGCATGTATTATTACATTGTGGACGCTACAGGGATATCAGGTTGGTTTGTAATCTACCCTGATATGTAAATTCCTCAGAAGGCCAGACAACTACTGTGAACCATCTCACAGAATATTTGAAAGCCTTTATCAATAGCTAAAATTTCTTTTGCTGCAATGAAAAGAAGGCATATGTGGTTACAGAAATAATCACTTCTGATTTATTTATAATTTTAAATTTAACACATATTAGCTAATTTGTTTTTTGATATATATTTTGCTTTGTATACTAGTATTTTCAAGTAACACTTTCACAGGTCATTAATGCACCATTATAGCAGTGTAAACTCTTTTTTTTTACGTGCTATTTTATCTTTGCTATGTTCGTATTTTATCCCATGTGTTTGATTTTACTTTGGCATTGTACATTTTAAAAAGTTTTGCTGGCCATTGACCAAATGAACAGCATTTCATTTCCTCAACAGAGGTATGTTGGTTTTGTACCGTGAGTTATGTATCTAGTAAATGGAGCAATATCCCCCATGTGATATATATTAATACAGAAGTTTGGAGGGCGGGCGGGGGATAATTTAAAGACACTTTCAATGTGTCTCTGAAGAATCTATCACTTGTACAATGTATAGTTTGGTTCTTGGATGAATTTAAAACACAAATTTATTCCCAGATTTCATTCAAGCAACGAAACATGGGAACAATCTTGGCTATACTGTAAGACCAGATAGCCATGGTGCATACTGGTTAGAATGCAGTATTGCAGACTGCCAGGCATTTGATTCCTTCAATCCTGACCGGCACAAGGTTGACTCAGTCTTCCATCCTTCCGAGGTCAATAAAATGAGGACCCAGATTGTTGGGGGCAATATGCTGGCTCTGTAAACCACTTAGAGAATGCTGTAAAGTACTGTGAAGTGGTACATGAATCTAAGTGATATTGCTATTGCAAGTAAAATATGCCTGTTGCTATAATTTATTTATTTTATTTATTTATTTTGTCAAATGTATATATAATTACAGACCAAGTATAATAATGACTGTAAACACTTAAGATGTAGAAGCATGGTTAGGAGTACACGAGATGGTTACAAATATATGGAGACATTAGGAGAAGGACCAGTAGGCATAAGTGTATTTTCATATTTATAAATACAATTTTTAAAGAAATGGTAATGTTATGGTAATAACTATATTTTGTATAGTTTGAACATTATTTTTTATAAGCGCACCTAGTACTTTTATTTTTATATGAATATTTTCTTCCTCGGCATTATATGTAAGTTGAGCTTATCAGATATCATCACAATCTGATTTGTACATACTGCTCTTATCTTATTTTGAAGAGTTTCTTCTCTTTTCCCCATCTCTGTAATTCTGTGTGAAGAAGTTGCATTGATCCTATTACAGTCCTTTTATCCTGCTGCTTACTAACAAGGGTTTTGAAGAGCTGCTGTTTAAAAAATGATTCTCAGCTTAACACTCTCTAATTTCTTTTGTCTGTTAAATTCTAAAGCCTTGTTCAGATTTTAACTGTATTCCATCAATCAATTTGAAAGCACAACACGCTATTATTTTAGTTTTTATGTAGCATGGTATTTGATTGTCACATAAAATATAAGTATTATAAGCCATTAGACAAAGCGTTTTGTAATCCAGTGGTTATACCAGCTGGGAAAATTTGGATTTGTAGTCCTAACACATCTGGCATCAGATTGTGGGAAAATTACTCTGTCACAATACATTCCTTGACATCCTAACACAAATACTTGTGAAAAAATCAGAGGTCAGTAAAGCTGGTATCACATAGATGGCCTTTCTCACATTTTTAGACTCAAAAATAATAATAGGAATAATAACAACAGCAACAGCTACAACAACTTTATTTCCTAACAAATGATATATTTACTCTAATGTAGTAATGTTACTACTAAATACCATCCAAGCATTGATTAGGTTTTATAGATTTTTTTTTACACAAAACTAGTTTTTTTGAAAGGATACATTATCTGGATACTGTAAAATAACCTTCCATAACCAATATGTAAGCATTTTAAAAACTCTTTCATATATTTTGAGGACTGAATTTCTCATTATGCTGTTCCTGAGATATTATTTCAGCAATTATCTCAGTAACATATTAAGAAGGAAATTCTACAATGATTATTATCTTGCCTACCAAAGATAACTGTGTTCTTCTGAGCCATTCTCTTTAATTAGTCTTATAGTAGAAATTTCAGCTGAGCAAACCTGTCATTTGGTCTGCATAGTTATACATCCTCCATTGCAAAGAATAACCCTCCATGTGAAGAGATGGCAGAAGATAATCGTCTATTTGATGGTATCCTCTCTTTAGAAGGATATCCAGTTTTGTTTTTGTTTAGAGACAAAGAGCTACCTGGACATATATGTTATATTTTAATTTGAATTAGCATAACAATCAGGCCAGAAATGAATAGCTGTACAATCAGACCAGAAATGTATTAACAAGGAAGATCAGAGCAGCAAAAAGAAGCTACTCTGAAAAGCTAAGGAATTAGTACAAATGAACCACAAACATGTGGAAAATTCTTAAAAACATCACTGGTTATGGCAAACCACTTTCCAAACTGAAAGAAATCAACAACTGGCAGGTGATCTGAATGTGTTGTACTGCAGGTTTGAAAGGAAACTACAGCCATCTATCTCCACAACCTCCATCCTAGACATATCAACAACAGCCAAACCTCCTATAACTGATCCCATCCCATTGGGTACACAGCCGTCTGGTGATCACAGAAAAGGAAGTTCAAGATCTATTTCACAGGCAGAAGCCAGGAAAAGCACCAGGCCCAGACCAGATAACTTCTTCTTGCTTAAAGGTCTGTGCTGACCAATTGACCCCCATCTTCACCCACATCTTCAACAAATCACCAGAGATATGCCATGTTCCTTTAAACACTCTGAATTGTTAGGTCCTGAGAAGCTGGGAAGTTTTCACTTCAGTCCGATCATGAACTCAAGAAGGTAAATTCTGATTGGCTCCTGAGTTAAAGGGCTCTCTATTTAAATCTCTGTCTATAGTTGGACATTGCTGATGTTTGCTCATTATGACCAATAGAGCCAAAGTCACCAAACTGTCTCCTGACTCTTTAAGTAGAGGGACTTAATATGAATAACTACAGTTGCTCTTAATATGAAAAGCTTTGAAAGGCTAGTGATGTCCCACTTGAAAACCATCATGGATCTACTGTTAAACCCCCTGCAATTTGCATTTTGAGCAAATAGATCAACAGATGATATATTTATATTTATTCATATTTAATTGGATTTGTATGCTGCCCCTCTCCGAGGACTCAAGGTGGCTAACAGCTCCAATACAGGAGGATCTAACAGGGCTGGACTCCTGGACTCCTTTAGGAAAAATGTGGGAGAAGTCTTTTTTCCTTTCCCCCTGGAATTATTTAAAGGTGTTTTCTCCTACTGAAACCAATGAAAGAAATCCATGTAAGTTTCAGGCCTGATGTTGCTTATACATTTGAAACTAGCGGCCTTATGACTAGTGACCTAACATATACATGGGTCCTCTTGATATTTTTCACCCATCCCTAATATATATCCTTTCATTTGTTTCGAGCTTGCTCAGGTGTACGTGAGAGAGGATTAATTTGGAGAGAGTGTTCCATTCTCGGAGGATGAAATCTGAATAATTTTGTGATCTCTGAGACACTCAAAATGCTCATTTTAATGGCCATCTTAAACACAAGGGGAATAATTCCCGATAGAAAGAAATCTAACTAAAAAGAAACCAGACTTAACTTACACCTATTATAATCAAACCATGCCACGGAGGTAATAGGAAAATAGAGCCGAACAATTTAAAAGAGCGGACATAAGAAAAGCCTCTGGTGCCATGCGTATTGATTTTTAAAAATTTTAAATCAAGGGACAAGATGAGGCAAGATTAGAAAGGTGCACTTTTAATAATGAGGAAGTGACTTGGTATGTACCTTCAGTGACTGCATAAATTTCATAAATTTCATGTGGGGTTAAATAGAAGGTGTTCTGGGAATTTGATGAGTTATTAAGAGTCATCCTTCTAGGGATGGTAATAATCAGTTTCATCTGACCCACCACTTCAGAAGGTTAGAAACTAAGATCCTTGGCAAACAAAGCCTGTCAGTACATTCTGGACCTAATTCACAAGCGAAGAACTTTTTTTCTTTTACTTCATAGTGGAGACAACAATTCTCATAAAGGCTTTGAATACGGAGGCAACTGACAGAAGTAATTACATCTATCTGTCAGATATAATAACATTCACTGGCCATCCACACATGTTCATCTTTCAGATTTATTTTTAATCATCATCCCCAAGACCATCTTTTTCTGGTATCCATTCTCCATAATTCACACAAGTTTATTCTAACACTGTTGACAAGGTTTTTGCAAAGTCAAGTAATAGTAGCACTTTATATATGATGTATGGAAACAACGAACAAATACTCTTTTACATATTGTTTGCAACTTGCCTCCCTTTTCTCTTTAAGACCTAAGGTTTGTTTTAACATTAAAATGTTATGTGGATCCCATTTGTTATAAGGAGGTTGGAGAAATGAAGAAAGCTGGTATAAACTGATAGGAGTTTGTCATGACAAACAACATATAACTTGGATGTTGGGAATCTGGGTGCTTATAGTACTCAGTACTCTTGCTTATAATTAGCAAGAGGTACACATGAGATAGAGGTGTGATGGTTCAATGGTGGTAATAATAATAATAATAATAATAATAATAATAATAATAATAATAACAACAACAACAACAACAACAACAACAACAACAGAGTTGTAAGAGACCTTGGAGGTCTTCTAGTCCAACCCCCTGCTTAGGCAGGAAAGCCTACACCACTTCAGACAAATGGTTATCCAACATCTTCTTAAAAATTTCCAGTATTGAAGCATTCACAACTTTTGGAAGCAAGTCATTTCACTTATTACCATATTTTTCAGTGTATAAGATGCACCTTTTTCCTCCCTAAAAGAGGCTGATAACTAGGGTGTGTCTTATACTCTAAATGTAGCTTTTTTCCCAGCCCTAACTAGCTGCTAACGATCTTCCCAGTTCTTACCTTGCAGCAGCAATGGGCTACGAGCGAGAACGCTAAATTGCGCTCACCGCCGTGGCTTGTAAGTTTTTGCGGTACTAGCGTGATTTTGCTGCTGCACCTGTGGAGGAAGTAAAATCACGCATGGAGCCACTTGTTCGCCCATGTTTCAGCATGCACGGAAGAAAAAAACCCTCACCGAAACATGGGTACACTTGCAGTTCCGTGGCTATGGATAGTACAATACACATAAATATGCAGTCTCTTTTTTCCTATCCCTAGATATCCTCTGCATTTTCCCAAGGCCTTTGGAAAAATGGCCTATGCCAAGGAAGAGTCATATTGAGTTAATTTGTACTTGTGGAACAAGGCTATGTCCCTAAAGATAAACATTTCAGTATTGTGGAGACATGTTGCTTTTCTACTCTTCATGTTCTACCACAAAAATGCAAATATAAAAACCCAGTTGGCCTACAATATGTCAGGATGTTAGAATCAGATCCCTATTCTCAAGAAAGAAATGTCAGAATGGAGAGGAAGAAATTACATTTTAGTGGGAACAGTTTAATGAGTGGTACAGAGAATACTTGAAGCTTGAGTCAATATCTTCCTTTAACTTTCAGGATTTGAAGTGTGATAACTAGAATAATTAGGGTGAGAGTCATGCTTAAAACAGACAATCCTATTGGTATTCCCATCTAATATGTCTAAGCACTATGTAGCTTACCCAGGACTAAGCTCCATGGAAATTAAGTGAATTTTACTTTTATGAAAAGAGAAAGGGAGAAAGCAGATTCCTTATTTAGTAGCTTTTTCATTTATTCCCATTGAACAAAATAGAACACAGGTACTGAATGAGACCAGATGTAGGGCAGGATTATTGGAGTTTATGAAGATGGACATTGTTGGCTGCATGCTTTGACTCTGCTACAGAACTTTTTAAAAAACCTTTAGCAAACTTTTAACAGAAGCAGCAAGCTTCAATCAGATTAATAGACAGATTAATCAACACCTTTTAATTGGCAGCAGCAAATTCCAATTTTAGCCTTTGCTGCAATTTTAAACAAGTGGTGACCCATTCTGTTAAATGCCACCTGGACAATATTCATGTCCACGATCAGGGGTTCTGGAAAACTCACTGCTACTCTTCAAACTGTCAACTCCTAAGAGGCTGTCAGTCACTGGTATAAGCAATTTATCCATTACTGATGGAAAGCAATGTATGCAGGCATGGCTTATTGAATTATTCCTTTTATATCTCCTACAACATCTCAACTGAGCTTTAGTAAACAAGGTTAAATTGTATAATTTAATTGATTAAATTATTAATGGAGGAAACTACTAACAATGCTGTATCATAAATGAGCCATTATAATCTTTTCTCCTAAATGCTTCAGACCATTCTTAGCAATACTGAGAATCCAATCTTTTATTTAGCCTTTTTATCTCTGTTCTTTATTCAAAAATTTGCATCCATTTAAAGGAAAAATTAAAAAGCCACACTTAGCAATGGTTTAGAGCAGTGGCCACCAACCTTTGGGGCACCAAGGACCAGTTCCATAGAGAGAGGTTCTTCCAATGTTTTTTGATCTGATTGTTTTGTGTGCTGCCTGCATCGCCCAATAGGGTTTTGCTTGTTTTCGTGGCCCAGTTTCTGGCATGGTGTGACCTGGTGCCAGACCATGGATCAGGAGTTAGGGATGCCTGGTTTAGGGGCCTTTACCAGCCTAGAGGTATTTTCCCCATTATATAGGATACAAATGATGCTTTGCTCTGAAAAGCTACTGTTCCCAGGAATGTGACCATTCCATTTAATTATTTTAGCATTTTATTTTATATTGGTTATATTCAGGGGTGGGCTTTTAGCCAGAACACTAAATTGGGTTCTCCTTGGTGGCTCCTGAGTGCTTGCAGGGCCAGCACGATTTTGCTTCTGCACTTGCGGAGGTAGTAAAATCATGCACGAAGCCCCAGGTGCACCCGTGTTTCGGGGAGGTGGGGTTTTTTGCTTCCACGCATGTCAAAACATGGGGGCACCTGCAGCTCCATGCATGATTTTGTTACCTCCGCAAGTGCAGAAGTGGCGAGCCCAATTTAGCGTTATGGCTAGAAACCCACCGCTGGTTATATTGGTTTATTTTATATTGGTTTCCACTCTTGCACTGTCTAATTTCTTCACCTTTGGACTAGTTGTTATACCTTTCCATCTCATAATTTTCAGCTGAAGTTTTCAGTTATGAGTACTTTTGCTGACATCATGGAGACTGCTTCTGAAGCAAGATGTTTCAGCTATAGCTTAACGCAGCGGTGCTACAAAAGCATATGATGATCTCTGTATACCACAGAAGTCCAACTGATTTCACATCTGTCTCATGTCTCTGCGTTGTGCAACTGAGGCATTACCCAGGAATCATGAAACTTCTAAATATTAAAAAAGGAAAAATAAAAGAGAAACAGATGACAGCTTCTGAAAAACGTCGTGGATTCTGCTTTATGCTCACTGCTAGAGCTCAAACACTCTCTTATTTCTCCATGTTTTTCTTTGGTTCGCACATGTGTTTTTGTAGAATGAACAATTGTTCCTTCCTTAAAGGCAAACCATGAAAAAACAGAACAAAAATAAAAGTGATGTAATCCCTCCACACTACATAGCAGTTTGATCTTAATAAAAGTGATCTTAAAAGATGATTGGAACGGGATTTTCTTTTAAAGTTCAGTGCCACAGTCAAAACCCAGCTTCAGTCTGAGGCTGATAAATTAGAAGGGAAATGATCTGATAAAACATGGACAGTGTTGTAATATGCTAAGAGTAGAAAGAATACAGTCATCTTCTATCATAGGGAAATATTAGTTTCATAAGAGTGCGGGAGGGGGGAAACATGGAATGGACCAGGGGGATACTTGGAGATGATTGAAGCCTGCTCCCTATAAATACAGTACTTGTTTCTGCATTTGGAAACTGACAGCATAATCTTCCATTTTTAAAATAAAAATCTTCTGCATGGGCAGTTGTATTATATTTGGACGATGAAAAGAAAGCCATTGATGTGGTGCTGAATGAGAAATACCTGCTCTTTTGTGACAGGAAGAGAATAGGTTTGGGCCTGAAGATGGATGAATCGATATTATAGTCACTATAGCCTCTATCTGGTTGTAAGTGTCAAATAGTCAAGCCACCGGTTGTGTAAACAAAGGGCTATACACAGCAGCAAAGAATAATCGGTATTTCCCAACATATTTTCCCCTTATCTTGTCGGCATTTTTTGCTTTGGTCATAGTACAGTATATAAAGACATTCAATTATTTCTCCCATAAAAATGGAATGGGCTTTTCCTCTCCTTTCCATTCTAACTAATTTTTTCAAGCTTTTCCTACTGTAGGCAAGGCTGTACAAGAGGAGAGATGGGATGCAAAGACCAAAAAGAGAGAGAGAAAGAAAGAAAGAAAAAGAAAGAAAGAAATAAGAAAGAAAGAAAGAAAGAAAAAAGAAAGAAAGAAAGAAAGAAAAAGGGAAGAAAGAAAGAAAGAAAGAAAGAAAGAAAGAAAGAAAGAAAGAAAGAAAGAAAAAGAAACAGGATGTTGTTGTTCATTGCAAAGTCATGTCCAACCGATCATGGCCCCATGGACAACATTCCTCCAGGCCTTCCTGTCCTCTACCATTCCCCAGAGTCCATTTAAGCTCACCTGAGCCTATTATGTGTTTTTGCTACTAAGTGTCAAGAAAGCAAATGGTTTGCACCTCACCACCCATTTGATTTAAAATTGGCAAAATAGTCATTCAAAAGACTATATCAGTGTACCTTTTTATTGCTGGCAAGCATTCCAAGGAAAGAATGCTTGTAAACAAGAGCTGGCTCTGAGACATCCACATTTTATTCTGACAAATGTCTTAAGAACTGCCTACTTTCAGTGAGAATCGTAAAAGTAATCACATAATATGGTCTAGACTCTAGACATTTGCATATGCTACTTTTTTTTTTGCTTCTGGAACCCCATACCCAATTTAGACAAACACATATTCACATATAATTGTCTACAATGTATGGATGCTTATTTACTGGACTGCGGTATATACAGTACAAGAGTGTGACTCTTCTTGAGAGTGGAGATTCGTTCTCTGAGCTTCTGGGTTGGTTTCCAAACATTTCCTTACCAGTGCAGAAGAACCCAGACAGTGTCTGAGACTGACATAACCTAAATTCTGCTGAAGATGTTACCGTGTCTGGTAATGAAACATTCAGAAACCAACCCACAAACTTGGAGAATGAACCATCGCCCTCATCCTACATCTGAATTACAGTCTTTCACTACTATGACTCTTTTTTGTTCTGGTGGCTGCAGTAAAGAATGGACTTCTCTTTGAGGAAAGCCAAAAGAAGAGGAGTCATCAAACGTTTCGGAATTTGAAAATTTATGGCACTTCTTGTGCAAGGAACAATTCCATGGATTGTCTGAACCAGCAATTTCCCATCCTGTGTTGTAACCTCTGCATCTGTTTCCTTGATCCTTCAATACATCTAACAATAAGACAAAGCACAGGCTAATGACATCCTTCCACATTTGTTTGCAAAACTGTTCTGGCTGAGTTTTGCATTCCATTCAAATAACTTTTAATCTTGGCTATTAAATTAATTGATATGAGGCTAACTAATCCTTGCTTTCAGGCACTTTGTCATACATAAAAGCACTAATGCTCTAGCCAACTCCTTACAAGACAAAACTTAAAAATGACACTCATCAGACTTCTGCATTGATACAGTGTAATAGGAAGGAACATTGATCTGGTAACCTACGGTCATTTTACCAAGCAATAAACATTCTCTAGCTCCTTGCACTGACTTGCAAACAACACTGTTTTTCTATATTAAATTTAGCTTTGGGGCGTTATTACTTTGAAAGCAATCCAAATATTGTGTTTATATTGGAAAATCTAAGTGAGGCACAACCGACTGTGAATAGAATGCAAAACAATAACCCCGATAAACCAATAACTTACATTTATGTACTTGGGTGTTTATTCATTTATTAAATTGTTTAATGGTCTGATAGACTTTGTATAGGACAACAAACAATAAAACAGTTAAATCTGCAAACAAACAAACCAAACATAAACAAACAAAACCCACCAAAGATGGATTTTTTAAACAGACAGTAGCTCATATAACCTTATAATATCATGTATCTTAGAATGGCAAAACTTACAGTAGGAACATGAGATAGTTTGCATGACACTGAAAGCAGGATAATTTGGAATGATACTGAACATTCAGCACAGTTAACATTTTTAAGGAAAACACTCCAAAATATACCTTTGTAAGGCCTGACTTAGCACCTTCTGTCACATGCAGCAGAAGTGGGTTTCTGCCAGTTTGCACTGGTTCTATAAAACTAGTAGCAGAAATTTCTCCCTGATTGCTAAACTGGCAACAATGGCTGGCTGACTACACCCCCTAATCAGCTCTCTTGGTGGCCCCACAGGCTCTGCTATCTTGTTTTTTGCACATGTGCAAAAGCTGTTTTTTCTTCTGCGCATGTGCAAAATCAGTTTTTTAGCATTGAATATGCACACCTGTACAGTGCGCCCATGTGGCGCATAAGGAAGCAATCCGGCAGTGAAGTAAGTTAGAACCCACTCCTGGACTACAGTATAGATTTCCAAATATGACCTACAATAGAAATAGGAAATATTATCAGCTCTGGCTTCTGGAAAGTAAAGAGCTGGTTACGTAGCAGCATGGAAAAAAAGGAATATTCCATATATTCACAGCATTCATATATAATTGTATATCCACCCATTAGCCCATGCCAAGTTTTTCTTTTTTCTTTCTTCTTCTTCCCAATTTATGTACAGGGCGTTCTTGACCAATGACCACAGCTGACTCTAGAACTTTGGTTGTAAGTTGTTACTGTTGCGAATTATTTAAATGACTCCTCAATTTTATGGCCTCTTTTTACAACAGTCATAAAGCAATTCACTGCAATCATCAGTTGAATCATCTGATCATTCATTAAGAGAAACCAGTATATTCAGAGGGTATTTTTGGCTACTGATAGAAAATCGTGTGAGTGTGTGTGTGTATGTATGTATGTATGTATGTATGTATGTATGTATGTATGTATGTATGTATGTATTGCTCAAAAAAATAAAGGGAACACTCAAATAACATATCCTAGATCTTATTTTTAATCAACTGCCTGAATTCCTTTACTCTGCACAGATATACAGATATCTTCAAAGAGGTAGAGATTTCAACTGTTGTTTTTATTCTTTGTTATTAATGCAATTGTCACTAAGTCAGCACCTTATACAGATATGTTTCTGGCACTGATTTATGCAAAAAGAGTTTTCTTGTTTCAGTGTTGATCAAATTCTGACCCTTCATTATACCTATTGTGATCCCCAAACATGCTCCTAATTCCAAAATAAACAAACTTTCCTGGGAGTAGACTAGTAAGTAAACTAAGTAAAGGTACATTATATTTAATAAGCAAGTACTTCTCCATGTATCAAATCTATCTTATGGCAATTCATCTTACCGCTTTGGTAGCTCTCCCCAATGCTGAACACGTGCAAAAATCCAAAAGGCATTCTCTGCACAAACAATTTGAAGAGAAGCTACAATATATCATAATATTACTTTATAGGTACTGTATGTACAGCATGCACCTAACTGGCATTCAACTTGTGTTTCATTAACTTCCATTAACGTAGGCATATTCTCTATATTAAATTTTTGTAGATATCAACCAAGCTCTCAGCCAGCAAAATGATTACAATCATCTTGCAATGGAGTGGTAGTGTCGCATTTCCAATAAGCTTATGACTTAGGGAGGAATTACTGAAGAGATGGATAACAGAACCCTAGCATTGTATTTCCTGAGGGAAACACAAGGAAGATCATCTTTTTGCTGTAGTATAAGGAGAGTTGACTTTGGAATGCTTATTCTATTATTTAATTGATATCTAAATTACAGGCAACAGAAACTTTCTATGGTAAAAAAGGACCAAATTATCAAAGACAACAACTAGCTATCCATGTTATCTAATTCTTTCTTTTCAGTCTCTGAGACATAAATTAACCATTATTGACATCTTTATGACATCTTTAATATCCTCCCCTTCACTATATAATTTTTAGCTTTTAAAAATATATATTTGAGGTTCTCGGCCTTTTAAACAGGGAGCTCAGCAATTACTATATTTTCTTGCATAATAATAAAATCCCTTTGCTGCAAGTCTCCAAATGCTTTTGTTGTTCTTCAAAGTGGGCATTTCCCCAACAACTTCATAACAAAAAATATAAGATACACATGTAGCTTTCTCATTTTGGATTTTCCCAATCCTTCCAAAAATAAAAGGAATCTAACCAAGAGGGACAAAATCCAATTTCTTACAGTCACAGATATTAGCAGCTTTCTATGACACACGTGAGTGTGAAAGGGATAGTTGCACTTTTAGCTTTGAATATTTTACCACTTGATTCCCTCTGGCTTCCTGCCCAGAATCGATGAGTATCATACATCCCTAATGAAGGCTTCAGAGCATTGCTCTCTATGGACTCCTGCAAGTATCAAAGAGGCGAAGCAGTAACAAAAATGTTATGGTAGTATATATGTGTCTCTGTGTATTGTTCGTTTTAAAAAGGAAACTTTGGTATAAACCTAGAATAGCACCTCTGAAATTAAAGTGGGAGTAAGATAAAACAAGCTCAATAATGTTATTAAACATCATATCCAGTGGTGGGCTGCTTTCGGTTCAGCCCATTTCTTCAAGCTGGTAACCATGGCAGGAAGCTCCACCCACCCACCAGGATGCTTCTGCACATGATCAGAAACATTGTGCACGCACACGAGTGTGCATGCAAACTAGTGGCAATGGCATTTAAAACCCACTGCTGATCATATCATATCATATCATCTATGTAGTGGTCACTTGAAATTTGAGGGCCTTAGTCCTATTTAGACAACAGAGAATGCAGGAATGGTGATTCCATTATCTAACAAGATACCTCGTCTTACAAACGCTTCATCATACAAACTTTTTTGCCTCTTCTTACAAACTATTTTCACCTTACAAACCCACCACAGCCACTGGGATGCCCCGCCTCCAGACTTCCGTTGCCAGCAAAGCACCCATTTTCCCACTGCTGGAATTCCCCTGAGGCTCCCCTCCATGGGAAACACCACCTCCGGACTTCTGTGTTTTTGTGATGCTGCAGGGGAATCCCAGCAGGGGAATCCCAGCAGTGCAAAAACGGGCACTTCGCTGGCAATGGAAGTCCAGAGGTGGGGTTTCCCAGCGAGGGGAGCCTCAGTGAAATTGCAGCATCACAAAAACACAGAGGTCCGGAGGTGGGGTTTCGATGACTTCGGTGTTTTTGCCATGCTGCGATTTCACTGATGCTCCCTTCGCTGGGAAACCCCACCTCTGGACTTCCGTTGCCAGTGAAGCACTCGTTTTTGTGATGCTGGGTTTCCCCTGCAGCATTGCAAAAACACAGAAGTCCGGAGATGGGGTTTCTCATGGAGGGGAGCCTCAGGGGAATCCCAGCAGTGCCAAAATGGGCGCTTCGGCTGGCAAAAGGGGTGAGTTTGGGGCTTGCACACATTAATCGCTTTTCCATTGATTCCTATGGGAAACATTGTTTCATCTTACAAAGTTTTCACCTTAAGAACCTCATACCGGAACCAATTAAGTTTGTAAGACAAGGTATCACTGTATTTATTCTACACCACAGAGCTAATTCAGTGCAGGTAAAGCTGGAAGATGGATGTGAAGAAACTATATTCTCATGCCACCTTAGTCTCAGAACTAGCTGAAAGTCCTTGGGAACTTACTTTTTCTCAGCCCTAGGCAGTGAAGGTCTACCAAATTTGTACTACCCCACTATGGCCGTGGCTTATGCAGGTCACCCTGCATTGTCTTTCCACATATTTCAGTGCAAATTGGGTGCTCTAGGGTGGAGCTCCAATTTCAATACCCCACTGCGTTCTCCTCTGTCTGGGCAGTAACCAACCCCTGGCCCTAGGAAATGCTTGTTTCTTAAATTTAGCATTCTGGCAAAGAGATACAAAGTGGCAAACCACTGATAACTTTGTGAAGTTTTCTAGATAGTCTCCAAGGGGTCAAAGCTGATTCAAATGTACCAAAACAAACCCACAGAAGTAGCTAAATTTAAAAAAAAAACATTAAAAAATCTTTCTCTTTTGATTCCTTCCTGACACCCACCCAAATAATTGAGTAAATTAGAGCAGGATTGAGAAAACTCTAGCTACGGATCATGGAGTCTATTTGAAGGTGCTTTGAACAAGGCAACACCTTGGGAAAACCTGGCTCTTTTAGTTTAATATAGGTCAAGATATTTGACTTGGATAGAGGAAACCAGACTTAAAGTTATACTCAACCACAGACTTCAGTGGAAAACCTTGGGCTAAACATTTTCTCTTAGTCTGATCTATCCCGCAGAAACATTGCTATGGAAATATGAAGCATAGCCATGTATTTCCTCTTGGGTCATAAAGAAAAAAAAAGAACTCTAAATTTAATAAATAACAGTGAGGTGACAGCCTTTACTTGAATCTGCTGAAGAAGGAATTTGTGCTAGTCTGAATAGGACTCAATGGGAAAGAATTACTATGAGAAAAAAGATTTAATAAGAATGAAGATAATCTGAATTTGCTTATTCCAGTTAGTCTGGAGACTCAGTGAGGGAGGACAATAACATAGCTTGTATCTGTTTGACAGAATGCTAAATTTAAGAAACAAGCTAAAAGCAAGGAGAGTGGGTGGTTTGGGACCAGGTAATCAATAGTGATGAGGATAATGCTGAAGAAGGTAACTAATATTATATATATTATGAATTACAGTATAAGCATTATTCCATACCAGAGGGCCAATTTGGTATAGTGGTTAAGGCATCAGGCCAGAAATTGGAAATCTGTGAGTTCTAATTCCCCCTTGGGCACAAAGCCAACTAGATCATTTTGGGTCATTCACTATGTCCCAGTCCTAGACAGTAGGTAATGGCAAGCACTTATAGGAATAAATTATACCAACTGATATAATTGCTGTGTCTTTCCTAGGATAGACTTAGATGTAACAGACTGGAATTTTAGTTATATAATAAACAAAATATTGTTTATTTAATAATATTGATCTTTTATTGGGGCGTCTTCATGAAGGCCATGGGTTCCCAGTTAGCAATTGAATAAAAAAGAGGCTTGGGGAAGAGGACACTTTGACCTTTGATTTCTTTCTTAGGGTTTCTAATAGAATGAAATATATTTGTTTCTGTTTTATCTTGAAACAACTAATGTTATTAAGTGAGACATAAGATTATCTCTCAGGTTATCCACTCGGTTACAGGGATGATTGTAGAAGAAATTCATAATGGGGGGAGGGCTGGTTGTAGCGATTAAAAAAAAGAGCCCGGAATGATTTTTGTTTACTTTGTCTGCTCTCATTTAGAAGGCCTGGAGTTTTTCAGAGTGTAGCTTCTTTTTGTTTCTTCAAGGTCTCATTCGTTCATGCATTCACCATTGCAATATCCACCCACCTTAAAAACATAGTTGGACATGAACCCTGAAAGTAATGCTGACATTTAGTTGATGATAGCAAAGCTCTTTCACTTTTCATCTGACATCTGGAAGGTCTTGGGATTTAATGAGACTTATATACTTTAGCTACAGGGAATCCGTGGGTTGTAGTGGGGAAACTATGGAATTCCAGATGTTGCTAAACACCCAACATCCCTCAATAAAGACTGACTGCAAATCAGAGACTGCCAGACTTTCTGTCCTAATGGAGCTCATTGCCTGGAAAAGCAATGGCAATTAACATGAACTTGAGATGTGGCAGCTTCCAATATGCTGAACCACAGCAGTGGAGATTGGAAGTATTGGGTCAAGCTGAGAAGTCAGGCAGAGATGCTCAGAGGTCTTAGAAGCAGAGTAGAGAAGAAGAGGCAGAATAGACATTCTGATTAGCAGAGGAATCTGACACAACTCTTTAGCTCAGCAGGAGGAAAGAAAAGGAGTGAATGGAAAACAAGCTAGGTGGAAAGGACCCATTCTTAGCTGAAGAAATATATTTGCTTCCCATGGAGATGGCTTTAATTAATCCTTGAGCTAGCTGGGAAGTTTGGTCTATTCTTAGCAAAGGTGCCATTTGGCAACTGTATATTTGAGCTAGTCAAACATTCACAGCATACTATCTCTTAGCTGCAGGAGTAAAGCCATAAAAGAATCAACTTCTTAACAGGTCCTCCCTATAAGACTAGGGCAGCGCTCCCCAAACTATGGCCCGTGGGCCACATGTGGCCCTCTGAGGCCATTTATCTGGCCTGCGGGTGAGTGACAGGAGCACAGCATGCATCCGCATCTAGCAGCTAGGGGAACTGGGCATCAGAGTTGGGATGGAGGAAGAGAGATAGCAAGAAAGAGAGTGAGAAAGAGAGAGAGAAAGAGAGAGAGAGAGAGAAAGAGCAAGAGAGAAAGAAAGCAAGAGGGAGAGAAAGAAAGAGAGAGAGAGAGAGTGAGTGAATGAGAGGGAAAGAAAGCAAGAGAGAAAGAGAGAGAGAAAAGGAGAGGAAGGAAGGAGGGAAGGAAGGAAGGAAGGAAGGAAGTTTTTTAGTAAGGTATGTGCAGTGTGCATAGGGATTTGTTCATAGTTTTTTTTAATAGTCTGGCCCTCCAACAGTCCGAGGGACAGGGAACTGGTCCCCTGTGTAAAAAGTTTGGGGACCCCTGGACTAGGGGGTGAGGGAGGGAAATGCTCTGAAACAGAGCTCTCTGTCTCACTTTTTTTGGGACAGAATAACAAGGACACAATGGAGTTCCTGGAAATTATAGTTCCTCTGGAGGACATGGGTTATCCCTCTTAAAGATTCCAGTCCAAACGTGTGAATTAATGTTGATTTTTGCCTTTTAGTACGCTCAGTTTATTGGGATGGGAATGAGTTGCCTGCATTCTATTTTCTGCACACTAATTTTACAAGCATTCATTTCTAGAATCTTGCTTTAGGCCTCTTTTTATAGCTTTGTTCTAATGTGTAGTTCTCCTTATTATTCTAATGTACAATGAATGCCACTTAATTTAAGGGAAGCTGCTTTGGACACACAATTTTAAGAGTCACACGACATAACAAAAGAGGCTTTCTTTCTTCCGGGGTGGGCAAAGCAGTTGAATTGGGGACCTTCAATGGGATAAAAATAAACAAACAAATAAAATCCTGTGGGCAAAGCAAAACTAGCACCATTCAGATGCTCGGTCACTTGATTCTTTTGGTATTGGAGCTACTTGGTTTATGCTATGAAATAACTCCTATGGCTTTCATGTGGAAAACGAGAATGTTCTTTAACAGCTGATGTGGGAATAAAGAAGTAAATACAAGGAAAAGTCTTACAAGATTTTTACATTACTGGCTTTAAGTAAATGTAACTTAGCAATAAGTTATTAAATTATTAGGATCTGACCCAGAGCTTTTGTTGTTTTGTTTTGTTTTGTTTTGTTTTATTGTTTTGTTTTGTTTAGTTTTGTTTTGTTTTGTTTTGTTTTGTTTCGTTCCAAGAAGAGAAAACAAGAAAAATGAAGATAGCTAGTTGTTATCTAGTTACCTACCGGTAGTTAAATTTATGTTAAATATGCTTACTCTGAAATTGTCCAGGAATTATTTACCATCATGATTTAATTATACAGTAGAATATATGCTTCTGAAAGAATCTATACTTTTGCATCATTCTGTCATACTTAAAGGATCATAAATTTAATAAGACCTAAAACTGTGTGGACTAGTTTGTCAAATAATGGAAATCAATGCAATTGCTTGTGAGAAAATTAGGGATTTGCCATTGACAAAATTTTGCCTTTTGTCATGAGAATCCTTATTAACTACCTCATGAAGTTTTTAAAGCTAATTCTTTCAAGTTAGCCACACTGCCTTCCCAATAATAATACCCTGTTTTTCTTTTTTCTTTTTCTTTACAAAAGTTAATCCTCTTAAGACTGAAAGATTAAAACAGAACAAAAAATCTAGTGAATTGAATACTGTCTTCTTGCTGGTATTATTTACTATATTCCTACTACATTAATCTGTCACTTGCCATGCCACTGTAGGCATGTAACCTTATACAAGTAGCTATGGGCTTTAGTGTCTGAAAATGTAATGGTAAAAATACTGTTGAGATTAAAACTAATGTATAAGGGATGAATATTTTTGGTAGAAAATGAAACATAATGAGTGATTACTCATTTTTCCATAGAGAGAGAAGAATGAGCTATGAGTTCATTCACAGATATGTCCTATCACAGGCTGACTAACATATGGTTTATAACAGCCTTGATTTTTTGAATAAACACAAGAAAAATAGAACTACTTGAATATTCACCATAAATCTTTTCAAGGTCTGCAATGCATCAAATATTCTGGGCTTCATTTTATCTCTACTCACTACGTTGAAAATGCTGATAAGATGATTGCTGCAGTTCAGTAGCTAAAGGGAGTAGGCCACTCCTGCTGATCATAAGTACTCAGTGTCTGACTTTACACCATCTTTGCTTCCCCACTTCTCTTATTTAAACTTGTTAGAAGAGAACAAGAAACAGAGACACTATGCTAAACTCAATAGAGAAGTAAACATGTTGGGAGAAAAGTGCAATTTAACCTAGAGGATTAAACAGAAGAACAATAACCATATGACCATATGACATTTAGACTCTCTTCCTTTTTTTGCTCATCCTTGTAATTATTATGTGAGTAAAATTATTATATGAGTAAAGAGATCAAAAAATCTATTGGAGCAGGCAAAAACTATTTGGCAGATTTTTAAAAAAAGCAGTAAGACCCAAAATTTATAAGTTTGCCTCGAATCCACATTAAGTCACTCATTAAAAATTCAGTTTTTCTAAGTTTTCTTTACAAGACAGGATCCTAAATAGGTCTGTGGGCAGTAATGGGCAGCCAGAATTTTTACTGCCACACTGTCATGTGACTGAGTAGGACTGGCTTACCAGCCATGTGACCAGGTGGGAGTGGCTTGAGCAATCATCATCGTTCAAGTGAACTGTTAAGTCTTTGATTTACAAGCTCACTAGTGTCGTTTGCTGGGGTGATGATTTGCTTCGCTTTCCCCCCATTCTCCTTCCTGGGTTGCCCCCACCTCAGGCTGGGTAGCTAGGTGAACAGGTGCCGAGCAGCTCTTGAGAAAAGAGGGGGGAGGAAAAGGACCCACTGCAACTCCTGCCAGTGCTTGTCCCCCTGCTGCTTCCGAGGAGGATGGAAGGGGGGATTTAAAAATATCAGAAAGCCGAGGGAGAGTTACATGGTTATTATTGCCACACAATACCTTTTCATCTCATCTGCGGGCAGAATGAGAGCTTCATGAGGGGGAAAAGACCACAGCCCAGATTGCTTTGGTGTGGCACGGCTCAGTTTAGCGCTCCTTTTCCCCCCTGCTGCTGCAAACTCCTTGCTTTTTTCCTCTTTCCTCCTTCCTGGCCTTGGGAGGTGGCCACGTGAGGCTGGTGGGAAGCCGGGCAGGAGAGAGGGAAGCTCATCCAGGACCAGGAAGGAGGAAAAAGGAAAAAAGCGAGGAGCACAGATGCAGCAGCAGGGGAAAAAAGGAGAGCTAATCCCAGAGGTGACTGCTGCCGATCAGCTGGAGCTGGGCATGCAGCTTCATTTCCTCCAGTGGAACTGCATTCCACCCCGTCCTGCCTGCTGCCCACCCCTGTCTAAGGGTGAGGAAAGTGATTAAACTGAATTTGAAATACCTCCAAGAACTCTTTATTCAAGAAATTCAAAGATGTATATGACTTAGGACTGAACATATTTGAAAATATTTCTTTAGACCTAGTATGTACAGAAGCTAAGTTTAGTTTAAGTTTTAAGTTTAATTGGATTTGTATGCTGCCCCTCTCCGAAGATTCAGGGCAGCTCACAAATAAGTACTTATTTTCTTCAAAACAGCAACTGCAGAAACCTGAAAAATCATTGTGGCAGCTTTAAAAGATGTATTTTGTTTAATAATCAGACTTCTTAAAATAAATAAAAAATATTTACTTTGTGTTAACTTGGAAGCCTTAAAAACTGCTACTTTAATCACTGTGTTCATGCTCAAAAAAGTTTGGGGACATTTCTTGTCAATTGTTTTTGAAAGCAGCAGAGTTTCAGATACAAGTAGCCCAAGGTAGAATACTAAATGCCTCTACTCACAGTTATCATGTGCAAAATAATTTGTTGATCTACCAATTTGTGATTCTACCAATTCTTGTAGAGATGGTCATATACTATTAATTTTTTGCATCTAATATCAGATTCTAAGTTTCATCCATAAGTCCATCTCTAGGTTTCTTGTTTCTTCAATAATCTATCATGTGATCATCCTAGATTTCAACAATTTCTTCACACATAGCTATTGTAAATTGGATATCTATGTCTCCATATCTATCAAAATAGCAGTATTTGAGATGCTACTTCCTGCAATAATTGCTTTAAAAAATATCTGAGTAGCACTGAGTATATGAGTATACATATGTATATGAGTATATATTGAAAAACGGATGAGATCCTAGTGGCATATATTGCTCAGATTTATATACATTCATTTAAAATTTATTTATTTATTTATCAATTTTTATGCTGCCCTTCTCCTTAGACTCAGGGTGGCTTACAACATGTTAGCAATAGCACTTTTTAACAGAGCCAGCATATTGCCCCCCAATCTGGGTCCTCATTTTACCCACATCGGAAGGATGGAAGGCTGAGTCAACTTTGAGCCGGTGATAAGATCTGAACCGTTGACCTACAGATCTAACAGTCAGCTTTAGTGGCCTGCAGTACTTCACTCTACCCACTGCACCATCTCGGCTCTTGCATAAAACCTACATATATAAATGAACAATTTATATGTAACAACCTACATATATAAATGATTTGCTCTCTTTATAAATTCTCAATCACATAGAAATACAGTACATCCAGGACATGTGTTCTATAAAGAATTTTGTGAATATATTCAGGCTGGAATTATTTAGCTTTTCATCTTCTGATAAATGCATTTAAATCCCACAGATAGCTAATGATAATCTCTTTGCAACAAAAGAGAATGAATGGAGTATTGCAGCATAATATCTGAACTATCCTCATGTAAGCCAAATATTTTTCCTACAAAATTTAATTCCTCCTAAAACAGAAGAAAGAATTGCTTCCTTTGTTTTTCCCTATAGTAAATCAGCATTTTTGCCTCTTCCATAATTATTATTATGGTTTAGTATATTTCTAATCTGCACAGTAGTCCAAGTGATCATACTGGCTGCCTGGCTATATGCCCAATGATGACAACAACAAAAAAAAGGAACAGTGATACAAGGACAATATATTGGCTTCCTATTGGAAAGGTGTCCTCCCCTATCTTTTATACCCTATATTTAGTGGCTGGGCCTATTAAGCCCTCCCAATTATTTAGATTTTCTAGTATGCCCGTCTTGGAAAGGGATCAAGGGGAATAAACCTCTTCCTAGGTTTGCTTTTAATGAGGCTATATTCCTGTCTAATAGGATCATTAATAGTCTAGATATGAGACTGTGTAATTACTACCTTGGGGTTGTTATGGAATAAAAAAAGAGAAAAAGAGATTTCATATCATTTTTTTAATAGTGGCAGCACTCAGTAGGTAGGTAGCAGATGTTCTGTGCTGTAAAAAGATAATCATAAGGAAACCAGCAAGCACACTGTGTATCCTCAAGATGTTGTCTGCACTTAACAGCTAGACTGGACAGTTGTGCATTTCTCTCATCTGGCTTAGGAGAAAGATATTTGGGGCAAAAAATTATGGGAGAAGGAGAAAGTTCAGGTCTTCTCGGCCAACTTTCACAGGAGTGTAATATTCTGAAAGTAAGCTTCCCAGCTTTAGATGTTAACATTCCGGGTTCAATGGTTGCCAATTTTTGCCTTGACCTGAACCATATAAATAAAATAATAATCCATAAATCCCCTGTTATTGGTCAATATATAAAAGCATCCTAAAATAGATAACATGGAATATAGATAAATGATAAATGAAAGAGTGAATGGATAGATAGATGATAGATAGAAAGAAAGAAAGAAAGATAGATAGATAGATAGATAGATAGATAGATAGATAGATAGATAGATAGATAGATAGATCGGTGTGTGGGTGTGTGGGCGGGCGGGCGGGCGGATGGATGGATGGATGGATGGACAGACAGACGGATAGACAGACGTACAGATAGATGCCAGATAGACAGACCTATTCAGCATCAGAAATAAACTCCTTAAGGAGAAACTAATCAAAGTAACCTCAAAATTATGAGATTAGGTACATAAGGGAATATGTTTCCCCTTTTTTTTGCCCGCCTATTCATTTTGGTGAAAAAGATTTAACCAACCCCTGCTTTTCAAACCTGTATTTACTAACATTAAATATTATGAAATACACACGCCCACCCCTACACACACACACACACACACCTCATGTGATTCGCGATTTATAAATCCATGTAAAATGTGTTGGGGAACAATTTAATGATACTTCAAGAGTGAGAATCTCATATTAACCTCTGTGGATTAAAAAGAAGGTAAATAATTATGTAATTTCCCTTCCCAACTTATTTCACAACTCTCTTCTTAATCCTCCAGAAAAGTATTATAGTTCCTGTCTTTTTTTGTAATAATGATGATAGAAACATAGAAGACTGACGGCAGAAAAAGACCCCATGGTCCATCTAGTCTGCCCTTTTACTATTTCCTGTATTTTATCTTACAATGGATATATGTTTATCCCAGGCATGTTTAAATTCGGTTACTGTGGATTTACCAACCACGTCTGCTGGAAGTTTGTTCCAAGGATCTACTACTCTTTCAGTAAAATAATACTTTCTCATGTTGCCTTTGATCTTTCCCCCAACTAACTTCAGATTGTGTCCCCTTGTTCTTGTGTTCACTTTCCTGTTAAAAACACTTCCCTCCTGAACCCTATTTAACCCTTTAACATATTTAAATGTTTCGATCATGTCCCCCCTTTTCCTTCTGTCCTCCAGACTATACAGATTGAGTTCATTAAGTCTTTCCTGATACGTTTTATACTTCAGACCTTCCACCATTCTTGTAGCCCGTCTTTGGACCCGTTCAATTTTGTCAATATCTTTTTGTAGGTGAGGTCTCACCTACAATGATGATTGATTGATTGATTGATTGATTGATTGAATGAATGAGATATCAAGCATAAGTGCCATTTTCTCCTGCAGAAACATTAATAATTGGTGCTGATTTCCTCTTTTTCCCCCTTCTTCTTTTTTGGCTATGTACAAAAAAGGAAAGATTTCCATCCAAGTTTCAGTAATAAAATGTTATTTGAGGTGAGCAAAGAGACCTGTCACTCAGCTGTTTATCAGGCACTTTTCTTTTAGTGAATGACCCCTCAGTTCCAAATAGTAGCTCTTTGGATGGCCAAGCTGAGGTGTGGCTGTTGTGGATAGAGCTGTGAACATAATACAGGAAGAAATAACCCTCCAAGGGATACCTATAGACAACTTTTTCTCTTTCAATTTTTTCTCTCCTTTTTCATTATGTTTGACATTTTTGAATATATTTTTTCCTCCAGGTTATTAGTTTATGACAGTTGGGCTGGTGAGGTGAGACTTATCTTGACAGAACTAAGAATTGTGATCTTTCCTTCCATTTTTTCCCTGTTTCTTCATGACCTTCCTCACTTTTTCTAAAAAGGGGAAAAAATGGAAGATTATTTTTTTACTCAAACTGCTGAGATATTCCAGTTTTTCCAAGATAATAACAACTTTTAAAAAATGGGTCTCTTCTAATTTTAAATTAGCGTATGTTTAAAAAGAGCACTCTCTTTCACTCAGGACTACAGAAAAATGTAACAAGGACTTGAATTTATTATCTTTGTGAATTTCATTAAATGAGATGGGACCCCAGAGGATTTCATCTTGTATTGAGATAGATTGATAGAGAGGAAGAAAAATTCAAAAGAAAACAGATTAAATATGTCCTTTATCCAATGATAAGCTTCTGTATACATATTGGTGGAATTAGGTAGAATATCAGTAGTGTCCAAATTTCCACTTCTTTTGATATTTCTCTTTCCCTTGTCTGTTAAGCAAACATTTTCTTTCAGTATGAATGAATTCAAAGCATGCACAGGTGCTCCCTGATTTACAATAGTTCATTTAAATAGTTCAAAATTAAAATGGCACTGAAACAAAACCTGACTTATGACCATTTTTCACATTTATGGCCATTGTAGAATTTCCATGGTCATGACATCAAAATTTGGGTTCAGTTGTGGTTGTAAGTTGAGAACCTGGCAACTTCAAATCTCTACCACTAAATGCTCTGTCTTACACATTGGTAAAAAGAATCAGAATACTAAATATAAACTTGCAGGAATTGAACTTATTGATAGCCCTCAATCTGTCAAAGACCTTGGAGTACTCATATCCAATTATCTAAGTCCTAGAGCCCACTGTGCAACAACATTGCAAAAAAGGCTTTAAGAGCTTTTAACCTAATCCTTCACAGCTTCTTCTCTGGTAATTTTGAACTGCTAACAAGAGCTTACAAAACATCCTAGAATACAGCTCACCTGTATGGAACTCACATTTTATATCTGACATCAACACAATTGAGAGAGTCCAGAAATATTTCACAATAGTTCATTCCTCTTCTCACAACAAAATACCTTACTCCGCCAGACTTGAAATTCTTGGTTTAGACAACTTACAACTCCATTGTCTCCGTTCTGACTTAATTATAGTTCATAAAATCATATACCAAGATGTCCTACCTGTTAACGACTACTTCACCTTCAACTGCAACAACACATGAGCACGAAATCGATTTAAACTAAATGTCAACCTCTCCAAACTTGACTGCAAAAAATACGACTTCGGCAACAGAGTAATCAACACCTGGAATGCACTACCTGATTCTGTGGTTTCTACTCCTAACCCCAAAACCTTTAACCTTAGAATATCTACAATTGACCTCTCCCCCTTTCTAAGAGGTATGTAAGGGGCGTGCATAAGCGCACCACTGTGCCTACCGTCCCTGTCCTATTGTCTTCTTTTGTTACTTTTTATCATTACTTATCTAATGTTTAATTTGTATAAATTATCATCCTATAATTGTTTGACAAATAAATAAATTAAAAAAAACTTTTTGTAATATCAGTTTATAAAGAGTCACCTAAAATACTTTTCATTCTATCCCTCCCTCTCTCTCTTGCACACACACACACACACACACACACACACAGAAACATACAAAGTGTGTGTATGTGTGTGAGATAGAGGGGGGAGGGAGGGAGAGATTTGTAATGGCTTCCCTCACCTCAGAGTAAGTAATATCAGTTTAAAAAAAGATGCATAAAATATTTTCCATTCTCTCTGTCTCACACACATTCACATATCCTTGTGTTTGTAACAGTTCTAGCTACTTTATATACACATAAATATACAGAAAAAGAGAAAGAATGTTTTTTAATGACTTCCTTTTCTCAGATCTTTTTATAAAAGTAACTCACACAGAGGAAGGGACGAAGGGATGTGTGTGTGTGTGTGTGTGTGTGTAGTATATATATACCTCTATAACTATCTGGTTTGGTTCTGCAACCCAACAAGATCGACACAGACTTCAGAGGATAATCAGAACTGCAGAAAAAACAATTGCTGCCAACCTGCCTTCCACTGAGGACCTGTATACTGCACAATTCAAAAAGAGGGCGGGGAAAATATTTACTGACCCCTCGCAGCCTGTACACAAACTGTTTCAACTTCTACCATCAAAATGTTTCTACAGAGCACTCCACACCAAGACAACTAGACACAAGAACACTTTTTCCCCCAAACGCCATCACTCTGCTAAACAAATAATTCCCTCAAAAACTATTTACTAAGTCTGCACTTACTATTACTACTGATTTTTTTTCTCATCAATCCTATCATCCATTTCCTCCCACTTATAACTGCATGCATGTAACCTATTGCTTGTATCCTTAATTTTTTTAATTAATATTGTTTCTTCATCACTTATTTGACCCTATGAAAATCATTAAGTGTTGTACCTCATGATTCTTGGCAAATATATATTTTCTTTTATGTACACTGAGAACATATGCACCATTTATGTAAACTGAGAGCATATGTAAAACTGAGAGCATATGCACCAAGACAAATTGTGCATTGGCCAAGTCCAATCACATTTGGCCAATAATATTCTATTCTATTCTCTTCTATATTTGTAATGGCTTCCCTCACCTTAGAGCAAGTAATATTAGTTTATATATATTAATATTTACATTTATAATATAAATATTAGGTTATAAATATATAAACTAATGTTTATAAATATTTAAGTGTAGTTTATCAATTACACACAGGAAGCAATATTTGGGTATACTAGGATGACTTGACAGGAAAAAAACCAGCATATAACTCTTCCCTGGTACAAGCTGAGAGGAGGAGAACTGTGGTCTAGAGGCTAAAGCTACTGCCCTGCAGGCAGACTTTCCAGATTCAAATCCTGGTAAGGGTATGGCTAGCAGATGAGATTAAAATAGCTTGAAACTCCCTTTCTTTTCATTATCAACAAAAATATGTTACATACATACATACAGATATACATAGATGTCATGGCTTCCCTCACCTTACAGTAAGTAATATTAGTTTATAAGGAGATGCCTAAAATATTACACACACACACACACATACACACACACACGTGTGTGTGTAGAGAGTGTGTGTTTTCTGTAATGGCTTCCCTCTTTCCTCAGAGAAAGTAAAATCAATTTATAAAAAGGCATTTAGTTTCCATTCTCCCTCTCACACATACATTCACACATCCTCATGTTTATAACAGTTCTAGATATACACACTCAAATATACATAAAAAGAGAGAGAATGTTTTGTAATGGATTTTGTTGTATCCTGAAATTTGCATGTTATCTTGTAAGTTTCCAAACAGGTCCACTCTATTGAGCGGGAGATAGCTAAATGTTGATTGGTTCTTCCCAGCCGGAGCTTCCTACTTAAACAGGAGCCACCAGCTGGGCTTTTGCTGGAGTTCTCATTATTCTCAATAAAGAACTGTTGTCCCTATTCTGAGTTTTCAGTACCAGAATTCAACAGATTCCCTCTCTCAGAGCAAGCAAAATCAGTTTATAAAGACCGCCTAAAAGTTATATATCTACAAATTGGAGGGAGGGAGGGGAAGAGGGAGAAGGAGGGAGGGAGAGAGAGAGAGAGAGAGAGAGAGAGAGAGAGAGAGAGAGAGATTTGTAATGGTTTCTCTTACCTCAGAGTAAGTGCTATCAGTTTATAAACCTAAAATATTTTTCTCTCTCTTTCACATACACTAATGTAACAGTTCTAAATACACACATTCATACCTACCAGAGGTAGGATTCAGCAAATTCTGACCAGTTCTGGAGAACTGGTAGTGGAAATTTTGAGTAGTTCGGAGAACCAGTAAATATCACCTCTGACCCCACCTCCCAAATTCCAGCTGATTGGGGATTTTGCAGTGACCTTCCCCTGGAGTGGGGTGGGAATGGAGATTTTACAGCATCCTTCCCCTGCCATGCCCACCAAGCCATGTCTACCAAGCCACATCACACCCACCAAGCCATGCCAACAGAACCAGTAGTAAAAAAATGTTGAGTCCCACCCCTGATACGCACACACAAAAACATACACACAGAGAGGGAGAAAGTGAGACAGAGTTTTGTAATGGCTTCCCTCTCTCCTCAGAAAAGCTCTGCCTTGTGTCAACTGTGAAATAAGTGTGAAAGGTCCAAGTGAAAAGCTTTTTGGAAAATGACACCATCTAGTTTCTTGAGAGGTGCTTATAATGATATGATGACATATTGCAATCCTGAATCTTGCCAGAACATTTACTTCCTCGTGTTTGTAACTGTTCCAGAATTCAGGTGCCTGGAAGTCATTCTCTGAGCAGACAGGAAAGATCCCACCCTTACTTAAATGGTGATTCTGATCCAAACCATAACCCCTTAAATATGTGTGCCTGGATTTGCTTAGGTGAACAAAACAGCCTTGTTCGCTGTCCTTTGGAACTTAGCTTCCGCAGTTTAACATTTACATATTGTTTAAAATTAATGTCTGCGTTTGAATAACTTCTTGCTGAAGGCAAAAACACTTTGGACAAAGTAATGAAAGACAGTTTATTCTGAACGAACATAAATAACATTTCTTTGGATTGGTAATATGTATGTGGAAAAACACATGGATATTTCTTTTCATAAAACTGATCTTTTTGATTACAATTGCTTAAGAAATTTCTCAGATGGATTTAATCACTGGAGAATGCTGACTTCATGGTATCACCATTAATCACTATTAGCAAATAAATATGACATACCTTGTTAAAAATCAACATCCTGTGGCTTATAGCTAGGTTTGGTAGTTTCCTGTTTGAACACAAATAAGTTGTCTATTAATGAAATTAAGCAGGTATAGGTTTTCCAAATGAAAGGATTAAAAATTCTAAGATCTGCTTTCAGTTTGCCAATGATCTTAAAGCACATTTATGTATTGTATACTTGTCTAGCCAAGTATAAACTTTTTTTTTTTTTTTTAATGTAACTACCTTGTTTATTAATGAATCACAAGCTCGGATCATTAAAAGGCAATTTCATGGCTTGCAGGGAAAAATATTTTGGGAATTTAATACCAGAATTTGGTTAGTGTCTAAAAAACAGTAAACTAAATAGACAAGTCAATGCAAAGTTATAGCTGGGTTTAAACTGGTTGCAATTCGGAAAACCATTTGTTTTTATTACATAGAAATTAGTCAATGACCAGCAAGCAACAACAACAATACAGATAAAATACTAACACAAAAAAAATAACACAAAAAATGGTCTAACGATACATCAATCGTCTATGCAAGTGTAAATCTAAATTATTTATTCATTATTGCTATTCACTATGTCGTTTGAGGAAGTTTCTCTTTCTCCTCCTTTTCTCAGAGAAATATGGTTTACCCTCTAATCCAGGGGTCCCCAAACTTTTTACACAGGGGGCCAGTTTACTGTCCCTCGGACTGTTGGAGGGCCGGACTATAAAAAAAGCTATGAACAAATTCCTATGCACACTGCACATACCTTGTTTTAAAGTAAAAAAACAAAATGAGAACATACTATTTAGAGGGGGGAGAAGGTCTGAAATTCGTATATGTTTATGTTTTGTTTTTAATTTTCTTTTGTTGACATCTGATTGGCTATACAAGGTTTACTTGGCTTATGAAAAATGTATAAAGAAAGAAGGAAGCACTTTGGCATAATGGTTAATAAGTTAGAAATATAATTGGTGTTGCACTTTTTGAAGGAACATTAAGGAGGAAATTTAATTAAAAGAAAATGAATGTAACTGGATGACAAAATTAGAAAAAAAACTTTTGCAACTGTTTTGATGATTGATATTAGTTACTAACAAAATACTGTATTTTATTCATGGAAAATTAGATGGTACACTGTGTTGTTTGAATGTATGTTGAGAGAAAAATTAAAAAAAATCCCCCCCCCAAAACAGTCCTTCCTTTCTCTGTCCCTCCATTCATTTCTTCCTTCCTTCCTTCCTTCCTTCCTTGTTCCCTCCATCTCTCCTTCCTTCCCTCCTTCATTCCTCTCCACTTCCCCTTCCCTCCCTCTCTTTCCGTTTTCTTTCTTTCTCTCTCTCTTTTCCCTGTGCTCTTGTCACTCACTGGCGGGCCGAATAAATGGCCTCAGTGGGCCGCATGTGGCCCACGGGCTGTAGTTTGGGGAGCACTGCTCTAATCCATGTATCAGCCATCTCCTGTCTCCTGGAATGATATACACTGTAGATGGAAAATTGATGTATGAAATTTAAAGATGGTTGTAGAAATCATATTTAAAACACAATGAAAAATAATGTTTATACAATATCAAGGAAAAGGATTGTGGGATATAGATTAGTACACACCTGCCTTCTTGGGTATTCTACCTCTTTTCAATATCATTCAATTTTATCACACAGAAATATTATCACCTTCAACCCAGGTGTGGGCTCCTCTTACCTTGATACAGGTACACTGCGTGCATCGGCATGTTTTTCCACTGTGTGTGCTTGCTATGTGTGTGTGCACTTGTGCATTCCCTCATGGGATTTTGCTTTCTGTGTATGCGTGGAAGCAAAATGTAGTGAGGGGACACTTGCACACAGAAGATTTTGGTGATTCTTTTGCTTCTGTGCATGCAAACAATTGCCAAAATCTAGCACGTGGGAGCATCCCCTCATGAGATTTTGCTTCCATATGTGCTCAAAAAGCAAAAAAAAAAGGGTGCAAAAAAAATTCAAGAAAAAGGTGGCTCGTGCAACAGCTCGGCAAAGATGGTACTGGAGCCGTCGTGTGCAATTTACGTAATTGGCGGGCTGCTACCGGAAGGGCAGAGTGGATCATACCGGTTAGGAACCCAATACTGCTTCAACCCAAATATAAGTCTGTATTAGACATTCTTTATGAGATCTTTTGCAAATGTTTAGATCCTATATCCTGGCTAGATGTTAACTTTTTCTGAGAAAGGTAGCATATTTACCTCTCCAAGTCCTCGGAGAGGAGCGGCATACAAATCTAATAAATTATTTGTTTGTTTGTTTGTTTGTTTGTTTGTTTGTTTGTTTGTTTATGTGTTTGTTTGTTTGTTTGTTTGTTTGTTTGTTTGTTTGTTTGTTTATTTATTTATTTATTTATTTATTTATTTATTTATTTATTTATTTATTTATTTATTTATTTATTTATTTATTTATTTATTTATTTATTTATTTATTTATTTATTTATTTATTTATTTATTTATTTATTTATTTATTTATTTATTTATTTATTTAGATTTGTATGCCACCCCTCTCCGCAAACTCGGGGCAGCTCACAACTTTGCGGAAATTCGACTTTCGTGGGCGGTCTCAGGACGCATCCCCTGCGAAAACTGAGGGAACACTGTATCTAAAAACCCGTCATTTAAAAAAGCATACAACACAAGCAGACCATACATAAACTCTATAAGCCTGGGGGACATGTCTCAATCCCCCCATGCCTGGCGATATAGGTGGGTCTTAAGCAATTTACGAAAGGCAAGGAGGGTGGGGGCAGCTCTGATCTCTGGGGGGAGTTGATGAATAATAATAATAATAATAATAATAATAATAATAATAATAATAATAATAATAATAATAATAATAATATTGCTAGATTCTAATGATTCTGATTACCCTAGACCTAACCTTTTTTCCTTTGGGTGCCAAAAGCTTGTGTGCACATACTATTGCGTCTGTGCGAGTGCCCACACCCATAATTCAAGGCCTGGGGAGGGCAAAAATTGCCCTTTTGGAGGCCAGAAACAGCCCATTTTCCAACATCTGGTGAGCCTGGTAGGCCTGTTTTTCACTCTTCCCAGGTTTCAGAGGCTTCCCTGGAGCTTGGGGAGGGCAAAATACCCTCCCCCATCCCCGCAGAGGCCCTCCAGAGGCCAAAATTGCCCTCCCAGAACCTCCATGTGAGCCAAAAATCAGCTGGCTGGTGCGCACATGCGTGCTGGAACTGAGCTAGGGCAAAGGCTTGCGTGCTGGCAGGCATGGCTCCACATGCCAGCTGTGGCACCCATGCCAAAGGTTCGCCATCACTGTCCTAGACTCTAGTCAAAGAAAACTGGAAAGGATCATACAGTTGTCATTGCTCTCTAAGTGTTTATCCATGTTCAATTTAGTCTTCTTCATTAACTCATTGTCACTGGATCTCCCCCCCATCCCTAAAACAATCTGCTTTTTTTAAAAAAAGACAAGTTTGATAGATAGCAGATGGAGACAAATGGCCCAAACATCTACAGATTCTTCAGTTATTCTTTCTCTCCTCTTCTCTAGGGCCTCTCTCAGAATATTCCATAATCATTGTGTGGCTAAACCATGGTTCTTTTTCACACCATGAGTGAATCATATAGAGCCATATCCTCAATGTCTTTTACTTTAGCTAGCTAACAATCTTTTTCTAAACTTCTAGCTTTTCTTTTAAAGACTTTGTTGCCTAGGTTACAGTGTGCTCACCACCTACTGTCACTTTCAGTATATTGCAACATTACATACTATTATTTCTTCTGCAGCTACTGTGAAACAAATAATACTTTCATTTGCAGTTAAGCTACAATGAAAAAAAATCAACTGACAAAAATAACAGAAATTGAAGTGTCATGTTCTTCCCACACACAACAAGCTATTCTGTATATGGAGACTTCTGCACTTAGATTAATTTGTTAGAGGTGGAACAGACTGGAAGAAAAATAAGTTTTATGTATGGAAGAGCTAAATGAAAATGGTAAAAGACTGCAGCAAAATACAGACTTAGAGGACTTGGGGGGAAAACATAAGAGGCAATGCAAAATGGTAGTTTAAGAAAATATGTTCCCTTTAGGGTAGCTTCAGGTATTAGCTTCAGAAGCAACAACCATAGCTACATTCCCTGAAACAAAACTTTAAATTGCCTTATAGAGTTTGCTTACTTATTTCAGATCTTTAGATATTATCCATCTCCAGACTGAATCTTGATGGCTCACATTTTAAAACTAAACCATAGTACACAGAATATAATACATAGTAGCACGCAAACACACAAAAAATCAACTTCTATTGGACAACATGACAAAAACATAGGTAACAAGGGAATCATATGTGAAGAACAGTCTGGTTTTTAAGACCGTTATGGGATTAATAATAATAATAATAATAATAATAATAATAATAATAATAAATGCAAATATCTCAGTGATGGGGATGAGGATCTCATCCCAGAAACTAAGTGGTGCCATAAGAGGGAAGGCACATTCTAGAATCCCAATAGATGATATTGCTTAAATGAAGGAATGTAGAACTCACCAATTCTTCCAATTCCTACCAGGCCAAAAGAAAAAGAAAATCTACTCATGACCGATATACGGTCCCTTAAACATCCATGTTCATATGACTTGAAAAATCCCAAAGGATGAAGATGTAATTCCTAAAAATCCTCCCACGTATGACTGTATGACTGTAACTTGTTGCTTGTATCCTTATGATTTATATTAATATTGATTTTTCCTGATTGCTTATTTGTATCCTATGACAATAATTAAGTGTTGTACCTCATGATTCTTGACAAATGTACCTTTTTTTTTATGTACACTGAGAGCATATGCACCAAAAACAAATTCCTTGTATGTCCACTCACACTTGGCCAAAAAAGAATTATATTCTATCTATTCTATTCTAAAACGTTATTGAAATTTGAAACAAAGGAAGAACAGTTGGGTTTGCAATATATAAGCAAGCTCACAATGAATGTATGTATTGAAATACTATAGCTTTAAGAGGTAGTGTTGCAAATTGCCATAAGAGGGAGCCAGAAAGCATGATTCCCTCTCTCTGCTCTCTCTGCTCTTTCTGCTGATTCACAGAGACTGATGTAGTAAGCTTGATGATAGTTTGGTGTATTTGTAAGCTGTAATGTATGTCTGATATGTAAGACAAAGACAAGCTTGTAAGATTATTATTGTATTGAGAGATATTGACTGTTTAACTTGATTGTGCTATTTCTAAAGAAAACTCTATTTTATACATTTTAATGTATCTTTCTTGTGTGGTTGTATGGTTGAATAATTATTCATATCTATTGGATATCTGCTGTACACATTTTCCTCTGTGCCTGTCCTTGATATCTCAAGAGTTTTGCACACTCCTTAACAAAGTGAAAGAATACAGGATCAAAGTGAGATAATGTTTTTTATTTGTACTATATATATATATATATATATATATATATATATATATATATTGAACAATGGAAAAATATGGCTGAATGAAGGGACCTAAATTTACATTATGTTATAATCCTAAAGATAATTTTTATAAAATGATATACTCTTGGTATATGTCAACAGAAAAATGATCTAGAATGTATAAAGGTACTACAGATAACAATGGGAAGGGACATTTTATCATGTTTGGTGAATAAGTAAAAAAGATATAAAACTCTGGATTCAAATACAGTGATACCTTGTCTTACATATATTAATTGGTTCCAGGATGAGGTTCTTAAGGTGAAAAGTTTGTAAGACGAAACAATGTTTCCCATAGGAATCAATGGAAAAGCGATTAATGCGTGCAAGCCCAAAATTCACCCCTTTTGCCAGCTGAAGTGCCCGTTTTTGCACTGCTGGGATTACCCTGAGGTTCCCCTCCATAACAAACCCCACCTCTGGACGTCTGTGTTTTTGCGATGCTGCAGGAGAATCCCAGCAGGGGAATCCCAGCATCGCAAAAACGAGCGCTTAGCTGACAACGGAAGTCCGGAGGTGGGGTTTCCCAGCGAAAGGAGCATCAGTGAAATCGCAGCATCGCAAAAACACCAAAGTCCTTGAAACCCACCTCCGGACCTCTGTATTTTTGCGATGCTGTGACTTCACTGAGGCTCCCCTCACTGGGAAACCCCACCTCCGAACTTCCATTGCCAGCGAAGCACCCATTTTTGCACTGCTGGGATTCCCCTGCAGCATCACAAAAACACAGGAGTCCAGAGGTGGGGTTTCCCATGGAGGGGAGCCTCAGGGGAATCCCAGCAGCGCAAAAATGGGTGCTTCGCTGGCAATGGAAGTCCGGAGGTGGGGCATGCCAGCAACGGTGGTGGGTTTGTAAGGTGAAAATAGTTTGTAAGAAGAGGCAAAAAAATCTTAAATCTTGGGTTTGTATCTCGAAAAGTTTGTAAGACGAGGTATCACTGTATACTGACTTGACCCATTGATTCATCTTTTCAGAAGTGTTTCCTTACCTAAATAGTTAAACAGAATGAATAAGGCCAAAAAACCCCAAAAAACCCAACCCTAAAAAACCAACAAAGAAGGAACAGTGGAATCAGGAGCGACTTACAAATTCCTTCTAGGAATTTGACATCCTTGTAGGAAGCTGGCAGGGAGCACTGTAAATTACATCATGTAACTGCGGCTTACCATTGCAACATATTTGATAATTTCAGAGATATTTGCTTACCTAAACATCGTTATCATGAACTTTAAATATTTTAATGCTTTTAATTACTTGTTTATCATGGTAAATGGTATGCTTCCATTTTTAGCATTTTTATACTAGTTTTCTTTTTAACTTTCTTCTTTTTCTTTTCTTTTTCTTACTTTTTCTTACTTTGTATTTTTATCTTACTTTTAAAAAAATAATAAAAATATAAATTTTAATTTTGGACATATTTCAGTCATAGCCAATCCTTCAAAGGTATGAAAATTTTAGAGGGCTAATTTGCTTATAATTATAATTGCACAACCTTCTTAATCCCAACCATCTCCCATGCTTCCCTAAAAATTTCTAGAAAAAGCATATTGACAGCATTCATTATTTTCCTTTTTAAGAAAGTAGCAACCAATGGTATATGAAATGTCAGTGCTGATTTGCCATCTTTTTAAAATAACCATTTACCAGAAAATACAGAAGCAGATACATAACTATGGCAGCTACATTGGCATTATGATGTGCAATTTGATTCAGGAACAGAATAAAATTGTGCAGGTAAGGTTTTGAAGCCTGGCCCTTACATCTTAAGATTACATTCTGATCATAGCAACACTCTTATCTGTATGCAACACATATTTAAATAATCAATTTGGGCAAGCTGTCTTCTCATATCACTTTATTGGTGCAATGTCAGCTTGGGGAGATTTTCAACACAAGGATCAATTGAACATCTGCAACTCTGAGATCAGTCACTCCAAAGGCAGTGTGCATCTTGCTTGCATATCAAGAAGATACAATGTACAGCAGATAATGTGGGAATCTAGCAGGATGTTTGCACAGCTTACACCTTTGGCATTTTCAGTATTCCAGCTCTGGGATAGCATTTTGTTTCCAGCAGTAGTAAGGTACTAAATTTAGTTCTGCAAAATCTTTAGGTCAGGTTTTATTTTACTAGTACTCCGAGCAGTATCAAGGTCAGGGTATCTTCTTAAATTTTCAAATTTCAGTAGTTGATTCACTTTGTTTGCATTAAAAATGCTGCTGTTTTTCATCTCTATCACAAAAAGCTCTTTATTACAGAGGAGAGATTCAGGCAGCCAGTAAAGGTCTATGGACTAGGCTATAATTTCAGGGAGCTGGTATTCATGGCTATGATACTATCTGCATCAGCACTATTCAAGGTGTTTGCTACTTCTTCTACTGTTCAAAATGAGGCTTTCTTATAGTCATAAACGTATTTCTATAAAGAAGCAATGGTGGATACAATAATGCCTGGAAGGGGCCATTTCAGACAAATCTACCCCTTTTCTTAGGGCAGGAATTAAAGCATCTCTAACAAATGGTTTCTACATCGTCTTAAATATATCCAGTGAATGGCCACTTACCATCTCCCTAGGTAATAGGTTCCACTGTTGAACTGTTCTCCGTGTTTGGAAGATTTTCTACCATTCAGTTGAATCTGCCTTCCAGTAACTTAAATCCATTATTTCATTTTCTCTGCTCTGAATAACAGAATATTCTGTGTGGCATCCTTTGTGTTATTACAAAAGACCTATTATTTTTTCCCTCTCAGTCTTGTTGTCTTCTATTTGACCAGCATTTCTGAAAGCATTGTGATGCTAATTTTTTTTTGCACTTTATTGAACCTGTTCCAGTTAATCTAAATCCATCTTAAAAAATAGGTATGGCAGAATAAACTGCAACTATTATTTCACTATTATTTCACCGTTTTCAAAATTAGTCTTCTGTTGGTGCAGATTAAAATTTCATTTGCCAATTTGTTCCTGGATTTCTACACCTCCACCTATACTGGCAGGAAAAACTCCTGTATACAAACAGGAAGCAAACACATTCAGGAGCACTGATGATGTTACCTAGCTGGCTAATAAAATGTCTGCAAGCAAAAAACCACACTCAGAGAGTACCAAGAATAATAGTCCAGCCTTGAGCAACTATTGCAGACATATGAAGATCAATGGAATATTTTATTGCATACATATGAACATCAATGGAATATTCTTACTTGGATTAATTTAAAAATGGCAAAAAAAGAGAGATGTTTTATTATTTTCCTGATAAAAGGAACACTTTTAATATATAAAGTTGCTATAAAGTAACTTTTTTGATGCAATTACCTTGCTTTGTTAATAACTAGATGCAGAAGCATATGAAAAACACCGAACACATATTGAGCTAAGCTTTGTGAGGGGTGGGGGTTTTTTTGGAAGACTGTATCAATCAGCCACCCAATCATATTACTATGAGAATCCCAATTAGGAAATGATAGCAAACATTCCAAGAAAGCATCACATTTGACATGAGCCTAAGTCAGTGATTCTCAACCTTTCTAATGCCACGACCCACTAATACAGTTCTTCATGTTATGGTGACCCTCAACCATAAATGGTAGTGCCAATTCTTCCAAAAGAGCTTTAAGCTGATTGGCAGGATGGTCAGAGGGACACCCCCACTATAAACGCCTGATTGGTTGGATTGTAAAAATATGTTTCAAGGCACCAGACAGAAGCTTTTGTTCCTAAATACCATGGGAAATTTCCAAAAGGGGTTCCGATCCCCAGGTTGAGAATCACTGGCCTAAGTGGATGCAATGTCTTATATCCAAGAGTTCTGAATTGCCATCTATACTACAACAATTCCTAGCAATTATGACTGCTATGTATCTTGTTTTAGTTACATTTTTTTAAATCAAGAGATAATTTAGTCTTTTTCAATTACCTTTTCTGTTATGGCCACATGAATGAATTTATTTCAGACAAGATTTACAATTAGAGATCTTATGGAATAATATAGAATCTTTAACACACTCCAAGAAAGTTAATGTACCAGAGTTTTTGTTGTATACTGCAGAGTGCATTTGAGACAAACTCCATCATTAACTTTATATGCAGTTCATAGTCCATTTGCTGGGTTGCTTTGCCTTTCATGATATGTTTCTTTAATATTTTACCACCAAGATATGTAACACTGCATTAATTTGTATTAGACTGTTTGCATGTTGCTCTCTTCTGATCTTCAGAGAGTGTAGCTACAGCAGCATCCAGAATTTCTTATATCAATTTAAAAATAAGTTGCCCAGAAGCCCGAAAATTTTATTTTAAGCACACTGTGATTTTACTTCTTATGGAATGGATCAAAGCAAAGTAAGTCAGAGTAAGCTGGTATAAACTTTAACAGATAATAGACTTATGGTTTTACATGATAAAAAGATTATTTCACATTGCATAGTCTGATTAAGAATAATTGCATAATAAGTCTTAAATATATCAATGCTAGCATGAAACTCATTCTATCTTCATGAGTTATTCCAGTCCAAAATTTTCCACTACTAACTTTTTTAACATTTATGTTGATTGCCTTTTATACTGGATATAATGATTATATAAATCTCATTGTCAACATTTATATTAGAAAGTATATTGATAGCATCCATTAAAAGAATCTGATTGATTGAAGACATCTTACATCTATTGGTCAAATAGTTTATAAATATGCTATGAAAAAATAATAACTTTCTATGATACATATTCCTGTTGATCTTATATAGTTTAACATTTTTAATCTAAAAAGTTTTCTTTAAAAAAAGAATTAATGAATTGTGATAGTAAGCAGTTCATGCAAATTTAGCTTTCAAGTGTTATAAAAATAAGTATCATATTTTTGTTTAACACAGCAATGAAACGGGCAAAGGGAAGATTGCTTAGCTAGCAAAGCATGAAAGATCGTGTTAGCACCTCATTAGGGCTAAAAAAAGATTTAGTAAAACTTACATTAGGAGTATAAGACACACCCAAATTTTAGCCTCTTTTGGGGCGGGGGAAGGTGCATCTTATACTCCAAAAACATGGTATCTAAACTGGATATTACTTACAACAATTATTTAACAAGTTGCTCAGATATTGCAGGCATTACAGAAGTGTCTGAATGATTGAGATGATAATGTGCAAACATTACTATACAGGGTACAGGGAAGCCAAAGGAATGGGGAAACTTTGTAGGAATGATACATGTATTTTAGGTAATTGTATCAGATACACTTCTAAATTTCTCAGATGACTCCTTGAGCTCATATCAGTCCTTCTGAGGATACAGGTCTCATCAGGAATGGGCCCATATTCTTCTTTCTACATTGATCCCAATTCTTCCTGATCAATTCCATAATTTTTAAATGACAACTGACATTTAAAATAGCTTTATGTAAAATTCTAGTGAAGAATTCTATATGCAATGAACAAATGCAATGGACATTAGATATATATTGAATCCATTAAATATGTAAACTCAATGAACAATTATTTAAAGAACAATCAATTTTTTAACAAAGAATAGAAGGACCAGCAGCTGGGGGAAATATTATGTATCCCTTCCATTTCCATCCAAGTATAAACTTTGAAGCATTAGAACACTTATTAACCCTTTTCTCATCCCATCTTCTTTTCTGTCAATGTCACATCTTGATTTTTAATCTGAAAGTAGGCACTGTTTTATTATCTTGAAAAGGTTATCTGTGACCCTTTCAATTTGTAAAGCAAGATATAAATGTTGGAAGTTGTTCTGTCTGGGTTCCCCCAGACCTCAACACCAACTAGAAAAAACAGCCAGACACTCTGGTAAAAGCCAAAAGTACTTTATAGCTGGAACAAATAAACACAGAGGAAAACCTGTTCTTCCCAACAGACAGGCTATAATACTTTACAGCAGAGTCCTGATGTCCAGACAATACAGCAAGCTTCTTGCTGGCACACCCACCCCAAGGTTACAGTAGTCAAAGGCACAAACCAGGATTCCAAGACGCCAAAGTTCACAGCCAGGTCCCAAAACTCTCAAAGATAAAACTCCACAAGCCAGGAAGGGTGGGTCTGCCTTTTAGCCTTTCCAAAGAGCACCACACCCAAACCCAGCTGTTGCCTCTTTAATGCTGAAAGTACTTAGCCAATTGATCTCTTCTCTGAGTAGCTCTTCTCTGTCGCAGATCAATTATGGCCTGTGCATTTTCCTCTAAGGAATCCAGGCTGCTTGCTGGGGAGCGCTCCCTCTGAGGGGACTCTGGCTGTCCTCCCTCTTCTTCAGCCTGGGATTCCTCCTCCTTGTCTGCCTGCACCTCCTGTTCCTCAGCCTCTCCCTCTGAGCTGGAAACCGACAGAAGATCAGCCATTCCCTGAGGGGCCTCAGACGGAACCACAACAGAAGTAAACATAAATAAGTAGAATTCTAGCTAAAATCTTTTTTATTCTGATTGTCATTGAATGGTTCTGATTCTTTGTGTATATTTAGATATTGATAAAATTGAACAGGTCCAAAGATGTGCTACAAAAAGGGAGGAAGGTCTTAAGCATAAAACGTATCAGGAAACACTTAATGAACTCAATCTGTATAGTCTGGAGGACAGAAGGGAAAGTGGGACATGATCAAAACATTTAAATATGTTAAAGGGTTAAATAAGGTTCAGGAGGGAAGTGTTTTTAATAGGAAAGACAACACAAGAACAAGGGGGCACAATCTGAGGTTAGTTGAGGGAAAGTTCAGAAGCAATGTGAGAAAATATTATTTTACTGAAAGAGTACTAGATCCTTGGAACAAACCTCCAACAGACGTGGTTGGTAATTCCACATGTATCCATCCTAAGATAAAATACAGGAAATAGTATAAGAGCAGAATAGATGGACCAAGAGGTCTTTTTCTGCCATCAATCTTCTATGCTTCTATTTTCTAAATAATAATAATAATAATAATAATAATAATAATAATAATAATAATAATACATCTGAAAGATACTTGTAAAAATTAGATACCACCTGCTATTTTTATATGGTCATGCTCCATACTTCAAAACAAACTTTGTCTTTTTTAGTTTATCACTTAAATTTCAGTTTGAGAAATAGGCAATGATGAAAAGAACTCAGCTTTGATTAATAACTTTGGAAACAAGTTTTCATTCATTTCTGATCCTGTAAGTTGAGGAAATGGGAGTGTATTTTTATGCTTATATATTGTAAGGGTTTAACGGATTAAAAACAGGCTCCAAACAAGAATTGTTGTCTTGTGCAAGACTCTGAAAGTCTGATGAAGTCATGATTTTGCAGCTGGCTGAGTTACTCATTTGGAAGTTGAGACCATCTGCACTTAGTACATTCCCCCACCCTTCCTAGACTGTTTGATTGGCTTTGGAAAGCAACAATAGCGTCTTGATAGTGGGAAAAATACATTTAAAAAGGAATTATCTGTGTCTTAAGACTGAATTAACATCTTTCCCCTTTTCTTTATGTATATGCATATGTATGTAGAAAAACATTTTGAGACAAAATGTGCATCTATCATTTATAAGCACAGAAAGACCAAAAAGTAAGTTTTCAATGGCATTATTTATTTGGCTTCAATTCACAGAGACATCTGCTATATATTTTATAGTAGAATAATTAATGGACAAAGAACTTTGGATTTTTTTCCAAAAGATTTATTTTATTTATTTTATTTTATTTAGTTTGTAAAACATGTATGAGATAACAGGTGTAAGTTTAAATATGGACACAAACACATGAAACGAGTACAAATAAATGGGGACAGTAGGACAGGGATGGTAGACACATTGGCACACTTCTACACGCCCCTTAGAGACCTTTTAGGATTGGGGTGAGGTCCTTGGTAGACAGTTTAAGGTTAAAGCTAAGGGGGTTCGAGGAAGTAACAATGGAGTCAGGTAGAACTTTCCAGGCATTGACCACTTTATTGCTAAAGTCGTATTTTCTGCAGTCAAATTTGGAGCGGTTTACCTTGAGTTTGAATCTATAGTTTGCCTATGTATTATTGTGATTGAAGCTGAAGGAGTTGTTAACAGGTTGGACACTGTAGCAGACAATTTAGTGTACTAAGTTTAGGTCAGACCATAGGTAGCAAAGTTCACTGTGTCCAAGCCCAAAATTTCAAACTAGTGGCAAAAGGTATTCTATTGTGAGCAGAGAATATCTCCAGGACCGCCTTCTGCCGCACGAATCCTAGCAACCAGTTAGGTCCCACAGAGTTGGCCTTCTCCGGGTCCCGTCGACTAAACAATGTCATTTGGCGGGACCCAGGGGAAGAGCCTTCTCTGTGGCGGCCCCGACCCTCTGGAACCAACTCCCCCCAGAGATCAGAATTGCCCCCACCCTCCTCGCCTTTTGCAAGCTCCTTAAAACCCACCTCTGTCGTCAGGCATGGGGGAACTGAGATATGCCCTTCCCCCTGGGCCTATACAATTTATGCATGGTATGTTTATGTGTATGTTTGGTTGTCTTTTAAATTAGGGTCTTTTAAATTATTTTAAATATTAGATTTGTTATATGATGTTTCACTATTGTTGTTAGCTGCCCCGAGTCTGCGGAGAGGGGCGGCATACAAATCTAATAAATAGATAGATAGATAGATAGATAGATAGATAGATAGATAGATAGATAAGTACTCTTCTTGTGAAATACCTCTGGACTTGCTCAATTGTATTAATGTCCGATATACACCGGATTCCAGTCAGATTAGCTTTTCTTTTTCTTTTTAACAAAAGTTAATTTTTTTCCACAGAATTGTGGAACAGTTCAGAAGGTGGTCAATGCATGTCCATGGAATAGGAATGTTTCTTAGTTGATTCATTTATTCACATATATTGGTTGATTGATTGATTGACTGATTGACATGTCAGTATAAATTCTTAAGCAATCACAAAGCTCAATTTTCCTCAGGGCAGCCTGTCTCCAATCTGGTCTTTCAGATTTTCAACAGCATATACAGCATCTCTATAATCAATGGTGTCAACATCTTTTTCTTTCTCAGATTTGTAGACTTCTCAAGAGTCTTTGGTCTTTGCAAAATGTATCCGAAACATAATAATAAATAGGACTCTGTATTTTTTTTCCAGTGATCTGTTTATTTCTTTTCTTGCTTATCCATGGCATTTTCAGGAAACGTTTCTAATAATACCACAGTTCAAATATTTTCTACCCTCATTCAGAGTCCTACTATTGCTTTCATAAAGTGTCACAGGAAAAGCCAATGAGTTTACAGTTCTTATCTTTGTAGATATAGATACATCAAGAAATATTAAATGTCTTCAATGCTGTTCTATCAAGGGCTAATTTTGATTGCTGTTTCCTTTACTGTTGATAGTTGATCTTAAAAGAGAGAAGCCAATGTCTTCATTGTCAGTTCAAAGAGACATTACTGAACTTCTCCATATTTATTCTTAGTCACATTTTTCATTGTGCTTATTGACTTTCAGTGCTAGATTAGAAACATAGAAACATAGAAGACTGACGGCAGAAAAAGACCTCATGGTCCATCTAGTCTGCCCTTATACTATTTCCTGTACTTTATCTTAGGATGGATATATGTTTATCCCAGGCATGTCAGTTACTGTGGATTTACCAACCACGTCTGCTGGAAGTTTGTTCCAAGGATCTACTACTCTTGATTATTTGCATTTTGGCTATCAATTCTGGATAAAATTGTAAAAATTGGCAGTTTATAACCATTGAAGTTTGATATATTTAATCTCTTTCACATCTCATAGTTCTGCAAGTAATATCATTTGTTATCCTGGTCTTTGATAACAAGAAAGGTTTGATTGATTGGTATTGTTTGTTAATAAGTGTTTTGACTGAATATCTAAAAAGGTAGGGAAATTGAGGGAAATTTAACATGTGAAAATATTGGTAAATTGTGTGTGGTATGTAGCATAAATATATATTTCTCAGTACTTTATTTTCAATATTTTACTGAAGATTCCAATTATGGCCTGCTTAATAATAGCTATCTACACTAGAGAGAAATTTTCACTTGATATCCTTAATCCATGATCTCTTATCTGGTCAATCACCATTTGCACATAACCAAAGAAAGAAAAGGGACATAACTTCAATAGAATAAAATGCTTCTTATATTAACATATATTAAAATGCTGACCTCCAAAATTCTATGTTAAAAAAAAAACTTTGTAAAAGAAAATATTTCCACCTACTTTTCCAGATGATTTCAAATTTCTTTGGGATTTCTTTGGGTGACCTTTTTGACATTTTCTTATTGCAGCAGACTGGAAGAGAGTATTGCTATAATTTTATAATATATCTTTACAACATTCCCTGTTTTTTTTTTCCTTTAAAAAAAGGCTCAGGGTGGCATTTTCTCTTGAGATTTAACTGAACCCTGAGAAGCTGAAAGTCTGCAGGTCCCCCAAATTACAATTGTACTGTGAAAAGCAGAACGGACTTGTGCACTAGTCAGTAAATATGTTGAGTACAAGTAATTTATACCCTAGTCCTGAGTATTTCACTAGATTTTTCATCAGATTTTATTAGGATGGTTTTAAAATGAAAAGGAAATTTGCAAAAGGCTATACATTTTCATTGTGTAATGGATTCACAAGATTATGACAGCGTGTCTCAAGATATTAATAAATAATAATTAAAATTGGAAGTATCTGAATGTATAGGAAACAAAATAGGAGTATTGAAACAAAATAAAAACATGAAATTCTGGCAAAATATTGAGGGGAAATAGATAAAGATACAACCCAACAATTGCTTACAACAGGAACATTACAAAAAGAAACTACAAACTGTATAACTAAAAAGCAAACTTTTCAAACTAATGCAACCAAGGCCAGAATGGGAATATTTGTTTGTTTGTTTGTTTGCTTGTTTGTTTGTTTGTTTGTTTGTTTATGTCAAGTCCATATTTGTAATATACATAAATATAACATTGTTTATATACACAAGATAGGTACTGATAAGAGGGAACAATTGGACAGGGATGGCTGGTGCACTTATGCATGCCCCTTACTGACCTCTTAGGAATGTGGTGAGGTCAACAGTGGACAATCTAAGGGTAATGTTTTGGGGTTTGGTGAAGAAACTACAGAGTCAGGTAGTGAGTTCCAAGCATTAACCACTCTGTTGCTAAAGTCATATTTTCTACAGTCAGGTTTGGGGTGGTTCACTTTGATTTTGAATGTGTTGTGTGCTTGTGTATTGTTGTGGTTGAAGCTGAAGTAGTCATTGACAGGTAGGATGTTGTAGCAGATAATGAGATCATCCAAGGGCATGGGGTGAAGTATCATCAATATGCAGATGATACCCAGCTCTACATCTCCACCCCTTGTCCAGTCAGCGAAGCAGTGGAAGTGATGTGCCGGTGCCTGGAGGCTGTTGGGGTCTGGATGGGTGTCAACAGACTCAAACTCAACCCTGATAAGATGGAGTGGCTGTGGGTTTTGCCTCCCAAGGACAATTCAATCTGTCCATCCATTACCTTGGGGGGGGGGAATCACTAACCCCCTCAGAGAGGGTCCGCAACTTGGGAGTCCTCCTCGATCCACAGCTCACATTAGAGAAACATCTTTTGGCTGTGGCGAGGGAGGCGTTTGCCCAGGTTTGCCTGGTGCACCAGTTGCGGCCCTATTTGGACCGGCAGTCACTGCTCATAGTCACTCATGCCCTCATCACCTCGAGGCTCGACTACTGTAATGCTCTCTACATGGGGCTACCTTTGAAAAGTGTTCGGAAACTTCAGATCGTGCAGAATGCAGCTGCAAGAGCTATCATGGGCTTTCCTAAATATGCCCATGTCACACCAACACTCTGCAGTCTGCATTGGTTGCCGATCAATTTCCGGTCACAATTCAAAGTGTTGGTTATGACCTATAAAGCCCTTCATGGCACCGGACCAGAATACCTCCAGGACCGCCTTCTGCCGCACGAATCCCAGCGACCAGTTGGGTCCCACAGAGTTGGCCTTCTCTGGGTCCCGTCAACTAAACAATGTCATTTGGCAGGACCCAGGAGAAGAGCCTTCTCTGTGGCATCCCCGACCCTTTGGAACCAACTCCCCCCAGATATCAGAGTTGCCCCTACCCTCCTTGCCTTTCGTAAGCTCCTTAAAACCCACCTCTGTCGTCAGGCATGGGGGAATTGAGACTTTCCCTCCCCCTAGGCTTATAAAATTTATGCATGGTATGTTAGTATGTATGATTGGTTTCTAAATTGGGGTTTTAAATTAACTTAAATATTAGATTTGTTTACATTGTATTATTGCTGCTGTTAGCCGCCCTGAGTCTGCGGTGAGGGGAGGCATACAAATCTGATTAATAAAATAAATAAAATAAAAATAAATTTTATGAGCTATGTTTAGATCACACCGAAGGCAATGTAGTTCTAAGCTTTCTAAGCCCAGGATTTCAAGTCTGGTTGCATATAGTATTCTGTTGCAAGTAGAGGAGTGGAAAGCTCTTCCAGTAATGTATCTCTGGACACTTTATAATGTATTTATGTCCAATATGCAGTGTGGGTTGCAGACAGATGAGGTGTATTCAAGGATTGGTCTGGCGAAAGTTTTGTATGCTCTCGTTAGTAGTGTGATATTACAGGAGAAGAAGCTATGTAAGAATAGGTTAACAACCCTTGAAGGGTTTTTGGTGATGTTGTTGCAGTGGGCTTTGACACTTAGATCATTTGATATGAGTATTTCAAGATCTTCAAGATCATCTGCAAGGTCTTTTTTATTCAGCTTGTATTTGGTGTTCTGATTCTTTTTGCCAATGTTCAAGAAAGAGCATTTGTTGGCTGAGATTTGGAATTGCCAAATATTTGACCATTCTGACACAAAGTCAAGGACTTTTTGGAGGGTTGCAGTGTTTTGTTGATGCTGTTGAAGAGTTTTATATTATTGGCAAAGAGAACGAAGTTGCTTGTAATGTCACGTGCATGCACCCACCCCAACTGCATGAATGGGAAAACCGTCACAAAATGATTCAAAGTGCAAATTGTGCAAAACAATAGAAGAAATAGTAGATCATATATTTAGCTTGTGCAAGAAAAGTGATTCCACATAGTCATTTATTGTGGGGGGAAAGAATGATTAGTAGAAAAGAACACTAAGAATCAGGGGTGGGCTGCTGCCCAGACCCAGGGGAACGCAGTGGGGTAGGAAAAATGGAGCTCCACCCCAGAGCACCCAATTTGCATGAAAGATGTTGAAAGAAAATGCAGGGTGTCCTGCATAAGCCACGCCCATAGTGTGGTAGTAAAATATTGGTAGCCCTTCACTGCTTAGAATGAAATATGGAGTTTGGCCTAGAGGTTAAGGTGCTGACTTAGAAATCAGGAGACTAAGAGTTCTAATCTCTTCTTAAGACGTGAAAACCGGCTGGGAGACTTTGGGTCAATCATTCTTTATTAGCCTAACCCACCTCACAGGGTTGTTTTTCTGGAGAAAATATGAAGAGCAAGGTGCATTAGGTATGTTCACTACATTGAGTTAAAATAATGAAGGCAGGACAAAAATCTAATATATAAATAGTTCAGAATTAGAAGTATGCGAGATGTGTACATGGTCACTCTATTTAATTTTCATACAAATTATGAGAAATACTAAACTTGAAAAAAATAAAAACTGGAGAAACATCAGCAACCTTAGATACTGTTGGTGTATATCTGATAAGATGTTTGCATATGTGCCACTATGTACTATATATTTGTATTTATATTTATTAGATTTGTATGCCGCCCCTCTCCAAAGCCTCGGGGCAGCTAACAGCAATAAAAAAGACAATGTAAACAAATCTAATATTAAAAATAATCTAAAAAACCCCAATTTAAAGAACCAATCATACATACAAGCATACCATGTATAAATTCTATAGGCCTAGGGGGAAGGGAAAATTTCAATTCCCCCATGCCTGACGACAGAGATAGGTTTTAAGGAGCTTGTGAAAGGCAAGGAGGGTGGGGGCAACTCTGATATCTGGGGGGAGCTGGTTCCAGAGGGTCGGGGCCACCACAGAGAAGGCTTTTCTCCTGGGTCCCGCCAAACGACATTGTTTAGTTGACGGGACCCGGAGAAGGCCAACTCTGTGGGACCTCACCAGTCGCTGGGATTCATGCGGCAGAAAGCGGAGATATTCTGGTCCAATGCCATGAAGGGCTTTATAGGTGATAACCTATTCATATATATGAATGGTAGAATGCATATAATACAATTGTATTTAGAGGAATAAATGCTGGTTAATTGACTATAAATTTAGAAATTAGCAGATGAAGATTCTTAAATGTATATGCTTGCATGCATGCAAGCATTGAAGAGTTAAGATATTTAATTTCATATTTAAATGTTTATTATTTGTTCTGCCATCAACTACTATACAAAAAAACCCATTTAAATGCTGTCCCCACAAAGAAAAACAAGCAAGCAAGCATTGCAGAATCTAGTGCATGAATGTGTCAGAAAATCTGTAACAATTCCAAACAACAGTCAGAAAGAAATGAAATAAAGAATAAATAAGCAATGTGCCATTAAGATATGTCATAGAATTTTTTGCCTGGATAAGCAAAAAAGATATGTAATGTGATTTTAAAATTCACTTTGCTTAACTTAGAGGAAATCTCCGAGCACAGTAAACTTTTTCATGGATTGGAACTTTTAATGTTTTTTTAAATCATCACCGTTCTAACCACTATAATGTCCTCTTTAATATGAATGCTTTTGCTGTACCTTTTCCTAGAGCTATAACATCAAAGCACACAATGAAAAATATCCCTGAAAATGAGAGAGCAAGTTGAGCTAACTGTACATGATTGATATGCCTGTATATGTCAGCTGCAAATAATTAATCAAAATAGTTTTTATTATTAGTTGTGGTCATTGGTTGGAGACCTGAACTTCAGAATCTAGGCATAAGTGTTATTTATTTATTTATTTGAGGAGTCCTTGATGTTCTCTGAGCTTGGTGGGTTTTTTGCAGACATTTCATTACCCCAAACTATGAAACAGCTTCATTGCTGCTTCAGAATGTTGATTATGGCACCTAATTCGGTTAATGAAACATCTGCAAAAAATAACCAAATTAAAAGAGTATGAAGGACCCCTCATTTCATTTATTTTATGTATGTATGTATGTATGTATCCCATCTTTTCTATTTTTACAAATAACTCAAGGCAGTGAACATATTTAATATTTCCTCCTCATATTTTCCTCACAACAACCATATGAAGTGGGTTGGACTGAGAGATTATGTCTATTAGTTATATTTAGATGGAACAATCCAAATCGCATTTATTAAGGTGAAAGGAGAAGAGACTAGACTTTATTTGACTAAGTGTGATTGGACACACAAGAAATTTGTCTCCCATGCAGAAGTTCTCAGTGTACATTAAAATCAACAGAATACTAATAATCCTCATCATAATAATACCAATAAGAGGGTGGAGTAAATAACATAATTACTTTATGTAATAATAATAATAATAATAATAATAATAATAATAATAATAATAATAATACCAATAAGAGGGTGGAGTAAAGAACATAATTACTTGTGCGACAGCCTTCTGCCGCATGGGTCCCAGCAACCAGTTAGGTCCCACAGAGTTGGCCTTCTCCAGGTCCTATCAACTAGACAATGTTGCTTGGCAGGACCTAGGGGAAGAGCCTTCTCTGTAGGGGGCCCGGCCTTCTAGAATCAGCCCTCCCAGAGATTCGTACTGCCCCCACCCTCCTTGCCTTTCATAAGAGTCTAATGACTCATCTGTGTCGCCAGGCTTGGGGCCATTACACCTTAGACCCCTGGCCGAGGGGTGTAGGTATGCCTATTTCTGAAGGGAATTAATGATTTTTAAATGTTATTAGGGTTTTTTAATTTAATTAGTTAAATTAATTGGATTTTGATATTTGTTCTGTATATTGTGTTTTTAATAAGTTATAAGCTGCCCCGAATCCTTGGAGAGGGACAGCATATAAATCCGAAAAACAAACAAACAAACAAACAAACAAACAAACAAACAAACAAACAAGAAGGCTATCCTGGTTAACAAAAATATTTATGCTAGGCGCTTACATCATACTTAGTTTTTCTGATAGAGAGAATAGGCTCCAGTAAATGTCTGAAAGCTTGGAAGCTCTGGTTCCGATGACTAATCCAGATTGGATCGTGCAATACCTGATATTTCTCTTATAGATAGTTGGAGATAGAGGGCACATGTATTGAGATTATTCTTTCAGTGAGTCTCCAGGCCAGATAAGATACATTCGATCTAAAAGTAAACTCTTGAAAATTCTTCCTTAATTTCCTATCTTCTTAATTAATACCGGGACCATTTCAGAACATGTAAGATCTAAATATATTTTGTAAGGATAGGATTCCAAAATCCACCAATGCTTATAATATTATAAAATATCAACTCTTAAAATATAAAGAGATGGGGCATTTTAAAAGAGCCAATGCGAACTGAATGACACACAGACCAAGCATGGCAAAAGACAAGGTATTAAAAAAAATATACAAACAAAATGTTGTTGGTGCTTTAAAACTCAGGAACTAAAAATACTATTTTGTTGCACATTACAAAATGTGCAAAGACTTTGTTTACTTTTATAGGGAATAATGGATTTAAAAGTTAAGATTTCTGCATCTCCATATTTGTTGTTGTTGTTAGGTATGACAGAGTTTTCAGATAAATCTTGGGCTGGGAAAGGATATATTTAGGAAAACTTTCAAGAGATTCAACTTACCAATTTCTTAATAAAGGTACCCTTTTTGAAATCTAATGAAGCTACAAAGAAAATAGTTTTCCCATGTTCCACCAATTATAGTAATAATTCTATATATGTCATTTTCTGTCAATATTCTTAATAGATTTTGACCTAATTCACATTGATATCATTAATTCTACACTGGAACTAAACTTTACTGGTTGATTTATTGAATAAAATATACATGAACAGAGACACAAATAGCGAGCAGAAAAAGAGGAAAAAGAGTAAAGCAAATGCATGAAATGTATTAGAGAAATGTGCACAGCCATACTTAAAATGAACATGAAAAATAATGACATTTTGCAAACCCCTAGATGTTCCCTTATTGGCATTGAAGGGCTGCAAAACATTTTACTACCATACTGTGGGCATGGCTTATTTTGTGAGTGTGGCTTGCCCGCCATGTGACCAATCATGTGACCGGGGGGTGGCTTAAAGCTCACGTGACTGGCTTAATGGTGGCCATTTTGCCGTCATACATGTCAAGGGTTTGGGTTAGGGTTAGAGTTCCTGGCCTCTCCTCACCTCAAAGAGATACAATTTCCCTGTCTATTTACTATTACTGAACATCCAAAATATACTATTTAATTTTATGTGAAATATATGCCATATGTGTACATATATATTACACACAGCCACACAAAAATATACATTATCTACTACATAAACTGTATGTGCATGTACACAAAAACACACGCGCACACACAGTGCGTCTAAAATTATACACATCCAACCTCATTCACTGTGATAGGAAAAACATACCCAGAGCCCAGAAGTGGGGGGGATTCAAAATTTTTCTACCGGTTCTGCTTACCTGACCGTACCCATAGGAACCCATCACTGCTTCACGGTCAGCTATAGTAAACAAAAACAAGCCAAGAAATATACATATAATTACCAGATTGCTATAGTTCTCTAAGCACTTAGTAGAACAGTAGAATCTGGTCAATATTTAAAATGGAGGACCACATAAAGACCCCATCTGCAGTTAAGAAAACAATCAGCCCTTAACTGACTCAAGACTGCTTGATTACAGGGCTCCCGTCTTTGCCATGAAAAAATACATTGCCTTTCAGCAAAATTGATCAAGGGGAGGTTTACAAAATGGAGCAAAATCTTCAGTTGCTCTTGCCAGATGTGAAGGGAAAAGTTTTATACCACTCCTTGAAGAGAGAAAGGATGGAAAATGTCAAAGCAGAAACAGTTAACCCTGTTAGAATAAACTCAAAAGAGCAGTCTCTAAAATTCCTTTTCTCAAACAGACTATTTTCTCCTGATCTTGCAGCGATGAGGAAAGTGGTGCTTCTTCTCTTTTGCCCAGCACACCAGGTGTCTTTGACTGTCGTCGGCCACTTTTGAAAACACACTAGCAACAGCAACAGCAGGAGATTCAACACTGGAGAAAAAAAAAAGAGACATGGCTTCAGTTTCATTTTTATAAGCATATGATTCATTTAAGTTCCTTTTATGCTCCAACTTTTGAAAGACTTAAGCTGAAGGAAAATCAATAGCGCTATTGTACGGCTTTTCTGAATGCATCCTTGTTAAGGGACAGCTGAGGAACTTAATATTGTGAGCCTGGAAGCTGGGCTATCAGTTAAGGAATCACTTGATCTTCCCTTCATTCCAGGCTACCTACAATAAAGCCGCCAGGTCACCACTGCTGTCCTTGCGCAAATCAAAAGAAGCCAATAGAGCTTTTGACAATAGCATACTGTTTCTTTCTCAGTGAAGTAGTATATTTATGTTCTGCAATTTTTGAACTCATTAATTTAAGTTTTAATATAGTCATTTATTATTGCATTCCCAATTGATTTGTTAAGTTTGTAGCCACTCCAGCATGTAGCCACTCCAGCATTGTTTAATCTTCTGATTACAATAGCTAATTTGATCTTTTGTATAGTCATCAGACTAAAAGAGCCACAGTGGTGCAGTAGTCAGAATGCAGTATTGCAGAGTAATTCTGCTGATTGCTGACTGCCAGCAGTTCAATTCTCCCCAGCTCAAAGTTAACTCAGCCTTCCATCCTTCTAAGGTGGATAAAATGAAGATCCAGATTGTTGTGGGCAATATGCCTACTCTATAAACTACTTAGAGAGGGCCAGTGAAGGACTACCAAAAATTTTTACTACCACACTGTGGGCGTGGCTTATGGAGGATGCCTTGCATTTTTTTTTCAACATCTTTCAGTGCAAACTGGGTGCTCTGGTGTGGAGCTCCATTTTCGCTACCCCACTGCGTTTGCCCCCCATCCGGGCAGTAGCTCACCCCTGGAGAGGGTTGAAAGCACTATGAAGCAGTATATAAGTCTAAGTGCTATTTCTATTGCTGTATCGTTCTAATCACACTTCAGGCCATTCCTTTAAGGCAAAGGAATTATTAGCCAAAAGCAACATGATTTATTGAAAGATATGTTGAAAAATGTGTCATGGTAGAAGAATATCAGGAAAAAGAGGTGAACACTAAAAACACCTCTGATCTTTTGGCACATTTAAACATGTACTAATTTATTTTTCTTCATATCTGAAGAAAAAGTATTGTTTATTTAGACAATATTAATAACACATTTATTTTTCAGATGCCTAAGTAGTTATTAAAGAAACAATATGTAATGTATAATTACCAGAAGAAATTAACTCTGCCAGTGAGCCATGCCAATCAGCAGACTCAAAAATGTAAGCAATTAGTGATGGTCGACTCTTAATCTTTGCGGAAAGTTTACTCTTTTTTATTATTAAAGTTTTGTTTTTAATCATCTCAAAATCTGTGACAGATTTTGGGCAAGTTGCTTCCATTTAAACAATTATTGATTTTAAAAACTAATAATTTAGAAACTGCCATAAATCAAATGGTCCAAAACATTCCTTTCTTTCTGAATCTTTTAGGATGCATTGTAATTATTAACCTGTCTTTTACTATTAAACTTAAATAGCTAATTGAGACAAACAATTAGTTCTGTGATTATTGCAAAAGCCTTTCCCTTTTTAAGTTAGAGTAAAACTCTTGCATGGTTGCATGCATGGTTTAGCTATTGTAACTTAAAAATAGAATAGAATTATTTATTGGCCAAGTATGATTGGACAAACAAGGAATTTGTATTTGGTGCATACGCTCTCAGCGTACATAAAAGAAAATATACATTTGACTTACAACTCTTAATTATTGTCTTAGGAGTCAAATAAGCAATCAGGAGACAATCAATATTAATTGAAATCTTAAGGATACAAGCAACAAATTACAGTCATAAGTGGGAGGAGATGGCTGATAGGAATGATGAGGAATGATGAGGAATGATGAGAAAAAACTAGTAGGACTAGTAGTGCAGACTTAAATAGTTTGAGTCTACGGAGAGAGACGGCATACATTAATATTAATAATAATAGTAATAATAGTAATAATAATAATAATAGTAATAATAATAATAATAATAATAATAATAATAATAATAATAATAATGGTCACCTAACATCAAAAATGTCATCAAGAAAGCACAAAAAGGAATGTTGTTTCTGTGCCAACTCAGGAAGGAATCATTGAGTCTGTCATCTGCACCTCTATAACTGTCTGGTTTGGTTCTGCAACCCAACCAGACCGACATAGACTTCAGAGGATAATCAGAACTGCAGAAAAAAAACAATTGCTGCCAACCTGCCTTCCATTGAGGACCTGTATACTGCAAGAGTCAAAAAGAGGGCAGGGAAAATATTTACTGATCCCCTTGCATTTATTTATTATTATTTATTATTTATTAATCAGATTTGTATGCCGCCCCTCTCTGCAGACTCGGGGCGGCTGGACATAAACTGTTTCAACTCCTACCCTCAAAACGCTACCATAGAGCACTGCATACCAAGACAACTAGACACAAGAACAGTTTTTCCCAAACGCCATCACCCTGCTAAACAAATAATTCCTTCAACATTATTATTATTATTAATAATAATAATAATAATAATAATAACAACTCTATCAACAAATCAACTCTAGTGATTTGTTGAAGATTTAGATGAAGATGGGGGCAAATTGGTCAGTACAGACTTTTAAGCAAGAAAAAGTTACCTTGCCTGGGCCTGGTGCTTTTGCAGAGAGGGTCTTTCAAAAATTATTACATTCACATATTTCAAGCTCTCTGGCTAAACATTTTATAAGCTTACTATCCTTGAAAGGATCTATTATTTTTAGGCTTTAATGCCAAAAAAGAAATTATCTTTCAGTGTTAAGATGTCCCTTCAGAGTCTAAAGATAAAACTGAAATGAAATCCTGAACAATTAATCTGGGATTTCATTGATTTTCAGTTTCAAATTACAGATTTGAGTGAAGCCCTGCCAATTGTTAATCTTTGATTTGAACTAAACCTTTTCTGGTCTGCATCTCCTTATATAATAGCCATCTAGCATACAATAGATTGTAATGATCCAATATTTTTTAGTGCAGAGTTCATATGAACATTAAGATTCCTCTGTAAATTCTACTTTTTGCTAGATTTTAAAAAAAAAAATAAAGAAATATGGTCAAATAAAGATGGATTTAGGGATTTTTAAGCTCCTGGACTCAAACCAGTTCTCTGAGATTATCATATTATTAGGGGAGCAGCTTCTCTCCTTCAGTGAAATCTTCTCTACTCTCTTACTGAAGCTTCATTCTCATACTCAGGTATTTTATAGCGATAAAGTTTGAGACCAAATTAGGATTGAAGCAACAGAAAAAGTTGATGTAAGGCCTCTACTTCTGCCTTAGGTGATAGAAGCTTTGCTGACTTGGTCTGCTGCCAAGTGCCCCTGGTTTGCCTCTACATTCCAAGCTCTTTCTGACAAGCCTTCAGTTTCTTTGTCATGGGTAGAACTTTGCAGTTTTTCCAATTCTGCTTCTGTAAACACTTTATTTCTTATTATAAATCAACATTGAACTGCTAATCTCTGTGCTGTTATTTCTGAGTTTGGAGGTTAAACTTTTCAGAATTGTATGTTCATTTCAGATATCCTCTTCTTGCTGGACTTCATTTGTAATAACAGATCATTATTTCTTTGTTTTCACTCTTTGTATATATGTGATGGGTAAATCACTTTCCTTCCAGTAGACATGCAGCTGCTGGGCTTTATTGTTTAGCTAAAAATCATGGGTTTGAAACCCATTTGTTACAGATTTGCAGGAATTCCAATACCTTGAGTTCTTTCTGAGCCCAGGTGATGATTAACACATCTGTATATCTATAGTTTAATTTATTCAGGATTTTCTAAATCAGGGGTGTCAAACTGGCAGCCATGGACCAGATATGTCATGTGCAGGCCACACTCACCCCAGCTCCATGAATGAAAAAAACATAATACAATGTCACATGATGGCAACGTGATGCTGCAAGTTTGACATCCGTGCTCTAAATTATGCCCCATCATATTGTTTATGGGAGATGCTCTTCATCTGACTCCTCTGATAAGACCTATCCACTATAGTTGAATCTCAAACATATATCTTATTGTCTTCAAAGGTCACATGCTTCATAGTCACAGCAAGGTAGTGCCCCACTGGGGGATTAATGCTATGAATTAGAGTAGATGAATGAAGTTTTGTTTGTTTGTTTGTTTGTTTATCTATTTATCTATTTGTTTGTTTGTTTGTTTATCTATCTATCTATCTATCTATCTATCTATCTATCTATCTATCTATCTATCTATCTATCTATTGGATTTGTATGCCGCCCCTCTCTGGAGACTCGGGGCGGCTAACAGCAATAACAAGACAGCATACAATAATAATCCAATACAAAAACGATTATAAACCCATTAATATAAAAAACAAACATGCATACAGGCGAACCTGGGCGAAGGCCCCCCTCACCACAGCTGAAATATATTTCTCTAATGTGACCTGTGGATCGAGGAGGACGCCCAAGTTGCGAACCCTCTCTGAGGGGGTCAATGATTCTCCCCCCAGGGTAATGGACGGACAGATGGAATTGTCCTTGGGAGGCAAGACCCACAGCCACTCCGTCTTGTCTGGGTTAAGTTTGAGTTTGTTGACACCCATCCAGGTCCCAACAGCCTCCCGGCACCGGCACATCACTTCCGCTGCTTTGTTGACTGGATATGGGGTGGAGATGTATAACTGGGTATCATCGGCATATTGATGATACCTCACCCCATGCTCTTGGATGATTTTGATGACAATTACATTATTAGAGGATCACTAAAGAACAAATACCAGGATAAAGATTTGTCAAAATTGTTAATTATAGGAATCATTGTCCAAAACAGATTCCAGTCCTAATCAATAGGTTGGCAAATCAGGAGAGCATAGTAAGGTTCATTGACCAATCTGGCTGAAGGGAATGGGTGAGGAAGGGAAGTTTGAAAAGATTAATGCAGGACTGAAATGAATCAAAAGAGATAAAAGTAATTTAGTGTAATGACAGAATAAACATCACTGTCATTAAAGTATTTTTACTTTAACAGAAAAGATGTAATGAAGTTATTTAATTTGACAGAAATACAGAATGATAACATTTGCTGACAACATTTTCATATTCCTTATTTTGCCTCTCTAAATAAGAAAGCTACTTCACTGTAACCCTTTATTCATAGGCTGTGAAACAGCTATTGAGAAGAAACTATCTAATTTCCTGGTATCAGTATGGAATGTTCATTTTTATGGCTTTTTTAGAATGCTCTGAAAAAAAGTCCTCAATAATCCTACAATTTGTGGCCAAATTTATATAAATTACAGTGTTCCCTCAGTTTTCACGGGGGATGCATTCCGAGACCGCCCGCGAAAGTCAAATTTCTGTGAAGTAGAGATGCAGAAGTAAATACACTATTGTTGGCTATGAACAGTATCACAAGCCTTCCCTTTACACTTTGAACCCCTAAATTGCAATTTCCTATTCCCTTAGCAACCATTTAGATTATTACTCACCATGTTTATTTATTAACGTTTATTAAAAATATATTTATTAAAGGCGGATGAAGGTTTGGCAATGACATATGACATCATCGGGTGGGAAAAACCGTGGTATAGGGGGAAAACCCACGAAGTTTTTTAATTAAGATTTTTGAAAAACCGTGGTATAGACTTTTTGCAAAGTTCGAACCCGCGAAAATTGAGGGAACGCTGTACTTGTAAGAGAGACCAAAAGTGAGGCATCTCTAGTTAAATTAGACAAAAATGCATTTTACATCATTAATGTAACATGTAGTGTGATCCAGAGATGGGTGTCACATAATGTAACAACCAATTTGCCTAGCACGAGAATTGTGAGCATGTGTGCACGCACACACGCCTTCATGTGCAAACATGCCATTTGCACATGTATGCACCATCACAAAACATGGCAATCCATGCACTCCATCCACACATGCATGCGATGTCAATAAACACAGCAATCCACTTGTAGGTGCATTCCATACATATGTGTGGTGGCAAATACACATCGATATAGGATGGGATTGCGCCCAGGTGGGTCTAAACCAGCAGCATCCCACCATTGGTGTGATCCTCTAACTCACAAGAGGAAATTTACTGGCCAAGACTTAATATATTAAGCAGGATCTAACTTTCAAATCCAGAAATGCAGTATATATATATATATATAAAATGTAGGCACCTGGGGAGTCATTTATTGTACTGTGTAAAGAATTGTGGAGGTTTCATGAAATCTTAAGATAAGAATTGGAATAAACAAAAAAAGAAACCTGAAAAATTTATCAGGAGATATTTCAATGTAGATGACCTTCTGTTTTCACTTTTTAATGTAGATTTTTTTTAAAAAAAAACTATGGTTTTAACATGGTTATCATTACTTCAAATTATATTTAAACTTTTGTTGTACAGTATGACACTGTATGTATTTGTATCTGTAGGTATACATACATTTATACATTTAAGCCATATTTCTCAGCATTCACAATTCATTTGAATTGTATGCACTGCAGAGCAGTCAAATACAATAAAACTAAGCATTAAAAAGTTTTGATATCAGAAGAATAAATCTGCCTGGTTTGCTCAAGTATTCTCAGTCTTCAGTTGGTAATTTCAACTAAAAACCAACCAAACAGAATTCTCACTCACTAGAATCAAAATTGAGGTTATGAAATTTCACGAAGAAGAGCAATCTATTTCAGTTGACTCTCATCTTAACTCTTCTATGTTTGTACTTTGTGAGGAATTTCCTTCTTCTGTCTCTAATAATTTGCCTGCTTTTAATAGTCTTTGCAAAATAAAATTGCCTGGATAATATAGATTATTCAGGAATGCAATTTATGTTGGTCCAGAGAGCCTTGAGGAATAGAATTCAACAAACTAGCATCTTGTTCCATTTCAAGTATATATGTATTAAGTTTGAGTAAACCTGATGAATTCCATGAATCATACTACATACCGAACTGCAGAAATTCTGGTATCATGCAGGGTGATATTAATCTTCTCTTCAACTGCCATCTACATTATGCTGCATAGATAGATAATATTGATCCCTGGAAGGTTATTTACTATATGAGTCACAGCTAAGGGTCAGCATGTGTTGTCAGAACAAGACAGTTTCTGTTGGCATGTTGTAGTATCTAGATCATATACTGCACAATAGAAAGTGCATTCATGTGGTGGAGCAGCCAATTATTATGAACATTATCAAGACTAAATCTTATAAATTTAAAGCAGCATGCTCAGTTTAAACAAATTAATTAAACAGCCAGGTACAGGCTGTTATCATACTAAATTTACAATATATTTAGAATTGAGGCTGTATTCATATAATAAAATGAGGCATTAATTCTGCACGGAAGGAATTAAACTTGTATTAAAGCAGTAATGAACTTTTCAAAGGGGATTCGTAAAGGATGGACATGTTAGGCAAATGCTGTCCATCACTAATAGTGTGGTTTGATTTTCCTGGGAGGAGGGAGTGTTAAAACCAATGAACCAAACAGAAACACCCCCTCCCTGCAAATACAACTTAATTGCCAATTATTTGAAGCACTAGAGAGAAATCATTTTCTAGTTTGAGAAAGAAAAACATCATTTGCCATGAAACAAAATAATTTCTTTCCATTGAAATTAAATGAGAATTGTTAGACAAACACACAGAAAATGATGCAGAATAAAATGTCAGCCCAGCACTAATAAGGATCCAAAATAAAATATTTCCTGGTCTAGAGGGACACGCAAAACTGGTCGGATCTCATCATGAGATATCACTTAAGCTGAGTTCCATGCAGAAAAAAATATATAAAGGCTTGAAACAGAGCAATCTTTTTCATATTTACTCCAAAGTAAACCTATAGATTTATATACCAAGCTAAGTATATACATAAGGCATTCTGAAACCATGCAATGGTATATCAACATGTTTTCCACTGAAATTTTATTTTCTCAGAATGAATGAATTGGCCTTTGAATTGACAGGGTTGTCTGCGGAGCGGGTTGGAAGTGAACAGCAAAGTTGTTTGTCCATGACTCATCTCTTAACTACTCTACAAAAAAGGGATGTTACCAAAATAATAATGGCAATGACAATAACAGCACAGCAGCAGCAACAATAAAGCTGCAGCAAACCCTGCTTTTTCCAGAAATTCTTCCTCTGCCCTGAACAAGCTTTGGGTCACTGCAACACGTTTGACAAAAGTCATCAAGGCATCGTATTGTTCAGATAGCAACAGAGAGAGAGATGAACTTGCTAACATATATTTTATATTTCCAATGAGCTTTAGTGCACATAGATGTAACACTTGACAAATTGAAGCCTGTTCCATTTGTAATGGAGGCAGACAGCCCTGTGCAAGAGTTTCTCAATGCTGCTATTGAGTCACAACTTTGACCTGCAATTCCTTCTGCTGCTTTGGGGCTTGGTCAAGCTTTAGAAGACAAGCCAGGCATGCTGAACTGGGCCAGATTCCAACAGACAGAAAAAAAATATCCAAGGCTTGGTGTATTAATATTAATCGCTTAGCCACAATTATAGTGAAGGAAAGCTTGCTAGAGCAAGGCAGGTGCTCTCTCCAGAGAACTGAAATGGGGGTTAGTTGAATTCCATTGTTTCTACTGTAGCTTGTTTACCAATGGTTGTTTGGACTCCATAGTTGAAGCCAGGTGATATTTCTCATTTTGAAGCTCCCCAGAGAAGTTTTCACATTAATTGAGAGCAGACTCTTTTTTAAAAAAAAAGAGAGAGAGAGAACATTCTATAGAAAAATGCTGTCACGGGGAAATCTCATAATAAATGACATTATATTTTAGATAGCTACTTTTCTGCATATAGTTATCATTTCAAAATATGCCTGCCAGTTTCCTTTTATTTTTATGGTGCTTCAAGACCTTTCTTTTTAGAACAAGCTACAAATACGATAGAGAAATAGATGTGCGGACGTGATAATTCCAAAGATTCATGAATAAATTAAACTATAGATATACAGATGTGTTTATTTTCCATACTGAAAGAGGCAGAAGTTCGCTATGTAAACCTGCAATGGCCATTTCACCTACTGATTTTACTGTATGATATCTGAATCAAGAGCAGGATTGATCCCAAATTGCTGGGTATCTTTCATAATTTTCGTGGAAGATAAAACATGCTTCTGGTTTGTGCACACTAGTAGTACTTTGTGCACAAAAGCGGTAGTAATGTTTGCACAATTCTCTTTCCACAACATTACTGCCATTAGCCTCATATATTTATATTAGTTTGCTTACTCATTTACCTTTAGTCTGGTTTGGCCAATAGCATCATGGTTAATTATTATCACATGATGTAACATGGGTACAATTGTTTTGTGATCCAAAGAAAATAAAACACAATATAAATAAGTAGGGATGAGAAATGAGGAAATAATAAAACAAGATTATGCAAATTTGTGCCCACTATACCAGGGATGGGTTCTAATATTTTTACTACTGCTTCTGTGGGCATGGCTTATTTTGTGGTTGTGGCTTGGTGATCATGTGATGGGGGCATGGCTTGGTGGTCATGTGGCTTGGCAGCCAAGGCTTGGTGGTCATGTGACTGGGTGTCCAACTCAATGTCACTCACATCAAGGGGTGCCTTGCCTGGCCCCTCTCCTCCCAGCCATTCCCTGTCAAATCCTGCCTCAATGTGCATAGGTACCTCTATTTAAGAACACCTCTATTTAAGAACTTTTCTAGATAAGAACCGAGTGTTCAAAAAAAAAATTGCCTCTTCTTAAGAATCATTTTCTATTTAAGAACCCCAAGCCTGGAAAATTTCCCAAGAAATTTGAGAGCGGCACGAAGGCCCGGCCAGTTTCCTGCCATTCCCTCTTTAATCCCAGCCATCTCGGGCTTTTCTGAGCTGCCAGAAGAGCCTTTCGGTGGCGCTTAAGGAGGTTTTAGCAGTCCAGAGTGAACGAAGCATTTTTCTTTGAGTCACCACAGCGAAGGAAAGGCACCAGCTACAAAGCGAGCGAGCAAGAGGAGAGAGGAGCCCTTCAGCATGGGAAGGAAGAGGCAGCAGGCAGCAGCAACAGCAGCCAGTGCATGGGAGGCAATGTATGGGAGGCATCCTCACACCGGCTGTATTGGAGGCGCCTGCTCCTCCTCACTGCCTCAGAGTTCCCTTTTTTAAAGCCTTAAAGTTTTGGATTTTTTTGATTCACCTCACCTTCTTCCTTCAGCAGCATTTGTCCTCCTCTTCTACCTCCTCCTCCTCCCACCCAAATTCCAAGCTTTTATTTCTTTCCTAATGGGTTTGCACACATTATTTGCTTTTACATTGATTCCTATGGGAAAAATTGCTTCTACTTAAGAACGTTTCTACTTAAGAACCTGATCACAGAACGAATTAAGTTCTTAAGTAGGGGTAACACTGTATCTATAATTATGTAAAAATGTTGTTCATCTTTTTTTCAGCTTTATTATCTACAAACTATAGATGTACTTTCATGGAACACTGAAAGGAGGAAATGGCTAACATGCTTTGCCTAAGAGTGTGATAGGCAATGGGCTTTTAAGGGACTGCCACAAAGAATCAGGAAGGGGACAATGTATTTTCCAAAGAAACAGAAGGCGAAACAAGAAGCAATGGATAGAAACTGAACAAAGAAAGAAGCAACCTAAAACTATAGAGAACCTTCCTGACAGAATCAATATAGGTGCAGAAATATTTCAGTCATAATTTCACATATAAAATAGCCATTCATGTAATACAGCCTGCATATTTTTCAAAATAGTAATTAATAAATAATAATAAACACTATGCTATTATTTATAATTGTTCCATTATTTAGCATCTGTCAATGTTTTATACTGTTCCTATAGCTAAGAGTGATTTTGCTCTCTTTTTTTGCTCAGGGCTACCACATATTTTTCAGAGATTTACATGCATTCAACGTCTATCATCCATAAATATGTGTGTGTTTATGTGCAGCAGAGGTGGAGTAATGACATGGACACAGAGCTAGATTTAAAACTGGGTCATTTTTATTAATTAAATTAGCATAATTTATTAATTAAATTAGCATAAATTTAATTAAACCTAACAAGGATCCGCAGGGTCAAACAATTACTTCCGGGGCAGAAAATGATGTCAGAAAAACTTCCAGGGCAACTTATGGGCGTAGCTCCATGCTGATCCATGTGAAGGGCCATGCCCTCACCTAGATCCCAGCCATGCACCTGCATGTGGGAGGTCTCGCCATCTAACCCCTACAAGGGGATAGAAATGGGTGAGACCCAAAGGCAGGTTCCCCCCCAATTGCTCAGATCAAACTAAAGGCACCATGAGCACTTGGAGAGAACTTGTCAATCATCCCCAAAGATGACCAATGGAGAACATGCAGTTGCTAAACACCACCCAATTTCCGCCCCTAACCTGCCAACCCAAATGACCAAAGGTAAGCCAATTAGACTAATCGGGGAGCGAAGCACCCCCTAACCATCCATTCATCACCACAGTGTGGAATAGGCAAAGAAACGGTCGCAGAAAATACCGAGACCGCCAAAAATTCCTATTCGGCCCCCTAAGGGCGACCCACAGTGGCACACTGATAGATAGGGAGGGAGGGAGGGTGTTTGCCTGCTCGTCGTCGGGGCGTAAAGGAGGCCCCAAGCCTGTGAAGCCGCTTTTATAGGGCTGGCAGGCTCCGCCCCCCGATGACATCATCGGCCAGGGCCGATGACCAAAGATGGCCGGGATCTCACGAAATCTCACGAGATCCCGGCCTTCAAAATGGCGGCTACGCCAAGGGCCATGTCTCCCTGGCCCTGCGGCAAATCCGGGCCGGGGATAGGTCACCGGCTGCGCATTTTATACCAGGTTGCATAAGGCCAGCTTAATATGCTAGGATGTGATGTTTAGTATACATACAGAGAAAGAAGCACTCTTGTGATATTTGACTTTTAAGCTTGCTGTCAAATATCAGCAAGCCTAAAAGTCAAATGTCAAACTATCTATAAAATAATTTCATTTTTTCATCTACTTCAGTTCTACTATTTCTAAAACAGAGATTAGAATTACAGGATATTTAGCCTTGTCATGATGCATCAATTGCTTGTGTAATTAAGCATGAATGACTTTACTAAAAACATTAATTCAGACTGATAATTTGAATGAAACGAGATATTAAGGTAACATATCTGCTCTGCTCTGTGATTTGAGTATAGGTTTCAATTTTTTAAAAATGTACTCTTCCATTATTTTGGAATTTCAGAATTGGCAGGCATCTGTCTCATGACTCTTTCTTTGTCTGTCATACATGAAGCAATGCATTGTAAATATTATTTGGAGACAGCTATAGTTCCACAGCATGCCTGAGGTTTATTTCCAGGAATTGTTTGGGAAATGTGATATTTGATATATATTTTTTAATTTGTATGTGCAGTAAAAAAAAGAGAAGAGAACATGTCTTACAGATGCCATGATTTTTAATCACAGCATACCTTAGATGTGTTTAATAGACTTCTCAAGCCATTCAAATTATACTGTAATTTCTACAAAAAATGGAATCTTTAGAATAACAGGAGTAGGTTTGTGAAACTTTCAGTGCTGGATGGCAATTTGAATGCCTTCAGAGTCTTATAAAAGGTTTGCTTAAATTTTGATATGTTTTAGCAGTGCTTCAAATGAGCATTTACATGAACTGAGATTGAGTAATCACTAAATACCGTGATGCCCATGAAGCTTTCTAATGGAAAAAAATACTGTGCCTCCACTTCTTATTAGTTGGGATAATATTAAATAAATATTTCCTTTGGCCAAAGTCAGAACTGAATAATTTTTCATAGATATCTATAGTTTGAGAGAGTTATAACTATGGAAATGAAAGCCATTAATAACAACAAAAATGAAAGTATGCCATAACAGGCGAGATGAATTTAGCACTGATTCTTAGGAATTCGTTCTTCTACTAAATCAGGATAGTACATGAAGCTGTCCTCCCTCCCTCCCTCCTATCCATCCATCCATCCATCCCTGAAAGTACTGTTGCTTTCATTTGCTGCGGAAGATTTATGATTTTTTTTAAATCTGTACATCAACATACAACATTTTGTCCCATCAATTATTGACAACTTTTTGTTTTTGTATTCTGCTTGGAAAATGAGTTAATTGAATGCACATTAATTTGCATGTTTTTATTTAAGGGGATGTAAGTAATTGTGTTTCAGAGATTCTTATTGTTGCTTTGGTCCATAGATAATAAGACTGACCCAGATCCAATAAATCCAAAGGACTGAGAAGGACTGGTTCAGTTTTGGAATGACAAAAAGAGACTTTTATTTTTATTATTATTATTTTCAAAAATAGCTTATTCCTTACCCATTCCAATTGGAACTTAAATTTTTCTGGCATCCTTAACCCTACATGAACTTTTCTTTAGATATGTTTGACAGACAATTGTGAGACTGAACAATCCAGCTGCTCCTAAAGTGGTGTCAGCCATTCTCATCCCATTGGAAGAAGAAAAGGTAGGCAGATCAAAGGAAGGAGTGAAAAACATATTATTTTAAACCATTACCTGAGTTACTTGTCACTCAACCACATCACCTCATAGGATTCATCCATATGGCAGTGATGTCCTCACTAGCCCCACTATGATTACCTCTCTTCCTGTGAAAGTTGTCCAGTATATTGTCCACTTCTCTGTGCACAATCTGACTACTATTCTTTGGCTACTCCCTGTCATGCTGAATATTGACAGCCCCAGAGACATTTTAAGTCATTCAGTAATTAAATAGTTAACAGTGTTTGTTTGTATAAGCTCCACCCATTATGATGTAAAATCCTGCCATGTCATACATGCATCATTTCCTCCTTCTCCCAAATCTCCATCTTGCCCTGTCTCTTTCTCTTTTGTCTGCAACCATGTAGCACGCATTCCAGATGCCTCTGACAGGCATTAGCTATATTTTGTTATGTTCATAATAAAAGTAACTTCGTTTGAAAGCTGATTACTTTAATCCATCGTCTCAGATTTGATTTATTATGGTCCACGCGGGCTATAATTTATCTACTAAATCTGTCACTCCCTGCAATTGGACCCCAAACCCCAACTGGCTCCCCAGGAGTACACTCTTCCCTTGTAACATTCTCTTGTCTTGTAATGTCTTCCCCAAAAATTGTCAAATAGTGCTTACTAGCTCCTGGCTCCTCTTCTAAAGATGCTTAGGTAAACTCATCCTTAGGTAAACATCCAGGCATGTTCTTGACTGAGAGGTACCATATTGCAATCCCGGACAATCCCCCAAATGTATTGTCCCCAAACCCAAGCACCTGAGTTTGGCTTGGAGCTGATAAGAACCTGATCCCTGGATTTGAAAATGTTTATTAAAGAAGAGGACATATGTCTAAGTCTTTTTATAGGACACAGAAACAAGTGATACATAAGTATATTCGGTATATGTGATGCGTCAGTAAACAATAAAATATACATTTATTTTTATTATTTTTATTATTTAGATTTGTATGCCGCCCCTCTCTGAGGACTCAGGGCGGCTCACAGCAGAGAAAACAAATCCTAAATAATCATTGATCATACATTGATTGTGTATGATGTGAAGCATCTGACAATCAAACATCAGTATTGGGCAGAAGGAGGAGGTGAAATAAGATGGTTCCTGGCAACTCTATAGCATCAAGTCTCATGAAGAAGACTTGATAATAAATGGAATTAAAAAGTAAAACTTCATAACTCAAAGAAAAGAGGCAAATAAAAGATAGGCAGCCATTATGAGAAAGAGGAAAGGGGAAAGGAGGCAGCAGCTGAGAAAATGGGAGAGAGAAAAAGCAGTATAGCCTTAGAGGGAACAATAGAGATACCCAGGGATTAAGAAATATAGCAGAATTTAACAGAAATATAGAAATCAGTCATAAATAAGTATATTAGATATAGAGAATGGAAAGGTATGAGAATATACTGAAGATTTTGGTTTAGATAAACAGACAACAGAAAGTAATTAAAACATAATATAATTTTATTATTGAGACTATAAAATCACAGGTAATCCCATTCATGGATAAATTAACCCTTGTGCTCCAAAACATCATGAAAAATTAGATGGATTTAGCTGCGGGTGAGTGCATTGGTTAGAAATTAAAGGCGCACTCAAAGTCAGTGTAGAAGAAAAACGCCAAGAAAGTTTGCTCATAGCAGCCTAATCATGTCTGCAGGGATAATAGAAATAATTCTTGTCCTGTAAAAGATTGCAGCTCAGTTCTGTGGAAAACATATCAGAAGAACATAGGTGGGAAACCTGAGAGAACTGGCTCATACATTGGCATTAATGACACATTTTTCTTAATTAATTTATTTCTAAGGCAAAGAAAGTAAAAGAAGCAGGATTTTTATTTTTCTAGCATCATTAAATTACTAATCTTGTCACTTCCTTTCAATCTGTGACTGGAAAGCCTTATTATCAAATTGTTAATATATTGGCCTATTAGAAGTTGGACAAGAGAGGTTGCTTCCACAACATCTATGGAATTCCACCAAATTGACCTCAAAACTAGAAAGTCTGTAGGCTTCCTCCTAGCTTTTTTCTTCTTGCAATCAGTTATGAAATAATTATAAAACTAAAAGGGGAAGGGAGAGATGAAAGAATGTTGAAGAAAAGACATACCCAGATGATATCTTCCTTTCCTGAAATAAAAGAATCCCTCCATTATTTGCATTTTCTCTCTGTGCATGGCGCCTGTTTCTATCAGTAGCCTCAGTGAAATAGAGTAAAATGTATTAGGCATTTGATTCAATTTCAGTTATATTTCTTATAATATGTAGCACGTGAACATATTTCTTTTAATGAGAGGAATGTTGTGGCTTGAGAACACCTTCCATTTAACATGCTTGCATTTGCACGATGTATCTCTAGTACAAATAACATATAAAGAAATCCTAATAAAGGAATTATTACTGTAATAATTTCCACTGGAACAGTGGAATACATAATGGAAATTAGACAAAATTAAGCTAAAATTTCAAAATTACATTTTTTCCAGCTTTAGATTATCATCTATTGGTTTAGATGTCATTTGCTTTTGTATAAATATCTGCTGGAAAATCAGAACCGGTCTTAACACCAGATCACATTTATCCTTGCATTGTCTTCTCTGAATGCCCTTGATGATCTCATTCTTTTTTAAAAACTGCTGACAGTAAGGCGTGAACTTGGGAATTCCTGCATGCAAAGCATGCTCTCGCCTGCTGAGCTAAATGTCCATAAAATAGAAAACGCAGATGGTATATAGCCTTTCAACCCTGAATCACCACTGCTGGCTTGCGAGCTAGCACTCAGAACTCTAGTACTTTGACATGGGAAGCAATCACTACAGAACAGAAGTTTTAGTTCACTCTGTTTGGGGGGAGATCAAACTCTTTCTGTCTTTCTGGCTCTCTCGCTCTCTTTCTGCATACAAGCTAGGCAGCTTTAGTGACAGATTTAATTTCTGGTTTTTCTTCCTGTAGGAGTAAATACATCTTTCAACTGACAAAAATCCTTATGTTTTATATCTCTTCTAAAAATGAAAGACATTTCCAGTACAGCTATTCATTGGTCATTCAACTTTAATTGGGCAATTTTTGCTCAAGATCCAAGTTGGTTGTTTCCTGGGGAAGAGATAAGTCACTTGACAGTCAAATCTGTCCCAATTTTTCTTTCCTCCTCAATGTTTCATTGTATTACAGTGGATTTGTGAACTTTACTAAACATTCCTGTCTGATACACAAATATTAACCTAGAAAAATGTGGCACCCTGTGGTTGCCTGCATCTGCTTTTCAATTGCTGAAGGATTCACAGTAACAAAGGAAACCAAATACTTTTACAAGCCAACAAGCTGTATTCTCCAACTCTCTCGCTCTTAGCACAGCTGAATGAGTAAGAAATAAATACAAATGTAGGCATTCAGAAAATATATAATTCTTCAAAGAGCACATTTTGAAATAAGGAACTGTAGAATGGCTTTTAAAGAGGGGAGAATTCTCTTTACCTATTCACTATGCAACCCACAGCAAACTCCGCTTTGTAATGCCGGTGCTTACTATGCTATACTGAAAAGCAGAAAAAAAATGTATTTCTAAAAGGAAATAGAAACAGATTTAATTTTTAATCTTGTGCCAAAATCCATTTAACAATCGTTTGGCCTTTGGCCATTCACAGTGGAAACCAACATGAAGGTTTGTCAAAGTTGGTTAGCATTAAGACTACTCTAAATTGGATACGAATTGGAATCTTTATTTTTGGGAGAATAAGAAAGTGAGAGAAGTCAATATTTCTTTTAAAATGTTAGCAGGAGGATGGAGATTGGGCAATTCAAATTGTATATCAGCAGACAGATATTCAACATTTAGGAAGAATCAGAACGAATACATAAATATTATCAGATTAAATTAGAAATTTATGTAAGCAATTTTTCTTCCATCATGTCAAGAGAAGGAAATTATTATTCCTATCCACTTTTGATTTTAGTTTTCTTTTTACATATCAGGTTGCTATATATTCTCATTTTGATGAACCAAACATGATGTTTATTTGAATGGCAGCAACTTTTGTTAGGCAATGCTCATATTTATTTAAGGTTTTGAAATTCCTTCTGACTGAACCTTTATTATTCAGAACTATTGCAATGTTTCAGGGACTCTGGAAGTATCATTTAGCTGTAGTTATCTTTTCTATTCTATGGAGCAAAATGCTTCTCAATTTTCAGCTTGGTGCCTATCTAAGCCCCACACCAGTACAAGTAGCCTAACTGTATCGTTAGAAAGTAACCTGGGATTTTAAGTAAATGCAAGGATTGGGAGGATAATACCTTCTAGCAGAATTCACAAGTATTCTTACCATAAATATTAGTAAAGGGCAGACAAAGAATGGTGATGCACTATAATATCATAATTCACAATCCTCAACTTAATATTTGTTTGCAAAATCAGGAACAAGCTTGACTTGAGATGTCATGACATCATCGGTTCATCAAAACATGCTAAATCTTAAACCTTAATTTGCAATTCAGAGCACTGCGTTCAAAAAGCCAAAAACAGACTATAGTATAATCAGGGCCGCCGATAGGGCGGTACTACTGGGAGTGGCGTCACGGGCCTGGGCACATTGGAAAATGGGGGGGGAATGGCGCCCGCCAAAAACTCCCCAACCCAGATTGCGATGGGGAAAAGCGTGCCAAGGAAAGCAAAAGGACCAGAGACACCTCGCCAAACTTCGCCTCTGCGGAGCTTCTCTGACCGCGGCCCGCACCTTCTTCCCACCCCCGCGAGGAAAGAAGGCAGGGAGGCCAGCAGACAGGCAGGGAGCCCCGATCGCAGCCGAGGAAGAAAGCGCGGGGGTGACTTGGCCCTCCGGAAACCAAGCCACGCTGCTGGGGAAGCCGGGAGAGGACTGAGCCTGGCCGGCTTCTCCGCCGGCCTTGTGTGTCCCCCAAGGATTGCGAGCGCAAGAGAGCAGTGCCTTTCGGCCTCCGGAGGTGCTGGGCCGGGGATTCGGGGGGGGGGCGTGAATACCGCCCGCCACCCGGAGCCAATGGCTTCTTTTGGGCGGGCGCTAGCTTACTCGCTCACCTTCCTGCTGCTGGCGCTGGGAGCAGGTAAGTGCGCGCAGCCGGCCGGGTGGGAAGGGCGAGGCATGAGGGGGAGGCAAGGTCCCTCTTTTCATGCATCCGCTCAGTGAGCCTCTCCTTCCTTCCCTCCTTCCATTTCTTTCATTCCCCCTTTCTATTTTTATTTCTCATTCATTCTCTTTCTTTCTTCTCTCTTTCTTTCTTTCCTTCCTTCTTTCTTTCCTTCTTTCTTTCCTTCCTTCCTTCTTTCTTTCTTTCTTTCTTTTGTTTCTTTTTCTTTCTTTCTCTCTTTCTCTCTTGCTCTTTCATTCTTTTTTTCTTTCTCTTGCTTTCTTTCTTTCTCTTTCTTTCTCTCCTTCCTTCCCTCCTTCCATTTCTTTCATTCCCCCTCTCTATTTTTATTTCTCTTTCATTCTCTTTCTTTCTTTTCTCTTTCTTTCTTTCTTTCTTTCTTTCCTTCTTTCTTTCTTTCATTTCTTTTTCTTTCTTTCTCTTTCTCTCTTTCTCTCTTTCTCTCTTTCTCTCTTTCTCTCTTGCTCTTTCATTCTTTTTTTCTTTCTCTTGCTTTCTTTCTCTTGCTTTCTCTCCTTCCTTCCCTCCTTCCATTTCTTTCATTCCCCCTCTCTATTTTTATTTCTCATTCATTCTCTTGCTTTCTTTTCTCTTTCTTTCTTTCCTTCTTTCTTTCTTTCTTTCATTTCTTTTTCTTTCTTTCTCTTTCTCTCTTTCTCTCTTTCTCTCTTGCTCTTTCATTCTTTTTTTCTTTCTCTTGCTTTCTTTCTCTTTCTTTCTCTCCTTCCTTCCCTCCTTCCATTTCTTTCATTCCCCCTCTCTATTTTTATTTCTCATTCATTCTCTTGCTTTCTTTTCTCTTTCTTTCTTTCCTTCTTTCTTTCCTTCTTTCTTTCTTTCTTTTGTCTCTTTTTCTTTCTTTCTCTCTTTCTCTCTTGCTCTTTCATTCTTTTTTCTTTCTCTTGCTTTCTTTCTTTCTCTTTCTTTCTCTCCTTCCTCCCCTCCTTCCATTTCTTTCATTCCCCCTCTCTCTTTTTATTTCTCTTTCATTCTCTTTCTTGCTTTCTTTCTTGCTCTTTTTCTTTCTCTCTTTTACCTTCCCTTCCTCTATTTCTTCTTTTCTTTCTCCTTCCTACCTTCTTCCCTCCCTCCCTCCCTTCAGTCCTTCCTCTCTTACTCTCCCCTTTCATAAGTTTCCTTGCTTCCTTCCTCTGTTCCTGTCCCTTCCCCCTTTCTTTCCTTCCTTCCTTCCCTCCCTCAATTTCTTGCTTTTCTTCTCCTTCCTCCCTTCTTTCCTCCCTCACTCCCTTTTTTCACTCCTTCCTCTCTTACTCTCCCCTTTCACCTTTCCTTGCTTCCTTTGCACCCTTCCTCTGTTCCTGTCCCTTCCCTCTTTCCTTCCTTCCTTCCCACCCTCCGTCCATTCATTCACCCATTCCTCTCTTGCTCGCCCCTTTTACCCTTCCTTCCTTCCTTCCTTCCTTCCTTCCTTCCTAGCTCGCCCTCACCTTTCTTCCCTTCCTTCCAGATGGGAGCGCCCCCTCAAGACACCCGCCTGACTGCTGGTACCCTGCTTTTTCTCTCCCCTCGTCCTTTCCAGCTCCTTGCCGGTGGCTGCCGGGTGTGGGATCCCCCTCCCCTCTCCCCTCGCTAGGAAGCACATGGTTTTTTGTCAACAAGAAGGGAGAAGTGCCAAGGAGCCGTAAATAAGCCTCGCTCCGCCTGACCGATGCCAGGAGGATCTTTCTTTCCCTTGTCACTCCCACTTCTTTCTTTCTCCACACAATCGGCTTAACCCAGTTCCTGAAATAGCCTATGGCAGTGCTTCCCAACCTTGACAACTTGAAGATATCTGGACTTCAACTCCCAGAATTCCCCAGCCAGCATTTGCTGGCTGGGGAATTCTGGGAGTTAAAGTCCAGATATCTTCAAGTTGCCAAGGTTGGGAAACACTGGCCTATGGGACCGCCTCGCTTGGCGTGAAGTGGGAAATGATCCCCGGGGGATGGAGTGGCTTGGCGACTTAAAATAGTTTTAAAATGGTGGGGGGGGGGGCAGACACTTAGGCTGTATGGGGCCCCAAAATTCCTGATGGTGGCCCTGAGTATAATGTGCTATGTTGTGTTGTTTAAAGCCAGTCTGCATTAAATATTTTTGACATATAGGGAAAGAAATCAGGCTTAATCTTTAATCTTAATCTTTCCTGGAGGATGGACAAGTTTAAGATCACAATCAATAACCCTCAAAATTTAAAGATTTACAACTTTAGGACTTGATTTGAATTTTTTCCAATTCTCTGAGTTTCCTGGTTGAAAGTATATAAAGGGACAACTACCAGCATGTATAAAATTTATTGTTTCAAAACTACCATTAAAGGGTATTCTTGTGAATTCTGGTAAAATTCAATTATCTGCAAACATTCTTCAAGTTAGAATAGTGCAGGTTCTTGTGTTAACAACACTGTTTTTAATTCAGCAGGTCAAATTATTCATTTCTTCTATATTTTCTAATTTTCCAAACATGCCAACCCTTGTTTTTTATCATTTGCATGAAAAACATAATCGTAGCTTTAAGATAAAGAAAGAAACAAGAAATATATTTGATTTCTTCACTGTCAGATACTGGTTATTATTCATTTCTGTTTATATCATTAATTGACATTGTTCTCAGTATCTAATAAATGGAGATTATTATTGACTAACTGTTCAAATCAAACACATATTTTATATAATCTTCAATTTAGTTTTTGATTATTGTTTTTTTTTACAAAACCCAATATAGTTATTTTTCAAAATATGTGTGCTTTTCAAATCGTTCTCCAGAATGCATTTGTGTGCTTCCTTTTACCAATAGAACCACAATTTCCTTTCCTAAACATTTGGAAAGTGTCCCATAGTATATTGGATAATAGCATTTCACTTCATATAGAGTGAAAGCTGAAATACAATCTCCCATCTCTATTCTGCAGAAGGGAACATTATCTGCATTAAAAAGGTTCTAAGTTTGGCTTTTGACATTGAAGCTAAAAAGGTCAATTTCTGAGAATGTTCTTTGCTTAGAGTCCAGTATCATCAATTAAAATTAAAATTGATTATATTTTACTACATGAATATATACTCTAGCCTAAGTCAACTTCTTATCTGTGGCCAATGTTAAGTAAGATGTATCTGTCTGTCAAATAACCTCCTTGACTTTCTATAACTCGGAGAGGAGTAACTAAAAGAGGCAAAAGTAGTTATATCTGCCTTCTTTCAAGTAAAAGAGAATAACTTTCTCAGAATTTTAGGAAGAAAAAAACCCAGCTTGGTCTCTATGTTGAGGCATTGGTTCATCCCAATGGCTCTGATCCCCAATGGAGTTGCTCTATGCTGGGAATAGCTGACAGAGTAAGTCAGAGAAGGTCCATGTTCATCCTCTTGATTTTTTTTTTGTTTCTGTTTAATCCATGTTAATTGTAATCGTTTTTTATTTATTTTATTTTTTATTTATTGGATTTGTATGCCACCCCTCTTTGCAGACTCGGGGCGGCTAACAACAGCAATAAAACAGTATATAACAAAATCCAGTACTAAAAACAGTTAAAAACCCATTATATAAAAACCAATCATACATACAGACATACCATGCATAAAATTGTAAAGGCCTAGGGGGAAGTGTATCTCAGTTCCCCCATGCCTGGCGGCAGAGGTGGGTTTTAAGCAGCTTTCGAAATGCAAGGAGGGTGGGGGCAATTCTAATCTCTGGGGGGAGTTGGTTCCAGAGGGCTGGGGCCACCACAGAGAAGGCTCTTCCTCTGGGTCCCGCCAAGCAACATTTTTTGGTTGACGGGACCCGGAGAAGACCCACTCTGTGGGACCTAACTGGTCGCTGGGATTCATGCAGCAGAAGGCAGTCCCTGAGGTAATCTGGTCCGGTGCCATGAAGGGCTTTATATGTCATAACCAACACTTTGAATTGTGACCGGAAACTGATTGGCAACCAATGCAGACTGCGGAGTGTTGGTGTAACACGGGCATATTTGGGAAAGCCCATGATTGCTCTCGCAGCTGCATTCTGCATGATCTGAAATTTCCGAACACTTTTCGAAGGTAGCCCCATGTAGAGAGCGTTACAGTAGTCGAGCCTCGAGGTGATGAGGGCATGAGTGACTGTGAGCAGTGACTCCCGGTCCAAATAGGGGCGCAACTGGTGCACCAGACGAACCTGGGCAAATGCCCCCCTCACCACAGCTGAAAGGTGTTTCTCTCATGTGAGCTGTGGATCGAGGAGGATGCCCAAGTTGCTGACCCTCTCTGAGGGGGTCAATGATTCTCCCCCCAGGGTAATGGACAGACAGATGGAATTGTCCTTGGGAGGCAAGATCCACAGCCACTCCGTCTTGTGTGGGTTGAGTTTGAGTTTGTTGACACCCATCCAGGCCCCAACAGCCTCCAGGCACTGGCACATCACTTCCACTGCTTCATTGACTGGACATGGGGTGGAGATGTATAACTGGATATCATCGGCATATTGATGATACCTCACCCCATGCCCTTGGATGATCTCACCCAGCGGTTTTATCTTTTTATCATTTTGTAAGTCACCCAGGATCTCTTCAACAGTGAGAGGGCATATAAAATTAATAAATAACTAATATATGTGTGCTATCAACATGGGTAAACATATCCCTACTCTTTGTTTCATCATTCAGATCCCCTGTACCTATTCCTCTTAATTTTAAAGAATGCTATGCACTCATGATGAAAATAATGACATCATGTTAATTCCAAGCCATCATTATTCAACTATTTTAACATACCAGCCACAGAACCTACCAATTCTGAGTTGCAGACTGGAAGTTTATCTACATGTGAATACAAGCTTCTGCAAATGGAGGATTTTAAAAAATAAATAAATCATGGTTTGTAAGTCAAATATTGTAGAAATCTCCATCCCACCAACAAATTTGCAAAAGGGGCCTGAATAAAACCTTATGCAACTGGTGATTACATATGCTGGAACTGAATATATTTTGCAATGATTATGGTCCCTGTGCATTTTTCAGGATTATATATAAAGTTTCTAAACCACACATTTTCATATGGTTTCCAAATAGGACATGATTTTGGAGGATTATATGATTTGTTTTCACCAAAATATTCTGCATCTACAGCTGCCATATCCAGTAAATGTGGACAAAAAGGCAGGTTTCATATTCTTAGTCTTGCTGTAAGAGGTCTGGATGCAATTAAAGAAACATTGCTTTTCAAACAGATTGGGAATTGTAATTTACAGGAAGTGGGATTGTCTGGCTTTCTTTCAAACAAAGAATCCCTATACTCTAATTATTTAGGCAAGCCCCAAATTGTTTCTGTTTTGAGATTTGTTGAGAGCATACCATGATTTTAAAACTATTTATTTCTATTTTCCATGTGGAATTATGTGGAAAGGCATGGCTTTGTAGTCTTTGCCTTTTTACAGTCTTTTAAGACTTTTATTAGATAATATAGCAAGAGAAAATTCTTCTAATTTTTGTTATTTGCAATATATACATGGAAACATCTTATATCTACATATTACGTGTATATGGAATTTATCCCTGCCTCATTATGAGTTTTTGCTATAGGCAATCTTCCACCAAGAAACCTTAAATGGCTGCTTTATAACTCATATTTCCTTGTTGTCATTATTGTATAGAATTAAGTATTATTTGTTACTGGACTGCATTTGAGTGAATAATTAAAATTGACATTCCCTTAAAATAATATAATAACCATGATTTCTAGTACAGTTTATAATAATATTATAATATTATTATCTCTGGAATTCTGCACATGATATATTTCTTATGATATGCAGAAGTGAACAATTTGTTTCACAGGTGTCTGTTCTCTCCATATCAATCTATGAAATTAGTTAAGTGCACACAGCACGAACACTTTAACAAGGAGGCTGTTGGGGCCTGGATGGGTGTCAACAAACTCAAACTCAACGCACACAAGACGGATTGGCTCTGGGTCTTGCCTCCCAAGGACAATTCCATCTGTCCGTCCATTACCCTGGGGGGGAACTACTGACCCCCTCAGAGAGGGTTCGCAACTTGGGCGTCCTCCTCGATCCACAGCTGACATTGGAACATTATCTTTCGGCTGTGGCGAGGAGGGCGTTTGCTCAGGTTCGCCTGGTGCACCAGTTGCGGCCCTATTTGGACAGGGAGTCATTGCTCACAGTTGCTTATGCCCTCATCACCTCATGGATCGATTACTGTAATGCTCTCTACATTGGGCTACCTTTGAAAAGTGTTCGGAAACTTCAGATCATGCAGAACGCAGCCGTGAGAGCCATCATGGGGCTTCCACGTTTCTTCCACATTTCTACAACACTCCATGGCTTGCATTGGCTGCCGATCAGTTTCCGGTCACAATTCAAAGCGTTGGTTATGACCTTTAAAGCCCTACATGGCATTGGACCAGAGTACCTCCAGAACCGCCTGCTACCACACGAATCCCAGCGACCGATAAGGTCCCACAGAGTTGGCCTTCTCCGGGTCCTGTCGACTAAACAATATCGTTTGGCAGGCCCCAGGGGAAGAGCCTTCTCTCTGGTGGCCCCGGCCCTCTGGAATCAACTCCTCCCGGAGATTAGAACTGCCCCCACCCTCCCTGTCTTTCGTAAACTACTCAAGACACACTTATACCGCCAGGCATGGGGGAGTTGAGACACCTTTCCCCCAGGCTCTGTTATATTTTGTTTTATGTTTGGTATGAATGTGTTGTTTGGTTTTTAAAAATATGATAGGGTTTTATATGTTTTTTTAATATTAGATTTGTTCTACTATAATATTATTTTTATTATTGTTGTGAGTCACCCCTAGTCTTTGGAGAGGGGCGGCATACAAATCTAATAAATTATTAGATAAGCCACTTTTAAGAGCTTCCCAGCTGCTGGGCCAGCCAGTGACGGGCATTTGATTCTGCTGCCACTCTCCCATGCAATCTGTGCTGGCTATGCTAATTTTCCACATGCCTCTGTACGTAACAGTAGTGACCAAACTTGGATGAAGTCCAAGTGTAGTCTTGTATGGAATGCTTACTGAAAAGCTGGGATAATTAGCAAGAAGATCATTCATGTTTAATTCATTGAAGAGGAAGGGATTATAAGAGACTAAGCAGGCACACAATGGGGAGTATACATATAAAGGAGTGCACTAGTACTAGCTGTTTGCCTAGTGCTCTTGCTGCTGTGAACCACTAGAGGCAGAGGAGGCAAAAAAACTTCAGTGTGAATTTTATGAAGGTCTTGCCAATATCAGGCAGCAATTATGAGCAGCCAGAGGGTTCTAATTAATTCATTAAGGTCAAAGAGCTTGTTAACTTGAAGTTAGCACTTTTTAGGGACATGCTAAGCTACAATGAAAATCAGCTCAAGAAGAGATGGTTTATTTGGGTAATCCACTCCATTCCACCAAGAGAGAGAGAAAAAGAAGAAAAAACCAGATCCGTAGTAAGATAATTCATATTAACTAATAATGAAAAGCCCATGAAACATGCTTTAAAATGAGGGCATTTGTCACAAATGAGCTAATTTCTAAATTAGGACCACTTGTCTACTGGATTTGATGTGTTATTTTTATTGGAAGATTCCACAAAGCAAAAAGTTGAATTTGGAGAGGGGGGAGAGAGGGAGAGAGAGATAGAGAAAGAGAGAGGGTGGAGAGGGAGAAGGGGGGAGGGAGGGAGAGAAAGGGGACAGAGAGAGAGGGTGGGGGCTGTTATTATCAGGTTGAACTGCAAATCCAGATAAATATAGAATCTGAAACAGTTTACAATTCATTTGGATATAAACAGGCAGTTTGTCCTATGATTGTTCAGACAGGATGTTTGTTCAGATACCAAACAAAATATTGAATACCTCTAATAATACATCTGTCAAAACTCTGAATAGCAAGTAAGTATTTTAATTCATGAGGTGAGGCATTGCTTGGTGTTCTAATTTTAAAATACATTTTTTGTATTATTAGCCTAAATATATAAAGTATTCCTTTAGTTCTATATCCATATTCGCAATTTTATTAACATCATTATCAGCTCAGTAACTTCACAATCAAGAGTTGATGCATTAAAATTATGATACACTCTTTTTGTTGGAAAATGAATCCTTATTTAGAAACTTCTATTAAGTAATTATGATTTGTTCTTTCCAAAAATAAATTGCAGTTTATGTGTTTGATATATGAAAGAGGAAATTGTGGTTTAGACCATACTTTTCAGTTTACTGATTATATCTCTTAACATCTGTTTTCAGAATCAGTGCAGCCCTTGATGGTTAGAACAGAGAATTGTTTTCACTATAACAATGATAGCTTCATCCACCACACTAATAGTAATAATTTGGGGTGGGGGGATGGCTGCTAATGTTTGGGGCTTATGTCCTCAAGTATATGAATACTTAAAGTAATGTACTGAATACATTGAAATCTTGGTTGTTTTAAAGTAAAATTTCAAATCTATATTTTACCATCTAGGTCAAAGTTTATATCCTTCTCATCTATTCAGTTCATTCTTTAAAATCAAAGTGCTCTGTTTGGGGGAATCCTTTATTAAATGGTCATAATACATAACCATTAATTCATCAAAAGGGACATTTTTGAGAAACTCAGTTGAAAATTATCCCTATCAGAAGCTGATATGTGAGTGGATAAAGTTGGAAGCTGAATATGACAACAGAGTAACCTTAGTTTAAATATATTGATTCAAAGTTCCCATTGATCTTTTCATTTATGATTTAATTATTAAATTTAATTATTAAATAAAATTCCTGGAGTAGTTTATTTATTTTATTTATTTGACTTATATGCCGCCCAATCCCATAGGACTCAGGGTGGCTTACAACAACAAAATAATACAGTAATACAGTAAAAAGTCAAATATTAAACAGTAAAACCCGTTAAACCAATCAATCAATTATAATAACATGTAGTTCCCTACTTTGATGACGTGCTCATTACTGCATCCAATTAGAGCCAACTAAGGCAAAGATTGAGGGAAGATCTGAGGAGATTTAGGGTTGCCGATCCAAAGGCTAGCAAGTGCCAAATTGGGATGCCTGAAGTAGAATTTTTGGATAGATACAACCCACTAAGGACAAAGTGAGGGTAATTCACTAAGCCTTTATGCCTACCCACAAAACTAAACTATAGGCATTCTTAGAGCTATTGAACTTCTATAGCGTGTTCCTTAAAAATAAAACCACCATAGCTGATCTCCTACATAAACTGCTCTCAAAGAATGCACCTTGGATTTGGGGAAAGGCTGAAGCAGCTGCAAGTGGAGCCAGGGGCAACAGAGACAATATCTCTGGCTGAAGCCAATTCCTCTACTGAACTGTGCAGGTCAACTAAGATTATTTATTCATTTATTTATTATTTGGATTTGTATGCCGCCCCTCTCCGAAGACTCAGGGCGGCTCACAACAAGTGAAAAACAATCCAATACATAATTCCTCAACAACACATTGTTGAGGGGCATTTATAACTGGCTGTTACAGGCAATTTTATTAGCAGTTTGTTTTCAAACACAGACCAATCAGATTAGGCTGGGGCAGGATTAGACTGGGAAGTATAAAAGGCAGGAAAAAGCCATTTTAATTTGCACTTCAGATCACAGAGAAGGAGAGGAAGGTAGTGCTGTTTACTTTTTGCATTTGCATTTTTTGAATTCAAGGAGAAGGGGCATTTATAACTGGCTGTTACAGGCAATTTTATTAGCAGTTTGTTTTCAAACACAGACCAATCAGATTAGGCTGGGGCAGGATTAGACTGGGAAGTATAAAAGGCAGGAAAAAGCCATTTTAATTTGCACTTCAGATCACAGAGAAGGAGAGGAAGGTAGTGGCCCGCGAATCATATAACTATAAACCAAAATCAGCAAAGTTTGGTAGCAATAGGGGTTGTTGATTTTCCTGCTAAGTACTTGTATTTCAATACATTGTTAAGATGACTGGCTTGGTGCAGTGTAACATTTGTTTGGCTGTTGTCTTCCGTAGTACCTTGTGGAACTTGGGGTACTGCCCTCTTTGCATAAGGACATCTAGGTTAGATGGCGAGATCTCTAGATTGCAGTCCTTAGTTTGTAGCTTGCAGTCAGAAGTGGAAAGATTGTCCCAGCCACGTGCTGTAATGCAGTCATGTGTCCAGCCTCCACTTCCACAGCGCCCCCCGAGGAGGAGGGCTGTGTGGACAACTGTCGGTTCAGGAAGATTGCGTGCAGTTGAGCAAAAACATAGCAATTTTGGTCTCTCTGTATCGAATTCCTATAGTGTTCTTGCGGATTTAAATAGTAAGGATGTTGGAGATATTAGCAAGGTCCCTCAGGCAGAGAATGAGGGGATGTTCAAAGGGGAAGTTGTCATAAATGTCACCAAACCATCAAGTACAGTTAGTAGAAATAAAAAGAGGACACATTTTCTTGTGGGTGATTCGACCGTTAGAGGTGTTGATTTGGGAAAGAGCAAGGATGTGGTTAAGGTGCTGAGGTGTCTCCCAGGGGCCACTGCCAGCAGGGACAGGAGACGGATTACAAACATTGTTAAGACTGTGAGTAAAGGTAATAACGTTGATGTGGTGGTGCATCTTGGCACAAATGATTTGTCCCAGAGAAATGTTAATGTAGTAAAAAGAGATTTTCAATGTCTAAGTGTGGAGCTGGGTAAAATAACTGATTCAGTGACTTTCTCAGAGGTGTTACCGGTTTGTGGCCAAGAGGATAAAACAACGTGTATCAGAGAGTTTAATGTGTGGTTAAGGCAGTGGTGTAAAGCTGAAGGTTTTGGCTATGTAAGTCATGATGTCAGTAGGTGGTCTAATAGGGAGTTGTTTAAGAGGGATGGTTTGCATCCATCATACAGAGGTACCCAGGTGCTCGGTGAGGAATTCAGAACTTTTTTGGACAGGCATTTAAACTAGGTAAAGGGGACAGAGATGTAACTGATGTGGGTGATTTCTGTCCCCGACCAATGAGGATAAAGCAGTTTTTGGAAGCTTATGAAAAGGGAGCTGCAAATAATATAGATGTAGTTGTTGATGATAAGGGGCAAACTAATAACGAAAATAATGTTCTTCGGGTAATGTGCACAAATGCTCGAAGCTTGAGCAACAAGCTCTGTGAATTAATGGCCATAATAACTAGAGATAATTTGGACCTGGTTGCCATAACTGAGACATGGTTTAAGGATTCTAATGAATGGGAAATATCCGTACCAGGATATACACTGTATAGGAAGGATAGAATAGAGAGAAGGGGAGGTGGAGTAGCCATTTATATTAAAGAAAGTCTAAAAACAACACTAATTCAAAACACGTGTCAAGATCTAGAGACTCTCTGGATTTGCATGCAAAATAAAGAAGGTTCTGTCATTAGAATTGGGGTGATCTATAGGCCTCCAGGGCAATCCGAGGAATATGACAACAAGATGGTAGATGAAATTACCCAAATGGCAGTAAAGGGAGATATTGTGGTTATGGGTGATTTCAACATGCCTGATGTTGACTGGAATATCCCCAGTGCCCTTACATGCAAAAGTAAGAATATAGTAGAGGCCTTTACAGGAGCAGCTCTGGCACAGCTGGTTAAGACACCAACTAGAGGGGAGAATATTCTAGATTTAGTTTTTACGAATGGGAATTGGGTTTCAGATGTCAAGGTGGGAGAAAATTTAGGTTGCAGTGACCATCTATGTTTGTGGTTTGATGTAAAAACTCATTGTGAGCAATCCTATAATGCAACCAAAGTATTGGATTTCAGAAAAACAAATTTTAATGCAATGGGAGAATATTTAGATAATGAATTAAAGGGGAGGGATAAAATGGCAGGAGCGAGCATCCAGTGGACTGTATTAAAAAAGGCCATCTTAAAAGCCACTGGACTGTATGTAAGACAAATAACTAAAGGTAAAAGGAAGAAGAAACCGCTATGGTTTAGCAATGATGTAAGGGCTATAGTCAATGAAAAAAAGGCTGCCTATAGGAGGTATAAAGAGTCTGGAAGTATAGCTGATAGGGAGGTATATAAAATGAGACAGAAGGAGGCGAAACAGATAATATATGCTGCTAAAGCCTCAAAAGAGGAAGAAATTGCCAAATCTGTAAAGAAGGGGGATAAAACCTTCTTCAGATATATTAATGATAAGAAGAAGAAAAACTGCGGCATCACGAAGCTTAGTACCGGGAATAATACATGCATTAATGGGAATAAGGAGATCGCTGACCATTTCAATAGCTACTTCTGTTCAGTTTTCTCAAAAGACACCTTACAAAATAATACTATAGAGGGATATAGCATTGCTTCCAGCTGTACGGATTCAGCTCCAGTGATCTTAGAAGCCGATGTCTTAGAAGAACTTGAACGATTAAAGATAAATAAGGCAATGGGTCCAGATGGCATCCACCCCAGAGTTCTTAAAGAACTCAGATCTGTCATTGCTACCCCCCTGACTGATTTGTTTAACCAATCCTTGTTAACAGGAGAAGTTCCTGAGGATTGGAGAATGGCCAGTGTTGTGCCTATTCACAAGAAGGGCAGTAGAGAAGAAGCTGGTAACTACAGGCCAGTTAGCTTGACATCAGTTGTAGTTAAAATGATGGAGACTCTACTCAAAAAGAGGATAAATCAGCATATAAATAACAATAACTTATTAGACCCAAATCAGCATGGCTTTACTGAAGGCAAATCATGTCAGACTAATCTCATTGATTTCTTTGACTATGTCACAAAGGTGTTGGATGAAGGTGGTGCCGTGGATATTGCCTACCTGGACTTCAGCAAAGCCTTTGATACGGTTCCACATAAAGAGCTGATAGATAAATTAGTGAAGATTGGACTTAATCCCTGGATAGTTCAATGGATTTGCAGCTGGCTGAAGCGTAGACATCAGAGAGTTATTGTTAATGGCGAGTATTCTGAGCAGAGTCAGGTTACAAGCGGTGTGCCACAAGGATCTGTTCTGGGTCCTATTCTTTTTAATATATTTGTGAGTGACATAGGGGAAGGTTTGGTAGGGAAGGTTTGCCTATTTGCCGATGACTCTAAAGTGTGCAATAGGGTTGATATTCCTGGAGGCGTCTGTAATATGGTAAATGATTTAGCTTTACTAGATAAATGGTCTAAGCAATGGAAACTGCAGTTTAATGTTTCCAAATGTAAAATAATGCACTTGGGGAAAAGGAATCCTCAATCTGAGTATTGTATTGGCAGTTCTGTGTTAGCAAATACTTCAAAAGAAAAGGATTTAGGGGTAGTGATTTCTGACAGTCTCAAAATGGGTGAACAGTGCAGTCAGGCGGTAGGGAAAGCAAGTAGGATGCTTGGCTGCATAGCTAGAGGTATAACAAGCAGGAAGAGGGAGATTATGATCCCACTATATAGAATGCTGGTGAGACCACATTTGGAATACTGTGTTCAGTTCTGGAGACCTCACCTACAAAAAGATATTGACAAAATTGAACGGGTCCAAAGACGGGCTACAAGAATGGTGGAAGGTCTTAAGCATAAAACGTATCAGGAAAGACTTAATGAACTCAATCTGTATAGTCTGGAGGACAGAAGGAAAAGGGGGGACATGATCGAAACATTTAAATATATTAAAGGGTTAAATAAGGTCCAGGAGGGAAGTGTTTTTAATAGGAAAGTGAACACAAGAACAAGGGGACACAATCTGAAGTTAGTTGGGGGAAAGATCAAAAGCAACATGAGAAAATATTATTTTACTGAAAGAGTAGTAGATCCTTGGAACAAACTTCCAGCAGATGTGGTAGATAAATCCACAGTAACTGAATTTAAACATGCCTGGGATAAACATATATCCATCCTAAGATAAAATACAGAAAATAGTATAAGGGCAGACTAGATGGACCATGAGGTCTTTTTCTGCCGTCAGACTTCTATGTTTCTATGTTTCTATGTTTCACATCTACCTACAGTACTACGTATACTAACGGCTGGACTAAACCAAGAGGGGAGGAGTGTTAAGTATTGAGACTGCATAGTTTACTCCAAAGTCCAAAATTCAAGTGGAAAATGGAGACTGTTGATTTGTTGAGCCATCTGACAGTTGCCTATGAAAGGGGGAGCTGTCAGCCTGGCTTGTTGTTGGATCTTGTTCATTGCTACTGTACAATAAAGAGCTGTTTTGAAGTCTGTCTCAAGCCTCTTCAGTCCCAGGATTTAACACTAAACATCGGTTATGCTGTGGATTATGAATTCAACTAAATGTGATATAAAAGTTTTATGAACAGGAAATCAAAACTTTTGCAAGAATTGATGCTAACATAATCTCTCAAGAGATGTTATTCAGATTGGGCCTTTCTTCATGAGACAATATTCCTTGTGAAAATAATCCTGGTGGTACAGCTAGACTATATATTTATTTATTACAATTATTTGCATATCGTTTACTCAAATCACTCTAGGCAACTTGTTATAGTTATATTAAAAATCATGTATTGCACATATGATTTATCTTAAAAATAACTACAAATGTTTATTATCCTGTCTGACAGCATAAGACAACTGGTTTCATGTTATTATTTCGAACACTGTCCCTGAGACTTCTATTTTAAATCATCATCCAAAAATTTAAATTTGCCCGGATACTCTTGATAGAACATCCTGGCTCTTTTTCTAAGATTTACAACGATGAGATTTTGGCTAAGACACACGGTCTATTTCTTTAGAGTTTATGTTTCCTCATTATTTAGGAGTTCTATGGATGGCAATAGATTTATTTACAGTGGAATGTAAAAGTTTAGGCATCTCTGATCAAACTCTATGTTTCAATGAATTCCCTAAGTGAACACAAGCTGACACAACCTCTACATTGTACAAAATTAAATATGACATCTTTCTGCAAATGTGAATGCATACTTACTATTTATGAGCAATTGTTCACAGATTCAGAATAAGAAAACTATGAATCTTGAAAGTGGAGAAGTTGGATTTTCATTCAGTTTATTAATCTCTGTCTCTAAAGCTATTAATGCGCAAAAATATGATTGACTCATTAGTCTACAATTAACCAGGTGAAGACAATTCCACAAATAATCTTTCATGCTGTGATTGTTCTGTCTGCTTTCAACAATCATGGATTCCTCTAAGCAGCTTTCTAAACATTTGAAAATGAGGATAATCCATGCTTATAGTATAACAAACAAGAATAGATTTGTGTGTGTTTGTTCATGTGGTATGGAATCCACAGAAGGAAAGGATGAAAAAAGAAAAATTAAGAAAGATTTATTGATTCATTCTGCATATTTACATAGGAGAGAATTCCTTTTTCAATTTACTACAATAGATGAAAGCAGTTGAAAAAGGCAGCCATGGTGAAATTTGTTAGGCAAATTGTATAACTGTTCAGCCTGTCATATATATACACTCCTTCTGGATGCTTAGATTGCTTTTGGGAAAATAAGTCAGTAAATAGCTGCCTAGCTTAGCAACAGGACCCCTGATGGTGCAGTACTTATAATGCAGTATTGCCGGCTACTCTACCCACCACCTGGAGTTCAATCCTGATAGGCTCAAGATTGAGTCAGCCTTCCATTCATCTGAAGTTGATAAAATGAGGACCCAGATTATTGGAGTCAATATGCTGACATTGCAAACCACTACAGAGTGCGGTAAAGCACTATGAAGATGAATATAAGCAGAGGTGGGCTGCTGCCCAGATCGGGTGAGGGGGACACAGTGGGGTAGCAAAAATGGAGCTCCACCCCAGAGCACCCAATTTGCACTGAAAGATGTTGAAAGAAAATGCAGAGCATCTTGCATAAGCCACGCCCACAGTATAGTAGTAAAAATGTTGGTAGCTCTTCACTGGATATAAGTCTAAGTGCTATTGCTCCTTGTTATCAGGCTCATGTAGAGAGTGCCTGCAACTTTGTGAAGAAAACAAGGAAGAAACTACTTTGATTAAGAAAGACTTAGTGTGATGTAGTTCATTCACAGTATACATGGCATTGTGAAAATCAAGGCAAGATTTGGAAGACCAAATGTCTGAATTCTGGTCAGATCTGCAAAGATCCAATCAGACTGTTGAAAATTCTAGTTAATACAGGAATAGTTGTCCACCATACAGAATTATTTATACAAAATGACCAGCATAAAGAGTTGTCAGGAGGAAATGTTTTCTTTGACCTCATCACAAAAGTCATTATCTCATCTGTTCAATAGAAAATCTTGATAAATTTGAAAAGTTGTGGACTAATGAAACAAAAGTTTAATTGTTCAGCCAAAACTATCCACCAGAAGAATTCCAAGTTTCAAGTATGGAGATGACTCAATTAGGCTTTTCGGAGTCTTCGGAGAGGGGCGGCATACAAATCTAATAAATTATTATTATTATTATTATTATTATTATTATTATTATTATTATTATTTTCAGTGATGGGGCAGCTGATATCACAAGAAAAATTTTGCAGGGAGAAGAGTTTTAGCTAAAATATCACCAAATCACAGACGCTACCAACCTTATTCCACATTCAATGAAATAATTGAAAAAAGTTGACTATTTCAGACAATTATTTGGAACATATATCCAAATCTTCCATGAAGTATTTAGAGAAAAGAAGGTAAAGGTTCTAGAACAGTTTTCACACTTGCCAAACTTAAATATAATTGAAAATCTGTTGGGAGAGCTACATCATGCAGTGCAGTGCAAGAAATTATTAGGAATATGTTTGAATTGGAGAGTTCTGCAAGGAAAAGTGAGAAAAAAAATCCAAAAGTAGGAATAGAAAGACTTCTACAGGAAACATTTGGAAGCTGTTATTTCTGCTGAAGGAGGTGTTATAAAAAATACTGATGAAAAGGATGTCCAAACGTCTGCACTTGTGATAATAACCATTTATAATTTTGAATATATTAACAACTGAGCATAAATTGTAAGCGTGCATCAAACATTTTTGGCAGATGTCATGTTGGTATTATGTACAGGTTGTGTCAAATTCTTCTCACTTAGAGATTAATTGAAATATACAATTTGTCCAGGAACATTTAAACTTTTGTGTGCAACTATTTCAATGTGACTGCCTAAATCAATCCCTGGGACTACTTAACCACGAGGAATCCCAAATTGATTTGATTCTGAATGTTGGATTTTTGTGTTATAATGGCATCAACAGAATCTAAATTGCATGGGGGATTTTTCCCCTTACCAGACATAGTTTAATACATATACGTCTTCTTAGTGCAGTGAATTAATCCCATATTTAAATTTTCACTATTCAGAGTGGTATTTCTATTAAAAATAATGCTGGTTTCTGGAAAGTATTGATTCCAGACTGGTGGAAATAAGCAATAAAAACTTTTAAACATAAAATTTTATATTATAGTAAAGGATAACAAGAATATACATATAATTTAAATGTTATATGTGAAATGTTAACTAAAAATAGTCATAGAAAGAAAATTTAAAACAAAAATATCTAAAAATATAAATCCTAAAGGTAAGCTTTCATGACAAAAACATGTTTATTGTCCCTCAAAATAACTTGTCTGCTCTTTCTTTTAATCTTAATACAAATGCTTGTAGATGTGGAGCTTTATGCACATCTCAGTCAATTTGCATGTTTCAATCAGGATAAGGTCCATAATTGTTTGGTTCATGACTTAATGTAGCTTTAGATTTCTTGAGAGCAAACTCTTTCATTTCCTCTGATGGAATCTTCCTTGCCTTCATTTTGTGCATACAGAGATTAGCAACATCTAAAATCCTAGCGGCAACTGCATATTCACTAGCCTCACTTGTGCATGCCCTGGCTTCACATTAACTGATTTTATTAAATGTGATCTGGTGTCGATTTTACAATTCATAATAAATTAAATATCACATTATTCAAATTTGCACTAATGCCTGTACCAAGGTAGAATTTATAATGCACTATACAAACATGCGAAAAAGCAATTGTTACATGCTTAGAAATATGTGATTGTATTACATTCTTTTGATGTGTGCTAAGCCACTCTTATACTTTCTTTATAGCTGATGAAAAACAGCCTAGAAACTCCATGATTAACTCTGCAATATACTCTCTTTGAGATTCCTTTGGATTTAATTTTAACATTTCAGTTAGTATAGAACCCAACAGCCAGATGGTTATCTGGAGTAATTCAAAGAGGATATTAAACCTATGATAAAATACAGAAGGATGAAAGAAGCAATGCAATCTACAAAGTCAACCATAACCATTGCAACCAACTCTACTTGGGACAAACATCACATCAATTAACAACTAGGATCAACAAACATTGGCTGGCAAATACCACTACTCCAAATTTTTAATTTCTACCCATACCCACACTAAACAGCACCAGTTTGATTGGAGCAACACAAAAATCATTGGCCCGGCTACCACCCACCACATTTGTGAGTTCATTGAAACCTGGCACTCCACAAGCAATTCCATCAACAGACACATTGACTTACACCAGCCTATGAACCTTTCGGAATATAAATCAATTGTGCAGCCAAACAGAGACAGCACTGACCCTCAACCAATTCATGCAACTCCCCACCAGCATTTCGCCTCTCAATGACACTGACCTGATATAATTTCTTTATCACAAGACCCATCACAAGACTCACTGATGACTCACATCTGACACATCGCAAGACTTTCACTTGACATGCACCTTAAGCCCTTATAAACTGAAGAACACTGACAATGACATCCCCTAAATTCTGCTGAAGATGTTACCTAGCCTGGTAATGAAATATTGCAGCAGAGGCAGAGTAACGACACGGACACAAAGAGCTGGATTTAAAATGGGTCATTTTTATTAATTAAATCTGCATAATTTATTCATTAAATTAGCATAAATTTAACTATAACCCTAACAAGGACCCGCAGGGTCAAACAATTGCTTCCGGGGTGGAAAATGATGTCAGAAAAACTTCCGGGGCAACTTATGGGCGTAGCTCCATGCTGATCCAGGTGAAGGGCCCCGCCCTCACCTGGATCTCTGCCATGCACCTGCATGTGGGAGGTCTCGCCGTCTAACCTCTACAAGGGGAAAGAAATGGGCGGGACCCAAAGACAGGTTCCCCCCAATTGCTCAGGCCGTTAGCACCATGAGCCTTTGGAGAGAACCTGTCAATCATCCCCAAAGATGCCCAACAGAGAACACGCAGTTGCTAAACACCACCCAGTTTTCCGCCCCTAACCTGCCTACTCAAATGACCAGAGGTAAGCCAATTAGCCTAAACAGGGGGGCAAAGCACCCCCTAACCGCAAATCCATCACCGCAGTGTGGAATAGGCGAAAAACGGTCGCAGAAAACACTGAGACTGCCAAAAATTCCTATTCGGCCCCTCTAAGGGCGACCCACAGTGGCACACTGAAAGATAGGGAGGGCGGGCGGGTGTTCGCTCTGTCGTCGTAGGGGCGAAAAGGAGGCCCAAAGCCTGCATAGCCCTTTTATAGGGCTGGCAGGCTCTGCCCCCGACGACGTCATCGGCTATGGCAGATGCTTCTAGAAATGGCTGAGATCTCACAAAATCTCGCAAGATCTCGGCCCCAAGATGGTGGCTATGCCAAAGGGCCGTGTCTCCCTGGCCCTGCGGCAAATCCGGGCCAGGGAGTGAAGCACTGGCTGGGCATTCAGAAGCCTCTTAACCAGCTCAGAGAATGAACCTTCACTCTAAACCTATAATCGAGATGTTACTGGCTTATTTCCAAACAAAATGCAGAATTCTTATCATTATATATAAATACACTATCAAAATCACCTAGATGAAACTGTATAATAAATAAATAAAGGTGATATTGATTCTAGATTACTTGACAGAATACCTGTTCTATGTGATCTTCCTCTCCAATATACTTTATTGCCATCATCTAGAGATATCCATTTCCAGTTGCCATAACTCATTTGCTTATATTATCATTATCTGCTTCTCTGCCTGCCTGCCTGCATTTCTTCCTTCCTAAAGCTAACGTCATAAAAACGTGATAAAAACATACAGTTTGTAAACAATCCAAATTTGATAAACGTACACATATTTGCTGGAGAGACGGAGTAACGACACGGACACAAGAGCTGGATTTAAATTGGGTCATTTTTTATTAACATAAATTTGCATAATTTATTCAATACTTTGCATAAATTAGCATAATCAACTATGACCCGGAACTGGACCTGCAGGGTCAAACAAATACTTCCGGGGCGGAAATGACGTTATGCCAAAAAACATTCCTGGGCAACTCATGGGCGTATCTCGATGCAAGTCCAGGTGAGGGCCAGGCCGTCACCTGCGACCCTGCCATGCTGTGCATGAGGGGGGTCCCACTGGCTAACCCGAATCGGGGAATTAAAGGTGCAGGACCCAAAGACAGGTTCCCCCCAGCTGCTCAGGCAGAAACTCCCTCCATGAGCTTGCGGAGAACCTGTCAATCATCCCCAAAGATGCCCAAGGGAGAACGCGCGGTTGCTAAACCACCCAAGTTTTCCGCCCCTAACCTGCCACAGGAGTGGGGGTCAGATCTCTATCTTGGCCCCCCGACTCCCCCCTCTAGCTGCGCCAGCTCACGCAGAGACCGCTGCAGGTCCTGTAAGAAAATGGCGTTCCCCCGCTCAGACAGGTGAACGCCATCGGCCCAGTAAAGCCATGGCCGGTCTATTGTGATAAGGGGATGGGGCACTACAACCCCACCTAGTTCCCTAACTGTTTTACCCATAGCCCTATTCACCCGTCGCCTAGCCCGGTGAATGGCCCTAAGGGAAGAGGCGTCCCTCCCCACAAACCTAGGTAATATTTCTGACCACACCACTTGCGTGGTGGGCCATACCTCACGAAGCCTTCGCAGGTCTTCGCGTGCCTGGATGATCAGCGCCAGGCCTCCCAGTATGCACAGGTCATTGCCACCTAAGTGCAATACCTGCCACCTGGGTGCGGCCACAGGACGCTGCCCACCCAAACCTACTTGGGCACGACTCCAGGAGCCGCCCCACCTACTGCCGGGCGCAGCCACAGAATGCTGACCGCCCAGCACCGCCGGTAGGAGACCCTCCCACCGCACACCTCTCCGGCCCATCCAGGCAACCCTGACCCACTGCCCCAGGGACAGCTGGATCCCGACGGCGCTCCTGGCCGCCAGGCGGCCGGCCCCAAAATCATGCTGTGGCCACACAGCAGCACCGTCGGTATCATGTTAGCCTGGGGACCTGCAAGAGGACACACACACACAGAGAGGTTATCTAGCCTAAGCCCTGCCTAGGATCCTCAGCGGGCCTAACATAACCCAAATATGCCGCTGACCGCCAGCGGCCGATCTCCCGAATCCACTGGGCCGGTAAACCAGAAAGTGCCGCGCTAGTGGCGGCGCCGATACGGAACAAATGCGTTCCATAACCGGCGGGATCCATGCCCACCTGGGCCATCGCCCTGGATACTAACGCCCAAAATTGTAAATGGGTCAGAGGGGTACCGTCCCAATGCCTAGACAGGTACCCCGGGCCTGACCCCTGCAGAAACAATAAAGCTGTAGGGCGGCCACCGTACACACCGCTTGGTCGGCGGCCGCACTAATTTAGATGGTAACCCCTCTGCGTAGCTGATCTGTCTTAGACCGCCTTACCACAAGGGACACACCCCCTTGTCTAAAGGCCAGATCAGCTTACTGGAAGGCACGGAGCGAATAGTCAGCCTGAGATGAGGCCAGGCCTCGCTGACCCTAAGGACCCCCAAAAAACATGACACAAGTCGCTGCCCAAAAAGACGGGCCTCGTACAATGAGGAACACAGACTGCCAAAACCACGTTGATTAAAAACAGCTGCTCCACCGTCAGGGCCCGACGAGTGTCACCAGGGGCCCCCGCTTGCTCCCTCATCCGGCCTTCCAGCACCTTCCGGATGCAAAGTCACCCGAAAAATCTGCCAACCCTCCCGCCTTGGACAGAAAGGCGAGGCCGGCCAACCTGTACCGGATCGTCCTAACTGACAGGCCACACTGCCTAATCTGGACGCAGAACTCAGCCAGGTGCTCTACAGGGACAGGCCAGCTAAGCTGGTAACCCCTGCCCTGCCTGAAATCCCCAAACTCCTTACCCGCACGCTGGCATGCCCTAAGGGTGCCGGGCGCTACAGACGAGGGGATTGCCCGGGATGCCACGTATCTCCCCACTCTGGATCCCTCCCAGACTCCAGAGATGGCCGGGGAACTCCTCTGGCACCTCTCGGGCCCACGGGGCCAGGGTCCGAAACCTGGACAACTGACCACGGGACAAGGCATCAGCGACCCCGTTATCCAACCCGGGGACATGCTTAGCCAAAAACAAAGCGTTTAGAGACAAGGACCTGTGCACAAAATGGCGGACAAGCCGCATGACCCTGTCGCTCTTCGAGGACAGGGCATTCACCACATGGACAACCGCTAGGTTGTCACACCAAAAGTGCACGGTCTTGTCCCTAAACTGCTCCCCCCAAAGCTCTAAGGCCACTATTAAGGGGAAGAGCTCCAAGAACGTCAGGTCCTTAACCAACGAAGAGGCACTCCATTCCGGAGGCCATTCCGACCAGCACCACTGGTCACCTAACACCACCCCGAAACCACAAGTCCCTGCGGCATCAGAGCAGAGCTGCAACTCAGCTTCCAAAAGAAGCTCATGCCGCCAGAAAGACACACCATTAAACCTGACCAAGAAATCCCGCCACACGCCGAGGTCATCCTTGACCCCAGCGCAGAGGCGGGTACGATGATGGGGCAAACGGAGCCCCTTCATCGCGTCATACAACCTCCTGGAAAAAGCCCTACCAGGAACCACTACCCGACAGGCAAAATTAAGAATGCCTGCCAATTCCTGAAGCTGCCGTAGGGTCACCTTCCGGCAGCCCAGCACCTCATCAAGCTTCCGCTTAATCTTGACCAATTTCTCCAGGGGCAATCTGGAAGATTGCTCCTCCGAGTCTAATTCAATACCCAGAAAGGTAATCCTGGTGGCGGGGCCTTCGGTCTTCTCAGAGGCTAAAGGCACCCCCAATTGAGCACAAAGGGCTTCGAAGTCCCGCATCAAAGCAAAACACTGCTCCGAATGCGCAGGCCCCGCCAACAGGAAATCATCAAGGTAGTGAACGACAGTACCCAGACCACTTTGCCTCCTGAGCGCCCACTCCAAGAAGGTGCTAAAACTCTCGAAAAGAGAGCACGAGACCGAGCAACCCATGGGTAAAGCTCTGTCCACGTAATAACCCCCCTCGAAATGGAAGCCCAACAGCTCAAAGTCGTCTGGGTGTATGGGGAGGAGCCGGAATGCCGACTTAATGTCGCATTTACCCATAAGGGCTCCCACCCCACACTTCCTAACCATAGTCACGGCTGCGTCAAAGGACGCATACCGGACTGAACACAGCTCGTCAGGAATGAAATCATTCACTGACTCCCCTTTTGGGAAAGACAAATGGTGAATCAACCTAAATTCACCACTCGCCTTCTTGGGGACCACACCTAAGGGAGACACACGAAGATTCGGGAAGGGCGGTTCCGGGAAGGGCCCGAGGACCCTGCCCTCGGCCACCTCCTTCCGAATCTTCTCCCTAACAATGTCTTCATGTCCAACAACTGACCTAAGGTTGTCAGACATGAAGGCCCTCCTAACACCTATGTAAGGGATCCTAAATCCCTCCGAAAAACCTAGCAAGAGAGCGGCCGCTCTCGAGCGAGGGTGGTAGTCACCCAACGAACCCTCAAGCACCATTAAATTAATTGGGCTGGGCCCCTTTTCCCCCAGCAGGTGGGGGAGGCTTTGGGAGACCCGAGCCTTTCTTTTCAATCCCCTTCTTGGGGCGGGGGCACACGGCTGCGGAATGGTTCCCCTCACAACTCCCGCAGGCGTGACGAAACCTGCAAATGGGACGAAAACACGCCCCCTTTGCAGCGAACTCGTGACACACCAAAGAGGCCCCTTTTCCAACGGCACCCGCCACGGCCTTGGCCGGCGCGGGCGTCACGGGCTCCTCTTCCATAAAGTGACCGCTATCGGTCCTATCACAGCCCTCCTTCCCTGACATATGCGTGGCCTGGAACCACAGGTCCGGAACCACCATATCCCAAGGCAAGTAGGGGTCATGGGCAATACGCATCCTGAACCCCTTGTCGTAATGCCTCCATATGGTGCCCCCATATTCAAAATGGGCCCTCGCTATAAGGTCGATGTACTTCAGCAAGGCAGCGGCCCTACCCGGCTGCCTCTGAATTACCACCGACGCAAAGGTCAAAAAGGCATACAGCCAAGAGCTGAAGCACTTTGTGACCTTTGTTTTCTTAACCTTCTCCCCAGGCACCACCTCCTTGTCTTGCTTGGGGACCTCCCTGTTTAGAATGGAGAAAAGATC